>NC_135531.1:19062439-20262439 GCF_045843805.1 Urocitellus parryii | reverse complement strand
AAAATAAAATAAAGTCCATTGACAACTAAACAAAATATTTTTAAAAATAAAAAACAATGCTAAAAGAATGTGAACCCAAAGTAGGCAATCTAAAGATCGCTCATGACACCCATGTGTTGTATAATGTCACCAAGATGCAAATTTGGGAAAGTTTGTTTCAGCTCTAACACTTCCTACACATTTATTTTTGCAGAGTAATCAATAATGAAGATCTGTCCTTTTGCATTGAGGATGTTGTGGCTATAAAGCTTTTTATGAGCTCTTGGGCCATCTATCAGTATGTTTCAAATAATTGCCCACTGATGGAGTTCAGTTTTTCAGAGACTGAGCTCCTTTACCAATGGGAAACAGAACTGCTAAGACCTCACCCTGCTGCCTCTCATTGGTAGGGAAGGCAGAGTGAAGAGCACTCTCAGAAGTCTGTGACTGGGCTGTGAGAACACATTTCAGGGAAGCCTTTTTGTATTGCTGGGCTAGAATGTAATCAGAAAACTGCACACTGCTTACCCAAAACAGCAGTCCTTTGCATTCAGAGAATTTCCTCTTGATTTGATGCTGATAGCTGGCTGACCCTACCGCAGGCTTGGCACAGAGAGCTGAAGAAAAATGTCTTTTGTTTATTTGTTCAACAAATGGGTTGAAAAGAGCTAGATGTTACTTCATTAAGTAAAAGCAACAAAATCTTTCCCCAATTTAAGCTCTAGGTTTAGTTAACTTAAAGCAAAAGAGAAATTTTAAAGTAGCAAAATATTGTGTACTAACTTAGGCTCCTTAAATTAGTAGATGTCTATCACAAGACTGTGAGTACAGTATAGGGTGTGACAAGTCTGAGCTCTGGGGCTGGACAGAGCTCATTTTGTTTTTTTTTTATTATTATTGTTTTTTATTATTTTTTTATTGGTTGTTCAAAACATTACAAAGCTCTTGACATATCATATTTCATACATCAGATTCAAGTGGGTTATGAACTCCCATTTTTACCCCAAATACAGATTGCAGAATCACATCGGTTACACATCCACATTTTTACATAATGCCCTATTAGTAACTGTTGTATTCTGCTGCCTTTCCTATCCCCTACTATCCCCCCTCCCCTCCCTTTGACTGTTCACTGTGACCTTGAGCAAGCAGCTTGACCCCTCTAAGCCTTCCATGCTCTGCTCTGCACCAGCTGTGTGGTTTTGGTAGTTCACCTGCCCTCTCAGTGACTCTGGTTCTTTGTGAGATGTGGATAATAGTCCTGGCCTCAATGGTATTTGTGAGGCTGTGTGTTAGTGCAGCCCTGGCACCTGCCATGTGCCCAATGAAGATTAGGTGCTATTGTTAAGAATGAGAACCCTGGGTCTGGGGTTGTGGCTCAGTGGTAGAGCACTCGCCTCGCACACGTGAGGCACTGGCTTCAACCCTCAGCACCACATGAAAATAAAATAAATGTATGGTGTTCATCTACAACTAAAATATATATATTTTTTTAAAATGTATGCGAACCCTGCTTAGAGGCGGAAGCAGGAGGATTGAGAGTTCAAAGTCAGACTCAGCAAAAGCAAGGCACTAAGCAACTCAGTGAGACCCTGTCTCCAAATAAAATAAAATAGGCCTGGGGATGTGGCTTAGTGGTCAACTGCCCCTGAGTTCAATCCCCGATACCAAAAAAAAAAAAAGAAGGTGAACCCTGAAATAGGCTTTTATTTCATGTCCTTTCCACTTCTATTACACATGGTTTCCAATGAGTAAAATGTGGGCAGTGGAGGGACAGGCAGGCTATTTTAGTTAACAAACTTTATATAAGCGTAATGAAATCATTCCATTAAAAAGGGAATTGGCATAGCTCCTTCATAAATAAGAAGACCTATTATGTGTTCCATACTTATAGTGCCAAGTGCCTCTGGAGGACCCAAGATCGTGACTCAAGGGTGTGCACAACATAGGGTTAAAGATGCGGAAGACCTGGGGACCAGGCTCCTTTGAAAACTAACCTCAGGCCCTGTCTACATGGGTGTTTTTGTGTTTGAGAGGTATTAAAAGAGTAATAGAAAGAGCACTTGGTTTTATTTAGAATCCCTCAGGTCATCCATTTACTGTTTGGTAAATTTGAGCTGAGTAACTGACCTCGGAGCATCAATTTATTCATCTTTAAAATAGATATGATAATATCTACCTCATAAAGTTGGGATGAGGGTTAAACACCACCATTAACACACAATAAAGGCTCCCCAACATAATCTCCTCTTTCCCAAGAAGATAATTGACTCATTTGGCAAACCCACCAACTGCAAAAAGACCAAGGCATGGACAGGAACAAAACTGATTCAGACTATATCTGAACTTTCTGTCACTCTAAACCACTTCACTCTTCAAAACCTTTGACTTAAAACTGTGCCTTTGAAATTAGGGATGTAACCCTCTCTACTATTCCTACTATAAAGAAGAGCTTTTAGAAACTGTGTGTTCTGTATTGGAGAATATCAAGAAACAGACATGTAATAGAGGGATTGATGGCAGAACGGCACTTCCAGGCAAGACCAGCTTGTTGACTATAAGGAGACACATGTAAAAATCACTACCTTTGGAGACTTTGCCTCCATGTCTGTCTGGCCTTTGTTCTGTTAGATATTTGTTCAGCAGGTTGGAGAGCTAAGACACTGTCTAGAGCTAAGACACATTGCTAGAATGCATTCACTGTGCTGGCTTTCTTTCCGTCCTCTCACTCAAGTGAAAATTGGTCATCCTGAGTAAATGTGGTTTTGGGGGGAAAGAGGAGAGAAGGCAGTGGAACACCCCAGGAAGAAAGAGGCTGGACTAAGCCAGCCCCACAGAGGAAGTAGAGTCAGCACTGACAAGAGTTAGACTTTGGGAGATGGAATCAAGCACATCTACTATTTAGAAGGAATAATTGCTTCCTTCATTCACACTGATTTGTCTCTTGTTTGCACAATGTACATCACTAGAAGAGCAGCATTCTATCAATTATTCCTAGATTATAAATTAACCAGGCTATCTGGACCAACCAGGATACTACCTGCTCTTGACAATATTATCATATGTGAATAAATGCATTTCTCATAACAAACATAGATATGAATTTGTAAAAGCAAGTCTGACCTGAAATTGACATTTGAGGGATGTCTGAAATTCCTAATAGCTTTATATGTAGCAATTCTAGGCGACCAAAATGAGTTTCTAGTAGCTATTGAGCACATTTTTTGTTGTCATTGAATGACAAATGCTTGAATATAAATAAACATCAATTCCAGTAAAATCACATTTGATTAGAAATAAAGCAAAATATCTGTTCATAATTTTATTAAAAGATAAAGAACTTATCTCTGTGTGACTTGGCTTTTACGTGAACAAGCAGGAAAGATTCAACCAAAGCCTTTCGTTAATTCTTATGTGTTGTGGATGCTGCTGTGTTACATAATGGACTTTGAAAATCAGATTAAAATGCTTTACCCCAAATTGAGTTCCAGGATGATTAAAGGTTAGGTACTTTAAAACAAAGCAAACAAACAAGCAAAGAAATAAAAAATGAGTTAAAGATTTATCAAACTTGAGAGGAGAAGGAAATTGAAGTTATAACTTTTGCTGAGGATTGAACCCAGGGCCTTGTGCATGTGAGGTAGGCACTCTACCAACTGAGCTATATCCCCAGCCCTAAACTTATAACTCTTGAAGAAATCACCTACTAAAAAAAGGAATGCACACATTAGTTTGCAAAAATGAAAAATATCTGCATATTTTAAAGTAATAATAAATATAAAGAAATTAGAAAAATCGTTAAATATTTGATACATAGGTAAACAGTAATTATCTTTACTAAATAAAGGGTCTATACCAAACATGTATACACACATACATAAACTCAATCTATTCAGATTAATTGGATGCTTATAGAAAATACAATCAGAAGATATGGTCAACATTATTAAATATTAAGTAAACCCAGAAGAAAACATCACACAATGTTACACATCCCATTAGCAAAAGATAATGTAGACTTGTCCTAACAATCTTTCTACAATAGTACTCTCCTCCAGGGAGAATAGGAAGTAAATTCTCATTGACTATAGGAACATTAAACTAATAGGAAGACAGTTTGATAACATGGATTGAAACAGTTGTATCCTTTAAGGCACTGGTCCCCTTTCTCTAACATTGCACTAAAAAACTACTCCTAGTCGGAAAGTAGCCTTCACATATTCACCATGATGTTCTTCAGACTAAACCACCCAAGTATTAAATGACAGAGGAAGGATTTGGTAAATCCTGAGACAGTTCTTGGATCTGACATCATGACAGCTAAAGGTGCTGTTTATGGTGACTATATATGGGAAAGTACAGTCTCTGTGATTCCCATATATGCAGCTATATTTCAGAACATTCTAGAAAGAAACTTGCTAAGGCACTAATGGTGTTTGTCTTTGCTCTATAGGAGAAGTACAAGGATGCAAGGTGTTAAGAGTGTTGGATGAGAGTGGAAACTGCCTAGGTTTGAACACTAGCTCTGCCACTTGAGAATATTTGACTTTGGATAATTTTTAAGCTCACTGTGATTATGTTTTTTCATCAGTAGATTGGTGGTAAAATAGTACCTACCTCCTGGCGTTGTATTCAGGGATTAAATTACTAAAGCAGACAAAGCCTAGACAGTGCCTAGAGTATAGTGAGAACTCGGTAGGCATTAGCCATTTCCTTTTTATATTAGTGGTAGACCCAATACAGCCTTTTGCCCCATCTTCCTGCATTTTACAAAGCAGCTTTGCCCTCTTGCGTATATTACTATTACACTATGGGTGAAAAAACAATCACTATTTTCCTGAAGGCTCTGAAAACTGGGTCAGCTGTATTTTCTAGTCACACACATTCAGACCCTTATTAGATTATCACAGGCTGTAGTTGGAGAATGGACAACTTCATGGTTGCTGAGGCTCAAGAATTGAAACTGGAGTTGCAGTGACAATTGCGGGGAACTTTGTGTCCCATTTCATAAGAGAAATAGCCCATTTCATAACAAGTTAGGAAAGCTCAATTTCTGTAAAGGGCTGCTTGCATCTTTTGGAAATTCTTGTGTCTCCCCAGTTTTCTTTCCTCCTCCCCCATTCCCACCCCCAATCTCTAGCTTTTAGGTAACTCACTACTGAGTAGTTTCTTTTCTCTATAGTTGACATGGACTTTATATATATATATATTTTATATAATATAAAATCACGTTTTAATAAAAACCAAATTTTACTATATTGATATAAGTAATTTTTGAGGAGGTGCTAGGGATTTAACCTAGGGGTGTGTTAAACTGAGCTACATTTCCAGCCCTTTTTATTTCTGTTTTGAGACAGGATCTTGCTAAGTTGCTGATGTTGGCCTCGAACTTGCAATCCTCCTGCCTCAGGGTGTAAGGAAATTTTCTTTAGCAAGGAAAGTAAGTTAGGGAGAGGGGAGAGAGAAAGAATCAATTTGTTCTGTGCCTTCATTAATTTCTGAAAATGTATCATGCATCATTTGATTTACATATGAAGTTATCATTCTAAGAATATTTTTGAGGTTCCAGGAACAGAAGGGAAACTAAGGAGGAACTTGCTTTCTCTTTTCCCTATTTGCCCTCAAGTTTTCAGGGGAAATTTCTGGGAAAAGTTGGCTCACTTTGAAGTCTTGCCAGCAACTAACAAGTCTGTATAATACAGTTGCCAAGGCAATGTCAAGACCATGTAGACAGAGGAAGAAAATGTGGTGTGCAGACAGGAGATGGTAAAACGGATTAGCAGTATGAGCAGGAAGGGTTTGTTGTTTTTTTTAATTGGAAAAAAAATAAAATCACGTTATCCTTTATAAGTGGTTATACCAACAGTTCCAACATCTGTTGTTGTAAATGAACTTCATTATAATAAGTTCTTTTTTCCAGATCACCTTGTTCATGAGGACATGATTTGTTTCTTGATTATTGTTCCTCTATACCAAGCCATGTCAAAATGAATTCTACTGCATTCAAGTTAGACAAAGAAATTTTTCATTTGCCCAAACCAAAACATTTTTTTTTGTAAGTTCTTCTTGAAGCCATGGATCCAGCCAAACCCTTCCAAATAATGATTGCAAAGATAGATGCTCCCAAATCTGTACAAATATTTGCTGATTGTATAAATTTACTCTTGTCAGGCATGAGTAACCACCAGCCAAATACTTGCTCATTTTTCTAGGACTGTTGCTTTAGTTTTCAAAACTCTCAATTTCTCTTTCTTTCTTTTTTCTTTTTCCTCCTTCCTTCAGGTACAATCCTTGGATTTACCCTCCGACCATACAAAATGAACTACCGGGAAATTAAGTACTTCTCCTTTCCTGGGGAGCTTCTGATGAGGATGTTACAGATGTTGGTCTTACCACTCATTGTCTCCAGTCTTGTCACAGGTACCATTTGCAGATTTTGATATTGGTTTGTTGTTGTTGTTGTTGTTTTAAGTGTGCTTGTTGCAAAAGATCACTTAGAAAAGCAAACGGTTTTGGTTTCTACTGGATGCATGCTCTGCTCTAGAAAAATAAAGTCCCTTCAAAATGATGGAAAGGAGGCTTTAGTAATGCATGAATGATTATAACTCTCATATTTTACCAATCACAAGAGAAAAATGGATTCAAACAGCCATGTAATCTGGTCTGCCTCACCATGGAAGAGGTGCCCTGCTAGACACCACACGTCCAACTTTCTCTGACCACAGTGATGTAGTTGACAACAGCGTACAACAGGTCTGTTTTCTCACCCTCTTATCCCACCCAGATAACATCTGGTTGGACAGCCTATTAGCTATTGATGCAAGAATGCTTGTTCTCAGAGCCACCAGGACTTGAGCGGGAGCCTTCTTGGAAGCCTCATCAAGAGGTAATGCCCACAACACATTCACCAATTCTGCTGCCACCAACACTTTGTCTTTTCCTGGTATACCCGCATGATTTCATTTCCTTCTCCAGTTACCCCTCACCCCCATTACCTTTTATTCTGGGGGGAGAGTGGGGAGGGGGTGGGAGATTTCCCTGTTGGATATTTTGTTAGTTGCCACTTGAATTTTTAACCAGTGGAAGCTCTGCAGGATACCTTTCGATTTTCCATGACAGTGAGACAGTAGTTCACCCCTGCATGGAAAAAGGCCAGAGTCACTGGCATATTGATTGACGAATACAGACTGAGCCAAGAAGTGGTAGAGAAACATTCCTGTGAATTCCTCCCTGCCCACTCTTCTGTCTCCCCATAGCACATCTCTGATTCGGAGAAGGAATTTCCATAGACACTGCCCCAGCAGGATGGTTTCTGGGTTTGTAGCTAAAGCCCAGAACTCAGGTATTACTGACCCTGTTCTCTTTTCCCCCTTAGGCAGACCACTTCACCTCTCTGTGAGCTGTCTCTGAGCATCTTTCCCCTTCTTCCCAGGGAGTTCTCAAAGATACTTATAATCTCCTTTCAAGATCTCTGTGCAATGAAAATTTCATAGTGCAACTCGAAAGTCATGAGGCAACATTCTATCACATGCCTTGGAGGGATGACCATTACTTGGACAGGAACTGAGTTAGATTTTTCCTCAATGCCTTGTAGATCTCAGCTGGCTCCCACATGTCCAGAGCCCTAAACAAGTAATTTCATGTATACCAGCTTGTATTAGAGGATGGATTGCACACAAACCAGTCCTGTAGACCTTTGGGGTACTTGTTTGTGAAACTGGTCTAACCCATTGCTAAGGAGGGGTAATCGTAGCAGCTTAAATTCTTATCACAGAAACTGTATTCAACGCTGACCTGAGGGCATATTTTCATTTTGTTATCCATTTTTCTAGGGAAACAAATTATTTGCATAAAACATGGGTTAGAACCCACATCCAAGTTTTTATTTAGTAGAACAATGAGTCCCTCTTCATCCCCCTACTTGCAAGGCATCCAAACTGAGAACATATAATTTTTCCTGGACACAAACCAAAGGGTCTTGGGTTCCTTATTCTGGCTCTTCCAGAGTGGAACCAGTATCAAGAGGTTTCTGCTTTTTCATAATTGTGCTGGAAACCCACAGTGTTGCTGTTAAGAAGAGAAAAGCCCTTAAATGATACAGTTTTTAAAGTGCTACTTTTGTAGCATACTCAATCCACATTTACCTTGAAGTAGGATTCCTTGGTGTTTTTAATAATTAGTAATCAACTTTATAGAAGGAATTTGTTGCATCATTTTGCAGAAAGAAAAAAAAATCTATGATGCCAGTCCCTTTGCTTGGTTAAAAAGAAATTTTGTTCAAACCTTGAAGAAATTATCCATATTTACAATATTGTTATTAAACAGAAAAGAATTATAGGCTTCAAACAACCAATATTAAATGGTTTTTATAATGTAATCTAATTGCATTTTGGGAGTGTTGCCACATGGGACCATTAAGAGAGTCTTAGCTCTTACCCAGGACTGTGTTAAGACAAGGAGCCTGAGGACCATAATTTAGCTTTGCCAAAGATCTCTCTAAGGTGCTAGTCTCAAAGGAGTAATTTCCAAGCTACACAGTAATTTAGAAACTTACGATCAATTAAAATGCATGATTGATTTAATAAGAATTTCCTTCATGTCTTTGAGTAAAATCCTTCTAAACCAAAGGGTATGATCTATTGGGAATGGCAGGGGGGAATTTTTTGCAAATTAAGCCAACCCCTGAGGATCCCTGTGTGTGTTGAGAAATGTTACTGGGGAACCTGTTGCCTAGGGAAGGAACAAAGGAAGGCTCCATTCTGTTAGGATGGAAAAACAATCTCAAATGCTTCCAATCTTCAAGCTGGTAACATATATATAGGAAGCTGCCCTTTCAGTCTGCTTTTTGTTTTCTTACTTTGATTGAGTCATGGATACAGAGAAATATTTCTCCTCAATGGGAGAAGGATCATGGACAAGTGTAATGGCAAGTAAGAAGTGATTACACTGCAGAACAAGCAGACAAAAGAGAGGCAAGGACACTGCTGGGACTTGAAAAGTAAGACTAGTCACCTCCTGCCAATCATTGCCACATATCAACAAGGGCCAAATCTTCCTGGTGTTCTAGAGAATGTTGTGATCCAAATTTTTAAAAGCTCTTTTTCAATGTTGATGCATTTTTAAATGTTGATGTAATTCACTAAACAAAACACTGCAAGACAAGCAAAGCATATCTATAGGGCCAGTCCAGCATCAAAACTCAGGTCTGGATGTCGGTGGTAATAATGAGAAATGCACTGCTCAATTCATTCACCCATAAGGCTGTCACTGGGTTTCATATTTTGCCTGACACAACCAATGGCAGTTCCATGCCAAAGATTGATTTGCAACAGTGAAATTAGCTACTGACCGCCATGTTTATTGCTGGCTTAACATAGCTATTGCAAAGCCTCTTCCCCTCTATCTTCTGGGTATGACCACATTGTTTAGAAGCTGTGTTAGTCTTTTTTTGCAGCAGACAAGAACATCATAGTAAGAACTCAGAGGTCACACTCCCATAGAAAGTATTTCCTAGCGGAAAAACTAAATGATTTTAAGTTAAGTTCAATGCCTGAGGGTCTGCACAGATGGAAATGAAATTCCATTAATTTGTTATTGCATTTCTTGGACTAAGCATTCTGTTTTGGAAGATTCTAGAAAACAGGTTATATATTTAATTGAATGAAGTCATGTTTAGTTTCACTGAGTGGAGTTTTGCAGTCCTGAGAATTAAACCCAGAACCTCGTGCATACTAAGCAAGCACTCTACCACTGAGCTACATAACCAGCCCTGAAACCATGAAATCTAAGCTAGAGTTTTGTACTTGAAACATCTATGTTTGTTGAGTTATGGCTCCTAGACCCCTGTAAGCCACGATTTCCTTGTCCTGAGTTGAAATTCAAATCTTTCCAAACATCCCTGGTATGTATTCGCATTCCAGAAGGTGCCAGGGAGAAGCTAGGAGAAAGCCTAATGGCTACATTTGTACTCAAGTACCTATTTTTTTGAACAAGAAGAATATGTCTGTGCCAACACACCGCACAATAAAACAGGGATTTGGCACCAATTTCTATTGATTTGGTCAGGATAAGCAGCCAAACTAGATATTTCATGCCAGAAATATGAGTTGGCTTGGCTGACTTCTCCTGATTGAAATTCAATGGATAACAATTAGACAACATATCTGGTTGTACAGTGTAGACATGGCCATCACCTCCTCTTTACTTCTGAATTTTTTTAGAAAGCTAGTGTGTTCTCCTCTTCCATTCAAAGTGTGCATTTCCCCTCAATCACTCATCACAAAAGAAGGTTCGTGTCTGGAAGTGGGGAGCTTTTGGCAGACTGTCTCTGTGGAGTGGGACACATTATAAGTGAAAGGGGATGGCAGGGGGGGCATCGACAGTAGCTACAGTAGCCATGTGGGGGCCTTCAGGAGGGCACGTTGGAGTGGGATGGTAAAATAGATGAAGTTTCTCCTGTAACATCCATTCACAGCTGTTTACTGTGTGAGACCTGGGCTGGTCACTGGGGATTCCTGAATACAAAAGAAGTCTCGAGAATATGCACTTTGGCTGTAAAGGAAGAAAACTTCCCAAATCGCTTAACTGATGCAATCTATGTAAGCAAATTTCTACACTAATGACACTGGTTCTCTGAACTCCCCACAAGAAGGACGAGGCAACTGCATTGACTGTCTTAAGAACATGATCCCAAATCTGATTTTCATAGTCATGGCATCTTCACCCCAAAGGCAACTAGTCCAACATTTTCCAGCCTAGGCACCATTCCTGTTCTCACTTACTTTAATTCTACTTGAACATACTTTTTTTTTTTTTAACAGTGCTTCAAATCATTACCAAAAATGGGAACTTCTTGTTCCTTTTCTTCTGAAGCAGATAGTAAATAGCAGTGTTATGAAATTTTGAATTGATAGAGTTGCCTGACAAAGACTCTGAGAAACTCAGACACCCCCCACCACCACTCTCATAATTTAAAAAAGGGAAAAAAGAGGGAGGTGTAAGCAAATGTGTTCAAGGGTGACAAGTGGCTAAGACTGTCTTTCCTACAATCTGAAGAATTGAAGGAGAGATGAAAAGAATTACTATCTTACTCTATGATTTAATTTTAATTAAGAAAAGGTTTCCGTGCCATCAGAACCATCGTATTTTCTCCACTCAGGGAAACACTGATGTGGTCCAGCCATCCCTGCAGTTTCTGTCCAAAAGATTGTCCAACTTCCGCCCCAACATGTCCAAAGACTTGAGCTCTTTAAAACCCATTTATTCTTAGAAAAGTCACCATGTATCTTTGTATCCAAAGTAAAACAAACAATTCTTTCTTAAAGAAAAACCATATAACACACCTGCTTGCCTGTGATCACCTTTCTGTGTGACAAGCTCTATAATGTGTCAAATTAAAAGGCAATGTCCCTTTAAATCTATAAACCGCTGAACTCAATGGAATGTGTGACTTGACAATAGTTAAAGCCAACAAGCTGGAATCTCTTACCTGAGAAAATAATGAAAGTAAAAGCAATAAGTGTTGTACCTCAAAGTATGGCTCTTTGGCTTTAGAGAAATGACAATAAGAGTGGGCTGAAGTTTGTCATTTCATTGATCACCACAGGCCAAAAAAAAAAAAAAATGAGCTTAAAAAATAATTGGTTCTTGAGCTTGTGAGCGTTTGTTTAAGGCTTGCAAAAATGAGAGCCAAAATCACTTTGGAGAAATTTAATATTTTAGACGATGCATTGCCAAGGCTCTGGTGTGTAGCTCAAGCCAGTTTGGATAATCTGAGCAGTCACAGTCAAGAAAAAGGCTATAAGTTACACACACACACTGTGTTGGAATAAAAACTGTCTATCTTGGATGGGGAAGTGTTTCTTTAGGCTCCCCTTTCTTTCTCTGAAGAATAGGGGTGAAGATGGTCCCATGGGTGTGAGGATTTATGCCTGGCACATAGTATGTGCTCAAGGAGTGGCAGCCACTGGCACTAAGAGCTGTCAGCTGGCCTCTGGCTGTTCTCATTGTGCAAATGAAAATTCAAGAGCAAGAAGAGAGAGCTTGAGTTCAGGAGCACACAATGAAGGCTGCAGATTCCAGGAGTCTCGTTTGTCTATGATCCTTGCGGCAACCACTTCCCTATTAAGGTAAATTAAAGAAACCATAAAGTTAACCCAGTAACAACATGGGAAACAGAGAGAATTCCTTGCTCACCACTGGAGGGGATTGGTTTCTGCCCTGCAGCATGGGACTTGACTTCCTTATCGCAGCTGCATAATTCCAAATATTATCATTGGTTATACAACTGCCCAGTTTTCCCTGAGAAGCTCAGCCCCACTGTGTGGCACCCTGCATTCTGCCAGGCAGCGAATTCCACATGCAGCTCACACGCCGCGAGCTGAGACTTTACAGCTCACCAAAACTTGAGGCAAACTGTGTCTCTGTCTCCACACTGGAACACACCTCATGGCCACTTGGAAACACGTCAGCTGTAGAGAAGCTCCAGTCCAGGACATTGGAAGCCTGTAGGCTGGTCTTGCATGATGGTATCTACAGGACTGATCACACTGTGGGCAGGGAGGCTGAGCCATGCTATATACTGGGGAAGGTTGTAGGATATAGTGGAAGAATCCGTCTCTGGGGTAATGCAATCCCCCAACTTCTTTGTATCATGGAGAAAGGAAATCTGGAAAATCAAATGCTGCTTTCCCTCCATGGATTTGGATTTTGGTGAGATGCAGACAAAGTCTACTCTTTGTAACAGACAACTTCATTCAGTAAACAATTTGGGAGGCTTCCTATGTGCCAAGTAATTTCTAGGACCTAAGGATACCCAAATGTCCTCCAGGGTTCACAGTCTGGTTCATGGTTCTGTGATTGCAACTGCCAGGGAGAAAGGCAGTAGGAGCCTAGTGAGGGAACCGAAGGGGAAGGCACACTGTAACCTTCCCTCTTCCCCTGGCTGCCATCAAATGACTCTGAACAGGGAAAAAAAGGACATTTTTTTTTTCCTGACACGTGAGTATTTCACCATTAAATGAAGTAAGAACCGGAGCTGGAGACCTGTGAAGTCCCCAGCAGAAGTCACCACAAGCAATGTGGTTTTGCAGATGGGCAGTCAGAGAGAAGACATGCTTGACAGGATTTCAATAGCAAACTGTCTCTTTCAAGAGGGCCCAGGAGATTCATGGCTCCTGAGCTAAAAGGGATGTGGAAGTAGCATGGGCTGCCTTATTCCCCTCCCCTCTCCAGTACCCCTAGAGGGTTGCCATCCAACTCCACCCAGTGTCTCTTGCACACCTGAGCCCCAGCTGGGTTTCCGGTGCTTCTTATGTGCCTGTCTCTCGGTGCTCCACCATCCTGTTCACCTCCCACACCCACTGTGGTCCCAGGACTGACCCTGGTGCTCCAGCTGCCATGTGGGACAGTGATCTGCACCAAGTGCTTCTTAACACAGTTTGGTACCAACTGCAGCAACTCAGTAAAATCCCAGAGAGTTGGGTGCTCTTGGGGAGTCTTGTAGTAAAAAACAAAGCAGTTCTTCCATTGAAAGCAGAGCCTTGGGCTCCAGGCTCAGTGTGAGCTGCTGCTTTTCCAAAGGGCTTGGTGAATAGGAAAGTCTCATCTGTGAATTTCTTCACTTTCAAGATAGTCTGTACTTTGGATCAATTCTGGTTTGGAAGAAATTTTTGAATTTTTTTTTTAAGAGAGAAAATTTAAAAGCTTCCTTTAAAAAAAAAAATAGGAGTCTCTTCTCCCCTTGATTATCAGTGTAATAACCTCTTTCCTGACCACCCGCTGATACATGTTTCCAGAGGCATGGGTTCATTTCCATCTCTTTGTTTCTGCACCACACTGTGATTTGTTGTTAAGTCATCTTAGTCTTCAGAAAAGCTTCTGGAAGGTTCTGTGTCTTTATCTGGCATATTTTGTGCATGGCCTAAAGAACAGAGTATGAATTCTTGGCATCACAGCCTTCACAAGCCACTTTACCAGCATCCTTGCGTGGTGCTTCGCGGACAGAAACCCCACTTCCTCTTTCCATGTCCTAATGCCCTCAGCACTTCATCTTCCCCCTGGCGTGTTCCCCTCTAGAAACAAACGACCTTTTCCCCAGCTCCTTTGAGGTCCAGCTTCACTTTCAATCCTCCACAAAGTTGTTCAAACTTTCTGAACCTAAGGATCCCCTCCGTGGAGTGCCTGTTGCCATTATTTGTGTGTCACCAGCACACACTGCCGGTGTCTGGCCCTACATTGAAGGCTTCCACTTGGGCCATGTTTTATCCACTAGAGCACAGTCCATCCTGCCTGACAGCAGACCACGCTAATGGCCACTTGTAGTTACAAAAGCCATAAACAGTGTACTTTAAAATGACACGTAAATATTGATGTGCATAAGGTGAAGAGTGAAATGCTCCTGCACAGAGGGAGCCACCTTTCCCAGGGTGGAAGCTGACAGAGAAGCCGTGGGTGGTAGTGGGAAAGAGTTCAAATCCCAGAGTGGCCACTTCCCAGCTCATTGATTTTTTTTTTCCCAATTGTAAGATTTTTCACTATGAATTGTTCTTCAGCCTTGGACAAACTACTTGTCTCTGCCTCCATTTTTTCATCTACAGAATGGGGATAATTGCAATCAATACCTACCTCATTGGAGTGTTAGGATGATCCAAGTGATATCTCTAAAGCATTGAGAACATTTCCTGACACGTAATATCTACTAGAAAATGTGACTTGTTAATCTTTCACAACTTCTTTAAAAGCTTACATACAAGTATATGATTTTGTTAAAAACGACAGAATCAAGTGTGTTTTTCTGCAGTATGCTTTAGTTGGTCAAAAATATCTTGTGGCTGTTCTACTGTATTGATCTATACAAATATGCCTTACCACCGTATGCTCGGATTCCCTCCAATATTTTGCTCTTTCAAAAAATCTGTAATTAAATTCATTATATACATATCTTCATATTCTACTTTTGAATGATGGGTTACTGAGAGTAGAATTGTTAGAGAATAAACTATGCTTTAGATAGAATATTTAATAATATTAGATCATTTCTAGCTGGTTATAATTTGAATTTATTACTCTCAACAGTGTTCGTATTAAGAGCTGAAGCTTCATTATTCTTAAGCTAACTTCTTGAAAGTGTATCACAAAATGTTCCCTAATTGAAGTATAGGGATTCACACACACATACACCCCAAAAAATCTTTAATACCAACATATCTGAACTACACATTGAAAATTTAAGAAAAAGATGGAAACGTTAATAGCTTCTGGAATCCTGATTCTTATCTTGGAACCCTATGCTCAACACATCTAAAAGCATTCACTTGGCAAGGACCCCAGAGAGTCAGACATCAATGTAATAATTCTCAAATAAACTTTTTAAACATTCTTACAAGTACTATTAAAAATGTTTACATATTGGGTTCTATATATAGGTATATTCTTCATGACAAAATATGGCTTTCATGTAGTTTAAGAACAAAACTTTAAGAGTGTTTCCATAAATAGTACAAGCTACTGAATCTCATCATGATTGGCAATTTCAAATTTTCTGAAATCTTTTATGTATAACACTTCATAACTTTCAAGCCCTTTTTCAGTTAGCATTCAGACAAAGTGGAGGCCAAGAAAGGCTGAATAACAATTCATAATGAAAAATCTTACAATTGGGAAAAAAATCAATCTGTTCGTTTTTAATCTATTAAATTTTTTTTCTCTGGATTGGACACAAGGCATCATTATTTTATTTTACCAGAAAATGTTTAAATGCAGCTTTCAGAACACAAATGTCCTATGAGAACATCACTTGAAGTCACTATATAATTTCCCATTAAATAAACCCCAGAACTTTAACTTAACTCCCAGTGAGGTCAAGCACCTGAAAAGTGCTATATATGCCAGCTGAGCACATTTCCCTTATGTGAAAGGTGATTTCTAGCAATGCTCATCAGACTTTCAATTGCTAGAAACCTTCTTGTTGCCAACTTTGCCACTACCATGAACTTCCCCTTGTTCCTTATAAGGCGGAAACTTATTTCACAGTTCTAAAAAAGGGTCTTTTATCTATATGAAGTCCCTAAAGTCATTTCTTGGTTTTGGTAGACCTAGATTTATCTTATTTCAAAATTGCACTTATTTCTTAACATGCTTATTGAGAAATCCTTCACTTACAGTTTACCATTTAAAGTGTACAGTGTAATGGCTTTTAGTATATTTACAGAAGTATACAGCCATCATCATAATAGATTTTAGATTTTCATCACCCTTAAAAGAAACCCTGCATTCCTTGGTTATCATCACCCAATTCCTCCATTCCCCCAGCACTAAGCCCATACCAATCTACATTTTTTCCCCTGTAGATCTCTCTATTCTGAACATCATGTAAGTAGCCTCTAATATGACCTTTTGTGGCTGGCTTCTTTCACTCAGCATAATGTTTTCAAAGTTCATCCCTATTGTTGCATGTATCTGTATTCATTCCCTTTTATGGCTGGATAATATCCCATTGTGTGGACATACATTTTATTAATTCATTCATTAGTTGGTGGATATTTGAATTGTTATCATGTTTGTTTTGTTATTTGCTATTCTAAACAATGCTTCTATGAATATTTATAGACATACGTGTTTATTTCTCTTGGGCACAGAATAGAATTACTAGGTCATATATGGTAACTTTGCTTAGTCTTTTGAAGAATTTCAAATGTTTTTCAAAGTGGCTGCACTATTTGCATCCCCACAAGCATAAGAGAGTTTTAAGTTCTTCACTTTCTTGTCAATACTTGTCATTACCTATAATTATATTATTATATATGTTTTTGTCAGAATGGGTATTTTGTCAGAAGTGCTATCTCCTGACTTAATTTGCACTAGTCTGATGGCTAATAATGCTGTGTATCTTTTTATGTGATCTTAGTCTTTTCTCTGTCTTCCTTGGGAAAATGTCTTTTTAGATCCTTTGACCATTTTTAGTTGGATTGTCTTTTTTTGTTTTATTTATTTATTTATTTATTTTTTTTTGGTGGACACAATATCTTTATTTTACTTTATGTGGTGCTGAGGATCGAACCCAGTGCCTCATGAATGCTAGACGAGCACTCTACCACTGAGCCACAACCCCAGCCCAGTTGGGTTGTCTTTTTATTGTTGAATTATAGTATTTCTTCCCATATTAAAATTGCACTTTTTAAACAACTCTGAACACTAGATTATTCAGCAACTTCTGTGTAGCTTGTCATAAATCATAGTTATGATCATTCTTTTTTATTGGTGCATTATAGTTACATATAATAGTGAGATTCATTATACCATATTCATACACACACATAATGGTCCTTCTTAAATAGGATTCTTTACTATAGTTAATACTATAAATAAGCATTCTTAAATTCTTGTTACAAAGTATAATGTAAGCAGTAAAACACTAGTGAAAAATGCTGTTCTATCCTAATATGAACTATTGGAATAAACCTTCTCCCCTCCCTCAAAGAAGAAAATAATTGAATGACAGTATTCAGTACAATAGCACTTCATAAAAATATATTTTGGCCAGGAGTGGTGGTGTATGCCTGTGATCTCAGTGGTTTAGGAGGCTAAGGCAGGAGGATCACAAGTTCAAAGTTAGCCTCAGCAACTTAGCAAGGTCCTAAGCAACTTAGTGAGACCCTGTCTCTAAATAAAATAAAAGGGCTGGGGATGTGGCTCGGTGATTAAGTGCCCCTGGATTCAATCCTCCTGGTACTATATATATACAGTAGCCAGGTGCATTAGCACCTGCCTGTAATCCCAGCTACTTGAGAGGCTAATGCAGGAGGATCACAAGTTTATGGCCAACCTCTGTAGTTTAGCAAGACTGCCTCAAAATTTAAAAAATTTAAAAGGGATAGGGATGTACCTCAGTGATAGAGCACACCTGGGTTCAGTTCCCATTGCTGCAAAAAGCAAGAACATTTTTGCTTTTATCTGAAGAGATTTGTGTTTTAGCAAAAACTTAGAAGTCCCAATATAAGTAGTCTAGGTTTTCTAATTGTGTATTTTAAACTTCAAAAAATGGTAAAATTCAAATAATTAGTCTTTGGCTACACTAGAATAATTGCTGAAATCCTTTAACTTAAAACATAGATGCTAAACTCTTCAGTTATAACCTTTTATTATATTAAAGTACAATATGTGTTAATTTCCTCAGTTTTAGAGAATAAAAATATAGTTAACTTTAAAAACAAGGTAAGTAATACAACAATTTGAATATACTTTACTATACACTTAAAATAGTTAAAGGGGTGAATTTTATTATGTTCTTTAACACAATTAAAACTTTAAAAAAAAACAAGGCAGGAGTAATATTTTAATATCAAGTCTTTTAAAATGGGGATTCTGAATGGTTATTTGCTTATCAGTCTAGCCTACCCCAGTTAAGAGTTTTTACACAAAACTTTCAAAGCACATTCACTGCTTTGAGTTGGATAGCTTTCTCTCCATCCTGGAATTTACTTTCTGAAGTGAGTCATTCAGATACTTGAATTATCCAGAACGTGCATTCCTGGGGGCAGTGATCAGATATCTAAGTTGAGACATTCCTCAGCCACCCCTGGATTGCCCTAAGGAGATGGTTGGGGGCCAGGGTTGGGCGGGGGAAGACACAACAGCAAGAGGACCTCTGGATTCCAGTTTCTTCCAAGGAATGTGGATGCGAAGACTGGCCTGCTGATACAAATCTCACTGGGATGAAGTAGATTGTACAAGCTGCCTAGTCTCCTGGTTCAGCTCCAGTTCCAGAACATCTCTCTTGCTGAAAGTTATTTAGGTCTTTACCTTAGTGTTGAGTTGTATATTCATTATATTGCTTTTTATTGTGTGTTGTAATCCCAAACCAGTTATTTTCAATTCCAAAGGGAAGTAAATGTTTACTTTTCATAGCTATTTGAACTTGAGTGTCTGTGAGGAGAGACCCTCACGGTTGGGTTCTTTGAGGACCTTCCCTTTTGAAAGCATTAGTAAAGACCTCAAACCCAAGTCTTAAAACTCTGTGTTTTAAGGAAAGACTTCTACTGCCTTTTGAACATCAATAAGGAAAAGCCAAAGTGAAGCTGGCCATAAAGGCTTACCAAGATGATCGTTGTCAGTAATTTGCACAGTTGTTTCATTCCACTTCTCTCTGATGTCTTGAGATTTTAGCAGAGGCTAAAATTTTACTTTTATTTGATGAGTCTATTTATTGTGGTGCAGGTTATGGCTAATTTTTATTCCTGATCTAGCCCAAGCATCTTCTTGCACTGGCATTGACATCCTTTTTCAGATATATGAACACAGTCATCCATCTGTATTTTAGGGGATCTGGCTCAAGGACCCCCTTTATACCAAAATGCACAGATGCTCAAAATCCCCTATATGAAATGGTATAGTATTTTCATATATTCTACACACATTCTCCCAAGTGCTTTAAATCATTTCTAGATAACTTTTTAAAAAATTAATAGAATGTAAGTGCTATGTAAATAATCATTATACTGTATTGTTTAGGGAATAATTACCCAAAAACAGTTTGCACATGTTCAGTAAAGACAAAATTGTTTTCAGAATATGTTCTCTCTGCTGTTGGTTGAATTGGTGGATTCAGAACTTGCAGAAACAGAGGGCTGACTATAATCTATGTGGTGGCTATAGGTGATTCCTCTGTGTTCATTAAAGAAATCCCCCAAAAGACTCTTTGGTGCAAACTACATTTAAGCTACTGAATAATCTTTCAAGAAACAAAACTCTGTTGGCAAAGGAAAACTGAAGACGGTTGAGTCTTTTGAAGTTGACAAGGAGGACAGGTTGTCTTCCTTCAAAATCTCCATTGGTGCACCTGCCAGAGACAGGATGGACTACCGGTCATACTGTCACAGAAGAAGAGGTGTCTCCTAATAAGGGTTCATGGAGTTCTGGGAGAAAAAGGGAAGCTCAACTTGACTCTTGTCATATGTGACAGGGAAAGAATTTCAGCTCACGCCAGTCAGAGACATAGAGGTTTATTTAGGGAAGTGAGTACACTTTAGGGAAGTGAGTACACGTTGAAAAGGAATGTGGACCATCTCAGGAATGACAGATTCAGTTTGGGGGTTCCAGGTTCTTCTTTGAAAGGACACCTGGTGGGGGGGTGGGTATGGAGAGGTATATAGGAACAATATCAGTCCAGGGATCTCAAGACAGTTTCTGGGGGCCTGGTCAGTCTCAGGATCCTCAGGCTGATGTGGCCATCATTATCTGATCAATAGATAGTGCTGAAAAGTCTCCCCCCTCCATTATAGGTTCCTCAAGATATCGAATCTCTCTTTGCTTAATCTATTCATTGAGGGGTTAATTAATAGTGCACAGGTAGGTTTACAGGTTTACCAGGAATTTGGGGAGTAACAGGATTGCAGGAGAGACTGATTTGGGGAGTGACAGACTGGGAAAAAGTATGTGGAATTTCTGAATTGAAATCCTATTTCCTTGTCCTCCTTCTATGTCTCCTTTTTCCTATTATTGCTTTTATCCTACCTCAGTGTCAAGGATACATTGGAATGCTAAAGAATACTGATCGAATATTGCATAGACTATCCTTCATAACAAGGGCCGGTTGTTTTGTTTTGCTTTATAAGTAACAATTGATTTCCTCTGTTTACTTTGCTTTTTCAAATTATCTTTTCTGTGTTAAAAAAAAAAAAAGCCACACAAGGACCATAATAAAATACAAACCCTCAAAGAAAGTAAGCAAAATATTCCAAAAATTTTGTTCAACCACACCCTGGTAAATCTGTCTACTTCGTTCTTTGACCCTGTGACTTGCTTTTGGTGTTTCAGTGCCAGAGTTTCCTTTGGAACACAAGCTGCATGAAGGCAGAGAGCCCGACTCTGCTTTAATTAAGCTTTGCAGTAAAGCTCCTCCACACATGCTGCTCAGGTACCATGGTCTGTCAGCCTTTGTTCATATAAATTCAGATGATTTACCCCCTTAGCAGAAGATGGGATTGTTCCCAGGGAAAACTCCTTGTAGTGGCATATATGTGGTCTCTGGAAGGAGGAAATTCCACCATGTGGTTCAAGTCTTTGAAAACTTTCTGTTTCAATAGTTCCTGTGAATAATGCTGAAAGAGATATACCTAAGAAAAAGATAACTGGGAACCTTGCAGGTTTAAGTCATTCCTGATGCCATGAAGTACAGTGTGGTGGAGGGAAGCAGAGCTGCTGGTAGAATTGAAAAGCACACTTTGTTTACCTGCTGTTAATTGTGCTAGCAGGGTATAAAGGTCAGAGGTAGAGTCCGTTTCTTTGAATGTTTCTGATTTTTAAGTCATCTCTATTATTCTAGCCTGGTAGTGCAAGCCTGTATTCCAGCAATTTGGGTGGTTGAGGCAGGAGAATCACAAATTTGAGGCCAGCCTCAGCAAATTAGCAAGACTCAGCCACTTAGCAAGACCTTATTTCAAAATAAAAGAACCAGTGATGTAGCTCAGTGGTAAAGCACCTCTGGGTTCAATCCCCAGGTCAGAAGGAAGGAAGGAAGGAAAGAAGGAAGGAAGGAAGGAAGGAAGGAAGGAAGGAAGGAAGGAAGGCGGGTCAGGTATGGTGGTGCATACCTGTAATCCCAGGAACTAGGGAGGCTGAGGCAGGAGGATTGCAATTTTAAAGCCAACCTCAGCAACTTAGCAAGGCCCTAAGCAACTCAGTAAGTCCCTGTCTCAAAATTTAAAATAAAAGTACTGGGGATGTGATTCAGTGTTGAAGCACTCCTAGGTTCAATCCCCAGTACCAAAAGAAAAAAGAAAGAAAGAAACCATCTCTATTCCAAATCCCTCCTGTCCATTGTCAAGTTGTATCTATTATTCTAATAAAATATGTCTCATATGACATCACATTAGAAAATACCTTTCCATTTATTTTTCTTTAATTATCTTATTATAAATGTGTATGGGGGGGAGGTGTTGGCTTTTGGGATTTTGGCTGTTTGGGGGAGTTGTTTATTTTTGCATTTTTAAGTATGAATCTAATTTTATCATTTTCCTCTTAAAATACTCTTCTAGCCCTGCTAGTTCTCAACAAACACTCACAGTTGACCAATTTCTATTTTCAGCCACACATGATTCAGAATGCAACCTTTCTTTTAAGAGGAGTCCAGTGAAATCATTTAACTATTTTCAATATACAAAGGCAAAATTAGCTGCCATGAATTTCTGTGGAGTAAAGCATCTTTGATTCTTCCAAACAAATGTTTTCGTTTCATATACATATATTTGAATTTGAGTTTATCTATATCTGTTGTTGTTGTTGTTACGGAGAGTATTTCCTTTGACAATTGAAATGCTCCCAAGCATTTCTCACAAGAGAGATGGAGGAAGGGAGAACAAATACCTCAATGAAACTTTAATCAGTGTTACTTTGGCATGTTATTTCTGCCTTTCTACCTCTCAGTCGAATTACACTGAAAGGCACTTATAGAAATTAAGATAGGTTTCATGATTCTTCCACAGTTAAAAATTTTCAGCACCTGAAAAGGCAGGTCAGATTTTTACTGACAAACAGTTCCTTAACAAATATTCAGACTCTGATATTCATTTTATTTTATTTTATCAAATAAAATCTGTTTTTGAGAAAAGAAATCAGTTGCCACAATTGTTAGACTTTCCAGTAGTTTCTTTTGTCACCATTGATTGCAGTAACTTCATGACATTTTTGTTTTTTGTTTTTAATTTGTCTCCGTACTTACTTGGAGGAGGCTAAAATCAGCTGCAAGTTGTAATGAGCATTTTAGGGTCTTATTATTTGAAGCATCCATTATTTCGTATAGAATTGGAGAGTTCAAAATGCCTCTTACAATTAAAAGATGTTGTGATTAAAAGATATTTCTTGTAATCAAGGCATTAATTAACATTAAACTCACCATTTAGTTTGTGCTTCTTTTTTGAGGGCACAGTACATAGATGCATAGGAAATAGTGTTTTATTCTTCTAAATACCTTTCTGTTAAGTTTTTTTCTTTTCTAATTACTGTCTCAATGTTGAAAGGAAATTTTAAAAAATTACAGATAGGACTATGCCACTCAATTTTCAAGTTTTTGGATTAGAAACTTTTCAAGGAAACTTGAGATTTGTTCCAAGAAAACTTTTTTAAAAATATTCATTTTTCAGTTTTAGGTGGACATAATATCTTTATTTTTTATATTTATGAGGATCGAACCCAGTGCCTCATGCATGCTAGGCTAGCACTCTACCACTGAGCCACAACCGTAGCCCCAAGAAAACTTTTTATTGGTGATTAACATAATGTGGAATACAGTCCTCGATTCAGATCTTCAGGGTCTACCATTTCTGCCCCATAATCAGGCAGACTTTTGTCTGTACAGCACCTCATACTCCACAGAAAGGTTGGAGAGTTTGGCTCATACATCCTTTGGCTGCCCTTGGTATTTATGAGTTTAGTGGGCTTAGTTCATAATCACAATGTTCTTGCAGGCTAACCCCTGGCCCTCTTGTGACACTGAACTGCTGATATCAATTTCTACATGTACAGATTGTCCACATTTAAAAAGTGCAGACTCATTGAGAGTGAGACTCGAAAACAATCTCTTGAGACATTAGCAGGCCCCAAGTGTAAGTGGTCTTAAGAGAGTAATCCTCACTATTTTCCCCTTCAATCATATACACTGAATAGACTTCAGGGGGGAAAGTGTAGGACTTTGATCTCACATGAACCCTCCCTGAAGTCATGACCTTGATTCTAGGGTTCCTTAAGATTCCAATAGAAGAAAAAAGTATGAGAACAGAAAAGCATTCAAGAAAATCACCACAGATACATACTTTTGTACTATGTGTAATGAACATTCCTGACTGTGTGGGGCAGTTGTTATAAACTTTATGTATGTTTAACTGTAAAATTCACTACTCCATCCTGGATGGATGAATTTATCTGATTGACTCATCAGTGAAAGATTCTCTGAGAATTTTGTTATCTCTATCACTAAGGAAAAAAAAATAGGAAAGTTGGCATAAATTCCTACTCTTAGGATTCCCAAAGAAAAAAACAATTCTGTCTTCTGTGGGTTAATCTGGAAGAGCCACATGAGGAGTGGGCTGTGGCCATTTTGTAACTTGGAATTTGTCTGGTTTCTTTTTCTTTTCTTTTCTTTTCTTTCTTTTTTTTTTTTTTTTTTTTGGAGCTTCATTCCAACAGATTTGCTGTAAAACAAATCCTGGCTGTGTTAAAAGGAGAAAGAGAAGATATGGTTCACTTTGAGAAAATAACCTAAAGAAAAATCCTATTAATTGGTCTCAAAAATTCTCCAGTCCCAGCTTATTTGAGGAATAAAAAAAAAAATCACTCTCTGCAGTGATTAATAGTACTGAATGTAACCTCCTGTTTGATTTTCACTGTTGGTATGGGAGCAGACAGGGCTGTGTAAACCTGTATGCTTTTTAGAAAAATTCTAGAGACTATTCTGACACCCTGATGCTCATTTCCCCCGACTCCTTAACACTTGAGTGAGATGTGCCTTTTCAGTTGAAAACCACCTTGAGTTTTCCAAGGGAAAGAAAATGAATTTTTAAATGCTCTGACATGGATCACTTATTTAAATTTTATTCAAAGTTGTTTTAGGAACATTGATTTCACTTTCAGGAATATTTTGCTGAGCAAATGTGAAGGTTGGGCTCAGGAATGTCAGTCTATCTTACTATTTGAGAGGCATCCGCCTCCTAGAGTAGAAACTGGGGGAAACCAGAATAAATGATGAGTGAATTTGTCCACTATCTACCTTGACCTGTAACTCTGAGATAAGGGTGGAATTTCTCCTTTCCTGAATACAGGATAAGGCCTTTCATAGTCTAGAATCATTCTTCCCTTTTTAAAATCAAGTGATTGTCCTTTATTGTTATCAGCCAACCCATTTTTTTAAATCTCCATTCCTTTCCTCTCTTTTAATAGTTTGTTGATGCCAATACCTTGCTGTTTTTGTGACTATAGTTCTGTAGTATAGTTTAAGGTCTGGTATAGTGATGCCATCTGCCTCACTCTTCTTGCAAAGGATTGCTTTATTTATTCTGGGTCTCTTATTTTTCCAGATGAATTTCATGACTGCTTTTTCTATTTCTATGAGGAATGTCATTGGTATTTTGGTTGGAATTGCATTAAATCTTCTATAGTGCTTTTGGTAGTGTGGTCATTTTGTCAATATTAATTGTGCCTATCCAAGAACAAGGGAGATCTTTCCATCTTCTAAGGTCTTCTTTAGTTTCTTTCTTTAGCATTCTGTAATTTTCATTGTGGAAGTCTTTTACCTTTTTCATTAAGTTGATTTCCAAGTTTTTGTTTTTTGTTGTTGTTGTTTGTTTGTTTGTTTGTTGAGGCTATTGTAAACTGGGTGGTTTTCCTAGTTTCTCTTTCAGAGGATGTGTCACTGATATACAGAAATGCTTTTGATTTATGGGTGTTGATTTTATATCCTGCTACTTTGCTGAATTCATTTATTAGTTCTAGAAGTTTTCTGGTGGAATTTTTTAGATCCCCTAGGTATAGAATCGTGTCTTTGGCAAATAATGATAGTTTGAGTTCTTCTTTTCCTACCCGTCTCACTTTAATTTCTTTCATCTGTCTAATTTCTCTGGCTAGAGTTTCAAGAACTATGTTAAATGGTTTGTTGATATGAATCAAGGCACATCCCTTTATCTGAATTTCTTTGTCAACATTTTTCAGTCTGTAGGTGCTAGTTTGAGCCCCATCTCCTTTCTCCATAATCTGGATTGTGATGATGGTATCTCTCTGGCGCTATTTGACATTTTTTTTTCCTTGTTCTCTACACCAGTGTTTCATGGTCATGAGATCCACAGACAGAGAAGCAGCAGAATTCTGCAGCTGAAAAAGGCCTTGAAGAACCCCAGGAACCACAACTTTCAGGAGCTGGTGAAATCAGTTGGCCAAAGAATACTTGAGTTAGGCAGGGCCAGCCTTTAACAATGCCATAGATACTGACGCCTACAAAAATTCTTTCTTTTGTTCCAGAACAGCAGAGAGCTACAAAATAAGTCATAAGGTGCTCATAGACACAATAAAGACTGCAAAACTCTGCTTAAAAGTAACTTTTCAGGTTACTCATATTTTTATGGAGCCAATTCATCATTCTGAAGTCTTTGAGGGCATGTGAAATAAATATAACCTGGTAAAAATATAAACATGGAAGAATTTAGCTATTTTAGATTTAGAAGAAAAGGATAAGGAAAACAATTGAAAAGTTTATTTTACAGATCAAAGGAAATAGAGAAACTAGAGGCTAAGTCAAACACTTGGACTCCTCCTTCAATTCCTTCCCCCTCCCCCCACTTTGGCTCCTGGACTGCCCTTATATAGACTCTGATCGTGGCCACCCCTCCACTTGGTCCAGGCAACACCATATTGATCCTAATCTACTTTTTTTCCCTGCCTTCCCCTCACCCCACTCTTCAGGATCTTGCTCTTTTATTTTATTTTGTTTGTTTGGTTGGTTGGTTGGTTGGATTTTTGTCTGTCTGTTTGTTATAGGAAGACAGTACGAATGGCGCATGCTTATATCCAATAGCTCAGCTCAGGAGGCTGAGGAAGGAGGATTGTTGAGTTCAGAGCCAGCCTCAGTGACTTAGCAAGACCCTGTCTCTAAATAAAATACAAAAAAGGGCTGGAGATGTAGCTCAGTAGTTAAGCACCCCTGAGTTCAATCCCCAGTATCAGGAGGAGGAGGAGGAAGAAGATGAAGATGACAATGACAACAATGACATATGATGTTTCTAAAACTCAGCTTTGAGTTTATTCCCCTCGTTGCTTTTGGAATAAAGGCCAAACATCTGAGCATGTTTGGCATGGCTCTCGTTTATGTATTTCCACCTTACTTCTCACTCCTGCTCTCCCACCCCCTGCATTCCTGGACTTTGCCTCTGAAACCCTTCCTCACCCTCAGCTCTTCCCTTGCATGCCACTTCCTCTGGAAACCTTCCCGCCCTTGCAGTGTACTGAGATGGCCCCATAGTCAATCTTCTCCTCCACCAGCCAAATGGAAGTGTCATGAAAGCAAGGACCATTTCATTAGCATTCCATCCCGAGGGCTATCAACAGTCATTCTTTGAGATTCCAGAGAGTCTTAAGTCATTTTATAAGATGTGCATGTTTCCACTTTCATTTTTTAAGAGTATTATTATACTGTGCAACATTATTTGGAGAGATTATTGCAGGGGGAATAAAGCATCAAAGTTTCAAGGTCTGAAACTGTTATACTGCTTCCTTGAGCAGTATAAAAAAAAAAAATTGAGGCCTTGATTTACAGAAAGATTGTGCCTTACTGCCAGTCTACGTTATTGGCTCTCCAGACACTCACGATACTTCTTTTTAAACAGGCAAAGAGAGCTTTACCGTGCTTTTCCTGGAAAGATTCACTGATTCAGTCTTTCAGTTAATATTTGGTGGGATGCACACTGAAGTCATGGCATGCAGTTCGGCCCAGGGACAGGAAAGTGTATGTGCCTGCTGATGAAAATAGTGAGCATGACATGGAAGTTCTCTGCTTGCCAGCTAGTTCGCTTCCCTGACAGGCATTTCCGGATGTGTGGAAAGATTTATTTTGGCACCCCCAGCTCCAACTGGCATGGGCGAGTACACAGGCACACACACACACACTAGCTCTCCCATGGTTCTTCAGGATCATCTGTCTCCAAAGTTTGAAACTGAGTTAACACTCCAGCAGAAGAGCCGGCTCTTGGTAACTTTCAAGGAGGAAAGGGCATCTTTCCCTCCCTTAGAGCTGAGTACAACAGCTTAAAAATAGCACAATGTGTGTTTGGTGTATTCTTTTCATCCTCTGCATCAATAACAGGTGTACAGTTACAGACACAAAGAGCTAGATTCACATCTTCCGTAGGCCTCCAGAGAATTCCCATAGTAACCCACAGAGCAAGAACTGAGCCTAATTTCGTAAAAAGAAAGTAACCCAATACAGCTATGTACTACTAATGTTGCTGTATCACGTGGTTCTATTATTCTTCTCCCACAGTGATTCTAGGATGTAAATGCACCACAGAAGAAATTTTTACCAAGAACAGTTCTTAGGAAACTTAACATGCACATGTTTTCCAGACCACAAAATAAAGTGAATGCCTCTAAAAAGTTGAATTGGAGAAACTGACATGACTAGTGTAAATTGCAGGCTGTGAAATGGTTTGGGTGAGGGGTCAGAAAACTGAAATGCTTTCACCAGAGAGCACAGGGACAGCTTTGAAAACCTCATGTGCAACTTCAGTTTCATTTGCTAGTTTGCTTTTAAATGCATATTTAAAGATACGCTTCTTACATTGTTTTATGACCTCTTGACTTCACATTTGCTTTGTGATTAAATTCCTCACCCACTTTGCAATATGCGTGGTCAGGAATGGTATTACTTAATGAATCTGTTCACACATAAATCTGCAGTATAGAAGCAGCATCCCCTGCTCACACACACAGCTGCTTGCAATTCCTTCACGTTCCCTCCGAGGAAATGGTTCATAATAGATGTGAACAGATGCTAGCTAGGTGTTTGGCAGCATTGTGAAGGCTACTAGTTTTCAAGATTTGGGTTCTTTGGTGTCTCAATGATTGGAGTTTCAACAGCCTTTAAGCTTCCAGTGTGTTCCTATGTTCACATAAATACTTAACTTCTGGCTCCACATTTACCTACCTCTCACCAGTTCTTCTGACCTATTTATTGGTTCTGACAACACCACTACTGAATGCTTGGCTCAACGAGTCGAATCTGGTAAACATGCACGAGCAGATCTGATTTGGCACTAAAATCCCTCCTCCTTTTTGGATTGAGTTTTTCCAGTTGTCCCCCAACAATGTTGCCAAAACTCCAACTTATAGTTTATTCATTTCCCAAGTCCCCTTTTCCACCGGCCCCTCTTTTCTTCTACCCCATGCGAATCCCTTTTTTCTCCATCCCAGACACTGCTCGGTCTGATGGAATGCTGTGGTCCCCTGGGCTCGTGAGCTCTGAGAGCAAACATTAAGTTGTATTTCTGTCTATAGCTCCTGCTCCTGGCATGCAATAAGTGTGCAGTATGTGTACCTCGAATGAGCCAAGGATAGTTAACTAAGAATAAAGAAAATATCAATGCTGTCTTCTTCATCAGCTAAACTTCAAAAGACTCAGAGTACATCTCTGAGAGGAGCTCATGTTTTCCAGGGGAAGTGAAGAAACATACCAAAAGTTGTTTGGATGCACAGAAAATGCAGTGTGAGTGGCTGAGCCGGTTGGAATCTTTCAGGCTTCAAAACACTCAGTGGTAGATGAAGGCGCTTTGTGTACTTTGCACACCCATTCCCCATGGATGGATAGCCCATTCACCCTGCTTCTCTACCCTTTTTATGTCCTTATTTGAAATACTTTACACTCCTGCTCCTTTGAAATCTATCCCCCAAGTGTCTGTGAAGCATTTCACATTTGCTGTGGCCTCCATAAGGCTGTCCATACGTTTCTCAGAGGCACGAACACCTCCGCTTCCTTTATTTCCCCTGTCAACCCTCGTGGGGATCTGTGCTCTCACTGGGTTTGCCAAAAATACCTGACAGCATCTGCCCTGTGGATGCTTGCTCCATCCCCTTCCTTGCCCCATCACCTTGTGAGTCATGCTCAGCTGCTATTGTCTAGCCAAGGTTGTTAACTTCATTTAATATTGAGCTCCTTCAGTTAGCTGTGCTAGGTGCTGAGGAAGGAAGTCCCAGGGCTGGTAATCCTGGACTCCAGGCCCTGGATCTCCCCACTGTGCAGAAAGATGAGATGTTGACATCTGAAAACCTGAACAGTCCCCTGCCCAGGGGTGCAGAGAACACTTCTGTTAGCTGCACATATTTGTGGTAATTCCTGGAACACAAATGTAGGAGCTACCAGAAGGTTCTGAGCCAGTGACAGCTCTGACTAGTTGTGGGAGAAATCACTGGTATTCAGGGCTCATTTATGGAGCGGAAGTAATAGCGATAGTGATAAAAATATTTGTTGTAGAAGCCTGGGGTTGGGAGCACCTGGAGGTGAGCTTGGTGGAGACCATGCTGAGAGCACCCCTTACATGCATCTGCAGGCACTGGACTGGTGTCAGTGGTCAGCACTAAAACATCAGCTTCAGAGGCTCCTAGGCTACCGAGAGAATCGGGTGTAAGGCTCTTCGCCACACTTGCATCTGGGTCTGCCCAGAGAAGATCATTGCCTGGGTCATGGCTCAGGTCCAATGTTGGCATTGTCATTGACCACTCCTGGCTTTGTCACTCATTGGTGGCCAGTCTCAGAGGTGTTGTGCGTTACTTCACCCACTTTCAGCTGGTTGTTGTCAGAGTCCTTCTCACTCCTAGGTGTTTCTGAGTGAGAAACCACTTCTGGTGACCCCAAGTAAACGAATGAAGTCACTGTATTTTCTATGTTAAAAAAGAAAAGACTACAAGAAAGCACCTGACTTTCCAAGGTGAGAATATTCCATTTCTTCATCTGTCATAATGCAACCAGTTTTAAGCTGGTCCACTAAAGCAGAACTTTGAACTGCCTTGTGTTGACAAAAAAAATCTTGAAGCTTAATTCCATCCTGGCCTCACCACTAACCTGAGGGGTCATTTTATATACATCATTGAGCTTCTTGGGTTCCTTGGCCTCACTCCTCAAACCTGAAGGGCTTCAGCCACGAATCAGCCCCTGTTTAAGGCATTCACTTTTGGTTTTTTGATGACAGATTTGGTTTCCAAATTTCCTGGGGGATTATGTTCTCTCCAATCCAGTTTCCCATCATTAAAAAGCACGCAGTTCTGGGGTTGGGGCTCAGTGGTAGAGCACTTGCCTAGCATGCACAAAGTCCTAGGCTTGATCCTCAGCACCATAAAAAAATAAAAATAATTGAGTGCCAGTTAAAGGCAATGCTGTGTGGTTTACTAGCCTGGAGCAGAACCTGGCACATGGCACATGGTCACTCCTCAGTTATTAGCTAACTACAGTAATGTGTGGTTTACATCTGAAGCTGTAAATGTTTGAGAAGATTGGTACTGCAACTCAGATCACGTGTACCCTTCCACCTTAAAATGACAAAATAATCATCCTGACTGCAGATTCATTCTATGATCGGTGACAATTTTTATTTTACCTGCTAGTAATTATTGAATATTTCTAAAATGTCAGTTATGGAACACATATGTTTGTTATATTACTGGTTCTTTTGGGAAAAGAGACTTTATTTCCTGGAGTTGCAAAGTCAGTTCTGTGCTATTCTACCGAATCATTCTTGTAATAGCTCCATGTACTATAAGGAATCTTTTTTTTTTTTTTTTGGATTTCAAAAATACTCTTCCTATAATAACTTTTTGGCTATGGAATTCCTGATACAATTTGTTTTGGTTATTCTGAAAATGTTTGAGCCTTCCTAATACCTTGGACAATAAAATAGGGTCTGATAAAAATAGTGAAGTCGATTTAAAAGAGGCTGAACGTTTAGACCTAGAAAGTATTTAAGGTTCTATGACTATTGGGGAACTACCCTGGATGTACTTTTCAGAAAAAGACAAATCTGTCCTGTTCCATATTTTTATCAACCACTCAATGGCACAGAAAGCAGCTACGAGTGTTTTCAGATGACATAAGCCCCAAAAAGGATGGCTTTCACTACATGTGCCTGTGATTACAATCAAAATGACTCCAATAGGCTGCAATGCTGGATGGAAACCAACAAGACAAAGTTGAGCAGGGAATAAATGTACACGTCTGCTTTTAGATTCAAAAGGCAGTTGCGCAACTACAGGATGGAGAGCAACGGAGCTTGGCAGCAGTTCATGGGACTAAAAGCTTAATATGAACCAACAGTAGGAAGTGCAGGCTGAAAAAGAATGAATATAGCCGTATGCTTCCTCGGTAGAAATATTAATAGTTCACTGTAGTCTGCACCAGTCACGCTGTGTTGGGAATAATTTGTTTAGTTCCGAGCCTATTCAGGAGACTTTGACAAGGCAGAGTAGCTACTAAGAGGGTGTTGACTCTAATCCAAGATACATTTATTGGACTCCTGTTTGGGGCAGGCAATGTGCTAACCAGGGCTGGCAATAAAGACACAAAGGGACCTTGCGGGTCTCTAGCCTCAAGGAGTTGAAATTTAAAACCGAAGAGAGTCCGACAGGTACGCACATGACTATAAAACAAAGCAGACTCTGAAGCCAAGAACCACAAAGAATGTGCTGTGGGAATTCAGGGGCTGGACCAGCAGTAGGGTTTCTACAGGAAATGAGGACAAGCGCAGAGGAAGCCTTGGAAACAAAGATGCAGAGACAGGAAAACTAGAGGCACATCTAGGGAATACTGAGTAGTCTGAGTTGCTTGGAAGAATAGGGTAAGCCTGAGCAGGAAATGAAGCTGAGAAAAAGAAGGTCTGGGCCAGAGCAGGAGGGCATGTGGGAGGCAGTGGAGGCATGACAGATCAAGGAGCATCTGGAAGTGATGACACATAAGGACCTGTTGGAGAAAGAATGTGCACGTAGTCAGAGGAAAAGAGGATCAAGGTCTACCTGGGAATGTGGACCAGGCTTTCCTTGGTTTTCTCCAGAAGCAAAAATTTATCTCAAGGGAAATGGGCTATAAGTAACCAGATTACAGGTTTTTTTCTAAGCACTTTTTAGTTTGGGTTTTGTTTTGTTGTTGTTCTTTGTTTGTTTGTTTGTTTTAATGATAGCTGCCCAGTGATGAAGAGCTAACCTAGCAGTTTGTGAGCACCATCATGGATGGACTTAGAGAAAATTTGGTACCTGAGACTTCATGCAGATTGGGGAAAGAAGGAGATGCTGCAGGTTCACCAAGAGGCCAGGGAGGTCTAGGAATTACCAAGGTCTTTGCAATATGTAATTACACATGGCTGAGTTTGCTCTCTTTCCTCTTCTTCCATTTCTTCTTCCATTGAGGAGATCCATTAGTGTATCACCTTCTGAATAAAGCCACCATGTTGTGATGTCAGGCTGACTCCAGTGCAGAGGTCCCCATGCTGTGACAATAGCCACTTATCATCATTGCTTTGTTTTACAACATATATGTCATCCTTTTTACCATGATATGTGTGATATCATGATATCCTTTCAAATATGAATTTAAATAGATTTTTGTCACAGTTTCTCATTAGGTGGATCAAATGCAGACCAAAGGTTGATACAAGCCCAGTGGAAATTATTTATTTTGCCAAGACTCTCCAAAGCAATAGTATAGTGATTTGCAGTTTCTAGAATCAGAAAGATAAAAAGATAAAAGAGTTTAGATGTCAACAGTGCCACTTACTAGATGTGTAATCGTGAAGGAAGGATTGAACCTCCTTGTGTCCTAGTCTGTGAAGGAAAGTTGACCATTGTTAGTCCCCACCTTGGGAAGTTATTTGGGAAGATCAAAAGAGATAACGCACTTAGTATAGTGCCTGGCGATAGACTCTAATTTTACTAAGTTCTCACATTTTACAGTGTTGTTCCAAGGAGCCTTCAGAGCTAAAGATGTTTTTAAAAAAAAAATAAAAACATCTCTGACATCATATGCCAGCTATTATTCTAAGGCATCACATATATCAATTTATTTAATTTTGAGAACAACCCTATTTACCAATACACTGAGAGGTTACATATCTTGACCAGTCACAGCTAATAAGCCAGTAAGCCAGGGTTCAAACCAAGCAGGCTCTGGAGTTCACTGTGATTACAACCATTTCTTTGCAGTACATACCAACAGATTTCCCAGTTTGTTTCCCAATTTCATCCCAAACATCTCAGCTAGAAAATTTTATGTGTTGTATTTGCTCAGGACAGTTTCACAACTATAATTTTTAAGTCTTATTGGTTGTAATAAATAGCCCTCTGTAACTGCAGATTCCATATTTTCAGATTCAACCAACTACAGATCCAAAATATTCAGGGAACAAAACAAATTTAGTCTGTACTGAATATGTGCAGACCTTTTTCTCCTTGTTGCTATTCCCTAAACACTACAATATATCAGCTAATTACACTGTACTTACATTGTATTGCATATTGTACATAATATGCAGGACAAACAAAATATGCAGGAAAATGTGCATAGATTACATGCAAACACTGTGTCCTTTTATATGAGGGCCTTGAGATCTGCAGATCTGTATTCCCTGAAAATATGGAAGGACAGCTGTACCTTGTATGTGTTAATTATCATGTCCTTTTGCCAGACCACTCAGAGGGCCTTAATAAATGTTGAACAAATGCATGAATAAGTGAAAATTTTTAGTTGTAGAAGCAATTAATAGTCACATTTAGAAGAAGTTATCCTTCATATAGCTTCAACACCTCACTAACTCATTTCATTATAGCCCTTTGAATCGTTCATTTAAAATTCATGTTTTGCACCCTGTTTCCATTTACCTAGTTTATAAATATCTTATCAATATTCCTTTTAACAATTGTGGCCCCAGTTCTCTCTTTCCTCTTTTAAAATCATTTAGTGTGAGCATATTTTATTCAAGTATACCTGTCCACTAGTTGTCCTTATTCAGAACATTGGTGACTACCTCATCATCCAAACATTGACTGCCTACTCCTGGATCCCATGTTAAAGAACCATTTTACCAACCCATCCCATGCAATATCACAGTCTCAAATCCACCAAATGTTGCTTCCACATCTTTTCTTTGGACACACTCCTAGATCCCTGAAGTCTATTCAAGATATGTGAAATTGGATGTAAGTGACTATACACAATTTTTTTTTTGGTAGAATTTTTGGGAATTCCTAAATACCTCTTTGAAAAAAAGATTAAATATAAAGCTGAGAAGCAAAAGAAATCAGGCACATTGTTTGTTTAATTTTTTAAGTAGAATATGCAGAAACAGCTCCCTTTTACAGATGGAAGAATGTTTTCAAAGTATTGGCCACTACCTGTGGATTATCAGGAATAATTTAATTCCATTGTTGCCCTTGGACCAGGGGGCAAAAATGTAGCTTTTCCTGTTCCAAGGAGAAAATGTTCTACTCCACACAAGGCAGAGATGAGGCAAGCCAACCAGTTCCATAGTTTAGGGCAATTTTTTTTTTCCCACTCTGTGAAATGATACTGCTCTATTGTTTGGCTCAGGTAGCTGGGAGAATATAATCTCTGACTCCCTGGGTGGGACTATTCCTTTATAGATTAGATAAGAACAATTGATGCGCTTTTAAATGCTGAGAAAACTAATCAGAGCTAAAAGGAGATGTTTGTAGGCCACCGCCCAAGAAATATACTACAAGGAAAGCCCCGACTGAACTTTTCTTCCACCCAAACTTCTCTGCTTTTCAGTTTCTCTTTCTCTCTCTCCTCCCGTCATTCTCTACTCTCTTATCTCCACAGTCGTCTCTTTGTCCTCTCCTCATCCCTCAACTCTATCCCTAATGATTTAATTTGGCACAAACTATGTCCTAGCTGGCCAAAACGTGGACCTGAATTTTATTAAAAATATATTCTTTATAAAGTAGATAAGATTCACATCTCTGGATTTAATTTAGAAAACAGATAAGGTGAACGTGTTGTGTTCTCTAGTTGTTTCTTTTATTTTTTTTTTTTCTTATAAAAAATACTTCTTTTTGAAAAATCAAGACTTCAGTCTTGAGTCACACCCTTAGCCTCAGTCCAGTTCAGAGTGCCCAGGTTGGGTTCTGGTTCCAGGCTCTGTCCATGACATGGGGATGGGGGAGAGGAGGGGCGGCAGAAAACCATTCACCAGGGGTGTGCAGTTCCTTTGGCCCGGGAGTCCACTGCCTCCCGGCCTGGGTGCTGGGTCTGGAGTCACACTCCCGCTTCAGCTGTTCTTTTGGAAGCGGGGCCAGGTCCAATTGGTCTTCAGCATCCATATGTTGCTTTCAACTTCTCTGAGCCTTTCGTTCCAGTCCCTATTCTTCTGTGAGGGACAGGCCCTTCGTGGGAAGAAAGGACCCCCCTGGGAGCCGGACATGCTCTACAGTCAGCTCCAGACGCCCTTTGGTTGACTTTCGACAAGCGGAGCCCAGTGGTGGAATCTGTCGTGGCCACTCCACACCCTGCCAGCTAGGAAACGTGCTGTCTTGACCATCTTCCTAAGAAAGTCACCCGGGGAGGCCTTTCGCATGGCGGGAAACACAGTCCAAAGTAAAGACGGCTTTTTTGGAAATGGCAAACTATTCATCCAGTGGTTGGTTGATTCTTTGGGGGTAAAAAGGCAGGGGGGGGGGTGCTGGGGCTCTGGCCTCACAGAACTTCCTCTCATTAAACCAGAGTAATTCACTGCTCTCTGCGGGCTCTTTCTGTGAGTGAATTCACCTACTTTTCCCCACTAATGCTAACACTCCCAGTTAATGGTGCCCGTGGAGGGCCCACCCTGGCAGGGAGGTGCCTGTTCCTGCAGGACAGAGGTTTCTTTGCAAAGCCAGCTTTACAGGTATGACCCAGAGTCGCTTTGGCCAGCCCGTTGTCCCCACTGCCCAACACACACTTTTCTTTTTGCTGCTGTTTTCTGCGGTCCTGGGTTTCTAAGTCTTGGCAAGAGGACAGTCATTCCTTTGTGCTCGGCTGTTACAATGAGGTAACCAAAGAAAGGGTCTTGGTCTGAGGCTGTCAGCTGTTACTAATCACTACTCCCCAGCTCATCGTGGGTCCCGCTCGCCTCTCCCTCTTGCTCTGCTTAGCACACATAAAGAAGATGAATTACTCTCTGGTTCCTCTTCAAAAAAGCATATTGTGCCGCACATTCCAATACTGTGAGCGAAGGATGGGCTAATGTGAAGGGTAAATGGGTATCTAAATCACCTCCCAGTGGGTCTCGAGTCGGCAGCTGTGGGCCTCTGAGAAGAGAATTTCAGGGTTGCCCCTTTTGAGAGTTTCTGGCGACCTTGCTTGAGACTGAGAGGAAGTCCCTGCGGTGGGCTCCCTGGCAAGCCAAATGACAAGACCATCACAGGGCTGTGTGAGCCTGAAAGTCCACTGAATGTTCAAGACTAGGGCAACGGGAAGCAAAACCTCAGACTCAGAAGCCACCACTGCTGGATGGCCAGGACAGGCAGTCTCCTCTCCAAAGGTTAAGCCAAAGGGCATTAGACACTCCTGGACATTAGAGGTAGCAGTGATGGAAGTTGGGCCTCAGTTTCCCCTCAGTGCTTCCTTATGTGGGAGTTCATTCTCAAAGGATAGCTGTAGCCAGAGAAAAGGAATTGTCTGCTTAGCCCTACCAGACCGAGGGTAAAAGTGATTTATTTGACTTTTTCTGCCACTAATAATATTGTCTGCTCCACTGATTTTTTTTTCCATTTATACAATCTTTCAAAAAGGAGAATGTTTCTTTTTGCTTTTCTGCACTTCATTTTCCTAGGGAACACTGGAGCTCGAAGAAAAAGACTTGTTGACAAGTTTTAAGGCTCGAATTTTAAAAATCCATTTGCCTGACAAGTGGCAAGTTCGTGACAGACTTTCCCTTGTCATTTTCGTGGCGTTCAATCTTATAAAGCTGAGTGGTGTTCCAGGTAAATGAAATGGCAAGTTCTATGATATTATGAACATATGTCAGAAAAGCTTTGGCCCTCGTGAATACCCATGTGAAAATACTTGTGATTTAATTGACTGTGAATGACTGTGAATGCTACAAGATCTTTCTCAGCTCTTTGTGAAGATGATTTAATTCTTCACTAGGAAACACTAATAAAAGTAAATTGCCTTCTTTTCTCAAAATTCCATGAAGTAAAACTTTTCTAAAGCTTTCCCCTTTGTTTCCCCCGTAAGATTTCTGTCCAGGTGAATTGACCAGGTACCAGTGCTAAGCACCTTCATTTTCTTGGCCTTCCCCAGTGAGATGAAATGAGTTCTTGGGTCTAGTGGGCAGCCCAAGGTAACAGGAAGTGAAAATGATGAGAAGGGAAGACCACAGCTCATAGCTTCTTTTTAAAGCCTGGGCTATTATCAGAATCGGGGTAGATACCAGTGTTGCAAACCTGCACCTACAATAATAAAAACATTTTGCACTGTGACCTGGTACATATATGCATATACCCAGAGGGCTGAAAAAAACCTTTTAATAAAATAGTACTTTATCAAATGTGACACACTCTGGTATTTTCTACTATAACCTTTTCATTAATGAATAAAAATACTAGTCATGATTCACTAAACTGATTTCATGATATGCACAGTAAGCACTTATGTAGCCCTAACTCCTCTGTGCCATTCCCTTCTTTCCTTTTTACTTTTTTGTTTATTCACTTATTCTTCTGAAGATATGGACAGATGGAATATTAGCAATGACTTCCATAGGTTCATTTGAAAGAGTGAAATAGGTTAGCAGAGGATGTCAGAAATATGTTATCAAATATGTTAGAAAATTTAAGAGTGGGAGAGGGAAGACAAAGGGCCAGTTGGACGGGGGTCTGGGTGTTGGGGAGTAGGGGCTGCCAGCATCCTGACCCTCCTGGCCTGCCTGGGGACACCTTGCAGTAACGACCTCCCAGGTCCAGGAGTGAAGTTCCAGATGAGGCCGTGTGTACTTGGTCTATTTTTCCCCACAAGGTCTATCTCTCATTGTTCCAGATAGAATGAACCTCATTATTTTAGATTCATTGAGGGAAGATCAATCAAAATTGAAGAATCTAAATTTCAGAGTATTTTAGCAAAAGCAGCTTTAGTTCTTATAATCTGTATAGTAACCCAATCTAAGTGTTTAAAAAAAAAAATAAGTGTGTGTGGCCTCTACCCAGGACAACAACAACTGTTTCATCAACAGATAACTAGAGGTGCTTTCTGGGTGCCAGCGCTGTTCTAATGCTTCCTTGGTTTTGTTCTCTGAGGTACAGCAATGAAGAAAACAGATGGTTCTGCTCTCTTGGCACTAAGTTCTAGTAGAGGAAAACATAGGCTTATTGTGACTGTCATTATCCGCGGCCTCCTTTGTACAGTGTGTAGTTATGTTTAATCTTGCCACCTAGGTATGATTAGCTTCTTTCTAGATGATAAACTGAGGCTGAGAGAGGTGAAATTATACTTGGTGAGCAGCATGGTTATTATTTATCTGCTTAATTAGTAATAATAGCTAAGATTTGCCAAAAGCTTACCATGGTCCAAGCACCATACAGAAGCCCCTTTTTAATGCCTATGAGGGAGCTTTTATTATTCCCATAGTACAGATGAGAACTGAGGCTTAGAGAGGCCATACGGTACCAAAGGCAAAAGTGGAATCCTGGTATTCTAACTCCACAGCCTACACTCTTAATCCCTGAGCTATTTTTAAAAATTAATTAAGTTAAAGGAATGTGCTTCTAAAAATTCTCAAAATCCCAAAAAGTAAAACTTTTCTAAAACTTTCCCCCTTGTTACAGTGTTCATTCGATTTCTGTCCATATGTGATTTCTGTCCAGGTACCAGAGATCAGCATCTTAATTTTCTTAGCCTGAGATTGGCCTTAAGTCCTTAGAATATTGTCTTTTAAATAAATTCTGAGGGTTGTGGCTCAGTGGCAGAGTGCTTACCTAACATGTGTGAGGCACTGGGTTCTATTCTCAGTACCACATATAAATAAATAAAATAAAGGTCTATTGACAAATAAAAAATATATTTTAAAAATAAATACATTAATTAAGTTCTGAGGCTGTTACCTGCTCAGGAACTATAATTCAAAGTTGTAATACAGTGATTCTGTACAGTTATTCTTTACCAGCAATAAGGAATCTCACTTTTAAGTATTCACCTTTGGTTCTGGAACCCATGGAATCACAGAACTTTTTAGTTTCTTAGTGGTTATTCTACAAAGAGGTTGAAGAAAATATTGTAGTTCAGAAAAACTATATATATTATCAAAAAAAACCCGAAAAACAAGAAAGTAATTCGCTTGTGGTGTCTCTTTGCTTGTCCTTAAGAAGTAAAGTTCTCACTCTCTTGCCTTTCCTCTGGGAGTTTTCTGGCCTCTGGCTCCTTCCCCTTTCTGGGGTGACCATGTGCCCAAAATCCAGCAGGAGGAAGCTGCATAGGACTTAGGGACCTATTTGTAAATCTGTCATTATAAAGTATATTATAGATTTAGAGTTTCATTTTCCTATTTAAAAAATCACCTTGTATTCACATGAATACGGTACATGTTAGAGCTCATCTGGGTTGTAAGTGTGCCCATCTTGAAATTCTAGGAGGGCTGAGAACAGGCGGCTTTCATTAGATGATGTTTGAGAACTGCATTGTGGAGAAGGAGTACATCTAAAATAAAATAAAAACTGAAGCAGAACAATCTTCTTGCATCAGCAGTTGCCATTATCCCTTTCTGTTCTTTCTGGGCCTGATCCAGGGGCCTTGGAAGAACAATGGAATGTCATAAGGATCAGTGGAAAGACAATTCAAAACAGAAGTCTGCCGCTTTAGATTCCACGTTTCCAAACCAGAGACGGTTTTGGGGTTGGGATAGGAGGAGACAGACTGAAACACGTTAATTTATAAGACATAAATATTTCAACAGATGAGAGAATGAAATCCATGCAAATGGCAGAACCTTAGTAACTTGGAATTATTTACATTACCCTTTAATATTTGGCTGCATACGTATTTCACTTATCCAAGAAGTCATATCAAATATTATACCAAAAGGAATCTAATTTACAATACAGATTTACAGAGCTCCACATACATATTCATTCCCCTCCCCTCAAAAAAGGAAAACAAAATCCCATGAATTCGGTGCATATTTGTTGTGCTAAACTGATCACCCAAAGACTGTCTTCAAAGACAAAAACATAATTGCATCATAGTTTCAAAGAATTCTCTTTCTTTTCTGTATCTTCCAAGTGACTGCTGCCTAAACTATTTAAGTCTTTGAAGCAAAGTTTTGATCTTGTACATTCTAGAAAGCCTGTTCAGTCTCCTTTCAAGGTTTAACTCATTGGTGAACATATCATAGGTTTGCAGAATTGGTTCCTTGCTTGATAACTGGTTATTGATGGGCAGATTTCCAAAAAAGGAAAATAAGACTCAAGTGCTCACAGCCAGCAAGAATCCATGGCCCTCCACCCTCTATTACAACATGCATGTTCTGGAATGGTGAAGAGTTTGTGCTAATATTTCAGCTCTTTAGCTAGTCCTTCTGGTGGCCAGCATTCCTCAGCTCAGCCTTCAGGTATGTTTAGGGAATGCAGAAGAACTGGACAGAGGCTTTCCACAATGACAACCCTCCATAGAATTTTCCTCAAGCCAAGTGGCTCATCTCAACATTGAATGCAATGTCGGAAGGCTAAGAGAGTCAACATGATAACAAGCAAGTACAATACAGTGGCTCCTTGCTTGTCCTTAAGAAGTAAAGTGGTAAAGATACTCTTGGACTTTGGGTTTGGATCCTGCCACTGTTGTTTATTAACTGTGCAGCACTGGGAAGTTTACTTAGCTTCTATCATCTCTTGTTTCTTCACCTGTAAAATAATAACAACAACATCTGCATTATAGAATTGTCATTGAATTGAATAAACATGTACCATCACACACAAAACTTGGTGAGTCAGTGGACCAGCAAGTATACAAAAATATATAATGTGTTTGTATGTTTTGTGTGTTTTGAATTAACTTTTGGTTAACACGAAACATGCAAATACATTGTCGTGACTGCAAGAGCCATCATGGTACTTGTAGCAATCGTACAAGATAGAATTTCTTGGGTCTCACGAAGGTCTTGATTCCAATGGCAGGTTGTTTTCATAATAAAGATGTCATGATGTCTTGAAGGGGGCTAAACCAGACCCAATGAAAAAAAGAAAAAGAGAAAGAGAGACAAGTCAAGATCCCTATCTTTACTGCTCTCTCTGGAATGTATTTCTCAAATACACACTTAGATAAATGCATGAATGCATGGTTGTTGTAACACACTCCCACAAATACCCCATACCCAAGTGGTTTCCTGTCTCCCCATCGCCCCAGTACCCTTTTCTCCCATATATTTTAAAGTAAGTGACAAGGCTCAATGCAAACTTTCTCCTTTGCAAACATTTAGGGCATTCTTTCGCAAATTCCCTTTTCTACAAAGTGATTTAGTACTTTAACCTTGCCTCCAGACCCTCTGACATGTGCTTAGTTTCTGGCACTAAGCTTAGTCTCATATTTCACAAGGTTGGGGGAAAGAGAGTTCAGGTGAGGGAAAGGAAGCTCACTTGGGGTTTCCTCTTCCAGAGTTCTTTCTCCACTTTCCTGGTTCCCCAGTATTAAGGCCCTTGCATCCCTGCTGATGATGTATGGCCCTGTTCCTGATGGTCTTTTTAGTTTTACAAGCTGGAGCACCCCAGGAGCAAAGGTGTGCAAGTATCCTGTGTGGGACTCAGCCCCCTTTAGGACAAAGACCTTCATGGAGATACCCACCCCTGCTCTTCCTTAGCTAAAACAATAGCCACTGTGGTCTTATTCTCTTTCAGAAAGAAAGGGCCAACATGCAGAAGTAGGTGAGGCCTCTCAATTTACTCTTGGTTCTCCTTCTGTGCTCATGGCTAAGAGAATGCCTTGTGCTGGTTGTCTTCAGCTTTTTCAGGATAGAAAGTATGGAGAAAATACTTCAGTATTGGTTTTTATTTTTCAAAAAATGTAAAACCTACACATTTTATTTCCTAGAGTTGATAGCCCAACAGCTGTGGATACTGGGATAACTTTCCCTGTCTGTCTCCCCAGGGAGTTGGGGGAAGATGGAACCTCTTTGTCTGCCACTTTGTTCTCCAGTGCCCTCTTGATCATTTAGCATTGTCTCTGAGAGCTATAGGTCAAAACTAGTGACAGGAGCGTCAGAGAAGAGCTGGCATGAGAATGGAGCAGTGCCACAGAATGGGAGGAGGGAAAGAAAGCATCTCAGAGGAAGAAAACTGTGGCCCGGTACCTCCTAGCAGAGATATCCGGCCTGTTGTGCTTCCACCACTCCTGGGTCAGGAGGGAAAGAGCCAGAAGAATTGCAGGCCTCAGTGGTGACTGGTTCAGGCAATCATGGGAAGGATAAATCATCACCAGCACAGAAAGTCAAGTTCTTTTCAAAGGATTCGGATCTGAGAATGGAAGTGGGGGGAGGGGACACCTCAGCTGAGAACAGATTAGCCCATTTATAATGTAGTTCATTACTGAAGTGGTGCCATCTCAATAACTAGACACTTAGCCCTGGGTTTCAAGAAAGTGGGCAAGGACAAAGGAGGTTATGTTCATGCACTAAAGCCAAGTTGGCCTCCTCATTTGTGGGAGCTGCAGTTGGTTTTCTCAGGAGCAGAACATTCAGTAAATTTAGTTACATAAACTCTGAGTTCAAGTTTCTACTCCATTAAACTTGATTCTAAAACCTTAGTCTTAGACTTAATTTAAAAAAAAAAATCTGCTATATAGGTTGTTGTTAAAAATAAGAACATACCAGATACTAAGTGTATGCTTATTATGAAGATTACAGATTGTATGACTTGAATACAAATGGAATTGTAAATTGAAAGTCATGGCTTCATTTTTTTACCTTTATATCTTCAGTATCATTTTTTGACAAACCCAACCAGTTACCTGGCCATGATGGACATTTTGCTTGTTTGTTTGTTTGTTTGTTTGTTTGTTTTAATGCTTCACATTGTTCTAAGTACATTTATGTGAACATGGTCACTACCTAAATATTGAACCAACATTAGAATCTGATATCTATCATTTAAATGCATTTAAAATAATCTTTTAATACATTATGGAAACATAAATAGTAAAGAAAACAGTCTTTTTAAAAAAATTTAAAACCTACACATTTTATTTCCTAGAGTCTGATGAATTCTAATTGGAATAGGATATAATAGGATTTTAGTGTTACAGAGGAATTGGGGAGGATAAAGAAAGAAGAAAAGTAAGGAAGCAGCAAATGATATGGAAGACCCCTATTAGAGACGATTTAGTCTTTTGAGAGTTTTGTGTCCTTTCCAACTATTTTGCAGCCCAAGAAGCACTGATTTGTGTCCTACTAGCTAGTGCCACCCGGCCACCTTCAAAGTCATGCCTCTTTTTTAGCAAGATGAAAATTTCTCTCAAGTTGACTCTGAAGATGTCTTGAAAATGAGGGGAAGGGGTATTTTAACTCACAACGACGTATCCTAGACCTTCTGGGGCAAGGAGAGGAAAACAGGGCAGGAATGTGAAGAACGCCACCAAAATAATTTTTTTTTTTTTAATTTGATGAGATGAGATGAACCAGCAGAGAACTAGGGTGAGAACTTTGACTTTAGGACAAGTGTTTACCTAAAATGCAAATTGAAGATAGATCTACAGGTGATGGGAATAATAACTTCAGTGTTACATAAAATACACCATATAAAATATATATTCCCCAGAACATTAATAGAATAGTCACTCTTTGGAAAGAATCTAATGGCAGTTAGTCACTGTAAATCACCACATACTTGAAATTGAAGTAAATTTAGATTATCCTATTGGACATTTTTTTATTGTTATTTCTGTATACATACACACACACTACTCACAACTCCTCCTGTAGGCTCCTCCACCAGTAGTAACCAGGGGAAGAAATGACTTGCACTTTCAAACCCATCAGAGCAGGTTTTATTTGGCCAAGTGGAATCAACTCTTGGGGCAGAAAATGGGTGATCACATGTTCACTGATACTCAGCCACCCCACGGCTTTTCCCTTCCCTTTTTGTGATCCTCTGATTCAATGTGGGGCCAAGTTTTCCTACCACATACTGCCCGGTGGGACAAATGAAGGGGAGTACAGAAGGAAATGTGGTTTCCATTGTCTTCCACTGCAGAACTCCTTCATCTGACTCCTGAAATTCTCCTTCTGTTTGCCTTCCCCAGGAATGGCCGCCCTAGATAGTAAGGCATCAGGGAAGATGGGCATGCGAGCTGTAGTCTATTACATGACGACCACCATCATTGCTGTGGTGATTGGCATAATCATTGTCATCATCATCCACCCTGGGAAGGGCACAAAGGAAAACATGTACAGAGAAGGCAAAATTGTACAAGTGACCGCTGCAGATGCCTTCCTGGATCTAATCAGGTACGTCCTTGCAGGCCCATCCTTTGGGGTATATGCTGACCACTAGCCTCCCTTATTTGGGGAAGAGAATCAAACCCTGAAAGAGGTGTCTTACTGAACCAGCCTTGCCAGGCTTGGAACAAAGCTCACGTCTTTACTTCTTTTTTTAACAGAAATTGAACTAAGAATCTATTTTCTGAGCTCATATAAAAGATGTAAGATGAAGAGGGAGAAGGGATAGATTTTGAGAGCCCTGCTTTTAGGATTCAGAATCTTATCACTAAGTTCTCTCCACTGTGCAGTTCACCTTGGAATATTAGTAATTTACTTTCCAGAAGTCTTATTCTTTCAGGCTGGTTTTTAGAACTAGTGATCTGTTTCATTGTTCATTATACATTACAATATAGTTCCAGAAAGGACTTTAGAGATTGTCTGGTCAATGCCTCCCCAAGTTTTTCCTCTTGTACTATTTATGAAGAAAGAATTTGGCAGATCAGTAATAAAACATTGAAGGGTAGCTGACTACAAGCAAGTCTTAGCTAATACTCAGACCAGACTTGGTAATAGTTCACCTTTCACAGGAAGATAAAGCAAGCCAGAGGCTGATCCTAGTGCATTCCTGCTTTCTCTCATGTGCACCTGCCCTGTGATCAGTCAGGTCCTAGCAAGAAGCATACACTATACTCAAAAGGAACATTGAAGAGGGTTTGCAAAGTACAAGCAGGGTTAAGGGAACCTCCAAGGGATGCTGGGCACCAGAGGACTGACAGTAGGAAGCCATTTTGTTGCCATCCTGGCTATGAATAGACAAAGGAAGGGAGCTGTTGCTGGAACCCAGAAAAAGCTGTAGCCCTGGGACGGGGGCCTCGGACCAAAGCTCTAGCTTATTTGAAGGAAAGGAGCTGCCACCAAACCCATCAAAGAGGGAGCTGGGAGAATCTACACATGGGCCACTTTCTCTCTCTACCCTGTGACCTACCAGTGATTCCACTAGACACACCCAGGGGGCAACCAGAAGGCAAAAGAATCATTATGCCATGGCCCAGTGGCACAGAGAAGAATGGAGAATGGGTCTGCAAGGGCAGGTGGATGACTTCCCAGCAGAGGCCTCTACATCCCCCATCTGCTTGGCATTCCCCCACCAAGTAGCCTCATCCAAACTGTGTTCCCCAAACCTAACCTTCTCTTCCCTTCTTCACAACTCACCTGCGCAGTGGCTAGGTTGCCTGTCCTAGATACACACTCTGAAGGACTCCCTTTGATCATCTGAAGGAAGCTCCCCCAAGGGATTGATTTTGTATGTCATCTCAAGGAGCAGGTCTCTGGCAGCTAGAGTCCAAAGAGATTTGGGGAATGAGGGTCTCCTAAGCACCACCCCCCAATTTCCACTGTGGGTAACTTGGCACCATCTATATGTAAGCCCTGCCAGCCCTTGAGGCCCATTCTGGAAAGCCCTTTTCAGGGAGTTAATCACAATGGTCAGACATTAACACGCCACCCTATCATATGATTTCAAACCAAGTTGGCACCCAATAACTATGTTTTTATTTAGTTCATAAAGTTAATTAAAGCTTTTCACTGTGTTTCCATGAACTTGACCTCAGGTAGTTTGGATCAGAGGTATTTCATCACACTCTCTTTTCCTGTAATTTCTACCCTGATTTGAAGGGTTGACTCTTGCAATCCCCAATATGGTTGGTCCATCAGAGTACTGTGAATTCCTGGCCCCTTTTGCCTTAGTGACAAGTGTATGAATATCCAGCCTCCACCCAGTCACTTGGCTTGAGCCTTTATCCTAGCATCTCCTCTACACAAACTTCTATCAAGGTTTATAGAAGCAAATACAAGGAGCATAGATATGAAGGAAAAGGAAACAAGTTTATAACCCAATGTAGGGCTGTGATACATACAACTTCTGGAACCTTTTTTTTTAAGTTGTCAATGGACCTTTATTTTATCTTATTTTATTTATTTATATGTGGTGCTGAGGATTGAACCCAGTGCCTCACACATGCTAGGCAAGTGCTCTACCACTGAGCTACAACCCCAGCCCCGAGTTTTGGAATCTTGAGCCCATCTAACTGCCTGGGTCATGTTTCCTGCCAATGAGGGTCTCATCCAATCTCCTCTTTAACAGATGAGTCAGCTAGGACACAAATGGGTGCCATGCCTTGTCCAGTGTCACACTGGGTAGCCAGAATGTTGCCCCTCCCTGACAGTGAACTCAAACAACTGCTCTGACAGTCTCTGAGAAAGTGACAAACCCTGCCACAGAAGCCTCAAGTTTGGATTTCGTGCACCATCTTCCATTGACCACCAAAGAGCCTCCAGGGATTCGTTGCCAATGTTCCATCCCCCAATAGCCTTTGAGAGGATTTTTTGGAGAACAAAATTTCACAGTCCAACCATGAACTTTGGATTCAGAGCTAGACACATGGAACAATAACCCAAATAACCACTACTAAATAATACCTCAGTCAGCTATGCTGCTAATGATTAAAGGTGTTCCATTCTCATTTTGATTCTTCCTTGGAGCAGGGTTTTGATGGCATAGTGGCTGAACAAAGAACCCCAATAGCTGACAGTCGAGGTGAATTTGGGACTTCCTGAAAAATATGAATTACATGGGCCACTCTTAGGGATAACCATATGCTTCATTTCAAGTCATAAAACTCACCAAAATTTCTCTTTCTTCATTTGCTGCATGGTTCCGTGAAATGTCTACCTTCAACACAATGAAACTATTTAAGGAGCAAACTTACTGTGGGAAATTTTTCAATTGCTTGCTATTTTCTTTGCAGGAATATGTTCCCTCCAAATCTGGTGGAAGCCTGCTTTAAACAGGTAAACACTCTATAGCCACTAATTCACCCTTGAAATTCCTCTTTGGCATACCATACCAAGTGGGACCCTCTATTCCCCAAACCCCATTTCTCCATAATAAGAAAATTTCTCTTGCCAACCAGATGGAAAGCACCAGTGTTTTCTAGAAAATCTGGGGCAAGAAATGGTTCTTACCTTGTATTTGAAGTCTTGCCATTTACTGAGCACTGTGTGTCTACACACAGGTAGCACATTGAGTCCTTATTATTGTTAAGAGGGCTAATCAAGTGGCCTCTTTCCTTTCCCTGTCCCGCATCTCCCATATGTGAAAGCCCATGAAGCAAGCAAACTCCAATATAAACTGCATTAATAACTTGCTTTAAAGATTAAAGAGACTACTCTAGTTTCTGGGTTTGATTTTAAAAATCATTGGACTATTTATCACTACTAAAGGCCTTAGGGATTCTAAAACAGAACCATATCAGAAAGGACTGGTATCATTTTTTGAATGCCTGCTGTATGCCAAGTACTAATGTTATATTTAGCCCTCACGAAAATATGGTGAGCATCTCTGTCTTCCTTTTACTGAAGAGGCCACTCATTTATAACAACGGAGGAGAGGAGGAGGGTTGTATAACATTCACCAGTTCCCACAGGTAATAAATGGCAGACACAGAATTCAGATCTGTTTCCTAAAAAGCAGTATTTAAGGTGATCAGACACCTACCTGAAGGCTGTAGTGAGATTCTGTTCCTTCTAGCCTCACATCCAAGCAACTCTTAGCCTTCTGCATTGTAGATATTGATACATTTTACTACTAGGGAATAAAAAATCAGAAAAGCTCATTTTAAGCTCACTTGACTATAAAAGCTTTGTTGCTCAAAATATGAAAAGGGAAACAGACATTCTGGATTAAATAATAGTTGCAAACACTTCTCCAGATGGTGTCAATTCACCTCTGTTGTAATTCCCTAACCTTTCTGCTTGGGATCTATAAAAACCAGCAAAACAAAACCCTGACCTCATGGAGAACCAAGTTTTACACATTTAAGTTCCCCTTTGTTTTTTCCCTTTTAAAATTTTTATCGAGACTATTTTTAATAGGTCTTGCATGCACACACTTGCAAATTTTCAACAGAATCCTTCCTTTAAAAAAAAATAGAGAGAGGCCAAAAATCCAACTTTCTTTGTTCAAAAGCAACTATAACCATAAATAACAAACCCCTTTCAATACAACCAGCCAACCCTAGCACCACGGGGCTGACTATTCTAGTTAGTCAGCTGGCACTGGGTGATATCAAAATGCTGATTTCCAGATCTTTCAGATGGGAAAAGTGCTGATTCATGAACATTTATTGTATTTGGTTTGGAATTGCATTTACAGGATTTTGAAGGGGAAGCAAATATATCTCCCCAGATCTATTTGGCTTAGACCAGAATGCAAATGAGGTCACAGTTTCTGAGTAGGCTGCAAACTGTGTCTAAGGAGAAAGAGTTGGAATCATAGAAAAAGCTGACCAGAATTGAAAATCTACCATGGACAATCTGTAAAATGCATAAGCACCCAACAGTGTGAAGATATTTGAGAGCTGGCTAGAACAGGATGTCCTTTGTTGCTTGAAACTCCCAGCAGTACCACAGGTTGTTCAGGGATGCATCCCCAGAATTGACAGCAGCCATGTCCTTTTTTGGGAATAATGATTTCCCAATGGACCAGAAAGTCTCCCACGTACTTTTGACAAAGAAATGGCCAAGCACTTCCTGTCTGGCCACGCTTCCTCTAGGCTCTCAACATTCATGTGTTATTACTCTTACTGATGCTTTGCTACCATCACTGTCAAGGCCAGGAATCTCACTCTCATTAATATCATAGAAGGTTGGGCTTCATTATTTCATGTGGCCACAGCAATGTTGTCAGCATCCCACCTGGCACCTTTATGTTGAAGCTATCCAGGAAAGGCCATCTCTTGAGTTAGAAGAGAAATACCACCATGAACTTGGAGACCCAGACTGGAAGATTACGACACCAACTATTCACCAGGCACCTCTTCTTAAGAACTGATAATATCAGGAATTATTTAAACAGTGGTGTTTTTAGATTTTTCATTTTTAATGTCCACTGAAATCCCCAGCTGAGTCTAATTCCTGAAAGGCTTTGTCACTGAGCCAACCTTAGCCTAGTTCTTTAAAATTTACAAAATGTTCTCATATGTTATGATTCATTTGACCATTGCAACAGCCCTGTGAGGTAGAACCAGCACAGTTATCCCTGTTTGACAGCTGTGGAATAGGAGAGAAAAGGTGTTAGGTGATTTGTTCATGGTCTCATAGCACGATCCCTACAGGGAGTAAAAGGACTATTGTGAATATTTGGTTTTTATGGCTTTTTAAAATCCCATTATTGTCTTTTTATTAGGGTTTCAGGAGAAAGCAAAAGCACATGTGTGTGTTTGGTTCAATATATTTACCCAGTTATCTCTTTTCTGTCATGATTTTTTTATGTATTTGAGTGTGTGTTGTGATTTATGTGTATTTGTTTGTGTGCACATGTGTGCGTGTGTGTTGAGGAATAGGGGTTTGCCACATAGAGAGGCGATAGATGGATGCATAGATACGTGCATGGATAATAAAGTACTTTCTATAACATTATGTTCTTAAAATAAAGCAATGTATATCATCATAGAAAATTTGAACAACAGAAATTATTAAAAAAATGAAAATCTCTTTTAATTTGTGTTGTGTTTTTTTTTTTTTTTTTTTTTTTAAGTTTAAAACCAACTATGAGAAGAGAAGCTTTAAAGTGCCCATTCAGTCCAACGAAAGCCTCGTGAGTGCCGTGATAAACAATGTGTCAGAGGCCATGGAGACCCTTTCCCGGATCACAGAGGAGATGGTCCCAGTTCCGGGATCTGTGAATGGGGTCAATGCCCTGGGGCTAGTTGTCTTCTCCATGTGTTTCGGTTTTGTGATTGGAAACATGAAGGAACAGGGGCAAGCCCTGAAAGACTTCTTTGATTCTCTTAACGAAGCCATCATGAGATTGGTAGCAGTGATAATGTGGTATGTATTTCCCTTTGCTATAAAGCTATATACAAGATGCTTATTGCCATCAACATGTGTTCTGTACTGCAAAAGATGCTACCAGGCCGGATGGCCAATTGCAATTGATCTCACTCTGGTAAGCACAAGAAAAGTAATGCATTTCTGGGCCCATAGAGGCCTAAAACCCATCTGCAAGTCTCTCTTAATAAGTTTACTTCCTTGTTTTCAAAAGGTGATGCCCTAGTGTTTATGGAATCCCATTCCTCTTTCCTCATTTTCCATCTATTCCTTTATTCATTTCGGACATATTTTATTGAGTATCTATATATTACAAGCATGGAATGCCAGGCGTTTCGGATACAGCAATGAAGAGAACCTAGGAGGATGTCCTGGATCTTGTCGTGCTTTTAAGAGAGACAAACAACAAATATGCAAATAAATTAACCATATGCTTTAGTCACAAGTGCTGTGAAAAACTTACATAAGACAGCAGGTGACTGGGAGAAGGCATGAAGTTGCCTTGGAGGGGATAGAAAGGCTTCTGGGGTGACACTGTTTTCTAAGATATGGATGACCTAGAGAAAACAGTCACACAGTGGCAGGAGAAGAGCATCCCAGTAGAGGGAAGGGCACACAGAGGCCCCAGATCCTCAGAAAAATTGAGGTCTTCTCTCTATATTTGAGCCTCAAGAAACATACACGGCAGCTCTGCCGCAATGTGTAGAAGGACTCGGGAAGAATCATGGGACACTAGGACACAATAGCAAGACTTCCTTTAATGAATCCAGGAGCAGAAGACAAAAGGAAAGACTGAATCCAAAATGGAACATTGACCTTGGGAAGTGTTAGAGTCTGTAAACAAGTCTGGATGGCGCCTGGCATTTTGCAGAGGGAGTGGTTTATGAAGTAACGCCAGCGAGCCATTAAGTGTGCAGATTCCTTATTGGTTGACTGCTGTATCTAGTTTATGTTAATGCCATTAAGTGTGGAGATTCCTTATTGGTTGACTGCTGTATCTAGTTTATGTTAATTAAGATAAGCTGTGTGGAAGGTATATATACCACTGCTGTCCTACAATAGACGGCTCCCACTCCTGCTGTATCAATCTACACAAGTTCCTCGTCACCCACCGGTTATTTTGCTGCAGCCGGACTGCAGCAGGGAAGTAAACTTTGCCCAGCAGGGAGAGAATCCTTTGCTTGGTTCAGGCCTCTTGTGGGGGCTGCTTATCTTTTATCCTGTATTTTTAACATCTAGACTCCTCCTTAGCACCTGAGGCAGCATCTATTTTCTAAGAAAAGCACTCACTCACCAACATGATTAAAAATGTCCTTTGTCTTTAATACCACCAATGCCCAGAGAAATCCACTTTTTAGAAGTTTGCACAAGATGGATATGAACTTGTGCACAAAGACGGGTCAGAATGTGGTCTCCACAGGAGCCTCCGATTGGAAGGCTCCTTTGAAATCCTGGCAGGGTTGAAAGTGGACATTTATCTTCATATTATTAAAATGCCTCCACCTTTCACCTCTTGTATGAAAGAAGCCCTTTCAAGGTCACTGAATGAACCTCACATGCAGCTTTTCTAGCTATATGTTTGACTACACATTCAACATTGAGTTATTGCATTTCTGAAAACAGGTACTCCTGTGATTTCCTGGCCTGTATTTTTAAAGGACATTTGAAAGAAGCATTGTGCTTTTCAGTTTGCAGTAAGTCTTCCGCAGTTCCCAGCAGACCTTTCTCCTTAAGGGTGATTGGCTTCTCTGTTTTTACTAACGTGAGTTTACATCATACAAAGGGAGTTGGAAACCAGGCAGTGGGGCCTTTGAGCAACCAGGGTTATTTCAGTGCCACAAGTCATTTTGTGGTCAGTTGTTTTTTTCTCTCATCGTCTGCAGCGGAAGGCTCACAAATGGCAGTAACAGCCTGTGGGTAATCGTTACTTACTCAGAACACCTATAAGCTGATTGTGGTGGTACATACATAAATCTTATTAATTTTAACAGTTCTGAAATTATTTAATGGTCTCCTATTTATGGTACTAGTTTTTTGCCATTTGCACTATAACACAAAATTTTCTCTTAAGTTTACTTAAGTAAAAAGATGATTTGAAGAAAAATCTTAAGTAATATTCTAAGTAGCATGTAAATTTGGAAAAAAAAAAATCATCAAGGCCCTGGAATAAAGGGCTGAAGGCAAATCTGAAACACCAGCATGGTATTGTGTGACTCTTGCCTTACCTTGGGGTGCGGGTTATGATGTGCAAAATGCTTCAAAGTCTGGATCTAAGTACAGTGGGTTGTGGCAGTCCTGGCACTTAGCAGAGGTTGGGGGCAAGGGGAGTGGGTGGCATCTGAAGACCAGGTACAGTATAAGGAGAAATGTTGAACAATTCTAAGTGAGAGGAAAGACTGATTCAGCAATATTCAGGGGAATTTATAACTAAAAAAGAAAAGAAAGAAACTCACTTTCTACAAAGTCCCAATAGCATCCTGGAAGAAAAGTTTGGAAACCCACCCTCTTTCCCTCTGTCTGGCCACTTGTTGGAAACTAGACCTCCAGGTGTCTTGTGTGGCTTCCCCACAGGTACGCCCCGCTGGGTATCCTCTTCCTGATCGCAGGGAAGATTGTGGAGATGGAAGACATGGGGGTGATCGGGGGGCAGCTGGCCATGTATACGGTGACGGTCATCGTCGGCCTGCTCATTCATGCCGTCATCGTCCTTCCTCTCCTCTACTTCCTGGTCACCCGGAAGAACCCTTGGGTTTTCATTGGAGGGTTGCTGCAGGCGCTCATCACAGCTCTGGGAACCTCTTCAAGGTGTGTGGCTTACCCCTCTGAGAAAATGTGTCTGAAACTTGACCTTGAACCTGGGCTCCTCGGGTCGCAGGCAGGTGGAGGCATTTTGTTCTGAGTTTTAAACTTCAGGAACAATATATAGGCCTTTTCACCTCCGATGCTGATCGTAACCATTTGGGATTCAGGGACTAACTAGCTATATATACTTTGGGGGGGGGGGGACAAAATGGAAGTCAACTTTCCTTTCCTCTTTATAGTCATCCCCTTCTCCAGCTGACATCTGCCTAAGAGAGAAATGGCAGAATGACCGGGCACAGGCTGCTGGGAAGGGGGATAATCAGAAGTGATATTGCAGAGGAACCCAGAAGCAGGAGAGCTGCCAAGTCATCCCACGAGGGGCCACACTGTTCCTAACCTCTCTCCCTTATTTATACAAGTGCTGACTTAGTTCCCTTTAAGTTAGGACATGGGAGAGGAAGGAACTGTCTGTCCAAAAGACCAAACACAGACTTACTCAGAAGTACCAGAACCCTCAGCTGACATGCTCTTTGTCCTGTTCTCAGTTCTGCCACCCTGCCCATCACCTTCAAGTGCCTGGAAGAGAACAATGGTGTGGACAAACGCATCACCAGATTCGTGCTCCCTGTGGGGGCCACCATTAACATGGACGGGACCGCCCTCTATGAAGCTTTGGCTGCTATTTTCATCGCTCAAGTTAACAACTTTGACCTGAACTTCGGACAGATTATTACAATCAGGTACAGGGAGAGTTCTTCACAACATGTTCGTTGAGAATGACTTTACCAAGTGTGTTGACTTTGTGTGGCTATGAGCAAGCACCTGAACAACTTAGGGAGGAAAAAGTTTATTTTGGCTCACAGTTTCAGAGGTTTAGTCCATGGTCATCCAAATCCATTGGTCTGGGCTCAAGATGAGGTGCAACATTATGATGTAAATGTATGGTGGAGGGCTGCTGCTCACCTTATGGCAGCTGGGAAGCAGAGAGACACAGCAGGAGGAAGGGGCTACAGGACAGGTGAACCATTCCAGGGCACACCCCCAGTGACCCCTCTCCTCTAGCCACACCTCACCTGCCTGCAGTTACCACCTCCTCTCTTCAAACTGAGATGAACTGATGAAGTTACAACTCTCACAATCCAATCATTTCATCTCCAGACATTCCTACATGAACACAGGAATTTGGGGAGTACACTTCATATGCAAGTCATAACACCAAGCCAGATGTGGTGACACATCCCTGTAATTCCAACTACTCTGAAAGCTAAGGCAGGAAGATCACAAGTTCAAGGCCAGCCTGGGAACTAAGACCCTATCTCAAAATGAGAAACATTACAAAAGGGCTGGGGATATAACTCAGTGGTAAAGCACCTCTCCACTCCCGGTAAACACCACTGAATAAATCCCCTGTACCAAAAAGCAAAACCAAAACAAACTAAAAGAAGGACTTTAGCAGATGACAAGGTGATGAAGGTTGGTTGAGGAAACTGATTGGGAAGAAGATCCCACATGTACCGGAGGTTGGAGATTGGAAGACTAGTTTTGTTTTTAGATTTTTATTACAGATATGTGCACTCATTAATAACAAAGTAAATAGTATAGAAGTATAGAAAGTAAAAAGTAAAGCATATACCCACCACCATATCATTCCACATCTTTCTGTAAGTAACCATTATTCATGTTCAGTTTGAAAAGAACTTTTCCTTTGCATAGACACTCTCACACTTCTTTTTTGTAATTAATCATATCACATATACTGTGTACCCCTTGATTGGTTTGCTTATCAATATGCCATTTATAAATGTATCTAGCTCATTCTTTTTAATGTCTATGGAAGACATAGTATGGATATTCCCTCTTTTTTAAAAGTCTCAAGTTTTACTTCAGCTTTAAAAAGCATTAATGTGTTAGTTATTATAGTCAATATTGGAAAATGAAAAATACACCTGTAAAACTGGATTGGTGTTTTTCTCTGGGGTTAGTTTTCAGGTCGTATAAAATAGATGATAGATCGTGCCGACACGTAAGATTGAGAATTTTATTTTTGTGGAGAATATTTTTGACTATTATATTTGAGTTGTCTCAAGAAAGGTAATTTTCTTTCCATACCTTCCCCAATCTTGGTTTCCTTCCACAGAGGCAACCACTGTAACTTGCCAGTTTCCCCTGTACCCTTCCAGAGACAGCCCATGCTTCTCTGTGTGTATATGCAAATACTACTCTCTCCCCCTTTGGCCTACTGGAAGTTACTAGGCAGAAGGGATTTATAAATCTAATGGCAACAGGGGGCTTTAAGCCTCCTAATCCAAGTTGGCTTCTGCTTTTCATTGTTACAGAGTTTGGCTTTAATTATTATTAACGATATATTTGAAGATCAAAATAGGTCAGCTTTTTGCTTTTCCTTTCATAGCTTTTTATTATGAAAGTTGCCCTACGTATAGAAAAGCCAAGACAAGCATCCTTTACCTAGATCTAAAAATTGTTTTTAGACACTTTGCTGCTTGTAAGAGTTTTGTGACATTTTGTAACATTTTGCTGCTTCTCTGTCTCCACCATGATAACATTTCACCTGTATATCATTTGTCATGTATCTCCTAACTTGGAACTATTGAAATAAAAAATAAGGATATTCCTCTACCTCACCACAGTAGTAAGAATTTTAAAAGTACTTTCTGAATACCCAGTCTAGCTTCAGATTTCCCCAATTGCCTTTTATAACTTTTTTCTCCCAGACCAAGATTAAATACAGATTTATGCCCTGCATTTGGTTTTATGTTCTCTTTTAATCTATTATCAGTAACCCCACATTTGTGTTATGTTTATTTTAAAATGTTATGTTAGACTCTATATAAATGTTTATGCCATTAGAGAAGAATTGTTGTAGGGTGCATTGGAAATAAAAGGAGGCAACCAGAGGTCATTGACTGGCCTTGGGGTTCTGGGAGCTCCAGGCCCAGTCTAGCTACATTTAGGGTAGCAGATCAGCATCTCAAGGTACCTTAACCCACTGTGTTAGTCAGTATTTCATCACTGTGACAAAATAGCTAAGAAAATCAAACTCAGGGAGGAAAGATTTATTCTGGCTCAGGGTTTCAGGATTTCAGTTCACGATCACTGGCTCCGTTATTTCTGGTCCTGCTGAGGCAGAACATTATAGTGGGGAGGGTGTGGAATAGCAAAGCTGCTCACCTTATGGCGTCAGGAGAGCAGAGAGAGAAAGTGGCTGGGAAAAAAATACACCCTTCCAGGACATGTCCCCAGTGACTTGCTTCCACCCACTAGACCCTACCCTGTGGGTTTCCACCACCTCCCAATAAGGACTTCAGCTTAGGAATCCATTAATGGATGAACACACTGATGAGGTGTGATCCTACCACCTCCTGAAGGCCCCGTTTCTAAACATTGCAGCACTAGGGACCAGGCCTTCAGCACATGAGCCTTTGGGAATAACCATAGATCCAAACCATAACACTTATTCTTGAATTCCAGATCCAAACCATAATATCTATTCTTGAATCTACCTTGGCATGTTGGTTAAATAGTTCCAAGTTAGGAAAAAAAGGTTCAGTTGCATGTGTTAGAGCTAGAAATAATGACAACAGTACCAGTGACTTAAACAAGACAGAAATGCATTTCTCTTTCAGCTGTGCTCCACAAAACCCTTATGGCTGGTAGATGTTCTACAGAGTAAGGGACCAAGGCTTGGTGCCAAAGTACTTAGGGTGTTACCCTTGTCTAGGTGGTCTAGGACGGCTCATCTCCACCTCCAAATTTTAGCCAGTGGGAAGTGGGGAAGTAGCCCAGCCTCTAAGTTGATCCATCATTTCCACTTGGCCTCAGGTCCATGGGAGGCTGGAAGCGTAGTCTTCATTCTGGTTGTCCATAAACCAGCCAAAACATCTAGAACCGTAGAAAGGAGACAGTACAGGGAACCATGATTATTTTCTGCCACAGTCTTATTACTTTATTACTACCATTTTAGATATAAGGTAATGTTTACTATATTATCACCTTCTCACATCACTCTTCAAATAGACATTTGACAGACTGAGTCTCAGACAGGTAACACACTTGACAGGTTCACACTGACACAATAATAAAAGTACAGTGCTACAGAACTTAGTTCACCACTCACTTTGCTTTTGAACTGGTAAATTTCTGACCACACTAATCATTCAAGTTCACTCTTTGAACACCCCTCCACTTGGGTTGGGGACTTATTAGAACCAAATTAGTACTATAATTCTATAGCATTTTATACCTTACAAAACTCTTGTAAGGACATGAAAAAGAACATAGCCACTAGTATCTCCATTTAAAAATGGCTGTAATAGTAGGACCAGCTTCAGGGGGGGTTGTTGTGAGGACAAATGAGATAAACTATCTTAGCATATGGCGACACATGGCAAGCACATGATAAATGTTGGTAGGATCATTAGCTTATTGACTCTTTTTTAGACACATTTCCATTTTTTTGAAGCATATCCTCAGCTTTTAACGTGATGAATCATGCACCGGCACCATGAGTTTTGCAGGGTACTCTCGACTGAGAGAGATTTGTTAAAAAAAAAAAAAAATGTTTTCTGTTTCAATTTTTCTTTCTACAGCATCACAGCCACAGCTGCGAGCATCGGGGCGGCTGGGATTCCTCAGGCTGGCCTGGTCACCATGGTCATTGTGCTGACATCTGTGGGCCTGCCCACTGACGACATCACGCTCATCATCGCAGTGGACTGGTTCCTGTGAGTACCTGTCCACTGAGTTCCAGCTCATGTTGCAGGGCCCCCCACCACCACCGTTCTTTGGGGGTGCTAAGTAGCTTGGCACACCTGTCAAAAGAACTTGGACGAAGGGGGCAGTTTGGCCTGGAATCAAATTGTCCTCATTGCCTGATCCCGGGCTGGGATCTGGACACCAAGCCAAGATGCCATGTGCTCTGACTCCCCTATCAGACTATGGGGCGCATCTGGCTGCTATGCTTCTCACTCCATAAAGTCATTCCGAGTTGGGAAACCTGATGTTTGCAAAGCCAACATAAATCAGCAAGGCCCTTTCTGAATTGCACAACACGTCCTCACAGTGACTGGAACAAAACTGCAGGCCCCACACACTGGTTCAGGCCCTTCCTCCTTGTGCTTTCCATTCCAATGGTGTAATATAATGCAGCTGTCCCCATCTGAGTCCCCCAAAACAAGGGGTGGCCATGAAGATAGTGGGAAATGGAACTAGTGTCACTTCATGGGATTGATTTTGGGTTCTGGGGAAAGTTCCAAGCAATGTACCCTCCATAACCCTCAGACCCTAACCACCAGGGCCCATCCCTGTGCCCTCCTCCTTACCCTTCCAGCTTACTTCTCTGCCCCTTGCTGGCTCATAAGTCCACTTCCATTCTTAAAAAATTTGTCTTTGGGATACCCAAAGTGAATACCTATAAGAACACAGAGGAGTACTAGCGTGAAAAATGCTGAATTCACTAGTTCCTTAGTCACTTGGATCATGTCCAGGCCCTGTCTGGCAGGCTACCCAAACCCCCTGATCTCCACCTCTGTAAAACATGGTGCTCAGGTCCTCCACCTCCTGCTGGTACTGGGAGGACTGAATGCACTGGTGCATAGGAAGCCTGCAGCCTGACTCTGGCTTTTGGTCAGCACTCAGTCACTCCAGCACTTTTGTAGCATGAGGCTACTATGCTCAGAGTTTCTTAACTTTACACTTGAAACTTTTTGAGTTAAAAAAAAAAAAAAAACTTTATCTAAGTGGGCTCTCTCATCATATTAGAACAACTTAAAAAATTTTAAATTCATTTGAAAGTTATGATACTATGTACTAACATAAATAATATTGCTTTGTGAGAAACAACTATTTGCAACCCAAAAATTTAGTGGGAAGAAGGGCCCATTTTTACATCTTGTAAGTCTCCTTATGAGACAGCTGGAGTCATCCCAACTGCTTCTGCCCCCAGCGTGTTTTGACATCACGTGGCAGGTAGTCCGTAAAACTCCACTACGCATTCATGAGAATGTGAGAGTGAAAGGGACAAGTCACGTTCTGGTGTTGTATGAAAGGGACAAGTCACGTTCTGGTGTTGTTATAGAATACTTTTGACCTCGGGGACCCCCAGGGGTCTCAGGGCCACATTTTGAGAACTGCTGGCATAATGGAAGGTAAATCAGAGAAAAGAGAAATTTTAAATAAAAGGAGAAAGAGAGAGGCTGGGGATTGTGGCTCAGTGGTAGAGCACTTGCCTAGCATGAGAGAGGACCTGGGTTCGATCCTCAGCACCACATTTAAAAAACGAAGAAGAAACAAATAAAAAGTTATTTTTAAAAAGGAGAAAGAGAGGGGTTCTTCCCCACTGCTGAGACTGTAGCCATAGCCAGCTAGTCACTGGACACTGATGGACTATGTGTTTTTACAACTTTTATAGCTACTCTGTCCAGAATGTGACCGTGCAGTTGGTAGACACGCCCCCTGGATTTTAAGAGAGGCTTTCTGTAGACTTCCCAGGAGAGTTCACAGTAGAAGTTGAGCTCTCGGGGTGCTCACAGGAGCCTCCTCTCCTTCCTTCCCCCTCCACCCACAGGGACCGCCTCCGGACCACCACCAACGTGCTGGGTGACTCCCTGGGAGCTGGAATTGTTGAGCACTTGTCAAGACATGAGCTGAAGAACCAAGATGTTGAAATGGGTAACTCAGTGATCGAAGAGAATGAAATGAAGAAACCATACCAGCTGATTGCCCAGGACAATGACACTGAGAAACCCATCGACAGTGAAAGCAAGATGTAGACTAACACCGAGAAATGCTGTCTTGAGCATCAGGTGTTTGCAAACTGTTAAGAACCATGTCCATCTCATCATAGCTCATTCTCTCGGGTGAGCGCTTTCCCTTCTTTCTCCTCCCTACTCTGCTAGGATTGGAAACTATTCATCCAAAAATATGGGAGGATTTTGCAGTGGCCCAAATGAATAATTTTCATTTTCATCCCATACTTGAAAATTTAAAATCATTTTATCTTTGTCTTCCCTAATAAGGAACTGGGATCAAAAACAGTCTTGATCAGATCTTACCAAGGAATGTGGCACATCGTCCTATAAATGTGATGGTCCTAGAAGTACCCTAATAAGGTACTGGGATCAAACAAATAGTGAGCTAAAATCATTTTAAGTCAACTTGCAAATTTTAAAAAACGTTTTGACTTTTAGTCTCAAAGTGTTAACAACTTGAGGAGCAGCAATCAGTTGTGGCTTGGAAAGTGGAAGGGCTTTTCCCCTTTCTCTTCTGACTTGCATCCTCACTTTAGTAGTAGCAGGACAACCTACATCACACAGAGCACAGCTGTGAGGAGGAACAGAAAGTCAAGTTGTTGTGTGGCCTTGAGCAAGTCACAGCTCATCTCTAGGGCCAAGTGTCCTCACCTATAAAACAGGTGACTCCCCTAGATGCCTCTACAGTTCCTCCAGCCCACACCTCCTGTGACATCGTGGAAGAACCTGACTTCGATTTCCCCTTGGAATATCCTGCACCAGGTTCCATTCCATGGAGCATGGAACTCTCAGAAAGGACACTTCATGGGAGAGAACATTTCTATGTAGGGTCAGGATGGCGTGTGGTTCACCCAGTCCTTGGTCCAAGATGTCGGTTACATAAGTCACCAGGTAGGATGGCCATTCCAGGAGTAGGATTATTCATGAAACCATTTGCCTAGTTGTTTCCGACAGAGGAAGTATCCCTTCTCTTCTACTCTTCCCAAACAGAAGGGACTCCACTGGAAAGGATGTCTCCCACCACAGAACAGACTCTTAGAACATAAACAGAAGAGTAGCTGCTAGCAACAGTGTTCTTGTGGTCTTACTAAAGAACACTAAAGAGCTAGGAAAGGACGGAGCATGGTTGACACTATAAAGAGGATTTTTAACTCACCAAAAGTATAGTTTCCTTTTCAGAAGAATAAAGAAGAAGAGCTTCATTTTGATATTTTTGTTTTGTTTTGTTTTTTGCCTGAAAAATTTTTTTCTCTTCAGTTCCAAATCATTTCCCAAAGAAGGGTATACACAAAAAAATAAAGTGACTTCTTACAAATATTAAAGAAGTCAAATGAGCTCATGAGTGTGGGTCCATGAGCTGGGTGGTCTCTCATCTGAAAATTTTAATCAGAAGTTCTTAGAAGTAGGTAAGCAAGATACTTCTTTGTGTTGGGATTGCACTTGCCAAATCATTCATAGCTTTCCCCTTGGAGTGGGGATTGCTTTAGTTTTGTTTGTGTCCCTAGGAGAGATGGTAGAAGATGAATCCGTGTGAATAATGTCAATGAGGTCGCAAGAAAAGGGAGCAGGAGCTTTAGTTTCTGGCAAGGCAGCTCCCAGGTTTAGAGGAGATTAATTTTTACCCCCTAAGGAATATCCAGTCAAAGACACTCAGTGGGAGCTGTCAGACAGTACCAGCTGTGTTGGAGTTTCCGACAGAAAATGATGAAGAATGGACTTAATTACGCTAACCAACTGAAAATCTAGACATACATCCTCTGATATACAATTAGAGATTTTTATAGAGATCCCAAGCATTCTGCACATATAAAAGTTAACATTAGGCTGTGGTGGAGTAAAGCATTTAATGTCAAGGTTCTATTTGAAAAATACACTACAAAAAGTTAATGTACACAGCTGTCATGACACTAGTAGAGCAAAAATTAATCACGTCAGATTAATTCTGTTATACCGTGTGATGTTTTTTATACTAACCATTTCTTATGAAAGCAGGTCCCCTAGAGTGATTCTCTTGCCAGCCCATCACAGGCTCTGCATATCCATGCACCCGGTATGGAATGGGAAGCATGACTTTGTAGGAGTATTTTCAATAAAGAAAAAATAGTTTTACATTAATATCTTTGCATGTTGTTGTCATTCTTTTCCCCCAAGGAAAATTAATTTTCCACTCATGAAACTTGTTGTGAGCTCAGGGGGTGCTGGGTATGGATGCCACATGGTGAAATCTTGATGGAAACAGCCAAGGAGACAACCACAAGGAAATGAGCAAGAACAGGTTCTCCTGCTCACCTCCTAAAGCAGGAGGTGGAAACAAGAGGAGGTGAAGGGAACGCTTTGCTGTAACATCCTGCACTTACTTGTCCAGGTCAGATTCAGATTTCTCAGATAAATGCCACCGTGGAGCTCTTCCCAAAAAGTGACATCCTGCTCAGCCTTCAAATTAGGGAGATCCATCTCTCTGATTTCTAGTACCATTTGTGAAAAGAACTAAGTAAAATCTGAAGGGGTGTTTGAAACAGCCAGGATACTAGCGAGCCATGATATTCATTCAGAACAACTTCGGACAACTACGTTTCCATGCTTTTTAGTAAAGAATTGACAGGTCATGGGGCACAGTGGCACTCGCCTGTAATCCCGGCAGCTCAGGAGAGTGGGTATGGCAAGTTCAAGGCCAGCTTTAGCAATTTATCAAGGCACAAAGCAATGTAACAAAACCCTGTCTCTAAATAGAAACATTTAAAAAGACCTGGAGATGTGGCTCAGTGGTTTAGTGCCCCTGGGTTCAATCCCCAGTGGAAGGAAGGAAGGAAGGAAGGAAGGACGGACGGACTGACAGGCAATATCATGAGATTTCCAGACTGAAGTTGGGTATAGACACTCTTAAATCTGACCCTCTCTCTGCAGGGGCAGCCACCTAGAGGAAAGGCTCTAAAATAGGATTCATGGGCTCCTAGGTCCTCCATGGGAAGACTTTATGAGCTTATAGTCCTTAAAATTGTGAAGAAAGTTTTATGCATTTGCCTTTTTTTTTTTAGGGCAAAATTTCTAATTTCCATCAGTTTCCCTTATAGGATCTTATGGTAGGGAAATGGCAAATCATTGTATTTGATCAATACATTCCTACCTTCTTCCAAGGCATAGAAGATATTCACATAGTCAATTTGGGTATAGGAAAGAGGCTACTCCGCCTGAGGGAACCAAAACTGTCCCCCCTAAAGGGATCAATATCTGTGTGCCTGTGGGACCTTCTGGACACTGAGAAGCATTCAGGGAAGTGCCACAAAGGATCAACCCACAGCTAGGAAGTGCTTTCTCTTGTGGTGAGGGGTTTCCTTCCGCAGCTCAAGTTAGATTTCCCGCATCCCTACAGTGCAGATGTGAGAAGCTGGTCATTCCTACACTGGTTCCTACATGTGGTAGTCACAGATTTGTTCACAAATGGAACTATGAAAAATGTTCAGGTTAACTTTTTTTTTTAATGTTTCTAAGTACATTTAACAAAATTTTTTAAATCCTAGACACTCAGAAGTTAGGGTCTGTATCCTTCCTATATTCATCCTGTCAGCATCACGGTCCCTATTTCAATTTTTTTTTTAATCTTATTTTACTAGTTAAATCCTTTTTTTTTTTTTATGCCTTTGTTGTACACATAACGTTGAAAATAGAAATTTTAGTGCCCTTCATTGCGTGGTTCTGAAGGAAGCTTGGAGGAAGGGCTCGCTGCCTGCTGGAGGGGGCGCCCTGTGGGGACGATCTGCTTGGGGGTCGGAAGCACACTGCCTCTTTCCGGGCAGCCCGCTGGGCACTTAACCCAGGCTCCTGTCACTCATCCGGCCTCAGAGCGCGCACAGCTTCCCCTTTTCCGACCCGGGTGGTCCCAGAACTGGGGCAACAATGCCCAGCTCTGTGTGGCCTCGTCCTGGGGCCAGAGCATTTGAAAGGTGTCACGCCGAGGGCAGCTTCCTACTGATTAAACGGACAGAAAAAGAAGGAAGAAGAGCGAAGGGGACTGGTGGGTAGTGTCCTAAGGGGGACAGCGAAGATGAAAAACTGTGGGTTGATCTAAGCAGAGTCCGGGAGAGCGGTGCTCCCAGTGGCCACCAGAGGGAGCCCGGCGCTCGTGCTGGGCTGATTCCTCAGGGAGCCCTGAGTCACCTGGGATTCCAAATGCTGCGGGGCAGAGAGGGAGTAATCTGAGAAAATCATCAGGAGGTTTAAAATTCCTCAGTGCCTCCATTTCACATTTCTCTCTGCTTATGCAACGGTCTCTTCAAAGGAGCCCCCTTTTTTTCTGGGAATTCTCTCCCCCCACCACCTTTCAGCATCTTATTCCAGATTCTGGTCTTTCCCTTCTGTCTCCCAGTCACTGACTCCGAAGGTGGGAAGGTAACATTCCCCAGCAGTCACGCCTCATCCTGCCCACAAACCTGCTGCTATCTATCTCAATCTTCAGTTTTGAAATATTCTTGGCTTACTGAATTCCTTACCTGTAAGTAGCGTAGTCAGGTAAAATATAGGACACTCCGTTAAATTTGAATTTCAGATAAATAATAAATCTTAAGTGTTAAATAGCAAATAATGTGTTAGTGTAAGTATGCGAAACACTGTGCAGGGCATCCTGTATTTTAATTTGCAAATCAGAAAAACCTCATGAACAAGTGAAATGAACTGAAAAATAAAGTGAAAAGGAGATAAATACAAGAGCTTGTGTGTTAGGAAGTTGTCTTCATTATAATATAATCGTTCCTATTTTGAATTTCTCTCTAAAGGCAAAAACATGCTTTAAAAAGTTCCTCTCTGGCATTTTCTATGTATTTGTTCTGGGTGCATTAGCACTTATTCTGTGCTTGTAGATCTTGTGGCCACAGTTAAAAAGCCTGATGAATCACCTTCAAGACTTCACAGAACTGTCTTAAATAAACTAAACAATGTTTCAGTTATCTATGCTTGAAATATTTTAAGATTCACATCTGTTTTTCTTTTCTTCCCTTATCCTATTTTCTCCTTTCCCCTTCTTACTCCTTCTGCCTCTCCACCCCTCACCCAAAATAAAATATTTTCTCTAATCCATTACAGGGCTGAAAAAATTGGCACACACCTACCATTTTGCGAGGAGAGACACATTCTTTTCATTTGGAGGCACCTTTTAGAAATGCACTCATTTTTTTTTCATATTGTGCGATTCAAAAATGATCATTTTTCCATCACTGAAAAATTAAGAATGAGGCATTTTTCAAAGGTTTTCAGGGAACTCCAGACTCCATGTATGGGAATCATTCCCACAAAAATCCCTTCTGACAGCCATGGCTGGGGGATCCTAGAAGCAGAGCTGATGGGTTCTACAGAAGGAAACCAAATAAAATCATAATAAGACATATGCTCAGCCACGATAAAGACAGCACTGAACCTACTAGAAGATGGTGTCCCATGACAACTTTGGGATTTCTTTCTCAACTCTGTAGGTTCAGGGGATCATAACAAGTCCTGAAAGCTGCCAGCCAGGAGCTTCTGGTGACAGCTGTCACAAGAGAAAATAAAGATCATTCAGGAGTCAGCTCAGCCCAGCACACTGAATGGATCATTGGTATGTCCTGGGGAAGATGTAACCCACAAAGATTCTTGTCAACAACTCAAGTCTGAAAACTGTCACCAAAGTCCCCTGCCTTGCAACTGAGGTGGCTCAGAGAGGCACTCTTTCCTTGAAGCCAGGAGAATCTATGAGCCAAAGAAGTAGAAAATAAACTTGAGAAAGTCAGAGCCTTTGTTAGAAAACTCACATAGCCAAGCTAAAAAATGATTCCTGAACAGTAGCCTCCCTGAAACCCAGAGTCCTCATCTGTCTGCCCAGGGGTTGAAGTCCATCATCTCCAAACCAACTTTCACATCAGGTACCCTGCTTTGGAGAAGATGTTACGTTAAAGTGGACTTAGCTAAATGGTTCGACTAAGCTTAGCAAATGACAGGTCAAACTTCAGCTGGCTAATCTTAAATGTATGGATATAGATTTAATTTCTCAGCATCGTTCCTGGCACTCAGGAAGTTTCTTAATCCATTTAGAACAAAACCAACTTCACAAAAGAGGAAGAGGCCTCAGGATGACGCTGGAGAAGGGGCCCACGGTGCCCTGGAGGGACTCCTGAGAAGCCACAGACGTACAACTCATGGAGGGAGGCTTTGCCCAGGCCCTCGAGGGCCCCTGGAAGCTGGCATGGAGAGTCTGCCAGCCTCTTCGCCGAGGGGCCCGGCCTCTGCGCTGGGGTGGCCAGCAGCCCCGGCCACTCTCCTCCAAGGCTTTTGTGAAGCCTGGCTCTCCCAGCAGCTCCGCGCTGCGTGGTGGTTTTGTGAAGGGTACAATTCGACACTCTGAGGAGACCACCCAGCTTCCTCTCCCAGAGTCTCCAAGAGAACAAAACTGTCCTTCTGTGTGCCAGCGACCTCCCCCTCTGCCCGGCCCCCTCCCACTGCCCTCCTCCGCCCAGCCAAGGGAAAGGGGGAGCCAGTCAGGACCCTGCTCACAGAGTGGGAACCCAGGGGACAGGATGCTAATGAGCTGTCCAGAGCACTCCAAGCCAAACCCTCAGTGCCTGGGTTGCTGCTGCCACCCGGTGGCAAAGGGCTAATGACCCAGAGCAGAGCAGACCAAACTAGGTGGAAACTCAAAGCATTTTCTGGAAATTTCATTACTGTGGACTAAGGAGGGTTATAGAGCCAGAAAGAACTTGGACATTTGAAGGAAAAAGGAACTTGAAGCAATCTGTTGCCTGTGTCAGTGATTCTCAAAGTGTGATCCCTGGACCAGTATCAGCATCTCTAGGAATCTAGTAGAAATGTCAATTCTCAGATTCCACTCTAAACCTACAAAAGCAGAAAATGAAAGGTAGAGCCCAGCAAACTGGTTTGACAAGCACTTTAGGTAGTTTTGAGGCACCTTAACGTTTGAGAAGCCCGGGTCTAGAATATAAAAAGAAATGCACTTTGAAGTTGAGAGACCGGGATCCTAATCCTGGCTTTGCCTATGAGCAGTGGACCTTGCACAAGTTACTTAACCTCCCCATGCCTCAATTTGCTCATCCCTGTTGTGGTGATCCTTCCTATTTTCTAGAATTGTTGAGAATTATATCAAAAACAAAATCAAAGTCACTGGCATGAATATGTGCCTGATAAAGTGTGCTTGTTTGAGGTATTATCATAATGAAGTCATAAATTTGCTCATGGTACTTCTAGAATATACAGAGAAAATGCAGTTCCTTCCCTCATGTATTTAACAGATATTTATAGAGTGCCTACTATGTGCCAGGCATAATGATGGCAATATAGATGAAGTCTCTCCATTCATGGAGCTACATTTTAATACAGGTGTGATCTAGGATGCTGTATGCAACTGTATTTGTAGATTGGGATTTGGGGAGGCAATTAAATTTAAGTGAGATCATAAAAGTAGGGTCCTAATCCAATAGGATTGGTGGCTTTATAAGGAGAGAGAGAGAGAGAGAGAGAGAGAGAGAGAGAGAGAGAGAGAGAGAGAGATCTTGCTGTGAGTGTATACCAAGGAAAAGCCATGTGAGGACATCATGGGAAGACAGCTCTCTACAAGACAGAATGAGGGCCCTCACCAGAAATCAATCACAATGGCTCTGATCTTGGACTTCCCAAACCATGAGAAATCAATGACTGTTGGTGTAAGCTACACAGTGGGTGGCATTTTGTTATGGTGGCCCAAGCTGACCAAGACAAAGGTCAAGTGTAATGTCATGATAATACTGAGTCCAGCGGAGGCCTAGAGGAACTGGAGCACTGTTCAGGTCGGGTGGTCAGGGAAGGCTTCCTGAGTAGGTGCTGTGTGAGGAAAGATCTGAAAAGAGTGAGATACCTGCTTGTGGATTGAGCGGGAAGAAAAAGCAAGTGCCAACTCAGGTGCCCAGGTGTGACTGCGTGGGAGTGACTGGGAGGAGGCCCTTGTGGCTGGAATAAGTGGGGAGTCGGAGAGGGACCAAGGGCCCATCTGGTGAGGTCTTCTGGACACAGTGAGGCTGAGGACTCTATTGTAAATGTGATGGGATGCCACTGGAGGACTGAGAGCTGTAAGAGATCCTTTAATTTTCTTGAATGGCTCCTGCAAAATCCAGGCATTGCCAGTGTGATGGCATTAAGACCTGAGACTTCAAAAGGTGATTAAGCTATAAGTGCTCCTCCGTCATCAATGGGATCAATGCCCTTATTTAAAAGCCTTCATACAGCATTGAGTCCCTTGCCCTCCAGCCTTCTGCCATGTGAGGCCAGAGTGTTTCCTCCAGAGGACCCAGCCCTTACCCTACAACTAAACCTGCTAGAGCTCTGATGTTGGACTTTCCATCCTCCATAACTGTGAGAAAATAAGTTTCTCTTCTTTATAAGTTACCCAGTCCCAGATATTTTGTTATAGCATCACAACACAAACTAAGACAATATCTAACTTAATTGCTTGTCCTTCAGTCAACATCCCAGTTGTTGCCCAAAGAAGTAGCCTCCTTTGGGTAACTTAGACACTTTCTATTTAAATGCTTAGTCTCTTTTAGTACCATACCCTAGTCTTTCTCTTCCTTCTTTCTCCTCCAAATTCTATTTTTAAATGTGTTTTTAGTGGTTGATGGTCCTTTATTTTATTGCTTATTTATATGTGGTGCAGGGAATCAAATGTCATGTCTCACGTGTGCAAGGCAAACGCTCTACCGCTGAGCTACAACTCCAGCCTCTCTTCTCCACATTCTTTATCCAGCCTTGGAATTTGCTCCCACCAAGGTAGGGGCCCCCATCAGAATACCTGGCTTTCAATCTGACACCCCCACCTCACAGAAGTGTGTCTCAGATGTGGAAGCCACGTTCCAAGTTGGCTCTGGCAGCCAGCACAGTAGGACTGGGCTCCAAGGTCCCCACAAACGAGTCTTTCTGGGCTTCTATAACACTTTCCTCTTGAGCCAGACACTTTCCCTCTTCTTCTAGCCACCCATACAATGGAAGGGTCTGGTTTTCTATGCCTGCTCTTCTTTCTGCATAAACCTCCCAGTAAAAACCCCATAGTCTGACCCAACAGGCCCAACTTTAGATAACTAAGGAAGAAAATGTGGGAATTTAGAAAAATCTCCCTCTACAATACCTGCTCTCAAACCCACTGCCTTGAATCAAGATCCTATTTTGAGGGCTGGGGTGTAGCTCAGTGGCAGAGCGCTTGCCTGGCTATGAGTGAGGCCAGGGGTCCTCTCCCCGGCACTGGTGGGAGATTCGATTTTCAGAATCAGAATCTGAACACTATCAATTTCTTTCTGCTGTTGTTATCCTAATTTCTTGAGGCAAATGAGTGGCCTCGGCTGGCTTGGCAGAAAATACATCTGGCAAGCAAAAGACAAAAAAACACACCAACTCTCCATCACCAAATATTATGTTGTTATTACAAAAAAAATAAAAATAAAATTATATATATATATAGCCTGGTAGCAAAGAAATCTTCACTCAGGTTCTTTTTTCACACAACAGAGTTTTCAAAGACTGATTTTCCACTTTCTATCTCTCCCTTTGAGATTTATTCATTTATGAAACTCAAACAACTTTGGACTTTTATGTGTGGCCTAATTTCTTCAGCGTCTTCCTCCCTAGAGATTGTGACTAGCCCCAGGTCACCCAGGTCTTCTTCACTGTGCTTTAGAGGCCCCGTGAGGGAAAAGACTATGGACGGAGAAGGAGAGAGGGTGCTTCAGAGGCCAGACACTAATGGAGCCTCAGGACAGTCTTCTAGCCCCTGAAGGGTCATGCCTGGGTCAAGTCTAGTCATTTCCTTAAAAAAAAATTAACTGAAGAAAAGAAAAGGCTTAAAGTAAAAATAATGGAATCTTTCAAAATCCCCAAAAAGATCAAGGAAAATCTTATAAGGGAAGAGCTCACCATTTACCAATTATTTCTTGCCCCAATAGGAGGCAGAGACCAGGAAGGCAATAGCATCTCCTCTCTGATTCCCATTTGGGCAGGGAGAAATCAAGGAATCCTCGTGAGCAGAATGGAAAAGACTTCCTCATTCCCCCGTCTCAGGCTCTCAGACTCCATGCAGACCAGGCACTTCCTTGGTCCTGCTGTGGGCTCCTGAGACAGCCAGTCTCCAGGTGGATGAGCCCATGCACTGGCTTTGCAGGTCAGAGGCTCCTGGTCCAAATTAGACCCCTCCTCTTATGCCCTGGGCATCCTGGGACACTAACCACTTCTCTAAACCTGCTCTGGGGAAATGGCATCAGAGCTGTGTGGAGACAGAATTGGGTCATACTTAGCTCATGCCGAGCACATCCAAGTAGTCAATAAACTATAGCTCTTCCCGGGGCTGAAAGTCAGCTGAAAATCCACCACCCTGGCTCTTTACTGTCATGTCACTTCAGATTGGTCAGCAGCGGTAAGGCTTTTTAGTCCCACCCCTGGCTCTTGTTATTACTAGTATCATTATTACTTTTCCTTTCACACTGTTTTTCTCATGTGACTAGAAAGAGAGGGGGAGAGTTCTTGCCACAGGATGGCAGCAAATCATTTCCATTGTGCCTCCCAGCTCTGAAGTTCCATCAGGCTGTTGAAATGATCTACTTAATACAAATGAAGTCAGTCTGCAGAGGGTTGAATTGTAACACATGCCAATAATGGGAGCCAGGAGGAGCAACCTTACCTGTTCCTTCTCATCCAGGCAGGTATCTGCAGGTGTCCTCTGCTGGTGAGCCTCAGGGGATTTCTTCACTCCATTTTCTCTTCCTTCTCTCATCACTGCCCTCCCTCAACTGCATGGAGTTCCCCTCCACACAGGGCTCTCTCCCCAGCCATCCAGCCCCCAGACCAAGGATTTAGAGAGCTTACTGGTTGGCATGTCAATCATTCCCCTTAAAGTATCATCCTGCCCCTCCCTCTGTGCCTGACATCATGCTCCCCACAGGCCGGACCCAGGATTCTGGAATAGTCCATTCCAACCTGGACTCAGCAACTCAGGTTCCTAGTTGTCTATAGGGAATCAGATCAGAGAGCCCTAGGTCACATCAACTAACTAACCAGCAACGGATATTTGTTGAGTGCTGCAAAACACACCCGGCATGGAGTTAGCTGTAGGGCAGGACCAAGAAGGGAGGCCAGGCTGTGAACTGAGTTCTAGGAGTGCACATACCAGCGCTGGCCTCAGGGGGGTGGCTTGAGTCCCAGCTCTGGTGTTCAGTGAGCATGTGGCTTTAGGGAGGTGTTATGCCGTCTCCAAGCCCCAGTCACCTCTTCTGCAAAATGAGTATAATAATGCTATCTACCTTGCCAGGTGACTGCGAGGTTGGTGACAATGCACTCCTGGGGTGCGTAATCACAGTACAACACTCATTATTTCACAAGACGGGTTCAAGGAATTTACATGCCCCCTGAAGAAAATTATGTGTAAATATATCACAAGAAAACAAGGCCAAGTCATGTCTGGATTGTCAGTTAGGGGTCCAGAGGAGCTGGAGTGCAGGAAAATTATCCTGTTTCTTGGGGAACTATGAGGCTCTCCCAGACTCTGGGGGGAAAAAAGCTTACAAAAGCTCCATTATAAAACAAATCCCAATTCTCTAGGGACTGCTATTTATTACCTTGAAAATTAGGGAGTCAGGCTTCCAGCTCTTCCCTCACCTCACAAGGCTCCTGGAGCATATTCTCCAGGTGGGAGGTCTGAACCACCATCCTGGGCTTATTCATGATTATGCATTAATTCACCAATACTTGCAGCACCTGCTATTTATAAGCCAAGCATGGAACCTATCAGGACAAGCAATTAAATGAGTAATAGTGAGAGTGAGGATGGGGCACAGGGCTGCTGGGGCCTCCTGGAGAAGTAACGCCTTAACTCATCTGTCTTCCTCTCCCCAGACCTCTGAGAAGCAGTTAGACCCACATTCTGCCTGTGAACACCACTGTGCTAGAACTAGGAGCAGTGTCCCCATGCTTAAGAGCTTCCTCTAGTTGCTGATTTTAGTACTGAAATTCCCTTCCACAACAGGAATGCCCCTCACTTAGTTAAACTGCAGAATTCTTATAGCACATGTAGTGTATAAACCTTCAAATACAGATGGGGAAATCATATATTGAAAACCTGTTGTATCCCAGGTAGGCATGATTCATACCATTTCACATACCAGAAACTTGAGGTTCAGTGGATCAGTAACTCCAGGTAAAGTTGCACTTTGAGACATCCACATTCAAAGCAGGTGTTTCCCCTCTGAGTCTACTTTAACTCTGGGCAAGCATTGCACACCTAGTCCTTATTCTAAAACATACTGTGGGATAATCTCCTAAGTCAGTGTTTTTCAAATTATAGCTTATCAGGTTAGGGGGTCCAAATAGCATTTTTTTTAAATGAAAGACGAGATTAATCACATGTATTAAAACATTGTTTCAGGAAACTTTTTTAATTGTTTATAGGTGTGTAGGTTTATACCTTGAGTAAGTTCCATTTCACAATTAACAAATTTAAAGCTACAGCTCTAAGCTTTTGCTCATCAATAACCAGTAACCTATCGGTAATTTTTTCAAAAGCCCACGTGCCTTTCGGTTTCCAGAACTGACTACTTTCCACGAAGGTTCATTTCTGAAATAGAAATTGTTCCTTAGGAAGTGATGTTGTTGACTTTTAAGGAGCCAACTGTTCTTCCACCACACATTTTCCAAATTCAGGGCAGGGTTCTGCTAATATGATTCTCTGACCCAGCCCCCCCCCCAAATCGCCCCACACAACCACCCTAAACTTCTCGCAGACAACCATATCTGCAGCCACTGCTTGCCAAACCAAGACGTATGGGAGCGCTGGCACTAGGCTGTGGAGGAAAACTGAGTGGAGAATTCTTCGTCAGCACTGACATCTGGTGGTCATGGAGCAGCCAGCACCCCGGTGTCTTGAATTCAAAGCAAAGCACCCACCTCAGAACCAGGTCCCAGAACCAACTCCAGCCAAAATGGTTCTTTGTGTCCCCAAATCCCTCCTGGGACCTCCCTTCTCCATGCAGCTGGACTAAGCAGGATGGAGGCAAATAAAGAGGATTTAGTCTAGTCACACCTAGCTCCATCACCTGTCACATGGTCCTGGGTTAATTAAAACTGCTACGAAGTCAAAAATAAGGAAATAACAATCTACAGTGGAAACTGGGGCATCTTATTTTATTGACCCTCAAAACAACTCCTTCAATGTTGATTTTTCAGACACTTCAGCATTCAAAAGATAATGGTTTCCTTCTCTTTATCCAAGGCACTGCCTCATCCTTCAAAGTCTGGAACCTTACTGCTCAGCCCACCCCCATCATGGATTGCCTGGCTTGCTCCACTGAAATAATAGTGTTCGTGGGGAGCTCACTATGATGCAGGTGTTGTTCTGAAAGATTCATATGGTCAAAATCAAGTCATGTGGGCCATGACAGCTGTCATCTTGCCCCCCTTTTATTGGAGGTGAGATTAAGTATGATGCCCAAGATCACACTTGGTACTAAAATTTTTAAACTCAACTGTGAGAGCACGTTGTTAGCCTTTGAACTGAATTTGACTCTTTGCCTCCTGCTGTAATAGTCGCTAGCACTTACTGGAATGCTTATGAAGTGCCAGGCTCTTTACATGTATTTTCCATCTGTATAGAAGATTCCTTCCCTCCCCACCCATCAGAACAGAAGTGAGAGCACACGGAACTTCTTGCATGATGCCCAAGACACTGTGTTCTCTTAACCCCGGGCCTTAGTTACACAGGGCGCTTCTTGCCTGGAAATCTCACGTCCCTACTCCAACTGTCCCCTCACTCCCAGACACTCTGCCCACCTTCAACTTGCCAGCTCCAACTCCAACTTCAATGGAGGCAGCATCTGCCTCAGGAATTCTTTCCGCACCCCTCTTTACACCCCGTGGACTCCCTTTACACCCCGTGGACAGAGCAGAAGACACTCTGTCCCCTACTAGCTACACTTCCATAGGGCAAAAAGTGCCCTTTACTTTTTCACCGTTGGACCCCAGTGCCTAGCAGAGTTTAGATATAGATAGACATAAAGACGGACAGACGTGTAGACATTAATGTAGATGTCACATATGGTTCTAGGTAAATATGATGAGTCACATATGGCCATATGGCCAGGGTCAGCATCTATTTGGGCACTACACTGTGCCCTTCCCCTGGCAGTGCTCTTCAGTACAGGTATTACTGACATCTGGACGAGACAGTTCATCCAGCCAGACTGCATGGAAAACCTAAGGCGCTCGGCATCCCTGACCCATAGACACCAAACATTGGTAGGTCTCCACCCCTCTAACCCTCCTTACCACCTCTCTCCATTTCCCACCTTCTCCTTTATTCTTCCCTGTTGTTGTTACAACCCAAACCACACTTTCGCCTTTTTAAATGTCCTCTGGAAAATATCTTCCCCAAGTCAAGAATCACTGTTGCTAAGGTGGTTCTGATTCAGACAGAATATACTTTCCTTCCCACCCCACCCCTGCCCCCAGTACTAGAGACTGAGCCCAGGGGTACTTTACCACTGAGCTGTATCTTTTTTATCTGTTATTATTATTTTTTTTGATATAGGGTCTCATGGAATTGCTAAAGTTGGCCTCAAACTTGTGATTCTCTTGCCTAAGCCTCCCAGGTAGCTGGGATTACAGGTGAGCACCACCAGACCCGGCTGGAAAACACTTTCTTTGAATCAGGCAATGTTTATGGAATGTTCATTTTTCACCTCTAACACCATTGCCCTCTCAGTTACCTGTTGTATGTCAGCTCCGAGACCCTCATGGGTGGCAGTGAACTTGAGCTGTTCAGCAATACTGTTGTCAGGATAAGTCCACCCATAATGGGGGTGAAGGCAGAGGAGGGCAGGAGGAAACCTAAGAGACAAAATGTTTGTCACGTTGACAGAGCAACGTGGTGCTATAGTATTCGCTCTTTTATTTTTTTTACCAGCTTTGTGAAGATAATAAAAATCTTTTTCTGTTTTCTCATTATCCATTGTTAACATCAAGTATACAAACTGTAGCTATCAGGTCAATGACAGGAACACATGGCTGTCCTGGAGAGATGCCTCATGTACTTTAAGATGGCTCTGGAATTTAGAAGGTTTACAAGAGGTGTTAACTATTCAACATTGCTGATTTCCAGTTGTGTTGGGAAAGCAAAAGTCATTAAATGATTGGTGATTAAATTATTTCCTTCTCTGCAAATGGAGATCTGGTTTTGTTTCTTTTTCTTTCTTTTTTTTTTTTTTTCTTTAACTGGATAGAACAAGAAGAAACCTCAAGGAATTTTTTGAAGGTACCATTCACTTTTGTGAGTGCATGTTTGTGTGTGTGTGGTAGCTGGGGATTGAACCCAGTGGTATTCTACCACTGAGCTACATCCCTAGCCCTTTAAAAAAAAAAAATCTTAAGACAGTGTCCCATTAAATTTCCCAGGCTGGCCTCAAATTTGCAATCCTCCTGCCTCATTCTCTTGCCTCATTCTCCTGCCTCATCCTCCCAAGTTGCTGGGATCATATGACATGTGCCACCGCACCTGGCTCATGTTTCTATTTTGAAGAATAGTCATTGTCCAGGTGAGGACTGTATTTTCATTATTTGTCAGCACATGAAAGAGCCAACTATGGGAGTTTGGCCTGATGATGGTGGACATATGTAATCCCAGCAACTAGGAGGCTTAGACAGGAGCATCACAAGTTCAAGGCCAGCCTCTGCAACTTAGGGAGACCCTGTCTCAAAATATAAAATTAAAAGGGCTGGGGATGTAGCTCAGTGGTAGAGAACACCTTGTTTCAATCCCCAGTAACAACAACAAAAAAAAATGTTTTGAAAAGACTTGTAGAACTATGCCATAATTTCTTTCATGTTCATAAGCCCTGATCCCTGTAATAAAAAAATAAAGCACTTTGCTTAGAACAATTAGCTTTGACAATGTATGTATAAGCAGAACATTAAATTGTAAATGTGTTCATTTTCTTCGTGACTTCTACATGTTAAAATAATAGAGACAAGAAAAGTAGGTGGAAGAGGATTCTAAGTAATTTCAGGGAATTATTACAAAGTGAAGCTGGTGCGATTTTGTCTCTTTGACATATTGAAGGCAGCCAGCAGAACAAATCTTGTTTCAGGAGTGCATTTTCACTTAGCTGCCCTCAAAGTGGAGATGCGCTACTCCTCAAAAGAAAAATCAAAGTTCTTCAACTGCTGAAGATAAATGACAAATTTGGCTTCCGGCAATACATTCTTGACAGCTACTATAGTTTCAGGAAAAGGAAATAAGAAAATGAAATTTAACAGAAATGAAGGGAAGAAAAAAGATATTTTTTTTTCTTCCCAGTTAGCACCTCAATGTCCTTGAATGGTTTATTTTAGTGCAATTCAATAACAGAGCACTTAGGTATGTCCCCCACATTCCCTTATAGATGTGGATGTTATTTTAATGGAGCTGCCACCTGTATACAATAGGAGGTACCCACGTGTTTAGTCCCTGGATTGATTGCATGATAACTTGCTTGAGACAACTTGAGAACAAAGCTGAGTCACAACCTGCCTGGGAATGAATTGTACAGGTTTCCATCAGACTTTGCTCTTGTCAACTCAACAATACACTCCTGCAGGATTTTTGCAAGAGCCTGTTCTCCAGCTGGGGCTTCAGATTGAGGAACCTGTTTGTTCCATGTGAGCATAGCTGTGCTGTCCAATATGGCAGTAGCTATTTAGATTTCAGTTAATGCAAATAAGTTGTTTAAATCAATTATTTAAGTTAATTAGTTGATTTTATTTAGAATAAAATCAAATTTCAGAGTGGCTTCTTCAGTCACATTAGCCATGTTTCAAGTGCTCAGTGGCCATGTGTGGCTAGTGGCTGCCACCTTGGACAGCACAGGTACTGGATGGAATGTTGCTGTCCTGGCGGAAAGTATTATTTATCCAGTTCTTTGAGCTCGGCTCAGGATATGTGGATGGAGAAAAGCCCATCTACAGAACTGGGGGTTGTCATAGGCATACTGTGAAGATTAAATGAAAAAAATGTGTGTGAAAATTCTTAACAGAGTGCCTGGCAGATTATTCAACAGGTATTAGTTTCCGCTCTCTGTCCCAAAGCCCGCGCGTTTGGGGAGCAGGCTGCTTGGCTGAACTCTTGACTGCCTCTCTCTGACTATATGATATTGGGTACATTGCATTCCCAAGTGACAGGTGAGTGTGGACATATTACAGCTCAAGCTGAGCACACCAGTGTTTGCAGCAGGAATGGGAGCCAGCGGCAAAATCACTTGGTAAGAATCCATTTGCATGTCTTATGTTAAGGGTAAATGTTTGCCAGTTCATCTCAGAGTTAACAATTAGAAAATGGGGGAGCTGATACTGAAGCAACCACTCAGAACAATTGGATGTGGAAGAATCAGGTAGGATTCCATTTTATTTATACTTGCACGGCCAGCCCTGTTGCAATCGGCATCAGCAGTGACACCTTAGAACACTTCCTATGCTTGACAGTTTTAGAACCTAATCACATACATGTTGGGCCTATGGTGATATCTCTTCTATAGTACATCATCCGCTTCCTTTTCATTTAGCTTGCCTAGCTAACGGGTAATCTTCTTGAAAGCAAGAGCTGAGTATATGCTCTTTATATCCCACATGATATATAGCACAGTCCTGTTCTGGTTATAGGAGAAAAAGAAAGATGGGAAGAGTTTGTGTGCATGTTAAAACTCTGAAATAAACAGGTATTTCACAATAAAATGGCCATGCTGGGTGAGACTCACACGGCCCACTACAGGCTGATATCTGATGTCTGGTCATATTATGACAGCATGTGAAAGAACAGGGTCCTTCTTCATATCAATCTCAAGTAATCAAGGCTGCATCTTAGAAACATGCTAGAAAAATCCTTTAAGGTCCTGCAGCCATTACTTGTTCTCAATTTCTTTAGAGAAGTATATTAAATTATTTTCCTCATATGTTTTTAAATAGTACATAAATGTATTCCCTTACAAAAGATTTGAATGATAAGGAAATACGCAAAATAAATTATAGAAATTGCCTACACCCACTTCTCTCCCTTCCCAACCCCCTGGCAAGCCCTGTTAACTATTTGTTGTGTTTCCCTGAAACAATCTAACTCATCATGTTCAGGTTATGTGTGTGTATTAGTTTCCTCTGACTGCTGTAACAAATTACCACAAGTTTAGAGGCTTGAAACAACAGAAATTTATTCTCTCACTATTCTAGAGACCAGAAGTCCAAAATCAGTATCACAGGACCAAAATCAAGGTGCCAGCAGGGTCATGCTCCCTCCAGAAACTCTGGGGGAAAGTCTGTTCCTTGCCCCTTTCAGCTTCTAGTGAGGGGCTGCTGGCATTCCTTGACTTGTTGCCACGTCATTCCAATCTCTGCCTCCAAAGTCCCATCACCTTCTCTTCTCTGTATATCAAATCTCCCTCTGCTTTCCTCTTACAAAAATTGCATTGTGTGGAATATTCCTCAGTCATAACGAAGAATGACTTTATGACATTTGCTGGTAAACGGACACTATCATGCTAAGTGAAATAAGCCAGTCCCCCCAAAAAAAAGGTCGAATGTTCTCTCTGATACGTGGATGCTACACACAACAGGTGGCGGGGGAATAGAAGTTCAGTGGATTAGACAAAGGGGAATAAAGTGAAGGGAAGGGGAATGGGAATAGGAAAGACTGTGGAATGAATCTGACATAGCTTTCTTATGTACTTATATGAATACACCACAGTGAAGCTCAATATCGCACACATCCATAAGACTGGGATCCTAATTAGAATAAGATATACTCTGTGTTCATGTAAATAAGTCAAAATAAACTCTGTTGTCATGTATAACTAAAAGGAACAAAGAAAAAAATTAAATTGCATTGTAGTTCAAATTAGGGCCGCTAATCTTTCCATCATGAGATCTTTAATTATTTTTTTTTCAGAGTAGAAATTAGAAGTTTATTAAAGGACAGCAGAAAAGACTTCTCCCGGAGGAAGAAGGGGACCCAAGAGGTGGAATCCCGAGATCTTTAATTATATCACATCAAAAAGATACATTCTTAATGCATAGTAACATTTATAGGTTTCAAGGATTAGAACTTGGCATATTATTATGCTATTACATTAATATGTAATATATTAGTATATTCTTTAGTGTTTGTTGTTTAAATATTACATATTTATTTATTTTATTATGATTCAGTCCACTATGACAAATTATAAGCTTTTATTTACAAGTTAATGACAATAGCAACAATGAAACAGCTGTCCCGACCTTAATCGTGTTCATTAAACTATAAAAGGCTAACATTCTGATGAATCTCCCTTCTCTAATATCTCTCCTCATTTTTCCTTTAACCAACTTAATTACTTGAACCAACTTAACAACTCTTTGGGGTCATCTTAAAAGAAGTGGGATGTCCTAAGGTAATGTGCAGCTGGTAATTTAAATTCAGGGCCTCAGGATACTGTTTTTAATCTTCCCCTCGGTTCTCCCTTCAGCAAGGCTAACTGAACTCCCAGTGCTACCAGCCCCTTCCATCCTGTTGCATCAGTTTACCACCGTGCTTGTTCCAGCCTCCTTGTCAGAGCCACATGATGAAAGAGCTTCCGCATCTGATGCAAGACTCCGCTCCCTGGGTACCCTCATGCCTGAGCAAGTTGGCTCTCTGCCCCCGTGTGACAACCAGGCTGCCTAACTGAGGAACAGTCACCAGTCCCTGGAGCACCTGAGATCCTGACTTTGAAGGAGCCTTCAGGGCTTCACCTGTGAAGCAGAAGAACTCTGCACACAGGTGGGATCACTAGGATAGAGAGCAAAGTAGAGATAATGGACGATGGAGGAGGAAGGAAAAACAGAACTAAAATCCCAGCTTCCACTGACCTGCTTTATTCTGGTTTATTCCAGCTCAAAAGCTGGATCTTCCAGAGACAGTCTGGAAGGTCTTGCCTAGGGAACACACAGTGCAGAGCCTTGGTGCTTCCGTTTTCTCGTGTGATTAAGCATTGAAAATGATGATTAATCTAGAGCTTCCAGGAGAAGTTGAGCTCAAAACTTATCACCTTATCACATCTTAGCTCTTACTCATCCTCGCTCCACCTCACCAGTATCTGTTTTACTACAGGGAAGGAAGAGTTAAATTTCAATGTGAAATAATTATGAAAGTTCCAGAACTTTCATTCACCACTAGTAATTGCTGCTCAGGAATAAAAAGAAGAAGAAGGAGAGGAGAAGAAAGCATAACTCCAATTTCCCACAGTCTGCCTGCTAGATTTTTCCCCAGTAACCAGCATCATATTTACCAATATATTTTAAGTCAAGCATAAAAAAACAAGTTGACAATACCAATAGCTTTATCATTTAAAGGGCTGACAAAGGATATAATAGGGCAGTTAAACACTATGTCAGACCAAGCTCATTACACAACTATGCCCATCCTCGTGGAGGGTTGTTGGGAGGAATGTATCCAGGGTGCTCTGTGCAGCGCCTGGCAAGTAGCAAGAGCTTGATACATAGCAGCGAAGCTATTATTAGCACAACAGTGGGGCCCTGTGGAAACTCCATCCAGTAGTAGGAAAGGGAGAAGAAGTGAGGGGGGGATGCATGGTAAGAGGTAGGAAGGACAGAAAGGAAAGAGAAGGAGAGACCAACATTCAGACCGATAAGATTTACAAGTTTCCCTCAGGATAAGCTGATGCCCTAGACTCACAATTCAAAAGCACCATTTTTATCTGGTTATTAGATGCTGCCAATTGAGCTAAAATTGTCAGAGTTTTCATTAATGTCAGAAAACATATTCCATGCTTGGAAATGTAGTTAACTCTACTCGTTTTCTCTTCTTTACAAAAACTGAAAGACCCGGGTGCTGATTTAGTTTCCCTACGTGCCCCTGGGAGTCAATCCCTGTGTTATGGCTTCATGGGCCATTTGCCTATCTGCAGTATCTGGAACGTGTGCCTGACTGGGTGAAGCTTCCCCCTCCTAGCCAGGCAACCAAGACCTCCTGTGAATGCCACAGTGAAATGGGTGACATTTGTGCCACCTTTCTGCCTTTCAGTGTGTTGGAGTGAAATAAACAGCTGACGTTCACTGCCAGCCTTTCCCTGGGGAGTGAGATAGCAACCATGAATATTCTTTTACCTATTTGTGTCCTGTATTGGTCCACGGAGGATTTGAAAAGCTTTTCAACAACAACATGTACAATATTATGACATAATATGAATTAGAATAAAGAATCAACAGCAGCAGGAACAATATAAATAAAAACAGAAAGTCAAGACTGGCCTAAGACTCGGACCGCCATAGGGGATATAATTGTGCCTTGAATTTAGCCAAAGAAATTTTCAGTAGCCAAAGCAGCAACCCAGGAGCCAGGCCCAGGAGGACAACTCAGACTGGAGAGAGGGAACAGCAAGAGCTACTGGTGTCACCAGGAGGACTGCAGGACCCTGCACACAAGAGGGTGGGGCCAAAAAGGGACAGGCAGAGGTACCAGCTTCATTCTGGTGGTTGCAGCCTAAACACCCCCTTTCTTGTGGCCCCAGGGAAACACAGAGAACGATTTGTAGCCAAGGACTCTGTGCAGGTAGTCAGAGGTGCTGTTTAAGGGTGGGTCCAGATGCTTTGGGGATCAGCTGAACAAATGGCAGGGTACCCGTGGGTAAAGCCCAGAATTTCCTAGAGAAATAGTCCCCTGTAGCATGCCAACAGTTAAGTGCTAAGCTTGTGGCATCCTGTACTACAGATCAAGACTCTCTTGCTCTTGGCATGGAAAATACTTAAAGCAGGTATTACCAGTCATTCAGCAAGTTTTTTAAAAAATATATATTTTTTTCAGAACTATTCTTATGAGCAACAGCTTCCCAGTGAACCTGCTAGGATAAATTAACTGTGCACATGCCCCCAGAGAAACTAGGTGAGTTAGCCTGCTGTGAGCATTTACAAGATATGAAGCAATGCATTTACTGCTCACATTAGTAAGCAGTTACCAGATATGAAGAAGACATCTGCCAAAAGAGTAATTTTCACTTTAAATTGGTTAATATTGAACGGTTCTTGGAAGGAAGAAAGGAAAAAGGAAGGAAGGAAAGAAGGAAGACATTCAGGATTCAATCAGCTTTCCAGACTTCTTCTTTCCAGGAGTCTGGAAAGCTGATTGAATGATCAACTTTCCCTATGATCAGCTGATAGAAGAAGCCATAGATCAGCAAACTGGAAGGTTTGCCTGTTTCCTATCATCTATATAGACAGGTGTCCAAGCAACAGAAAAGAAATTTCAAATCATAGAAATGTAATTTTGCAAACAGGTGAAAGTGGTAAGGAAAAATAGCATAAAATTATTATCTATTTTTCTGGGTGTGGTAGCACAAATCTGTAATCCCAGCAACTCAAGGGGCTGAGGCAGGAAGATCACAAGTTCAAGATCAGCCTGAGCATTAATATTATCAAATATGACCATACTTCCAGAAGCACTATACAGATTTAATGCAATTACAATCAAAATACCAATGACATTCCTCCTCACAGAAATAGAAAAAGCAATCATGAAATTCATCTGGAAAAATAAGAGACCCAGAATAGCTAAGCAATCCTTAGCAGGAAGAGTGAAGCAGGAGGCATCACTATACCAGACCTTAAATTATACTACAGAGCAATAGTAACAAAAACAGCATGATACTGGCACCAAAACAGACTAGTAGACCAATGGTACAGAATAGAGGACATAAACACTAACCCATAAAATTATAATTATCTTATATTAGACAAAGGAGCCAAAAACATGCATTGGAGAAAAGATAGCCTCTTCAACAAATGTTGCTGAGAAAACTGGAAATCCATATGCAGCAAAATGAAATTAAACCTCTATCTCTTACCATGCACAAAACTCAACTCAAAGTGGATCAAGGACCTAGGAATTAAACCAGAGACTCTGCATCTAATAGAAGAAAAAGTAGGCCCTAATCTTCATCATGTGGGATTAGGCCCCAACTTTCTTAATAAGACTTCTATAGTGCAAGAATTAAAACCAAGAATCAATAAATGGGATGAATTCAAACTAAAAAGCTTCTCAGCAAAAGAAAAAAATCAGTGAGGTGAATATAGAGCCTACATCTTGGGAGCAAAACTTTACCCCTCACACATTAGATAGAGCACCAATCTCTTGGGTATATATAAAGAACTCAAAAAGCTAAACAACCAAAATAACAAATAATATAACAATCAATAAATGGGCCAAGGAACTGAACAGACACTTCTCAGAAGAAGATATACAATCAATCAACAAATATATGAAAAAAGTGTTCATCATCTCTAGCAATAAGAGAAATGCATATCATCTCACTCCAGTCAGAATGGCAGCATTATGAATACAAACAACAATAAGTGTTGGCGAGGATGTGGGGGAAAAGATACACTCATACACTGCTAGTGGGACTACAAATTGGTGCAGCCAATATGTAAAGCAGTATGGAGATTCCTTGGAAAACTGGTAATGGAATCACCATTTGACCCAGCTATCCCTCTCCTCTGTCTATACCCAAAGGACTTAAAAACAGCATACTATAGGGTCACAGCCACATCAATGTTTATAGCAGCACAATTCACAATAGCTAAACTGTGGAACCAACCTAGATGCCCTTCAGTAGATGAATGGATAAAAAAAATGTGGCATATATACACAATGGAATATTACTCAGCAATAAAAGAGAATGAAATCATGGCATTTGCAGGTAAATGGATGGAGTTGGAGAATATCATGCTAAGTGAAGTTAGCCAATCCCCCCCAAAAAATGCCAAATGTTTTCTCTGATATAAGGTGACTGTCTCATAGTGGGGTAGGGAGGGGGAGCATGGGAGGAATAGACGAACTCTAGATAGGGCAGATGGGTGGGAGGGGAAGGGAGGGTCAGGGGTTAGTAAGGATGGTGGAATATGATGGACATCATTATCCAAAGTACATACATGACGACATGAATTGGTGTGAACATACTTTATATACAACCAGAGATATAAAAAATTGTGCTCTATATGTGTAACAAGAATTGTAATGCATTCTGCTGTCATTTAGTTTTTAAAAAATAAATTTTAAAAATAAATAAATAAAATTAAAATTAAAAATGGTCTGGGGATGTAGCTTAGTAGTAGTGCACCCCTGAGTTCAATTCCCAGTACTACAAATAAATATATAAATATAAAAAATAATTATCTGTTTTCATGGTATTTCATTCTGGCTAAGTATGCTTCTGGTAGAAGTACGAATATACAGTGTACCAGAATTCACATCATGTCTGAATTAATAGCATAATAGTTTCTGAGAGCTGTGAGCCCTCCAATTATCTCTTCTGATTTGGAAAATACAGAGCAGGAATCCCTAGGGTGTTTTCCCCCATGATTTTGTCCCTTATTTCCTCAGGGTATGCAAAATAATGCCTCTCAAAGACATCCACATCCTAATCCCTGGAATCTGTGAATATGTTAGGTTACATGGCAAAGGGGAATTAAGGTTAAAGGGGGAATTAAGTTAATCAACTGACCTGGAAATGGGGAGATTATCTGGGATTATCCCAGTGGGCACAATGTAATAAGAGGGTCCTGAAATGTGAAAGATGAAAGCAGAAAAGAAAGAACCAGAGAGAGAGAGAGAGAGAGAGAGAGAGAGAGAGAGAGAGAGAGAGAGAGAGAGACTGTGAGGACTGAACCAGCCTTCACTAGCTTTGAAGATGGAAGGGAGCCAAGAAGGGGGACATGCAGGCACTTTCAGAAACTGGGAACAGACAAGAAAACAATTTTCCCCTGGAATCTCCAAAAAGGAATTTTCCCCTGCCGATATCTTGATTTCAGCCAGTGACACCTTATTTCTGATTGTAAGATAATAAATTTACTATTTATCTCTTCCCAACTCTAATTCATACAACTTTATAATTAATTCACCCTTCTCTCCTCCTGATGATAGTGGTTCCCAACCTCGGCTCACGTGGGAATCCTGGTGGGGGTGTGGGGGGGGGGGACTTTCAAAATACTGAATCCTGGACTCCAAACCCAAAGAGTCTAATTTAATTGGTCCAAGGACAGCCCAGGAATGAGGAATTGGAAAAGTTCCCCAAGACAGGTGGGTTTGAGAGCCACTGTCATTAACCCCTTGGTGTCTTAATAGTGTTCAGTCTTACAGTCTGAATCACTGGAAAAGCTGAAGAAATGGTCTTCAGGTCAAGTTTTCAGGAACATAAAGCCACAACGTAGGGATGGTTACCAAAGATGCTTCTGCTTCTTATGCGATCATCAAGCAGCTGGCTCCAGAATCAGCGATCAGTGGCAAGCTCACCTTTCTCTGATCAGGAAGATGCTATAGTGGGGAAGCTGCCCATTAGGAAGTTGCACAGACACACTGTGATGGACAGCAGCAGGAGGGATACCTGGGGTAAGCTGCTTAGTGCCCACCAACTTAGTTGCCAGACAGTACTGTCTATGTTAATGCTGCTACTGGAGGAAAAAAGGAAAGGAGGAAAAGCAAAAGCTTCATGACTATGATTCCTAGAAAAAAAGCAAGACAAGAACATCTCGCTTCTGCTTTTCAGGCCTTGCACAAATGAGTCTACTTGTCTCCACTTACGTGGATCCAAAACCTTAGCTACAAGAGAGTCCAGGAAAAGTAATTTGTGGGAGGCCAACCTTACAGGTGACTGAGTTACACTCCCCAGCTGGGTGCTGAGGCGCTCAGTCACAGAAATGGGTGTGTCTTCCTACAGCCCCATGGGTGAAGCTATGTTCACCTGTTCCTTTGTAATATAACCCCTTGCCCTGTTTAGGATAGAATCTTCCATGGAAGTGCCTTGTGTGTGTCCCCTTCTCTTACTGTGCCCTTGGGTGTGGCCTACCCAGGTGTCAGTCAACCTGCTGACAGTGGACATCATGAAGACAGACTCAGCCCCCTGAAACCTGACCCCTTGCCTTTTATTGCTTCTCCTCAATAAAAGGGGTCAGCGTGTGCTCTCTCTCTCTCTCTTTCTGCAGACCCTTAAGGTCAGAGGAGCTGTCACAGCGACCCCAAAGAAAAAGGTATTTGTGTCTCTTGTATGGTTATTTCGTGCAGCCCAGTTAGCCCAGTTTAACTAGAGTGACCCCTGAGCCTTTTAGTCTCGAGAACAGAAACCCGGCAGTAATTCTCTACTTTCTAACTTCTTCAATTGTGGAAAGTTCTCCAGAAGAAAACTTGAATGGATCTTGAGTGCCAATCTACCATAAATTCCATAGACTGTTCCTCTAGTTATTCAATATCCAAAGTTACCTTCTCCACATATTTAAACTTCCAAGCAATATCAATATAACTGTCCCCTGTACAAAAAAAAAATACACTTACCTCTCCTCAAAAGGAGAGAGCTAATGTCCCCAAAGTCTCTCTACCTAACTGTGGGTGTTACTGATCACTTCCCTAGTTCAGTCACCATTTCATCATATTCCGTAATGTGCGAATTACCTTATAACATTTACCACCATCAGTAGACCACTTATAAAACTGTGAGAAAAATAGAAAGGAAATGAAGAAAATTGTTAATACATATAAAATATACATAGCAAAGTAAGGACGAAAATATTGGTAGTTGTGATAGTTCTCATTTCAGTCACCAGGCTATAGTTAGCATTTATAACTTTTTCTTCCGTAACTCATGATATGTTACTTTCACCCTTGGTCAGCATCACAGCTGGGCCAGGTTACTTAGCTAGTGGAGTTGTCCAATAATCTAAGCCCTTGGTGATCCTGATTGTACAAGATTTCTGTAGTCCTCCATTACAAGTTCATGTTAAATATATAAATTATCTATATATACCTATTAAATGTATAAGGCTAGTATAAGATTTACAATTGAATATGGCACTACTTCAAGTTGCTTCAGAAGACCCCTTAGGTCCCCCAAACACTCCTTCCTAAGGGGATGGGGATGTAGCTCAGTGGTAGAGTACTTGCCTAGCATGTGTGGGATCTCAGGTTCAATCCCCAGCACTGCAAAAAATAAATAAATATTCTTCCCTATGCCATCATAAAACAGTTATCTTATTTCTCATTAATTGGGACTAATCACCTAGCTGACATAGTAGTGACCCCTCTTTTGCCTTTGGTTCATTAGCACAAATTGCCAAAAATGATCAGTGGCAATCTCAAATTCCAATTCAATGGGACAAACTGACAATGTGTGCCTCCTGATACCTTGCAATGAGAAAGACACAACATTGGTTAGATGGCATTCCTGACAAAAATGCACAACTCGGATGTGATTGTGATGAAACAATCTGTCATACTGGGGAAAGAGACATACAGACAAAACAAGACAACATGTCCAATTTATCTTTCATCAATTTCTCTTCAATACATGCCCTATTGTGAAAAAAACACAGGTCACACCTACCCCTCATATTCTGTGCCTATCCTACAAGTTCCACCTGCATACTTTTTCCTCATTCTTTTTTGATACTGGTCTTCCAATATTTTTCCTTCCAAATTAGCATCCAGCTAATCCGTGCCCATTAGCCTTTATCAATAAATCTGTGTTGGCCTGCAGCTCTGAACACTTGATTTTCTACTGACAGTAGAAATGTCAGTCTGTGGAAAGTTTTCCTTGCCCCATTGTACTTCCAGGCTAGAATGCCATGTCACTTGACCTCTGCCTGATACAAACATGTCATGTGAGTGGGTCCCTAAACCAGACTTGATTTTCATTCTTTCCCAGGTAACTTGCTCCTTGGACTCTCCCTGAGAACTGTAGGTATTGATCCAGCAATAGGTGATGCCCTGGGAGTGTGAACCCCCTGCCAGGCATTGCACTAAACCTTCAAAACCACCCAACAATGAAGTGCTGTTCTTATAGTGTGGTTCATAAGGTAACACTGAACTCACAAGGACAGCTCTTGAAATGCAAACCAGACCCATTTCTCAAAGGGAGAATAATCAACTGACAATAAAATATGACTTTACTCTATAGTCCTAGGGAACTGCCTAGAGAGGCTGCTACAGGCTTCATGCACTTATCTAATATAGACATTTCAGCCATTAGATCTGCTGAGTTTTTAGGGCTGAGTGAAAGCGCTTCTTGATCTGAAGTCTGGACCATCTGAAAAGCCTTTTAATACTTTATTCAGCCTTACAGTTCACTCAATAAGTGAGTCTGAACAGCATATCAGCCTTACAGTTCACTCAATAAATGAATCTGAATAGCATATCTAAATATAATAAAGATATCTGCCAAACTTGTGCTTCTTTAACTTTGATGGAATATCTCAAAATGCCCCAGACCATTGGCCTTCTATAAACTTTACTGAGGTGACAAACTCTTATATTTTTATGACTTTTTGAAAATGTCCTCTATCATGTACCAGGAGCACGTACTTCTTTTATCATTGGGATGATGTCATTAATAGAATGAACCAGTGTGATGCTCTATGGCATGGGGTGATTATCAGTGTCCCTGCAAACTAAAATTGGACCAAGATCCTGGCAGTTGACATAATCCAGAGATAAGGATGATAGGGAAAATGGACTACCATCTCTGTGAGGTAAAAGACAACTGATTCTTGTATTCAGTACCAACTATAACAGGGAAAAAGAGAGTTGCCAATTTTATAGTTCCATACTAGGTCAGAAGCTAAATTGATTTGATATCTGCAATAGCCAATACAATTGAAGTCATCATCTGATTAAGTTTACAATAATCCACTGTCAATCTCCAAGACCCATAGTTTTTCTTAAAGGCCAAATACATTAGTTGAATACATATATAAGAAAAATCACCATCCGGGCACTTAATGAAACCTTCTATGGCCAGGCACAGTGGCACCCACCTGTAATCCCAGCAGTTTAGGAAGCTGAGGCAGGAGAATCATGAGTTCAAAGCCAGCCTCAGCAACTCAGCAAGGCCCTAAGTATCTCAGTGAGACCTTGTCTCTAAAAAAGAAGAAGAAAAAAAAATATATATATATATATATATATGGATTGGGGATGTGGCTCAGTGGTTAAGTGCCCCTGAGTTCAATCCCCAGTACAAAAAAAAAAAAAAAAAATCCTTCTATGATAATGCTAATCTGCCAGGTTTCCTTCGTGACTAAAACGCTCAGGGGTCACTCCAGGGAAACTGGGCTAATTGGGCTGTGCCAAATAACCATACAAGAGACACAAATACCTTTTTCTTTGGGGTCGCTGTGACAGCTCCTCTGACCTTAAGGGTCCCCAGAAAGAGAGAGCTAGAGCACACGCTGACCCCTTTTATTGAGGAGAAGCTATTCAATTGAGGCAAGGGGTCAGGTTTCAGGGGGCTGAGTCTATCTTCGTGATGTCCACTGTCAGCAGGTTGACTGACACCTGGGTAGGCCACACCCAAGGGCACAGTAAGAGGAGGGGACACACACAAGGCACTTCTATGGAAGATTCTATCCTAAACAGGGCAAGGGGTTATATTACAAAGGAACAGGTGAGCATAGCTTCACCCATGGGGCTGTAGCAAGACACACCCATGCAGGAGACACCCACCCTCGACCCTCGAACCCAAGAAGGGTGGGGAAAGTCTAGCAGAATGCTGCCTGACGCCTCAGCACCCAGCAGGGGAGTGTGACTCAGTCACTGCAAGGTTGATCTCCCACACTAATCTCTACGATTTTCCTTAGGGTTGTAGTATTGTAGTTTGTTTTGCTTTTTTGATAAGTAGTAGTAGTCCCAGCCCCACCTTTCCCTTCAGACTATTCATCCTTGCGACTCAAATTGGGCCTAGGATTTCTAGATTTACAGTATTTTTTTATCTCAAGTGCAATCCTGGTGGACTGGCCATCTATTCGTTTCTAGAAACTCAATGATCAATAAACCACTAGCCAAGATCAGAGTGCCACTCTGGTCCTGCTACCAGAAGCCGATTCTACCTTGCTTCTGAAATTTAAGAATTGCTGCTTGTCTTCTACCACTCTAGCATCTCCTACCTCCCCCACCGCCGACCTACAGAGGGTTCCATAGCAACACTGTTTAAGAATGTGATGCTCACAGCTGTGTTCTCAATGCCTTAATGAAAAGTTCGTTTTTGGTGGGTAACTGAATCATACTGAAATATCTGTTCAAATAGTTATTTTTCCTAGGTATCTGGATTCCTCTTGCTATGTCATACAAAAAAAAAAAAATTTTTTTGACACCTCAAGTTCCTTCCCAGTATGCCATCATTTGGTCTGTTTCAGTCAATCAGGCTGAGTTACAACCATTCCCAGCTATACCAACTTGAAAAATGAGTCCAGTGTCTTTAGGAAATACACCCACACCAATAAATCAATATAGATTTAAAATTTTGCTTCTTCCTCTATGGCCTAGATTTTAACAATCCATCCCCACACCTACTCTCCAGGTTTTTGTTGATTTAAATGAGCAAAATCTTTACATTCTTCAACTTTTGCCTAAAGCTTACCCTTCTGGGGCATGCTGTGGATGGACTGTAGTTATAGGTTTAGAATGATGAGCTGTGGGAGAGAGGAGCAGGAAGGCAACTGGCATCCCCTTGCAAGGATCTTCTTGACAAGAACATTACAAAGTCTCTAAGTTACTGATGAACCAGCTTCCTCCAACTGGGAAAGAGAAGATACTTCTCCTGGCCAGGGAGTTACAATGGGGCCTTAGGGGTTTTGTGTATTGGAGTTTAATTGAACTCACCCAAATGGCCCCATTTCATTTATCAGGGTCCCACTCTTTCCCAATTAATATCCAAACATTTACATTCTTTGAGTTCAGACCATTAATGTTAAGCATCAACCCACAAGATAAAATTGCATTTGAAGTTAGCATGCATCAGCACTGCAGTACATAAAAGAAACGATTCTTCTAGAAAGTTATAGACACTCTCTGGTCCTCTGACTGGGTCTCATAACAACAAATCCAAAATCCTTAGCACAGCTTTTTTTTTTTTTTTTTTCTTAAATTCCCCAACATAGATAGAAACAGCCCTCCAACTCCACAAGGCTGGTACTCCTTATTCTCACCACTGTGGTCAACAGGCACTCAGGCAAGCCTGGCCTTCACTGGGCACTTCATTCCACACAACCTGTGGATGATATCGTAAGTAACTATTTTGCCACTTGCCTGTCATGCAGCTGCCAGTATTCCATATTCTAACACTGACCTAATCAATTCTCCCTTCAAACCCAATCAAGTCAGAAAGAAACAAATCCAGATTTCCAATTTCTTTAAAGTCCGCTGCGTGTCACCCTTCTGGTGCCAATAACAGTCAAAGTCGGGGTTTGGCTGAAGAGAGCATAAGCCGGTCTAGCAAGTTTGAGCGTAAAGAGGTTTATTATCAGGTACTAAACAGCTCACTGAATCATTGGGACAGCCAAGTAGACTAAGGTGGAGGTTTCAGAAATGGCTTCCAAAGCCACATGGAGATTTGGGTCACCAAGTGAGCTCTTGGCTCACCCAAGATTAAGAAACCACAATATGACTACCAAAGTCAGAAAGCCACCACAGTGTGGGAACTGTCATGGAGAGGGAGCTGGCTCCATCAGACCAGATGTGCCTCGACTCTTGTGGATACCACAGACTTACCCTAGTGCTGCAGCAGAAACAAATGTCAGGGCCGGTTGAAGCTCAATGGTGTTTGCTTTGTGTATGTGAGGCCCTGGGCTCCAGCCCCAGCCATGCAAACAAAAAACAAAACATAAAGAGAAAAAGCATGGCTTCCATCTCATTTCTGCCTTCCCAACCTTGCACCAGTGCAACCTAATGACTGATGTTTAAACCACATCCAGAACCCGAGGGCAGGGAATCAGGGAAATGTGGTGTTTAGCTCTCCAGGCTGTGCAGATACAGAAAGGTGTATTACAAGGTAGAGGGAGTGGACATCTGGGGCAGATCTACTAAACCTATAAAAACCCCAAATACTGAGTTCTAGTCTTCAGTTCTGACAAAGAACCTATGTCAGTCGATCTCTGTTCGCAACCAATGAGTCCACAGCTTACATTTTTTTATATTCCCCACACATCTAGTATAATCTCTTGACAGTTACGGGTAAACTATAGGTTCTCATTGATTAATTGATTGATTGATTGATTGATTGATTGATTCAGACTATATTATAACAGAGGAAGAATTTTCTCTGATGCTTTACTAGAATTCACTAGAAATGGATCCTCCACCCAGCTGCAGCACAAGATATTTGCTGTTTATCTTGATGATATCCCAGAGGGGCTTCTGAATCATCCAAGTAACAGTAAATGACACTCAGTAGTATTGTAGTTTGAAGCACATTGTACAATATACTCATTTCTGGAAACTGATATGGGGAACCAAAACACCCGTTCTTTCCATTCACTTCCAAAAACAGAGAGTTTACTGTCTTAAGAAAAAGCAGTTTCGTGGCCTTTTGCCTTGAAGTCAATAATATGCCACACAGAAGAATTCCATTGGGATGACCAGTCTGTCTTCTTCAAGATATCCCCTTTCTTGTCTTCCTTTCAGTTGTCTTGAAATGCCTAAGATCTCTAGAGCAATCATTCTGCCTGAAACAGAGAACATCTTTGTGTCTCTACAGCCCCCTCCTTCAAAGTCTGCTCTCAGCACCAAGACCTATGGGGGTGTATAAATATCCAGTTCACACAGGGTGCCAAGTATTGGGCAGAACCCACCCCTGGACAGCCCACCTGCCAGCTCAGGGTTTGGGAGATCAAAGGTCATCCTACTCATCCCCCTGCCTTCAGTCAGGACTTTGCAAAATCACTCTCGATCTCCAAGAAACTGATTGTGACTTGCAAATAACATGAGACACTAAGTACCATTCTCTTTCCAAATCAAGTTTCCCTTGTTAATTCCCAAGACATCGATTGAAAGAGAAAAGTAGCTAATGAGGGTGAAAAGGTTGAGTTTCAGGAGCATCAAGGAGATCTTGCCAAGGCCCAGTTGGTCCCAGATAAATTATATTTACTCAAAAAGTTAAGGATTCAGGAGGCAGCACCAGCCCAGCAGTGTAGCATACATTGACATGAGCAAACCAGATCACTCTCAGCAAACAAAGAAAAGAAAGGAAATGGAGATAATCATTCTAGTAATTCGAGAGCCCCTCTCCTCCTGAATTAGTGCAATATCTGCCTCAGTCCTTAGTGGAGCCTGGATTACAGACTTAGTAGCTGTTCTGGGCTTGGACCCTAAGAGTTATCTTAAGGGTACAGTAGTCTTCTATTCCTACATTCCTAGTGAAAATTTCATGCTCTTTAGTAATGTATATATAACCCCCTTTTTCTTCTTTCCTTAAACACACTCAAATCCCAGCTTTCTTCTCTAATCCTAAATTCTCAAGCCTTGTCTATCAAGTAGAGCCAGGCCCCCAAGGGTATTGGCTAGGATGGAGGTTTATGGCTCCAAAGGAAGGACCCATAGAAAATTACATTCCATTTCTACTGCTTTATAAGAAGTCAGTGAGGGCTGGGGTTGTGGCTCAGAGGTAGAGTGCTTGCCTAGCATGCATGAGGCACCACATGAAAATAAAGATATTGTGTCCACCTATAATTAAAAATTAATTAAAAAAAAGAAATCAATGAAGGGATAAGAGAAGTCCCCCATGATTTCCTGCTAGAATCCTGCCTGTCCTGCTGCTTTGTGGCATCTGTCCTTGTCTTCCAACTCCTTCCCCCAGTACACACTATTGGGGATTTCTGCGAATTCTTCTTGCCTTTCTGATCTAGTTTGTGTCTTGCATTATCCCTCTTGTTATTGTTCAATAACAACAATAACCACACACACATACATAAACACACTCTGATCTTCTGCCATGACCCCAGTTGTCATAAAGAATAACAGTTTCGTTTTGGAGCCAAGTTATGTGGGTTCCAGTTGTGAAGACATTTGCAAACCGCTGGGCAAGTTCTATGCCCCAGTTCCTTAACCTGTAAAATGAGGATAATGACACATCTAGTTCAAATAGTTGTTTATGAGTATTAAATGTACAAATGCTAATGAATTACTTAGAAAACAATGTCTGGCACAAGGCAACATCCAGTGCATGTCAGCTGTTATAATTACAGGATGTGACATCTAGATGGTATATTGAGCAACTACATCCTTTACCTGTCCTACCAAGGAATAAAATACTGAGTACTGTGCATGCCCAGGATGCCCTTGGAGGAAAAAGGTCATAGATAGTTTTTTTGTTTTTTTTTTTAAGATGCCATAGCTGATGGTCATTGAATCTAAGATGGAAAAAGCCCTAGACAAAGGCAGCCGTATCTGTAAGTAGGCACACGCCAAGGAGAAGACCTGCCAAGATGCTATGCAATTGGAGAACTCCACACTGGATGGGGACGCCCCAACCTCAGAACTTCACCTTGGAAAATCTGAATATAAAAGCACACAGAAAGAAAGGAAGAGAGGCTGCTTGGGGCAGTGAAAAGAGGAGCAGACTACCACTGGGGCAATATATTCTAAATGACAATGATTCACCGAGTTACCCATGAAGCCGCCTTAAGCCCGGGAAACAGAGGGATAGCATCAATGCTGACATAATTTCCCACATTTCTTTCCTTCTGGTATATCTTTCTCTTAAAACCTACCTCCTAAGCACTGATTTTTCAAAATTTAGTAGGGATCCATGAAATTTGTTAAAATGTAGATTCTTAGGTTCCCTCCATAGAGATTCTGATCCAGTGGAACTGGAGTGAGTTCTCAGACAGGACCACAATAATGTTGACTGCCCTCTTCCAAGGGTACATTCATATTGACCAGGATGTGAATACCTCCTTAAAGTTGTGCAGTACACAAGCCACCCAACCGAATGTGGCAGCCTTGAGTCATTCTCACATAAGAGGCTCAAGGTTTATACTATGAAACACTGAAGATAACTTGGATATTTTGCCATCTAAAAAAGAATCCAGAAAATGCCAATTTCTTCCTGACCCAATACACATCCTAGTCACTACACATACCTTAATGATGTCTATAGGGCTGCCACAGAGATGGAAAAGTTTAGCCAGAGGAAGGACTAGACCATTGGTGTTTCATTATATACAGAAAGGTTCAATGAAGGGCTGGGAGTTTAGTCTAAATGTGTCCCTTCTGAGTGCTACTGGCTTTGAAGCCATCAGAATGGAAGCACATACAGAGTTGGAATTAGTTGCTGATGAAGTTGCTTCACAAGGCCCTGAGGCTCCGGCATTATGCTCCTAGCTCCCTACTCCTCTTTAAAAATGCTGTTTTCTCAGCTCCAATAATTGATGAAGGTCTCAATAGTTAGGGAATAGGAGGATTCCACAGACTACTGAAAACACAATGCTGCTTACAGAGAAAGGATTTATCATCTGCCAAGCAAGCTCAAGTCAACAGGATTTTTTGCTGAGCGAAGTTAGATGTTGATTAGACGAAAGGCAATTGGAAGAGTCAATCACAACCTACCCAAGGAGACTGGTGTCTCTCATGGAAAAGGAGGACACCACTGAAACATGTAAATACATTAAAGAACAGAGAAGAGAGTATGGCACCAGGTTCTAAGTTATATGTAATGAGAGTTCAGAAACCCCAGAGAACAGTGTGGCTACTTGACACCATGTGGAGGAAATTCAAGAATATTCCCAAAGGCTACTTTCACAAAAGGTATGAAGGGTTTGCTGGGTTTTCTGCCAATTGTGTAGTGCTAGCCTTGGCTTGTGTCCACTTCGCATTCTCTGAACCTAACATTTTACTCCTTCCCCCCCCCACCCCCCAAGCAAAATCTCACTCTGCTGCATGTTGCCTGGGGCTTCTCAGATCCCTGGCCTAGGATACCTGTGGGAACCACCCAAAACTTGTTCAAACTGTCAGTGTGAGGGAGCTAACATCTCAGGGTGATCCTTGACCGCTCAAGGGTGGGAGCTGTGCATGCCTGTCCCCATTGTGACCCTGAGTGCACAATTATGAGATATTTTTTGGTGGCTCTCCAGGATTCCCAGAAGGCTCAGGCCTCAGTTTCCTACAACTATGACCAAACCTGATAATACAATTTTGTAAGTATGAACTTCCCTTCTTTCCCTGTCCTCCAGTTCCCTGAGATTACTTCCTACAATAATCTATTTACACACAGACCCTCGTCTCAAGCTCTGCTTTCAGAAGAAATGCAGAAGCTAAGACAAGCTCTCAGAAAGGTGGTGATTCCTGTTTTTTAGAACTTGAGAGCCAGATGCAGTGGGGCCAACTTACAGTCCCAGCTACCTGAGAATCTAAGGCAGGAGGATCACTCGCGTCCATGAGGTCAAGGTCAGCCTGGGCAACTCAGCAAGGCCCTGTTTTTTAAAAATTGAATATATTGTACTTAGTTTACAGTAAACTCAGATATAGAGTTTTCCCTAAGCAGTTTGCCATCTCAGGAAAGTGAAAAACAAAATGTACTATCTATCTGCTTGATGTGGAGGTTTGTCAAAACGGAGATCATCTTTCATGAAGGCCCGGATGTGAGGACAAGTAGCAGAAGAAAACACTTTCTGTTTCCTAGGGGCCAGCACTGTGCTACGTGTTTGTAGATTCTTGATTGTTACATTAACCTGAGGAGATAGTTAGAATCATCCCTTTTTTGGAGATAACAAGACTTGGCTCAGAGAGAGCAAAAATAACAGAACTGGGACTTGATATCAAACCTAGGGCTCCCAGAACCCATATCTTGCTCATTTACAGATGCTCTCTCCCACCGTCTAACTCATGGAATTAGGGGATTCTCTCAAGTGTGTCAATAGAACTTTAATGTTTTTCAGATGTTGAACTAGAAATCAGTGATCTACAAAATTAGTTGGTGTGTTAATCTCTCCAGGTTGAGAGATTGAGCTGGCCCCTTAAAAGAATGAAATCCCAGACACTAGAAAGTCACTTGTATCTGTCTGCTACACCCAAATCAAAGCCAGCCTCGGTCTGGCTCTGAGAAATACAAGGCAGCTGTCTGGCTGGTAGTCAACACAGAACATGAGTCAGGCCCACAGCAGCCCTAGACTGAGCACACAGTAGGTGCACAAGAAACGTTGGCCAAATCACTTAGAACCTCTGTGGAGCTCCACGTTCCTCTAAATGCTTGCCAAAGGCAAACCATTGTAGGCTCCACCACACAGTTCTGTGTCCCACTTGTACCTTTTACAAGTGAACCCTCAGAATAATAAGGATCTAAATGCATTTATTAAACTCACACAATAACATTATGAGATGGACAATTCCTTGTGTTCATATAGCTCCCGGGGCATGATAACCCACAGCTCTCGAAGTTGTCACTCTATCTCGTCCCTAGATCCCTACTGCTTTATGTCATCATTTATATCCTCTGGGGGGATACTGATTTTGTGTTTATTTGCTGATTGACTGACTTTAGTTGTTTCTTCTGGATTGACAAGTCAACACAACTAAAGGGATTCAGTGCAGGCGACTGAAAGCTTGGATCCACACTTAATTGTTTTCTTTGGTCACTATGAACTATGTCCCTCTCAGAGCTACTCTCACCTAACATCCCCCAACCCTGGTGAAGGAGGAATCAGAAGTTACTAAAGCCTTGAAGAGAAGACATGCTACCTTCATTCATTTGTTCATATTTATTGAAACAGAACTGCTTTATTTCAACACAAAGAAAAGTAGTTTCTTTAACAACTGTAATTGATTTTCTTGAACCCTGAGGTACCTGGAATTTGGACTCTACACAGTGTTTCTCAAATTGTGATCTTTCAACCAGCTGCATCAGAATTCCCTGGAAGGTTGATAAGATTATAGATTCCTGAGGTCCATTCCTAGAATGCTGGATCAGAACCTGGTTTTTGTGTTGGTTTTTTACAAGGCCATTGGACGTTAACTAGGAGAGTCTCATTGCAATAGAGTTTGAGGCCCCCTAGACCTATGGAGACCTGCAAGACCTTAAATAACTAAGCAAAGATGTCACCAGTACACATCACCTCTGCCATGTCCAGTTCAGAGCTCTCAGCCCAGAGTTGGCTTGGGTTACCCAGTCCTCCTTTATTATATGAACTTTTGAGACAATACATTGGTGAAGGTGAAAAGAAACTAAGAAAAGAAGAAGTTCACCAATGAACTAGGAGAAGAAAATTGACCCAAAAGTAGACCACAGTAGAAGTCACAATAAATATATTATACCTTTCAGTTATTTCCCACATCTATGTATAGCCCTCAGAAACTCCCCTGTGAATACCTCATTTTGGTTCCAAAACTATAGTTATCCAATTTAACTTTGGAAGCATGGAAGAGTTAACCTCACCATCTAATTTCCATTGAAAATATATGAGATAATAATACTGTGATAATAATACTTCCTTATGTTTGCAACGTAATTTATGGTTCCAGACATTCTTTAAGGACAATATCTTATTGAAACTTTGCATTGTTGGAAATACTAAAATTAGAGTTTTTAGACTAACAAGTTAAGCAGGAAGCCAGAATTTGCTTCTCTCCCTCAAATAATTTCTTTTCAATACACCAAAGTCTCGAAAACCAGATTAGAAGACAAACTTCTGATTGCTAGGATGTGAGAAACAGGCTAACTCTGACTCACAGACTGAGTGTCCAAAATAATCCTAATCTTCATATATATTGCTAATGGCTAAAAAACGAAAAAAAAAAATCATGATTTGCCAGAATGAAAATTAGCTCCTCTGAGTCACTATGTTTGAGCACATAAATTTTGTTAATAAAAGTACCTGCCATAGATTAGATTCTAGGAGACATATCATATCTTGAATCACTTCCTGAATGTATTCAAATCAGCCTGCCAAAGAGAGGTTCACTTTCAGACATAATGCCTTTGACCACAAATAAAGTCTCTACCATCTGTTTTCGCACTGGGAAAACGCTATTTGGATTCAGTGATGAAATAAAAAATCCTATTCACATAAACCCAGGTCTTGTTCTCATACCCTGCAACACCTCCTGCTAAAATTACAAGAACTTTGTTAATTAAGATGATGAAGTGGTAACATATGTTATTCAAGAATATAGATACCTCCACCTACATCTCCAAACTATTAATATTCACGTGGCCCTTGGTTTTTATATGCATATTGACGGTGAGAGCTTTTTATGAACAGGACATCAGGCATCATCATTTTATCAGGTGCTGAATACTTGGAAGGGCAAAGGAGAGTACCTTTGTTTTTTTTAGCTCCTATTGATTCTTCGTATCAAATACCTAAAAGGTGTTTATCACCATTCTCTTACTGAGATGGGAAAACAGGCAGATTAGAACTCTACAAACTAGAGAAAGAAATTGAAGTCTGGGTAGACAAAAGAAACTTCAGAGTCACAGTTGATAAAGGTAGTTCCTGAATCCTTGAATCCCACCTCTCCCAGTGACTTCTGCTGTGGTACAGAGGAGGACGCTGCTCAAGGGAAAATGCAGAGTCCCAAGGCCTGAGTTTCAGTCCCAAACTCCCAGCCTTACCCCAGGAAGCTGAGCTCTGAGGCCCCTTGCCCTCCAGCACCAGACCTAGAGTAAAGGCAGGTGGAAAGTCCTGTTATTCACCTTCTCCTCAGCCCTCCCCTCATCCCTGATGCATACTTTGCTATTTTCCCTCTAGAGGAGGAAATATACAGATGTGCGAAAATGTGAGCACATCTTTCCATGCTTCTATTTCCTGGCCCCACCCACAAGGACTTCCAAGGGAACTGTGGGATTCTCAGGCCCCAAGGGGCCACGTGCAGACTTTCCATCATTAGTACATGGGAAGGTAGACCCTGAAGGAGTGCACCTCTGGAAGGAAAGAGAGGCAGGGCAGGGTGGTTTCTTTACCGTCTCTTCACTTCTCCTAGCAAGAGCCCCAACCTCCAGCATGCTGCCCCATCTAGTGTAAGTTATAGCAGCATCTCTTTTTTGTAGATAGAGCATTTGGGGGTCAAGGAGTCATCTACTTTGTGTCTTTGAAACTTTATCAGGCCAACATCTCAGGGTTACAACCAAATCAAAGATAGCCCTGCTATCCCTACTTCTGACAATGGTCCCACCTTGCTCTCAGGAGGAGTACTCCAGTGTCCCAAATTACTTCAGATATGTGCTTCACACCAGCTCTCACATCTGCAGGTAGGTTTCCATGTCACCGTTTCCACCCTGATTTAGACTTTCATATTCACATACATTAGTACAAGAGATTGTTACTGGATTCCTTAATTTACCCATCAGCTGCTCTCTCTCTGTTTCAAAATGACTCCTCCTAAGCTTCATCATCTTGGTCAGGCTTCTTTACCAAACTCCTGCATTTCCCCAGAGCCAATAGCCTGTGCTATAGCCAAGGATCACACCACAAACTCTGGAGTCAGTCTGTCCGGGCTCCAACCAGACTCTGACCCTCATCGGCCTATTATTTTAGGCAAGTTACTGAAACTCTCCATGCCTCAATGTCCTGATCCTAAAATCAGATAATATAGAACACACCCCAAAGGATTGATCTGAGGATTCAATGAGTTAATACAGAGCAGTCGGGCACTTACCAAGCACCTGGTAAGTGGTAGCTATTATTACTCTTACTGACTGTGGTCCAAACTTCCCCCAGCGTACACGCGCCTGTACGTGCCTGTACTGTGTTTAGCCTGGAACTGCACTCTAGGGACTGCAGATGCCATCCTGGGGCTCCCTAGTAGCTTCTGAAACTAATTAGAACCCCATTTAAAGTAATAGGCATGGTGGCCAGTGAGTCATTCTCTGCTCTAACAGAGTAAAGATTTAATTTGAGCCAAAAGCCTAGAAGAAATATAGAAAGCTAGGGAAGGGAGGTGGTTTTCTTCCCTCTGCTGCTCCTGGGGACACATGGTATGCTCTAAGCAGCCAGAAGGGAAGATTTGAGCTGATTATAATCTAATGAGGTTGCCAAATCAGTTTTACTTTCCAATACAACATAATGATTGGTGAGTCTCGAGGGCCCAAGCCAGGATTATTTTAACTGGGAGTGCTATCTGGGTCAGACCGTTCAGCCTCCACAGGGAATACCCTGGGTACTGTCATCTTCCAAGCCAGAACAGGAGCCGCCTTTGCCACTGAATAGATGGTCATATGCATGGTAATTGGAGGGCAAATCTGCTGGAGCAGCAGATTACGACATGGGAAAAATGAAAGGGAGAAGAGAAGAAAGAAGGGCAAAAGAACAGCATAATAAAGGAAAAACAATCATACAGGTGGAATAGGAATAAAGGAGTGGGGAAGATGAGAGAGGAAGGAAGGAGGCAGGCAGGGAGGGAGAAAGAAAAACAAAGAGTAGAAATAAAAAGGACCGAGTACTGGAGGACAGAGGCATGCATGTCTGGAGGAAAGAACTAAAACAGCCAAAAGGCCTGCGAGCTACACGGATCCCAAAGACTTCAATAGGCAAGACAAATAAGAAAGACTTACAACAGGCCACAAGGACACCCCTCTGTATTCTAAGTAATGTCATTTGTAAATACTTGTTAATAAGTTCAGTGAACTGCTAAAGGGAAGAATGATCTGGCAGATTAGAACAACCTCTACCTGTCCTTTGGATTCTTTAGCCATGGCAGGTGTCTTGAGGCTAGAGTTACTTGGGACTTCCCCCAATGCTCTAGTTCCTTCTACTACTTGGAAACACAAACTTGTTCAATATGCTTGGCAGCCCCAGACAAATCCGTGGTGTTATTCAGAGGAAGCGCGAATCAGTGCTGGTTGGGCCCAACGTTAACAGAAAAGGGCAGAGGCCCAGCAACTCCCATTTTTTTGCCTGCTCAGAGGCCTCGGCAGCATCTGATACACTTCATCTCTTCCTCATGTGTGAATAACGTCTTGAAATACACACATGCAAATAGCTTTCTTTTTCACCTACAGAGTCAAGAACAAGGATCAGGTTCACCGGTCAGATTATCCTTGAGGTAACCCCACAAGAGGAACAGAAAACCTTGGAGGTAAGGGAAACAACCAAGTTGCACATTTATTTTCAGCAATATTTTTTTCAAAAGCTGAGGAAGTTTGAAACTTTTAAATAGGCATGAATTTGAAATGGATGGATGGATGGAGATGGATGCATTCGTTAAAAAGGGGGAGGGGGAGACTGGTGAATGATGGCACGTGTCTTTAGACCAGAGAGCCCTGCTCAGGTTTCTTTTGCTCCTCTAAACTCTCCAAGCATAGCAGTGCAATTGCACTGTGGTTTTGTTCTGGGGGTTTGTTAAGCCTACAGCAGTGACAGGAACCTAACAAGGATGAAGACCATGTACAGCAAGTACAGGCACGGTCCTTACAGGATCCTTGAATTTTTCCACCTCTCTCCAACTCCAGGACCACCCCTCCCATCAGGCCACCCTCACCTCTGCCCAGCTCCCGTGCTGTGGCTCTCTCTTGCCCTCCTTTTAGCCTGCTCTACACACAGCAGCCAGAAGGATGGCACTTCCCTTTCCGGGTCCCCTCTCATTACTGTGCCCTGAGCTTTTCCTTAGCACTGACCACAGGTTGTACATATCTGTGTGGAATTTTGACCAATGGCTTTCTTCCCTTGCCCCATGCTCACCGGGACATCCCGAGTGCCAGGTGGTACTATCTCATCAGAAGCTCAAGGGTGTGTGAGAGGAAGTAGGAGTGAAACACAGCTGCCAATCTTCTCCTGACTTGCAGCTAACTGAGGCTGTGTGAAGCTTTCTGTCTGGGGTTGGTTCTCTCAAAAAAAAAAAAAAAAAAAAAAAAAAGGTCCTGAGTCAACGATTCAGGTGCAAGTGCTTAATTGAAGGTTCTGAGAAGGAATCAGTGAGGGAGAGACCCAAGCTGAACAGGGAAGAAGCCAGTGAAGTGGGCATGGGATCCAGCAGAGACATAAGGAGGCTCCATGGTCGCAGCAGGCACCCTTCTGGGTTCTTGAAAAGAAAGTGTTAGGGCTGGGGTTGTGACTCAGTGGTAGAGTGCTTGCCCGGCATATGTGAGACCCTGGGTTCAATCTCAGCACTGCATATAAAGAAATAAAATAAAGGTCCATCAACAACTAAAAAAAAAAAAAAAAATTTAAAAAAAAAAAGGAAGGGTTAGGCTGATCAACATGAAGACTGGCCCATAAGGCCCAAAAGTGCCTTCTCCCATCTCCTTGTGACCAGGGACTCTAGATAAAAAGTCGCTGCAGTCCCCTGTCCAGGGTTTAGTTCTAGCTCACTTTCCACCTACCTTCTCAGATTTTCTGCCTTGGTTTTCCTCAGCTGGACCCACAGAATTTGCATTTTGCTATTTTCCATTTGCACTGGGTAACCTGGCTCCAGATGTTGGGGCAGCAATTGAAGACATTCCAGTACATACAGACCACAGAAACACGGCTTAGCCCCTTCCCTGACACAGGGTGCCTAGTTGGGAGGAAGATCAGAGGCTCAGAGGCATTGTCCAGTCCAAATCTATGCTTATTTGGACTTTTTATTTAATAACTCATCTCAAGGAAGGAAAAATCTGGAAGTTACAAAAAACCTCCTTATTTTTTTTTTAATTAACTAGAAATTTTGGAGTATTCCCTCAATATTTTCACCTAACAGCTTAAATGACTACCAAGGGTAATCTACCTTTGGAAAATTCATTCATTGCTGCATTTCTTTCCTTCATCTCCACCAATGATAATGTGCACTAGTGCTTAAAGCAGGCTTTCCTCATACATTTCATCCTCAGGCTTAAAGAGGATAATTTCCCCAAAGTCTCATAACTAGTAAGTGGAAAGGTATAGATTTGAACCTGGGTCTCACTCCAAACCCATGTTCTTAACTAAGGCAGTCCTGATGGCAGCCGTTGGGCAGCTTATGAAGCTATTCCTGTACCATCCACCCCACCCAACACCCACACTCATTTCTTCAAGAAACTTGGGTGATTAGAAACCAGAATCAGCAAAATTCCCCACCTCTCGAGTCATCTCCAGCTGCGGCCTCTGCGGGAGCTGTTCTCCTGCAGAGCCTAAGCCCCTCAGGCTTTCCCTATCTGATCAGGACCAGCACCAAGCCTGGGCCTTTCCATTTCTGACCTTCTGCAGAAAGACCTTTGGAGAGCTTCTACATCCCCTCCCTGAAGCCTCACCTGTGTCATTTTATTCCTTCTATCTGAAGTTCGTCTATTAACCTGGTACCCCAGACTCTACTCAATATGTCCCGGACGCCCCTTGCCAGTCTTAAAAATCACAGCCCTCTGTCCCCCTCTGAGGACCAGTCTTTCTCTAGGACTGGGATTCCCACTTGAGAACATTCCAAGTGCCCCTTCTGATTTGTTGTACTGGACTTTCTTCCACTATGCTTCCTAATTTATTACCATGCTTCACTGGTCGTATCACTTTTCTTCTCCACCATGAATTTCTATTCATGATATCCGTTAAGACCTATGCAAAACTTGGGATAGGAAAATGAAGTGTTGCAGCGAAAGAGGCTATATGCCAATACTGATGGCTGTCCAACTTTCACACGCTTTGGTGCTCAGATCCATCAGAGGGAAGCTTGAAAGGCATGAGCCAAGGCAGATGTGGGACTTACGTCTGGGACAGAGAGTCCTGGGAGGAGTTGATAAAATGGATCTGAAATGCTACATGCCATCTGCATTATTGGCAGACTCTGTTTCAAATATTTTTACAAAGCATACATACATAACATTATTTCTAATTCCAAAATTCACACACATTTATTCTTTTTTAAAATCCAAATAATCCTGAATTTCATAAATATATTTCATAAAATATAGAATCTCCTGCCACCCTATCCTACTCCTTTCTCCTGCCCAATCCCACTCCCCAAACAGTTACTAGGTGGGTGTTTATCATTTCAGATATTTTCCCTATGAATATACAAACTTATATATTTTTTACTGTGTAGACTTCTCGGCAGCGTGTATGTATATGTTGTTGATGGACCTTTATTTTATTTGCTTATTTATAAGTGGTGCTGGGAATCAAACCCAGTGCCTCACACGTCCAAGGCAAGCACTCTACTGCAGAGCTACAACTACAGCCCTGCAACTTGTTTTTTTAATTGAACAGTCTATTGTAGCCTATCCTCTGGGAACATTAACATATATATGCATATATATTTATGAAATAAATATATATGTATATATACATATATGTGTGTTAGCTTTCCATCACTGTGACCAAATACCTGAGAAAACCAACTCAAAGAAGAAAAGATTTATTTTGGCTTATGGGTTCAGAGATCTCAGTCCATGGTTGGCTTGCTCCATTGCCTATAGCACTGGGGCAAGGTGGAGCCCAAAGATGGAGAGGGTGTGACAGCAGAGCAGAGCTGCTCACCTCAAGGCATCCAGGAAACAAAGAGAGAGGAAGGGGCTAACCGCAAGGTATTCCCCAAGGGCATGCCCTAAGGACCCACTCCCTTCAATTAGCTCGGACTTTCTATAGTTTCCATCACCTGGGAAGGTGTGAATCCATCAGTTGTGAGTCCATCAATGGTTTAATCCCCCTAGGAGGTTAGAGCCCTCATGAGCCAATCAATCCCCAAAGCCTCACTTCTGAACACTGTTGCACTGGGAATCAAACCTTCAACACCTGAGCGGGACATGCCATGTCCAAGCCATAGCACTATCTCATTTTTTAAAATAACTGCTTGATTCTATAATATAAACATCTATTTACACAAGCACATAAAGAAGCTCTAATTTGTTTAATCAGAATGCTATTGATGAGTAGTAGGAGGGTTTTTTTTCCATTTTTGTACTAGTGCAAACAATGCTGCAATGATCACTCTTGTACATATATCTTTGAACATATGCATGAATAATTATATAGACTAAATTCCAGGAAGTGAGATTGCAGGAGAGCCACTGCAAAATTGCCTTCCAAAGAGTCTAATTGCCCTCGGATCAACAGTGTATCAGTGAGGAAAAAAGATTAGTTTTGCAAATCTTCCTACAAAGTACTTTTTGCAAGAAAGGGAGGCAGAATTGCTTTTGGGAGCCAACGTCATTCATCAGAAAGCCCTGAAATGTATCAAGTCTCCAGGACTGATTATCATGTGATAAGCAAATGAGTAACAAAGTCAGGACCCAAGAGTGATAGCCAGTCGGTTGCTGGTCTGTATCTAGTAGCTTGAGGGCAATCTCTCCTTAGGAATTCCAACCTGTGCCATAAGCAACGGCTCCTGTTGTTGAAAGAGGCTGTGCCAGGCTGGACAGGCATAACACTATGTAAATCTCACTGCCAGGAGTACAGATCTCCAGAATTTTTAATCTTAACTTATTGGTAGGGGGCAAAGCAGAGCTTGCTGTTTCTATGGTCTTGAGGAGGTGACATCCCCGTGGGTTTACAGAGGCTCTATTTACACAAGCACATTAACCCCCACGGCTACTCTCACCTGAGGGAACATAATGCAGAGCCAAATTCACTTGTTTCTGCTTGAGATTTGAGCTGAACATGAACAGAGTCATTGACCATGAAGTCAGAGCCTGTGGTTGAATCCCAGTACTGCCACCCAGCAGCTGTGTGGCAAGTTAAGTTCTTAGAGTCTTTTCTGGTAGAAAATGTGGTTAAAATCATTCCTCAAAGGTTTGTCATGAAATTTAAACAGGCTGAAAAGCATCTGACAGAAGGGCTGTCCCGAGACACCTGCTCATATAAACTGTTTCAGAAAAACATAATTCATGATAATCCCCTGGGCTGCAGAATTAGATGACACACTTGGGAAAATAAAGGGAAATATGAAAAATTCAATGACACTCACCTCAGAAACACGATTTACTTTCAATACGACCCTTAGATTCCCATTCCCGTTCTCTAAAATCACTCTGTGGAAAAGACGCAAAGGAAAATCTTTAGGCACCATTTCTCTTCCTTGACATCAATTTTGCATAACATAAAACACTTGATTTTAAAATATTGTTCACCCAAAACCATTAGAGGAAAATGGAACCAACGTTTATGTAAGAGTCACCTCTTTTTAAACTTTTGGATCTTTATAAAGATATCTCACAGGGGGGAGATTTGAGGGTTGAAAAGTTAAAATTTTAGCAACAGATGTCAGAAAGATTATGGGTAAATTCAGATTTTTTTTCCTCTTCAATTCTACTTAACTAAGTGAATAATCATTCCAAGACCGACCACCAGAGGGCCCTAATGCAAACTGAGTCACAAAATGAGATATTTGACCTTACTGGCATCAAAATACTCCTCCTTAAATAAAATGTTCCCCTTTTTCTCCAGCAAAACTTTGAATACAAATATCTCACTCTAGCATTGGCTGAAAGCAGCAAAATATCTTACTATATGTAATCGCAGGTTTAAAAGCATCTTATTCCAGATTAGCATACATGTTGTCTCATTAAAATTAGCATAAAATTTTAAATAGAGTGGAACCAAGAACATGTTCAAACAACCATGACTTATCTCTTGGGTTCACTTCTCTGCATTCTCTGTTTTTTTTCTGTTTGAACCGCTCCTCTGGGTTTAGTGTTCAATATGCTCCAATGAGGCTGTACTGCAAAGAGCGGGTATCTGGACAGCAGAAGCTGGATTTGAACCCCAACTTCTCTAAATAATAGTTTTGTGTCCTCCAGAAAGACGCTAAGGCTTCAGTTTCCTCACCTGTAAAATGGAAACAGGAAGAGCTTGCAGAGCTGTGGTAAGGTGTAGGAGGTTATGCGGATGACAACCACAGCACATTCTGGTGTGGTTGTCATTCAATAGTGAAATTTATGGGGATTACATGTGGCAATTCATGTACATAAAGATGCAAATAAGTGCTATATGTAATCGCAGGTTTAAAATATTTCTATATTTTATTTTCTATATTTCCTGAATTATCTTTTTCATGTTGTGATATAGAAATACCACAACATGAAAACTGAGGTTAAATAAATATCAAAAGTCACAGAATTATCAAATAGCAGGGAGGGGTACAAAGTTCCAGTTATTTTCATCTCCCATACTATGTCCCCCTGGAAGGCAGAAGGACAGGATATATTAAGCTGCTTTGCACCTCCAAGGCTGACAAACATGGTAGATTCTCAAGAAATGCATGGTGGGGTTGATGAATATGCAATGTAGCAGTTTCTGGGGAGAAAAGTGAGATAAATACAATTTACTCCGAAAGATCAAAAGGATTTGGCCAAAGCAAGGTATTATTATCATTATTATTATCATTATCACTATGATTAAATGCAGCACCGTTTTGGCAGATTGCAGGGTAATGACACACAGAGACTGTAATTCAGTCTAAAAGGTGATAAACTTCCAGGAAACAGAAAGAAAGGGGAGCTAAGCAGGGGCCCAGGTAGCTCAGTTTCTGAACTGGGAGGATAGCTGAGACTGTGCAGGGAGAAAGACCAAAGATGGCCCTGGGACACATTCACAGAGCAGCTGGTGGAGGATCAAGCAGGTAGCCAACCTGGATGAAGAAGGGCAGGCAGAGTGACACGGGGCACCAGAAGCAGATTCTGCTAACAATGTACCATTTCCAAAGGGCAATGCATTACCCTAGCAAGCCCCCATGAAAAGTCTGAACTTGAAGTGGCCTCAATTCTGAAAGCCGTGAGAAAGATGTAATCATTGTTTGCTTCCTAGCCTCAGGCTGCCATCCATGCCCCTGTCCCCATCAGAGTTCCTTGCAATCAGGGACTGCCTAGCCCATCTTCGTATCCATAGTGCTGCACCTAATAGCTTGCTCTGAAACCCTCTGCAGCCTGAAAAATAAAAAGCCCCACACTCCCCACCAGCAGCACGGGAAAAGGCTCTGCCAGCATCTGTCCTGACGCATCAATGTCAAGTGCTTTCAGCAGCAGCACCCTCAGAGCTCCAGGACCTGTGTTTTCTTGCTACACAGGCAATAAGAAGCACAGACCTGCTGCTGCTACAGCAGGCCAGACAGAAGCTAATTGCAGCAATCTGAACCTGCCATGACTAACATGCTTATTTAATTTCAAATGTTTGTTTGTTGACCTACAGAAATCAAATATAGCGGTCTCACCGGCCGGGCCTCCTCAGGAGCCCTGGGAGCAATGTCTGTGTGCAGAGCAATTACACAGGCCTGAGTCTGGGCAGGGGTTGGGTTGCATGGTGATACCTGGATGGAATCCACTCTGGAAAGATGTCAATTCTGTGGGGAATGTGGTTCAACTTGGGCACAGAATGAAAGGCGTGAAGCTGGCCACGGGAATGTCCTTGGTCAATGAGGGCTCTCCAGCAAGAAGGTAATTTGCGGGAATAATGACAACTCCCTTCACCAAGAACCTACTTTGTACCATGTCCTTGATGCACATTATTGCATCTATTCTGCCCATGCTTATGAGACAAATATAATTGTTTCGATTATACAAATTTTTAAAAAATTAAGTCTCCAAGGTTAAATAATTTTCCCCTGATCATATTGTCATAGTAATGCAGGTTAAGCATCCCTAATTCCAAAATCTGAAATCCCAAATGCACTGTATTTTGCAATTTTTTTGAGCGCTGACATGACATCAGAAGTGGAAAATTCCACACCTTTCCTCATGTGACAAGTCACAGTGAAAACACAGGTACACTATCAGGCAAGATGGCACACACCTATAATCCCAGCAATGAGGGAGGCTGAGGCAGGAGGATAGCAAGATTGAAGCCAACCTGGACTATTTAGCAAGACCCTGTCTCAAAATAAAAATGTAGCTCAGTGGAAGAGATTCCTAGGGGAACACACTAAAAATATTGTACAAAATTATCTTCAGACTGTATGTACAGGTGTATATAAAACATAAATGAATTTTGTGTTTACATTTGGGTCCCATCCCCAAAATACCTCATTACATATATATAAGTATTTCAAAATTCAAAAAAGAATCTGAAGGGCTGGGGGTGTGACTCAGCGGTAGAGTGCTCACCTAGCACATGTGAGGCACTGGTTTCAATCCTCAGCACCACATCAAAATAATAAATAAAATAAAGGTATTGTGTCCATCTACAACTAAAAAATGTTTTAAAAAAAGAATCTGAAATACTTCTGGTCCCAAGCATTTTTGATAAGGACTAACTGAATCTGTAACTGTAGCAAATATTTGGGGCTATCTACTATAATTTTTAGCTGAGCATTTAATATAATACAGGTTAGTCCTCATGCTAATCCTGTGAGGTCAATATTTTTAACCCCATTTTCCCTGTGAGTAAACTGAGGCTGAAGGAGGTTAAGTAATTTATCTAAGGATTAAAGATTTTGAGACTCACCGTCTTATCCCAGGACTCAAGCCTGAAATCACTAGGCTCCTCTCGCTGCCTGGGCTGTATTTCATGAGATGATAAAGTGTGAAACTAAGATTCAAACCCAGCCTATCTGGTCTTAAAGTCTGTACTGCTTTCCAGCTCAAGATTATTCAATTCCCCCCAGTGGGGATCTTCACTAACAGGCCCCAATGGTCCTTTAAGTCCAAATATATCCACATAGGTTGCTCTGATCCAAGAGGAGTCAAAGCCAGGTTTCAAAGGATTGGAATCACAGGGAACTGGAAGGAGACTGGAATGAGAAGGGAAGGACTGTTGAAGCACATTACCCAGATTAGCAGCCAAGCATCCCGTCCTGACAGAGGCAGTGAGTTTCCATCCAACATGGGAAGCCCTCATTTATTAATAATAATAATGGTGCTCTAACTTTTGGTATTTACTGAGCATCAAGTATGTATGAGACACTGTTCTAGGTTCCTATGTGTCTTCTCTCATCTATTACATATTTTACATACCAGACAACAGAGGCTCAGAAGCCTGGAAGACCTGCCCAAGGTGACTCAAGCAGGAAGGTCAAACACTGCACCAGGAACTATGCCTCCATCTAACGCCCCCAAACTGGGCTCTTTCTGCCACTAACATCACCAGGAGTGAGCCCATTTAATGCCTCAGTTAATTAGGTTTCTTTAACTGCAAAGTGAGTTCGTAAGTTCCTTTCTTCTACAATAGAGATGCAATGTTATTAAGGCATTTCTTAAAAGTATGTCAAAGACTTCCAAGTTTTCCAAGCCATCAATAAATTCATAATACTCCTATCACAGGAAAGAAGCCACACCTTTAAAGAAGGCAGTCACAACATCAAAAAGATGCATCTCTGTTGTTTATTGTAATCAGTAGAACCCACAAAACCTGAAATGGAATTGTATCACATTGCATGAAAATATGTTAGATACACACGAGAGCGCACGCGCTCCTCCCTGCAAAGAAGTGGGCAGGTGTGTGGACTGAATAGTGTCAAATAAAATTCCAGGATGCATTGCAACTCCTCTGCCCCTACAGGCTTTTTTGCCCTGAATTACCAGGGAGCTCCCAGGGACTCCTTAAAAGATTCAATAGCACTAGCAGACCAATCTCTCTGCTTTGTTGAATGCTTCCAACATAGTCATTAGTCATGAGTCCCTGAAGTCCCCAGCACCAAAAAAAAAAGGGGAGGGTGGACTCTTTCTCCTCTGTAGCTTCTTTCCCCATAGGAAGAAAGAGCCAAATGGTTCATGATTTGCTAGCTTCCAGTGAATTGAAGAAACACATTTAATTCACATTTACCTACCTCAGAGTCACAACATCAAGCAAAAATGCTAGCAGGTATTTCTTCTAAAACAATCCGTTCTGAATATTTTCACAGACCACCAGAATCTTGCTAAGAATATAAAAAATGTGGACCAGAGCCCAGCTATTTAGCCATCCTGTACGATGGGTTTATTACTCCATACACTGCTAAATCCCTGGAGAGTGTCATTTAATTAAAGGCAGAGAAGTCTTCATGGATAGATTTCTAATTTACCGTTTCTATGTTAAGAGTCTCAGAGGTCTCGTTTCCGTTCAGAAAATTTTACTGCCACAAAAAGAGAGATTAATGAAATTAAATGACTACTCTTTCCTAAGAATCAGTCCTGCTGGCTCATACCTGAACTGTAGATTTGGGGCATAGGTCAAGAGTACACCCTGTGTACGGGGAAACCCCCTTCCTCCACTGCCTTAAGCACTCACCACCAGCAACATTCTTTAAGGTTTAAATTCTATACAGAGATATTACAGAGCTGTTAGAACTGAAACGCTGGAAACCCTTATGAACACATTTCTCCACCCCATCTACCACCTTGGTAAAGATTCTTGTAAAACTAATGGAAAACATTGATTTCAAGATTTGGAAGAAACTCTTGGGGCTCCTCGTGGAGAAATAGGTGTGGCATCAAGTCCAGGGGACATTTCCAACTCTGGTCCTCATGTCAGGTTTCTGCATCTTTCGAAGGAGTTCAGAGGATTTTGTAACCTCTGAGGTGCATTGTTGGACGGTTTAGAACAGAACATGGGCCCCCATCCTCCTCTTGCCTCACCCGTACTGCCTCCAACATATTTTGCCTTAGTCTGAGGAACTGAAAGACTTAGGTTTTGAAACGTCATCTTAAATAGAGCAAAGGTTTGTTTACTGAGCATTCTTGATCACTGTTTTTTATGGTAACTGGCCTGCCTACAAATGGTTATTGTTTTTAAATGATAATTGTTGAGGTCCTGTGATCCTATTGCCTCACCTAGCAGCCACTCTGGCTTCTTGTGGCTTGTTTTCACAGTCACTCTAGCTATACCTCCCCTCTGGTTTTCACTGCCCTCCCTCGGGTGAGGACTTCATTCCTCTCTTGGTCTGCCTTCCTCTCTCCTAACCAATGCCCTTGATAATACATCCTGTGCTTCACATGCTGCTGTTACTTGCACTAAAGAACAGGTCCAGGACTGGGGCTGGGGCTCAAGGGCAGAGCGCTTGCCTAGCATGCGTGAGACACTGGGTTCAATCCTCAGCACCACATGAAAATAAACAAACAAAATAAAGGCATTGTGTCCATCTACAACTACAAAAAGAAAAAAATTTTTAAAAAAGAACAGGTCAGTTTCTGTCATTCCTGTGCTTAAGAGATTTCAGTAGCCCCCACTGCCCTACACTTGCTGGATACTGTGAATCTGAGGTAGGCAAATGTGAATTAAATGTGTTTGTTAAATTCACCAGAAGCAGCAAATCACCCCTTGATCTGCCACTGAATTACTGTGTACCAAACGGTGCCCAACGTCTGTCTTTCCAAATTCATCCTCCAACACTCCTCTTTACATGTTTCTATGATTTTTCTACCTTCCACTCTTAATTCCAGCTACGTCAAATCACCTCCCTTCCCGTCTCTATCTATCAGAATCCTAGTCCCATCTTTTCAAATTCTACCTCCTTCCTCAAGTTTGCCTGACCCAAACCCATCGGCTCCCAACAAATAATATACCAGATATGAAGAGACAGACCCTCCCCTGAATCCACACTGCACATTCACATTCCTAAAGATGCCCCCCTTGCCCAGTAGGAGAGCTAGTTGTGAACTCGCCCTAACCACAAGCCACTTACAGGAGCATACTCAAATTTGTATTCTTACAACATTTAGGACAGTGCCATGTGCTCAAGAAACGTTTGTAGGTGTATCCTTGCAGGCAAACAATATACATTTGTTCTGCTATCAAGATAATTTGGAAGATTTTTAAATTTTCATGCTTATTAATAAAAGATTTTAAGACAATGCACTGTGCTAAAAGGCTCAATAGTATATGATACCATTCAAAATAAAACAATCAACTAAGCCACCTTGCTCATAAGTGAGCCAGAGCCGGATCCTGCAGATTTGATGATTCTCGTGTGCAAAGCTGAGAATGTGCATGTGAATGCTGAAGTCCAACAGCCTGAAGCTGTTTCCGCGGTTGGCAGGTGATGAGCCCTTGCTTCCCCGATGTTGAAGAATAACACCAGAAAAGCACGCCAAGGCAAGGTCAGAGTAGAAATTAGAAGTTTATTAAAGGACAGCAGAAAAGACTTGTCCCGGAGGAAGACGAGGAAGACGGGGACCCAAGAGGTGGAATCCGAGGAAGTGCGGTTGTCTCCCCTTTTTATAGTTTTGGTGATGGAATGTAAGGGGGAAGGGTTGGACACAGGTGGGCCAAACAAGTAATCTGGGCAGGGAGGACTTCATTATCACTTTTTTTGGAATGGGGTATCTCCAAATCTGTTGGGGGCTGTTTCCTGGGTTCCATTAACATTTCTTTGGGGTGGACTTTGGGCTTTTGAGGGACTTCATTAACATTCCATGAGTTGTCCTGCGTTTCATTATCAGCATGGCCTCCATTTTAGATCTCACAGATATTAGACCCGATTTACCTAACTACACTTGACTACCTAACTTTAAATCTGGCTTCAAAGCCAGCCTTCTCTAGAGTCTCCATCTCCAGTCCTTTGTCCTTTTCCTCTATGGAGTTTCTTTATAGGCCTTTTTTTTTTTTAAACTCAAGTTGGTACTGAATTTTTGGCACTCAGAAATTTATCACTTTAAAAAGGGAGCTCAAAAAGTAATAAGCAGGCCCAGCTTTGTGTTCAGTGCCCAAAAAAAATATGCAATTTCTCTACTTTAATCTGATCCAGCCAAATGGCCAGTCCAATGCACAACATATGTCCAGCCAACTGGTTTGAGTCCATGCATTTAGTTCCTTCTGTAGATTAATGAGATTATGGCATTGTTAAAAAGAGGCAGAAAATGCTAATTTGACATCTACCATGATATAGTTTACAGTTTGGGGGGTTTCTGCATTTTAAGACATTTTTAATTACTTTGTTATGCTGTGCCAATGCAGACCATATGCCCATTCTTGTCCCTCCACGGCTGTCTCCATAGTCACCTGCACATTCCCAGGCAGTGCAGACTGTTGAGACCTTGCTTATGACAGCCTCTGTCTAGAAGAATCAAAAAAGCAGCCTTTTCCTTCCACCTGCACATGAACTTCATGGTTAAAGTTGTTTCAGAAGAAAATAAAAGTCACCTACATATTCAGAACTAAAGAGTGAACTGACCTGAAAGGAAAACTTACTTCAAAACACTAGAAGTTCACCTGGATTTAAAAGAAAGCCAGGCACATGGCAATAAAATGCTCACCAACGGTATACATTCCTCTGTGACTTAGGAAAAAAAAAAAACTGGAATTTTAATCATGTAATGTACATTATCTACATTTTTAAAAATCATATGTGGTTCTGCAATTTATCACTGGCTGTATGCTATTGTGCTGCCCAGAAGGTGTTGTGAATGATTGATGTGACATGTGCTAGCATGTAGAAGATTATTCTGTTCTTTGCAAATGCTTCTGAAAACCCCAAAACTTTAGCAAAGCAGAGTTGTACCTTCCTTCTTTGATCCTCAGGAGAGTCTGGGCCCTATTACCATCTCTTTGTATGGTGACAAATTTTCCCTAGAGGGAATGCTCAGGATGAAGGGCAGCTCCTTATCCATCCAAAGCCTTTCCTAAACATCTATTTGGAGCTGACAACCAGGACCTCAAAAAATAAAAATCAAAAGTTACTGGTGCTAATCCACGAGAACCTTCAGTAGCTTGATACTTATGAAGAACCTATTACAGACAAGCCAACACCCTGAGTGCATTACCTGAATTAACTCATTTAACCCTCTAACTATGAGATAGGTCATATTGCTATTATCTTTCTTACAGATAAGGGAATAATGGTAGAAAATGTCAAATAATCTGCCCAATGTCATTTGATTGGGAAGCATTAGGGTCAAGATTTAAACTCAGAAGTCTGGGATAGTCTCTACCCTGAGCCACCACATACTATGAAAAGAATAGGATGAGCAAAGACAGCATCTCCCTGAAAATACCAAGATGGAGGGAACAAGCATGTTTTTCCAAATTCTCTTGAGCAATTATTGGAAATGTTTTGTTTACCACGAAGGCATTTTAACATTTTGGGGTTCCAAAATACAAAATAATGGTATATAGATTTAGTCAAACATTGGCACTATGGTGACTCTCCAGCCAGGAGGTATAAGGGAAAACAATGCAAAACAAAACCCAGGCATATGCACCTCGAATCCACCCAGCAAGAACACAAATGGTAGGGAAGAGAACACAGCTCTTCTCCTCCCCACCCAACCACCTGCTCCTCTCCCCAGGTGGGAGCCTGGTGCTTTTGCTGGAGGAAGGCAGGAAAGGGCTCCCAGGTGCAGGTGGAGCCTGCATTTTCTCCACCCCCAGGAGGTGTGGTGGAGAGTGGTCAGGAGGCAAGAGTGCTCCCACGGAACTGCTCTTTGGCACCAGCATCTCCTACTGGGGAGGAAGAAGCAGCTGGGGAACACCCTCTTCTGCGGTCGCTGGGGAAATAGAAAATGGAAAGTCCCATGATGAGGAGGGAGTGGTAGGAAAACAGAAGTGAGTCTCCAGCTTTTCTTCTTTCAGCATGAGACATGAGACTGAACCTCCCTATACTACCTCTGTCCTTTTCCTGATTGCCTTGAGATCAAGTTTGAGCTTTTTATGACAATCATGGGATCCAGCCCCTGCTTACCTCTCCAGCCTGATTTCACACTCACACTCTCTCTACCAGCCAGTACTAACTTTTAGGAACCAAACTAGTTCTCACCTCTGGGCCTTTGCACATTCTCTTCCCGCTGCCGGAAACACTTTCCTTCTTCCTCCCTTTATTTTTAATCTAGCAACTCTTACTTACCTTTCAGGTCTCAAAGGATGTCACTTCCTCCAAGAAGCCCCCCTGATTATCTTCTGCGTGCTCCTACAACACCCAGTGCTTACTCCCATAGAGCATTTATAACCCTGCATTTAACCTGGCTGCAAAGCAGCACTTAAAACCAGCCCATTGTGATGGGCTGTTTGTTCCTCAGTGTATCACAGAACTGTGAGCTCCTAATGAGAAGAGGCCCACTTCCCTGCTTCACCAGCACCCCGTTACACCATCTCTCTTACCTCTTAGTTTTCTCATTCCTACTAGATTACAAGTTCCATGAAAGCAAGGGTCTATACGTCTTGTCACAGTTGTATCACAGAGCCTAGCACATAACATGAACTTTAGGTTGGCCAAATGAATAAACCTCTCTACTTCAGTTGCCCCTTCTATAAAATTGGGCAAACAATATTAACTTAAAGAAATATGTATGTGATGGAAATAGAAGACAGATCAGTGGAGTAGAGGAAAGGGATTGAGGGGGTGGGAGGAGGAACAGGAAAAGGGAGGAAGGGTGGAATATGAATCTGACAAAACTTTCCTATGTACATATATTCAACTCTATGTATACCCATAATGCACTAATTTTAAAACTTATAAATAAATAAAGATCAGTAGAGTAGAGGAAAGAAACAGGGAGAAGGAGGAGGGGAGAGAAAGAGAAAGTGCTGGGGACTGAATTGGAGCAAATTATATTCCATGCTTGTATATCAATATGAACCCTAATATTATGTGTAACTGTAATGCACTAGTAAAAAATAAATATCTGTGGGAATTAAATGAGAGAGCATTACAGAGCACCTGACACAGAGTAGAAACCAATGATTGGCAACTACACTGTCCATTCAGCATATATCCATGGTTCCAATCACCCCTTAAGTCCTAGCGACACTGCATTTAGCAAGTTACCTACACCCCATTTAAGAAATAACTATCTATTTCCTTAAAAATCTTCAGAGAGGAAGTCACACCTCTCCCTCTGGCAAATATCTGTTTTTCCCAGCCCTTTATTAGTCAATTAGTTGATAATTATGTCTCCATCATAAACATATACTAAATATTGTTCAAATACACTATTCAAATACACTATTTATACACTTCTTTTGATATCCAAAATAACAATAACAAAATCTTACACATATTCATGGTTTTCTCTCCCTCCCTTCCTGTCTCTTTCTCTAGCTCTCTCTGTTCTCTTTGACCGACAGACAGATACACACAAATACACACACACACACACACACACACCAGTGTCTTTAAGACACCAAAAAGTTTTCACGGGACAAAGAGTTGGCTAATCATTAAGTTGCCATCTACTGAGGACTCACCGGGTGCCAGCAAGAGGCTCATCCAGAGAAACAAAGATAGATGAGGCATGAGCCCAGTACTTTAGGAGTTCCCAGCTTTTGGTAGGAACAGGCACACTAACAAATCATTTCACAATATAGGTCAGTGAAAATTCAGGGTAATACCATAGCCTCCCAGAAGAGGGAGCTAGGAGAACAAGACCTTCCAATGGCCCTTGCAAGCAGGCAGTTTTGAACAAGACTTCTTGCCCAGTTGCTCTCATTCTGTCCTCTGGGAAGATGGAGAACAGTTCAAAAGCATCTTCCTCTTAATCGCTGCCTCGATCCATCATAAAGACCAGGCTCTAATGAATACAGAAGTCACCGAGGACACAGTCCTTGTCTGAATATCTCACTGTCACAGAAGTCTTTGAGATAGGACTTGGAATCTGCCCAGTTAAACTAACAAAGGATTTCTAAGTACTAGCTATTCTACCCTTGTGGGTGGTTGTGAGAATACATCACTCCATTTGGTTTCTAGGAGGCTACTGTAAGCACTGACTTGGTTTTCAACTCTTAAGATACTTTGTTTCTTGAAAAACAGAGCCCAGCTGATATTCAAAATCATTATTTAATGGAAAAAGAGGAAGAAGAAATTGTATGAATTATAAGTGCAATAAAATACCATTTTTCTGCTTACTAATGAGTAGGAACCCATTTCTTTCTGTTCTGAGTGTGCTTTCAGAGATAGGCACATGGAGGAATCCACTGCCAGAGACAGCCCTGAGAACAGGTGGCACAGCGGTCCTCTAACAGCTGTGAGCCCTGTGCTTAAAAAGGCATCTCTAACCAACTCCTTCTCCCAGGAGCTCAGCTCCGGACACCAGATTCCCCCACGTGGAGCCTCCTCACATGCAGAGCACCCGAGTTCATCACAGGGATGACATTTCTGAAAGCTACTGAATACTACCCAGAACATATCCAGGCATTAGGGCTGGGAAGCAGACCTGGTAAAATGTACACAGAGGAAGAAGTTGGCAATACCAAGTGACTTTAGCTCTGATGGGAGGTGGCCCAAAGGCCTGGTCCCTGGAGAATTGAATTGGTTTGCTAGGGCTGTCACAACAAAGTACCATAGACTGGGTGTCTTCTGCAACAGGTAGGTGTAGGCAGGTGAGTATCTGTCCTCTGTGTGTTCATATGGGCACCTCTGGGCGTGTCTTTGTCCTCTTCTCCTCTTCTTTTTAATATTTATTTTTTAGTTGTAGTTGGACACAATACCTTAATTTTATTTATTTATTTTTATGTGGCGCTGAGGATGGATCCCAGCGCCTCACGTGTGCTAGGCAAGTGCTCTACTGCTGATCCACAACCCCAGCCCTCTTCTCCTCTTTTTGTAAGGACACCCATCGTTTTGGATGAGAGCTTGCCCTAATTATCTCACTTGAACTTAATTACTGCTGTCTTTGAATGTAGTCACATTCTGAGGTGTGGGGGACAAGCCGCACAGAGGCATTGAGGAGGACCCAATCCAGCCCAGAACCAGGAGAGAAAAGGAAACCATGAGATAAGGAAAGGGGGAGGGGAGAGGAAGGGAGTGCAGCTGTGAGTCTGTGTGGTAGGCACCAAAGGGTAAAGGGTTTTGGCCACCATCTCTCTGCTGATGACTTTCAAACCTAATTGTCCAGCAATGACCTCTCTCTGACGTTCTAGTTCCACATTCCCAATGGCATGTTGGACATCTGCCACTTGATGACCTGCCAGCACCTTGCAGAACAAAAAAATACATACTGAACTCATTTCTGGATTCTATTATTGCCATCATCAACCTTCCAGGAGCTTTTGCTCTTGATTTCTTGTGTCTCAGCATATAGTCCCATTTCTCAGGCCGATTGCTATCACATCTCCTCTGGTTGGTATTATCTGGACCACTGAAAATATTCCCCAGTAGTTCTCGTGCCTCCAGGCTCTCCTTCCACCAATCCATCTTGGCAGGTGCCTCTTGGATTAATCCTTGTAAACACTGCTTTCACTGTGTTGTCTTACTCCCCAACCAAACATATTTTCAGGTATGCCTTCCTCCTCAAACTCCACAGGGCAGACACCATAAATCCCCATGACACACAATGATAATTAATTATAAATGATTATTATAACACTAATTAATAATAATAATGTTATTATTATTATAACCACCAAGAGCATTCATTGAGTGTTTACCATGTGCAGGGCACTAATGCTAAGTGTTTTCCAACATTATCTCATTTAATTAAAAATAGCCATCAAGTAAGGTAAGAACTATTATTATCCCCGGTTTTACAGATGATGGAGGATTAGAAAGGTTAAGTAACTGGCCCAAATTAACATAACTAGTAAGTGGCAGAGCTGAGATTCCAAGATCTGTGTAGCCCAGAAGTCCCTGCTAATAGAGCTTTTCACAGAGTCAGAGCTGAGCCTATGTTTAGGAATTAATTATAGCTACTCCTGCTACAAATGCAATGGGGTATGTGGCAGACAGAATAGGGCCCCCCAAAGATATACCCACCCTAATCCTAGGCACCTGTGAATATGTTACATTATATTGCAAAGGGAGATTAAGTATGCAAATGGCTAAATCTGTTAATCAGATGACTTTAGAATAGGGAGATTATCCTGGACACACTGGGTAGGCCCAGTGTCATCACAGGGGTCCTTCCCAGTGGATGAGGGAATCAGGAGAGAATCAGCGTGATGCAGTGTAAGAGGAATCTGACCTGCCAGTGCTGCTGGCTTTGAAGATGGCAGCCTCTGGAAGCTGGAAAGAAAAGGCAAGGAGTTTGCCCGGATTGCCTCCAGGAAGGGCACAATCCTGCGGACACGTTGATTTTCACCCAGTAAGACAAACTTGAGTCAGAGTCCTAACCCTGCAGAATGATAAAATGGTAAATTTGGTTATTTTAAGGCACCCAACTTGTGTTAATCTGTTACAGCAACCATAGGAAACTTAATTCAGAGTGCATAGATTCCCAGCTTCTCCTGAATTATCCTGAGGAATGGGCATTGCCCCAGTGGAAAATAAGTAGGCTGTTCTTTGGACCCCAAATATCTACCTCCCACCTCCATGACAATTCTTCATGGGCAAGATCACACCGCCCCCAGTAACACCTGTTTCCTGGGCTGACCCTGTCCCACCCTGTCTCTGCACTATTCTAAGAGTGGCTTTACCAAGAAGGACTCGAAAGTCACATGTTTTAGTGACAGAATTCAGTCAGGAAGATTGTTATTACAATCAAAACATGTACTGTATCCTTTTAAAATACCATTACCTAGTGTTTTTATTTCAAAGCACTTCCCATATATTATCTTAGGCATTGGTACCAGCCTGAAGTGTGCATACTTATGCAGTTGCAAGTGCACACGGTGGTTTTTGGATGGCAGTATTTGAGTCAATTCCAAGAATTTTATTCTCAAGAAGCCCAAATAGCACCAGAGAAAAATGTATTCTTGAAGTGGTAGGAAAACCAACAGTTCAGTATTTTTGTAGTAAGTAAGTGACACAGAGCAGGTAGGTGACAGGAGATTCACAGCCACCATCCCCACCCCCACCCCCAACACCTGAACTCCCCTGCTGCTTCTTGCTGAGCCATCCTCGCCCTGTAGCTGTGCTTAAGTGATTTTCTAGGCTCTTTAACTATGGATACACCTTGGACACAGCTTGCAAGGAGATGGCCTTGGTGCTGGGACCCGCATTCTTATTTTCCCTGTCTCATTGTCACCTAGACCCTCACAGCTCTGTCACTTTCCTCTCAAATCTTAGCCTCTTCTTGGCTAAGATCAGTTTGATGTGTATATCCTTTCAGAAATGGAAACAAAAATAGCCACCAACCAGCCTTCTCTTTCCGAAGTGCTTCATACACACACACGCATTACCATTGAACATGCATCTTAGGGCTGTCTTCACACCATGGACTTTGGAGCCAGGCTACCTTGTTTCCAATCCCGGTTCCACCACGCATCAGCTCTGAGACCTCGAGCCCTCCTAACAGTTGTAGAACTCAGCTTTCTTATCTGCGAAATGGCAATTTTAAAAGTACTTCTTTATAAACTGAGAATTAGAATACAACATAGTCAATACCACAAACTGTGTGGCCTCTTGTCATGTAAGTACAGGAGACCCCTGGGGCTCCGAAAAGTGGAACAACTTTGTCCAAAGTCAAATGCTGGATGAGGGGCAGAGACAGGGTTTGGAGTCAGGTCATTGGGTCTGTAAAGCCATGTACTTCCCCCACTGTGCTGCGCTATCTCACGTTCATGCCTGATTCCTGCTGGACCTCAGGCACTTGTTTTCATCCGGCCCATCCAAAGATAAAAAGAGGTTATCTCCCGCGCCCCACCTCCACTCCGGGAACTCCCAGGAACTCAAAACAAACAGGAAAACTGAAAAGAGCCCGCTTCCTCCAGCGCCAGCATGCCCTAGGGAGAAAAGGACCACAGATCTGCGCTGGGCCTGGCTCGGACCTCAGCGGGTGTCGCTTTCCAGCTGCTGCCGATGCCAGGTGTGCTGTGGCGCAGTGCACGCCCCGGAAGGCGGTCTCCCCGCGGTCGCCTGCAGCCCGAGCGCTGCCTGGTGGAATCCCTCCCCAGCTGGGGAGGAAGGCAGTTGTTTTCTTCCTGGTGGAACGTTCCACTTGAAACGGTTCCACCAGGGCTGTTCTCGCCTCCGACTCCGGGAAGAACTGTAATTAACACAGCAACAAACGCCCACGACGCTAACTGGCAAAGGGAGTGTAACACGAGCCGCTGCTCCAACCGAATTGGGCCAATTGCTTTCCCTTCTTGCCTCCCATTTGGTCTGTTTTGGTTCTGCAGTCATCCAACTGTAGCGTTTCTTAAAACATGTCAGTGGCTGGTGTTTGTGTTTGGAGCTGAACAGTTTCACACACGTCGCTGGAGACGGTGCTCCACCAGCTGCTGTGCCGGGTACTTGCTTTCTGCGGCTTGGAGAATGTCAGGTAGAAAAAATTAAGAGAGGAGCTAGAACAGTGGGAGGGAAGAGACCCAAGGGCACCTGCCGCCTCCGACCATCTGGAGTTGGGTCCCTAGTCTCCTCCGGACCCGGACAGGTAAAACCGGTCTTCCAGGTCTGCAGGGGGAACGCCGGGGACGTCCCACCTCGGCGGTGTCTGCGCTCTGCCTCTAACTCCGAGGCCAGTGGGCGCTGGGGCGGTGAAAGAAGGGACAGGGGCGGGCTCTCGCGGATCCTGCAAAGGATACTCGGAGGCCAGCCCGGCACGACTGCAGCAGACCTCGCTTGGGGTAAGGTTGCAGGTGGTCAGGTTTTGGGGAGGTGTCCTGGCTCCTTCATGTTTGAAGGGTCTGATCTCTGATGCTGCCATTATATATAACCTTGCACCCGCTAAGTGTTGTCCACCGCCCTGCAGCTTGATCATCACGTGGGACCTTGTTACATGCAGCATCTCAGGCCCTGCTCCAGGCCTACACTTCAGGCGACTTGTAGGCACATTAAAGTTTAGGAAGCACTGACTGCTGTGCAAGGTATTATAACTTCTTCCAGAATCTTTCCATCAGAGTCCACATATGCCCTTCAAAAATTGTGGAACAGGCAATTGCTCTTAGAGAAATGTAACCCTGCTCTCAGCTAAAGGTATGCACAGGTAGCATCAAGCATACCGATATCGCTCTGCTAATTACTGCTAAGGGGTAATATGGATAGGAAGTGGAACCTGCTATACAGTACAACCCAGAAAAGCTCAGAGGCTAGATGGGGAACCATAACCCAAACAAGTAGAATTAAATAACACTATGAGCAGAAGATTACCCAAGGCAGAAAAGATTATCTGATGAGCAGCTTAAACAGCATGTTCTAATATTCAGTAAATTCACTGTACTAAATAACCACTACCAATTTTGTTGTATGTATACAGATTCATATATATCTATATCTATCTATGTATAGAGATGGAATATATATTCTAACATAGTGCCTCACACATAGTAGGTGATTAATATGTATTAAATTGATAGCTAGATCCTTTTGAAACATAATCTCCTGGAGGGAGAATGGTGTGTTTTAGACCAAACCATCATGTGTCTGTTCCAAAATAAAATGCATTACCTGTGACCAACAGTTCAATTCATATGTCTTTTAAAACATTAGTTATGCACATATTCACCATAGGTACCTCATCCCCATTTGAACATGCTGGATTGTAGGAGTCCAACAGGGCCCAGCATAGCTACTTCAGGAATCCTATTAGGTCTTCCCAGCCAAAACAATCCAGTATACCTCTACATGTCCATTAAGGTTTCCCACACCACAATACCCTCCCAAGTCATAGATGGTAACTTTTTCCAGGCCATTTTGTTCTTATGAGTTATTGATCTGCAAGCCAAACATTTTCAAACTGAGGCTTCACTCAGTGGCCTATAATAGCTCCAATTTATTCTGTCAAGTACTCAAAGTCCCTTAACTAGGCACTTCATCATGTACATTGTACAGAGTAAGTACCAGTGAAAAGCAAGGGTGGAACATTCCTCAACATTTGGTAATCAGGATCATTGCAATATTTAAATTTATTTATTTTTGCATCTAATGGGGCTAATACCAACAAAATATCAGAGGTTTCTTTGTTTTTGTTTTGTTTTGTCTTTTTGTTTTGTGACTCTTCTATGTCTCAAGTGCCTAAGATAGAGCCTAGAAAACAGCAGGTGCTCAATAAATCTTTTGAGTTGAACCAATTTGAATTAAATGGATGCTTGACCCTATAACCAGACTGAAATTGTCACTCTGTATCACATTTTGATACAAAGATCACAATGTATACACATTTTGATACATTTTGATATCCTTGTTTGAGACAATTAAAATCAGTGCTATTAAGAGAGTGCAACGGTAGGCAAACAATGGTTCTAGAGGGAGGGTTGGGAATGGGGCAGAAATGCATCTAACAGCATGTACTGAGAGGTGTAATAATGTGAAGAATGACTTGAATGTGTACGGTAGGAAAGCAGGAAAAAAGGCTGAAAATCCCTAAAATATCAACTGCTATTTCTAAAATAAAAATTTCCAAAGGGTACAAAGTACTTCCCCATCCACTATAATAACAACAGCTGAGATTTACTGAGGACTCAGTATGTGCTGCCATTACTCTCCTCGATTTGTACACTGACCCAGTCCTTACGCTGCACCAGAGAGGAAGGTACTATTTTTATTACACCCATTATACAGACGAGGAACAGAGGCACACAGAGGTCCAGTCATTTCCCCAAGATCACACAACTAAAAGGCAGAGAGCCAGGATTCAGAGTTTAATTCCAGTGCTTATAACCAGTGGGCTGGGAGTGAGGGAGGATAAAAAAAACCCATGTGAATTTGAAACAGAAAACAACCTAACAGTGGAGCCTGCCAGGGTGTCTTTTGCCCTTCTGTTGAACCTACATCAGTTCATTGCCAGGGCCCCTCAGTTTACCCTGGGGATCACCAGCAGCTGACAGCCACCCATGTTAAGATCCTCTGCTTGAGTGTCCGTACAGGAAGGGCAGGCTAGAAATGCCAGGGAGCTAAAACTTCTCCAGTCCTTTAAGTCAATGCAGGATGGGGGTCAGTACATAAATAATTCACTTTCTTCTCTTGGAGTGATACTGTGATAGGGTGACTCTGAGGTTTCATTCTACTGTCCTTCAGTGAGCTGCCAGAGGGACCAACTCCCAAGTGTCCCCTGTGGTAAGCTCTTCCTGATAACACACTTCATCGACTCTTTTCCCTTTCTTACCTCATTGACCTGCTATGTTTCCTGGAATCACCTTTCAAATAAACTCCTTGTCTCAGGGTCTACTTTTGGGGAACCCAAATCAAAATACTAGTCTAACCTGATATTGATCAGGACTTTTTCTAATGCAATTGATTTAACAATTCTGACCCCAAAGTAAGGATGCTAAGTACCCTATTTCTAAAGAGAGCTGAATACAACCACAGGCAAGACATCTGCTTGGTGTCTACCAAGAGGTGGTGGAAATAGCTCTGCAAACGCATCACTCTAGTCTCCTCATTTCTCTCCTGAACCCCAATCCATATTAGGAGACAATTGGGGGAAAGGTAAAGAAATGTTTGAAATCCTCTGTTAAGGAGTGAGTTCCATCATTTTTTCTTCCCTCCCCATAGGAGCTTCCTTTACCCAAGAATTGTACCAGAAGCGGACATTCCAAGTCATGGAAGGTACAGAGGGTCCCATGGGGTTTGCTGAAAGCAAATGCATGCTCTCTCCTCCACAAAGAGAACCTGCTTCCGGACACTGGTTACACAGAGAATCTAGGTCACATGCCCATTTTTACACATGTCCCTTTCTCCCCATCACCTGCGCCAGGAGAGCCAGAAGAAGGCAGAGAATAGGTAAAAGAAGGGAAAGGAAGATTCTACCTACCACCATTAGGACAGATTGCAGAAAAAGAAACTTTAATGTTTATATACCAACCAAATTAGACTTTTCAGTTTTACAAGTTATACTTGTTTCATAAAGAGAGCTCAGCAGAGCTTATCTGAATATGTGATCTAACAAGTACTCTTCCGTAAGGGTAAATTGTCAAATGCCAATGAAAAATCATTAGGAAGCACCTAAAAGCTTTTTGCTCCCCACTATTAGATTTAAAAAAAAAATTCTTCCCAAATCTTCAAGGAGAGCTGAACAACAATGTCCAGACTGAAAGAAATTCGTTTCTGATGGCAGCCCACATGTCTACTGTAACCAGTGCATTTATTTTTAAATATTGGTGATCTTGACATTGAAAGAATTTAAAATCTGTTTCAAATGAGAACTCAACAAACTGAGATTTGATGAAATTCCTTAGGGAATACTGTTGGTAAACTTTACAAATAGCATTATTGGTTTGCAAAAAGTCACCAACATATTGTCATGGTTTTGGTAGAGCCAGACACTGTATCCAGGGGGAAAAAAAAAACAGAGGAGAAAAGAAAGGAAAAGCTTTCATCAGCAGCAATGTTGAGTACCATAAAATCTATAATTAGATTTAGAGAAAAAGGCCATGGGAGTTGAGACCCCAGTGATGCAATCAGCTAATCTGGAACTGGTTAAAATTCTGGCATCGGGCTGGGGATGTGGCTCAAGCGGTAGCGCTCTTACCTGGCATGCGTGCGACCCGGGTTCGATCCTCAGCACCACATACCAACAAAGATGTTGTGTCCACCGAGAGCTAAGAAAAAATAAAATAAAAAAAATGTTAAAATAAAAAAAAAAAATTCTGGCATCGCCTGGGCATTAATTGCAATCTAGTAGTGATATAAAATGAGGAATAAGAAAAAAGTAAGCAAATAAACAAAAGTGTTGACAGATAATAATGATAAAAATATCCATTGTTCTTCCTTTTTCTGATGATTATTTCCCAAATAAGCAATGAGGAAGATACTAAATGCCACATTAAATAGAAATATCTTATAAAAAAATGTGTAGGAAAAACTGAACATGTTCATTAAAGAGCATTGAAGGGTTGGGGGAATAGGTCAGTGATAGAGTGCTTGCCTAGTATGCACAAGGCCCTGGGTTCAATCCCCAGGGACAAAAAAGAAATAAAACAACACATTGAGATTAACAATGTTTTTGTTTTGTTTTGTTTTGTTTTTTTAATTCCAAACAGAATTTATTTTTTTTCAAGCAGAGAGTGTAGATACATCTTTAACATTAAAAACATCTAGATATTAGCCTGGTGCTGTGGCACATGCCTATAATCCCAGCTACTGCATGGGAGGCTGAGGCAGAAAGATCACAAGTTCAAGGCCAGCCTGGGTAACTTGGCAAGACCCCATCTCAAAATAAAAAAAAACAAAAAAGCCTGCAGATATAACTCAGTAGTAGAACATAGACTGGGTTCAGTCCCCAGTAACCCCCCACCAAATCTAGATATCTATTCCAGAAGAAAATATGAAGTATCAAATGCACATATTTACAGATTCCAGTATTAATGTCATGGCTGGACATTCACCATTCTTTTTGGCCACCCAGCATATGATTCTCTTCACGGTGGGGGACACCACTCCTTTGTCCCTTCCTTACATCTGAGGCAGAGCCCATTTCCCACTGTACAGCTGAAAAACGCTAGGCTCTGGGTTTCTCAGCCTTCCTGTGGCTGGGTTCAGGCACTTCACAACATGCTTCATTCATCAGATGCATTCTGGAGATGGGTGGCAGTGGTGGCAACAGCAACATCCGAGTTTTAGAGCAGCAGTGACAACAATTGTGGTGGCAGTGCCTGGTGTACCAATGTCAGCAATATCAGCAGCCAAAGCTGTAGTATCTGGTGTCCAGAGAGGGCCTTTGTGTAGCATGACTAGGGCATTGGTCTGAGCCTGCAGTTTCTCCACAGATTCGTGAGCTGCCTGATGTCCTTCTACAATCACCAAGATCTCCTTGAATAAGATAATTATTATCCACAATGTATTGTAAATTGCAAAATGATTTGGAGCAATCATATCCATTATAATGAAATGAAAATGAAAATTTAATTTGATCAAATTCTCTTTGGGACAAGGATCTTCCAAAGGCAGTCCCCAAGAAAAGTAAGAGAATACACCAGGAGAATAAACCTGTACTATCTACAAATTTAAGTATGGAAAATGGACATTACAACTTTCACCCATAAGCAGTACCTAATTCTCCATAAGATTTAAAGTGAAAATTAATTTTTTTCAAAGGCTTCATTTTTAATTTTTTTTTTGTAGTTGTAGATGGTCAGAATGCCTTTATTTTATTTTTTTTATTTTTTATGCGGTGTTGAGGATTGAACCCAATGCCTCACACACGCTGGGCAAGCACTCTGCCACTGAGCTACAGCCCTAACCTCCAAAAGCTTCTTAATCAAGAAATTTTTTAGCTGATACAAAAAAAAAAAAAAAAAAAAAAAAACGTCCTGGAAACAGGAAGAGTTAGAGGCTTCTAAATCTATGACTAAGGAAAGTATTGTAAGAGGAACATAAAAGAGAAGTTAAAGTAAGAGTATTAGGAAGCTGTGAGGGACGGCATGAAATAAGAAAGGTCAATTTAGTTGGATGTCATTGGACAATATGCTTTACAATATGTAATCCATAAGCTCTCTCAAGGAAAAAGGGTCAAAATTCTTTCCAGAAACAGTTAAAAAACCACCAAATGTGACACTTACCAACCAATAAATAATGGTACAAAATAATAGTTAAAACAAAAATAGCAGCAGGAAAAGCACTTTTTTTTTTTTTTAGAAGATCAAGGTTTCCAGCAAACATTCCCTAATTAATTCTTTCAATAGCATCAGGAAGTTATTATTTAGGATTTTCATAGTTAGCACTCAGTGTTTTCAAAGTGTTTTACCAACAGTAATTAGCTGTTCTTCTCATCAGCCTTGCAAAGAAGATCAGTGTTGTTATCCCCATTTTAAAGACAAGACAGTGAATAAAGATGTACAGAGAGTGGAGACCACTGACAAACTTCATGGTAATCACTTCCGCATTTTTCTACTATTTCCCTCTTTAAAATATGTAAAAGCACTTCTTAAAAATGTCACCTTTTAACTTTGCTCAAAAACCCAGTGAAGTAGGTAGAATTATTGCCTCTCTTTTGCTGATGGGAAAACTGAGGTTTACACACACACACACACACACACACACACACACACGCACACACTGCACATAAGAGAGGTGGTTGCCTGTTCTGTTTGCTTGAACATCCTAACTCAACTACTGGCCCAGGATCCAACAAGACAGAAGTTGCCCAGAGAGACATCCTCCCGGAACAACTTCCCTTTCAAGGGGAAACAGTGCCCAAAGGATCCATGCCACATGGTACAATGACTTTTGCAAAATCAATTCCAGTAATGAACAATTCTGAGATCATTTTATTAATAGCAAGGACCACCAGTTCCCTCAGACAACTGAGGACCATCTTGAACAGAAAGATGGCACTTGTTACACGTGAAAACAAACAAACAAAACCACAGATTCCCTGATGACTTTAGGAAAACCAGTCTTGTTGAGAATAATATAAGCTGATTAGTCTTTGAGAAGAGTAATTCAAAACTAGGCAATCAATTTAAGAAAGTTTTGACCAGAACAGAATCAACTTAAACTTATTTACGAAGGTTTTCATCATATATGGTATTTCTTCATAGAAAATACAAAAATTAACCATACCAGAATGTCTTCTTTATTCTCTGTAATTATGTTAGACTTCATATTTTCCTTTTAGGAGAAAAAAAATGTCAACTGTTTTATTTGTAATTTAGTTGAGCCATTATCTAAATGTTAGCAATTGTAGAAAACTATGAATAATAAAAAAGAAAAGTTGTCAGATCGAAGTCTGGCCTCCTTTTATCCCCCCACTGCATGAAATTTGACTATATCAAAGCAAAATAATTTGGAATTAGTAACACGCTATTTTCCATTCATCTAAATGACAATTAGGCTAAGTGAAGAAAATTTGGCCTTGAAGTGTATAAAATTATTCAACATTAAACAAAAAAGAGCTCAAGGAGTCAGTGTATTTTCAGTCACTACTCTGCAAATGATGTTTCATTTTCTTGGAGATACTGCTTTAGAAGATTTATATTTTAAAACACAATATTTTCCCTTTTTAATGATACTGGGGATTGAACTCAGGGGCACTCTACCACTGAGCTACATCTCCAACCCTTTTATTTGTTTGTTTGTTTTGAGGCAGGGTCTCACTAAGTTGCCCAGGCTGACCTTGAATTTGAGATCCTCCTGCCTCAGCTTCCTTATTTGCTGGGATTACAGGTGTGCACCATTGTGCCCTTACTAATACACACTTTTTAAAAAAACTTGTCCTCTCCTTACAAGCATATTATTGTAACTCTGGTCAAATGTTTTTAATGTTTATTTCTTTTACTTTTATCTCACTGAATTCTTCATCTGAGGAAAGCACCCATTAGAAAACCCAAACATGAGCTGTGACAGAATTCCACAAATAGAAAATAACCTAAAGGCTTACATTGGGGTGATTCCAAAAGCAATGACATGCCCAAACCCAACCAATCCACACTACAGGCATTTCCTTTTAATGCTGTCTGTGAGTTCTTGTTATTTGGCTTCTCTTAAGAATTGAAGCCAAAAGCCTTCTACAATCCCTTTTTAAAGTGATTTTCTTTCTCCAATTTTGAGCAAAGGAGTATCACGAAATTCCTCCCTTTAAGAGGATTTTGAAAACACTCACTCTGTTCTCAACAGCTAACCTTCTGTGGACAGACCAGTATACTGGCCACCATTTGGAAATACCATGAAAGAATTTGGGAAGAGGCACAAGGCACCCAGGAGTGGTGAGCAATAGAAACCAACCAGGACCAGGTACCAGGACCAGGCCAGAGGTAGCCAGATCCATCCCTTTTCCACTGCAGCACCTGGAGCAGCTGGATGTGCAGCCGGATGTGCAGCCAGTTACTCATATCCTTAACCTTGCCTTTCTTCTCACTGAGCTATCTACACTCTGCAAACCAGGGTTGCAAGAAGCAGGTACTAAATCAAAGGTCAAGGTCCACCTGGTGTGACAACTGTGTGCGATAGCATGAGGCCCTTGGGAAAGGACACCATATCACTGTCTTAACATTTAGGCCCATTTACGCTGCTCCAGCTTGGCAGTAACAACACTAATCGCTAACAGTTAAGGGCATAATGTGTCTGATGCTGTATAAATCTCAATACACACAACAACACCCTGAAGTAGACATTATTCCACTTTTTACAGGCCATAAAACTGAGGCACCAAGAGGTTAAGTAACTAACTTACTAGGATTGAAGCCTCGTTTCTCTGACCTCAGAGCCCACTCATTTATCCATATGCTAATTAAATATGCATATTGTCCTAGCCTGGGTCCCTATGAGTGCAGAGCCTAAGGCAGAAAGTTATATGGTAGTGTTGTGTTAGAAAGTGCAATCCTGGGGGCAGGAGTGGAGAAAAGGGGGAGCAAGGCAGGGAAATGAGAAGAACCGACACAAGGATACAACATGGAACTCACCACTGCTGACTGCTGCTGACTGCTCAATCTATAGGACTTTGTCCCCCCACCCCCAGAAGTCATATCAACTACATCTTCTCATGGGCGAAAAAGGGCAAAATTTATCCATTGGCTCCTACTCTCTGCTAGTCAAAAGGATACCTCCTAGGAATTTATCTCCTCCACCCCTCCAGGTTACCCTCGGGTGAGAATGAACCTGAGGGTTCAGTCCCTTGGGGAATCAACAAGGAATCCAGAGCTGGAGGTGAAAGGTGTGCCGTGGGCAGAGGATGAGGGGCGGTCAGCTGACACCTGAAATCAAGCTAAGCCCGTGGAGAGAGAGAGGTCGGCTCATGCATATGTACTCTGTCATGATATTGGGTTTCCAAATGGAGTAAAAAGCCATAAACTGCTCACATGAAAACCATAAAATTGTATATATCTTGAAGTTCATCAGTTGCTCCTGGAAGAACCCTCTTAACTCTACCACAGAATTTAGAGTACATAGGGATGTAATATACAGACCCTAACCAGAAATCATCTCATAGAGTAATTATGTTCATAACCCAACCTGATACTATTCACCAATGATAGCAGGTCAGGAACCTCTCTAGGAAGAACTGGGAAGTCATTCCTAATTCATCCCTCCGTCCCCACCTTTGGGTTAGATATTCCCTAACAATGTCCTATGCATAGATCTTTGTGGTTTCATTTTATATATAATTACCTGTTGATGTGTCCTTCTTCTCCCAGCAGACTTCTTGGGGAAGGGACTTGGTCTCACTGGTCTTAGATCCTCAGCACAGCATTGCATAGCCTAGCATGAACCAGTACTCAAGGAATATAATGTAAGGAAGAAGACAGAGGCAAAGGGCTGAAACAGTCCTGTGGGCCAGAGAATCAGGGAAGAGCATGCAGACAGAGGAGGGCTTTACCTGAGGCTACCAGTTGTGAAGTTTTGATGGAAACTATCTGTTCACTTGTGTGACTTTCTCTACCAGCACCTAGCTGGAGAGTGGAGGGCAACTCTGATCCAGGTGTCGTTGATCTTGACAAGTATGTGACCAAGGGATCCGAAGATAGTATTTTAGCAAGATGTTAAATGGCATTTCCTATTTTATCAGAGTTTCAGTTGAGACTTCAATCCATGGGAGATGGGCTTTAAGTCTTGGTAGATTCATAAAAGCAGTGGTGTCAAGACTTATATCCACAATTGTCAAGAAGTGGGTAAAAACCAGTCCTATTGCCCTTAGCCCATTGTCTATCTCTAGACTATGAAAGAAAATGGAAGTCCCCCCACCAAGAATTATTCTGGAAAAAAAAATGCATCATGGCTTTATCTTTCCAAGGGAGAAAGGAGGTTGATGATTATTACCCTCAAGTGATATGAGGGAGTATGACTGGTCCAGTAGCCTAATGAGGGCTATCACTGGTGAAATTCTAGGATGACCCTCCAAATGAGCTAATACAGTCTTCTTTCCTTGAAAGCATGTATAACCTGTGGCTATGATGGGGGTATGGCTGCCACAATTATATTGCATTATATGACAAGGGGGATTTTGTGGTTAAAGTCCCTGGTGAGTCAAGCCAATCAAAGGGAAAATTATCATGGCTGAGCCTAACCTAGTTAGGTAAGTTCTTAAAAGGACATCTAATGGTCTGATGTACTTTTGCTGCTCTAGAATAAAGCAAATACCCATGTTCTGAACGGTCCTTGATAATTACATGGCAAAGAACAGTAGTGGCCTCTAGAAGCTGAGACTGGTTCCCATTTAACAGCCACCAAAAAAATGGGGCCTCTCCTAGGAATGTCAGTCTTACAGCTGCAAGGAAATGAATTGTGACAGCAGCCGTGAGTTTGAAAGGGTCCCAGGGAAGAATCACAGCTCCAGCTGACACCTCAATTTCAACCTGGTGAGGTCCTTAGCTATGGACTCAGCTAACTCCTACTGGGACTCCTGGCCCACAAAAACTGTGAGATAGTCAAGTTGTGTTGTTTTAAACTGCTAAGCTTGTGGTAATTTGTTACACCACAAACATTTGTTACCACAACAGGAAATGAAAGCAGGGCCTCAGTGAAGAGTGGTATGAAATCTTGGGAAACATTCATGCCTGCCCCTGAGAACTGGAGAATGACAAACACTGGTGCCTGCTTCTCAGCCGGAGAAGTCTGAGGATGAACAGTTAGTTACCTGAAACTGCAATCTGTAACGGCTTGATGAGGAGAGAAGTCAGCAGGGTATGTATTTATTCCAGGCCAAGTTGTCCTGCAGAAGAAGCTGGGAATGAGACGTCTCAAAAGAACTCTGCCCAAGAGAACTACCTATTGGGAAAAAGCAATCTCAGCAGAACGGGTTTGGCAAGGCATGTGCAGGAGATCAGACCGACACTAAGCCATATGCTCTGACAATGGACACTGATGGATAGCTGGTATCAGCACCAGTCAAGTCCATCCTTAGGGACATCTGAAATACCTGGAGACACTTCTGGTTTTTGAACTGGGGGCATAACGGATAAAAGCCAAGGATACTGCTTTTACATGCCACATGGCATGGGGACAGCCCCACAAAGCAAAGTGTTATGCAATTTGTATAGAGAGGCGATCAAGAGATATCCTGAATACCTCTCACTGTTCAACTAGTTTAACAAAGTTTTAATGATAGTAACCAGTTCAAAGAGAAGAGGATGTAACTTCAGCATGAGACTCAAATTTAACAGTGTGTTTTACAAGAAGGTAGAAGTTCCAGTGAGAGATAAGGAAATTTCCCATTGTCTAGGGTCAGGTTTCCTAGAAGCGGAGCCTGAGGCAGGGATTCTTGTGCAAGAGAGTCAGTAAGGGAATGCAACCTGAGTGAAACTCCTTCAGTTCATCTCCCAGATGCCATAACAAAGATCCTTAAGCTGGATGTCTTGAAACAAAGAGAACTTTCTCTGGAGGCTAGAAGTCTGACGTCAAGTCGTCTGTAGGACTGGTTCCTTCCTAGGGCACAGAGGGAGAATCTGTTCTGTGCGGCTCTTCTAGCTTCTAATGATGACGAGCAACTCTGGGTGTTCCATCCTTCCAGCCTCCACCTCCATCTTCACCTGGCACTCTCTCGGTGCCCGTGTGTCTTTCACCTTATCAGGACACCATCTTAGGGATCCACTGTACTCCAGTATGTCCTCCTCTTAACCATTGTATCTGCAAGAACCCTATTTCCAAATAAAGCCCTATTAGGGATTAGGACTTCATCATATCTTTCTTGGGAAACACAAATCAACCCGTAACATCCCCTAAAGAAATGAGGGTTCAGCGTAGGGGAGCCCAGGGGAGAAGTCTGGTCAAGCTATGAGTTTAGTTCATCCCAGCCTCATCCTCATCCCACATGGAGCTCTGAAGCCTGAATAGCATCAAACTCATCTCCTGTCAAGAGAAGGGAATAGAAGCCTTTCATACCCACTGAGTCACCCAACTTTGGGCTTCAGGCTGTCCAGGAAAGGAAGATGTATCATGCCAGGTAGCCATTTCTGGGTTGGATTTCCCTTCACACTAGCGCAATAGTTATTAAATACATCAGAGACACTGCTAGACCCTGGTTCCAAGTCTCTGACACAAAAGGTCTAAATTAGAGACTGAGAATGGCATTCTTAGCAGCTCCCAGGTGATGCTCTTTCCTAGTCCAGGGACCACACTTTGAGAAATACTGATGTAGGGCCATTTTAAGAAGGGGTACTTGTGAGTAGTCAGTGACCAACACAGAGCATTGAGGGGATGGGATAAGCACACTAACGGGTATAAAAGGAATCTGGGCAGGGCAGCAACAGTGGAATAACTGTTATATCCTTCTTTACAAGTCCAAGGATCATGGAGAATGGAAAAATAAAACCAGGAGGGCTGCAGGGGAATCAGTCTCCCCAGGAGAGAGCCAGAGTTTTGTTAACAGCAAAGAATGGGAGAAGTGCCCAAGAAAAAAGGCTGTGGGAAGAGGGATGATACCACTATAGGCTGCAGGTTGTCAGGATTAAAAGGCAGAAAAAGGAGCTCTTATTTTTTAAACACTCAGTGAGACAAGTGGAGTGTACAGTAATGAGGCAGGTGATTGTAGAGCTACAGAATCATTCTTAGAACTCATCTGTGTGCCTTGTGACCAAATTGGTTGTCAATGCCAATCCACCCCCTCGTTACAATCTCTGACTCTTTGAGTGGCTGTCAACCACGCAGCAACACCACTCATTCCAGGGGCCTGAAGAAGCCCATCAACTGTGCTACAGTCTGGTTACTTTACTGGTAGAGACAAAGCTTCATGGCAGCATAAAGCTGTGGCTAAAGCTTAACTATATGGCTCTTCTAGTAAGAGAGTTATCGAAGATTGCATAAAATTACAGCATTTTTACCATGCCCAAGAAAACGTTCTGTGGCTATGCAGGGTAAAGAAATTCTCTGAAATGAATTATAGGAAAGACAAATTAAAACAGGAAATTTAAAGAAACACTCAGAAATAAGTAAAAGGATGAATTAGCCTTGATGTCCACAGAAATTGCTGGAAGAAAAATCTGGGAATAAATTTAGTATTACTTCAACAGCATCAAACTGAACTGTGAGAACAAATGTGGAGAAAATAGCAAACTATCTCCACATTGAAAATAAAGGAAACAAATAGACTAGTTTTGGCTGTGTGTGTGTGTGTGTGTGTGTGTGTGTGTGTGTGTTTATTAGATAGGTAACACAGACTCAATTTTTTTTTTTTTAATATTTATTTCTTAGTTGTCGGCGGACACAACATCTTCGTTGGTATGTGGTGCTGAGGACCGAACCCGGGCCGCACGCATGCCAGGCGAGCGCGCTACCGCTGAGCCACATCCCCAGCCCCCACACAGACTCAATTTTGATCCTAACACAGACTCAATTTTGAATCCTGCTTTTTTTCCAAAAGAACTTCCTTTCATTTCAAGCTGAATGGAAAGTAGATAGAAAGTCTGCATAAAACAAGGAGAAAACTTTCTTCCAGAGAAGAGCATCCTTAAAAAAGAAGAAGAAGAAGAAGAAGAAGAAGAAGAAGAAGAAGAAGAAGAAGAAGAGAAAAGATTTTGAAACTGGGACCCACATTTTTATTCCCCTCTCAAGGCAGCTTTATGGGATAAAAGACTTAAAAAGATGGGAGTCTGAAATACCTATAATTTTACATTGGAAGGATATTTTATTTTTTTTCTATATATAAAAAAAATGTACTCTCACTAAAGAAATTTGGGGAAATTCAGAGTATTTCTATTTGTAAAAGTATGAAGAAGAAAATAAATGGTACCCATGATTTTACCATGGAGATAAAATCATGAAATACATATTTTTCTCCATTATGATTGAGATTATATTATTTTTATCACCTTATTTTTCCACTTAACATCATACCATAAATTTTTCCAATGTATAAAGGGGTCTTTTTGATGTACATAAATCAACTTTGTTTATACACTGTTAATTTATGCTATTAAATTACAAAGAGTGTTATCCAGAAATTTCAGGGTTCTCACTGCCAAGAAAGCTGCTATATTTTGATACCAGTGTCCAATGGGACAAGTGTGGGAAAGCAATAATTATATCTTTGTGTTGATTCATGTCTTGCATATCTGCCCATATTCTAGAAACTCTTTCTCCTACCCTACAACACTACCAAACTCTCAACAATACAATAAAGGAAACAAATAGACTATTCTAGTTTGGGCTGTGTGTGTGTGTGTGTGTGTGTGTGTGTGTGTGTGTGTGTTTATTAGGTAGGTAACAGATAGATAGCTAGGTGTACCTAACACAGACTCAATTTTGAATCCTGCTTTTTTTCCAAAATGAAAGTATATTAACTTTGTTGGGTTTTGTTTTCAGATTAAAGTAGCAATTTATGCTCCTTTCTAAAGTGTTAGTAATAGAGCAAATTAAATTAATGGGAAGAGTTTAAACGCAAACATGTTTTAAAACAAAAGGTAACTACTAGTAATCCCCACATCAAAAGGTAAATCCATCTAACAATTTTTTCAACTGGTAAAATAGTGTCCTATCTTTACCTAACTTGCTGAAAGAGTATAGTGTAGTGATTAAGAGTAAAGATTTTGATATCAACATTGTGTTTTAGTCAACTTTACATTATTAAAACAAAATACCTAAGGCAGCTAGCTTTATAAACAGAAGAGGTTTATTTAGCTCACAGTTCTGGAGGAACTAAAGTCCAAAAATAGTTTGACTCGGCTGAAATCAAGGGTCAGTGGGGCTCTACTCCCTCTGGAAGCTTGAGGGATGGATCTTTTCCTTGCCTCTTCTAGTTTCTGGTAGCCGTCAGCATAATTGACTTGTGGCATCATGGTCACATTGTCTTGTCTTCTTTGGTTTGTACCAATTCTCCCTCCATCTTATAAGGACACTTATAATTACATGTACATATCTAGATAATCCAGGATAATCTCTCATCGCCAGACTTTTAACTTCATCACATCAGTGAATCCCCTTTTCCATATAAAGTAAACTCCAAATGTTCTAAGATGAGAATAAGAGCATATTTGGAACCATCATTCAACATACTAAAATATCCATTAAAACTGTGTGTGTGTGTGTGTGTGTGTCTGTCTGTGTGTGTGTGTCTGTGTGTGTGTGTGTGTGTGTGTGTGTGTGTGTGTGTGAGAGAGAGAGAGAGAGAGAGAGAGAGAGAGAGAGAGAGAGAGAGAGAGAGAGAGAGAGAGAACAGAGACAGAGACCTTGAGTGAGACCAAACTTTTTAATTTTGGTACCGATGAGCCAATCCATCTATATTCCTAGGCACAGGCTGATCTCCAGAGACAAGAAATTGGTTGCTGCTCCACAGGCTTTTATAATCTGCTTTGAACACACCAGGTGGATCGTCAATTACAATATTTTCCAAGCTTTAGCTGAACAAAGCAAGTTCTAGCTCCCATCCTCTCCATGTGTTGTTTTCAGTAAATACACATTTGGTCTTGTGTGAATAAAAAAGATTTCTCCAGCCTTGCTTCAGGATCCATATATCCTATCCCATTTGTCTGATTCTACCACCCCCATGCCACCTCGCTAGTTTTTCAAATGCTTTAAGGAATAATCAGTTTATCTTAACAGATGAAACTTCCAGATTTTCTGTCTTTCTAAGGAGATTAAACCCAGGCAGTAAAAGCCAGAGGCCAACTTTCCTCAATAGACAAGAATTGCATGTCTTTATGTATATTGTCAAATTTTCTCAAAAAGAAAATAGAAAGTTGAAAAAATGACTCTCATGAGTATAATAATCAGTCCATTTTAATATCCTTCTAAATTAAAAGGAATAAGTGCTTAAGAATTCATGCCAAATAAATACAATAACAATAGTGCATTTGGAAGATTACATTCATTCCAAATAAATACAATGACAATAGTGCATTTGGAGGATTACATACATGCTGGGAGAAAAAGTGCTAAGACCTCCTAGTTGATATAGGCAGTTATACCAGTCAGGTTCTAGACTCATTTGATTTCCTTGGTTTAAACAAAAATGTGAAGGTACACAGATCTTACAAAACTTCTGATGTATATTCATTTCACTTCAGAATTTGTTTCTTCAGAAGCAGGTAGATCAAGGTCAAGAGTGCTAGCAGGAACTGGGTAGAGGGGAAAAAATGATTGGGTAAGTGTACCCTGAGTCACTCCTGAAAAGCCTAATACAACAGCCACAACCAGCCTTAGCCCAGAAAGCAAAAAAGCTCTTTGAGAAGTGGTGTGGTGGAATGAGGCTGAGAATTAGAAGTCATGAGCTCTAGTTCTGGCTTTTCTTGCCTCATAGTTACATGAAAAGGAGTTGTTTATAATAGGCCAAGAGGGAGAGTTTGAGAACCACAAAAGCCAAGATGATTATTGAGAACTAACATTCACATCAAATATGTACACATGTGTATGCACGCATACACACACATCTCAGAAATAGAAAACCCTTGATGAATAATGCGTATGTATTTTTAATTGCCATTCCACTTACCTTTGTGAAGGCATAACTAACTCAGGGAAATAAATTAGATCAAAACTATTCTTGGTTTAACTTCCGTAAATTGCTACTTACATTGGGAAAATAGGCAATTATCTGTTTCCAAGATCTTTGCTTATCTATTGCTGAATAACAAATCACGCCATGCTTAAAACAACAATTTATTATTTCTTGTGATCCTGTGTGTTGGCTGGGTGGGAAATTTTTGCTCTGTGCAGTGTCCACCAGAGTGCTGGGACAGCTGGAAGATATATAAAGACACCACTCAGGCAGCTGATGTGGGATACTGACTGGGAGCTCAGATGTGGCTATAGGGTCAGAGACTTGGGTTCTCAATGTGGTCCCCTCCACATGGTGGACTGAGCTTCCTCACAGCACAGCAGTTGAGTTCCCTGAAAAATCATCCTCAGTGCCCCAAATCAGAAACTGCTGATCTTTCACAGAATTGGGGCTTGAACCCATGCTAGGAAAGTGCTTTGCCTCGAGCTACATCTTGAGCTAGAAGTTGCCAATCTCTTTAGGCCTAACCTCTTCAATTTCACATTGTCACCTCCACCACATTTTGTATTTGTCCAAAGAAGTCACTGGGGCAGCTCAGATTCAAGAGGATGATGGAATGGGGAAAGGTAGCTCACATCTCTTAATGGAGGGAGCAACAAAGAATCTGTGGCCACTCACTATTACACAAAAGCCAATGAATTAGTGGTACTGGATATGCTCAGGATTCAGAGACTGAGCTACAGGTAATGAATGGTTGAGCAGTTACAAACAGAGAACCGCTTTTCTCCAGCCTTTGTGTTACATAAGAAAATGGAAAGTCTTTATTATTGAAGATCCTGATATGTGGTTGTTCTGTTACTTGCAGCTAAATGTAGCCTAGTTACAAATCATTTCACTTTCATTATTGAGAATACCAGCTGCAGAAGCTGTGCTGGGACGACTTAGGAGACCAGAGTGAAAGAACTTCAGGGAAGTTTTCCTGAACAAATATGAGAAAAATTTCTCAGGACTTTCAGAGGTACGGCCAAGTCCTTGGGCAGATAAGTTGACAAAGTCATCACAGCTTGGACTTAACATGAACATGAATTGAATTGGATTCCCAGGCTGGTGAGCTACACAGGGCAGACATTGTCTCCCACGGTGTCAGGCTGATTGTACTTAATGAAGTTGTCTATTTTAGTGCTCCTGAAAGTGCCAATGTGCAATGAGATAAGGAGATCGCACCAGAGTTTAAACCAATGGTTTCCTTCACTGAGAAGTCTTGCCACCAAAAAAAAAAAAAAAAGTATGCTTATGCTTATATTCTAAAACAAGTTTTTGTTGTTGTTTGTTTGTTTGTTTGTTGTAAATCTCCTAAATCTCCTATCCTTTTCTAATTGGTGAGTTTGCAGATCTGTAGCTGCTCCATGGACCACACAGGCTAATGAGTTGTAGAGGCCAGGCACAGAGTCAGCCTACATATGATACTTTTACAAGGAAAGTCATCCCAAGATTCCATCCTGAAAACTGTTCCAATGATTCACAGCAAAGGACTTCTTTATATCTAAATATGCTGGCCACCAAATTAAGCTTCCTTTGAAATTTTCCTGAATATATTGATCAGTGTATTTGTAGGTATCAAAAAGTCTGAATCTATTTATTTTAACTATTAAACTGATTTGTGATTTGCTCCCAAATGAGAAAGTGGTAACTATCTAGTCAAGGTGATGTGATGTAAAGAAATTTTCTGTCCCATGTCACTTGCAATTTGATTTTTCAATTATACCCAATGTAGCACAGTTCTCTTTTTCAGGGGGTAAAATAATAATAATAATAACAACAACAACAACAACTAAATATCTAGGATGTCATTAGGAATTACATTCTATTCAGTAATAGAAACTGGAAGGCAGAGTAAGAGGAGGAGGAGACACTGGTTAAACAAATTAAGAGCTTCGTTTTTCTCACACAGAAATATTCTGGAGCTAGATGGCTCCAGGTTGGTATCCTGGCTCTTTGATGCCATCAGGCCCCAGGTCTTTTTCCTTTCCACTGGGCCATCCTCAGCTACTGCTTCACAGTCTCAATTTGGCTGCTCCCCAATCAGCGGTATATTCCTATTCCAGGAAGAAGGCAAGAATAAAGAGCAGAAAGCACACAATAGTTAATTCTGACCTCTTTTAGAAAGTTTTATTAAAGGGTCCACTGAGGAAATTTCAATTCCATATCTTCTTGGCCAGAATGTCAAGTCCTGGTCACCATGGGGAAAAAAAAAGATTTTTGTTCATCCCTCATATTAGATTGCCATAACAAAGAACAAAAACTGGTGACTTAAATGAAGGAAATTTATTTTCTCACAGTTCCGCAGGCTAGAAATTCAAGATCAAGATGGAGACAGCCTCTCTCTGAGGCCTCTCTCCTTGGCTTGAAGATGCCATTTTCTCTCAGTGTCTTCACATGGTATTTCCTCTATCTGTATCCTGATCTCTTCTTCAAAGGACGCCAATCATACTGGATTAGGGCCCACCCTAGCGACTTCTTCCTTCAGTCTTGGCAACCACGAATCTGCTTTCTGTCTCTATAGGATTTACCTATTCTGAACATTTTACATAAATGAAATCATACAACTTGTAGTCTTTGTATTTAGTTTATTTCATTATAATGTTTTCAAGCTTTGTCTGTATTATTACATTGATCAGTACTTCTGGTTTTTTTTTTATGACTAGATACTATTTCATTGTACAAATTTTGCTTTGATTTTAAGAGTTCATTATTATCAAGTATTTTTTATATTAACTCTCTGAGACCCTGGAAAGACATAAATAAATAAATAAATAAATAAATAAATAAATAAAAACTCATATTAAAATTCTACCCCACTTTATGGAGACCTTATGGACTTCAGTTATGCTATCTACAAAATGAAATGTTTTTCTTTTTTTTCCCCTACATCCTTTAAGTCCCAAGCTTCTAAGAGTCTTTTCTAGAGTTTGGATCTTAAATGTCCCCCACAAAGGCCCACATGTTAAAGGCTTGGTCCCCACCCAGTCTGTGGTATTATTGGGAGGTCGTGGGAACTTTAAGAGGTGGGGGCCTAGTGGTAGGAAACTGGGTCACTTACTGGGAGCATACTCTTCAAAGAGATATGTATCACCAGTCCCTTTTTCCTGTGGCTTCCCCACCACCATGAGGTAAGCAGGCCACCTCTTCTGCATGTTCCTGCCATGATGTATTGGGCTTCTACAGGCCCAAAGAAATAGGGCCAAGTGACGATGGATTGAAGCCTCTGAAACTGTGAGTCAAAATACTCTTCCTCCTAGATAAGTGTTTATCTCAGATATTTTGTCACAGTGATAAGACGCTGATGAACACAGTGATCTCATTGAGTCCCAGGATATCTTTACCTTTGATGAAAGAAAATATGCAGACTTGTGGTTCAGTTTTATCTAAATGGGTTACACTTTCCTATAAGATGTAGAAATGTTTTGAATGTTCTTTTATTTTTCAATTGTCTCCAAAAAAAACCACTAAGCTTTCAGAGGGACCTGAATTCAAATATGGATAGGTTTGTGAATAACTGGGTTTGGAGACAAATCAGAAAACCAGAATAGCTATGAAAATATTCAGTTCTCCCAGAAATTATACACTAAGGAATAAATACCCACATCACCTCATCATACTTTTGAAATGAAGAAAGAAGATACTGCTTTGACTATTCCCATCTTTGACTTTTGATGAGGGAGGAATTTATTCATGCAAATATACACACAGTTAATGGGTGCCACTTGTATTTGTGAATACATCTGGCTCAAAAACAGAAGAATCTAGTAGTCAGACCCACCTGCAATTTCCCCAATCTACACAAAAAGACAAGCCACACCCATCACATTTAATAACAAATTCTTTTCGCATCTGCTTTAACTGAGCTTGAAAAAAGGATGCCTGTTATCGGCATATTGTATGTTCTCATTCCAGAATCTCTTTCTTTCATTCAATTCACAGGGGACTCCGTGGGTGGCAGTCGAGAGGGTAGATGTCAGAATTGATTAATCCATCATTGTATATTTTATAGTGAAAAGAAAGATGAAGAGCAGCTGGGTAAGAAGTAAATAAGTACAGAACATCTGTGTGTATATATAAATGAAAATAAAGGGCTTGAAAGAACATACGACAAATTGTTAACGGGACTGGAATGCCTTAGCGAGGCACATGTGAGCAGATAAACTCAGGAACCGCTACTTGAGTGAAGTTTCTGGGAGTCCATAGACTGGAACACCTCAAAAAAGTGCTACACGTTGTACCCCTTTTCACCAACAGAGAGGCACAATCCTTAATGAACCTCTTGGGATTTGAAAACATCATATGTCACATTTCAGTGTCCGTTTACTAAGTGACCCTCAAGGCAGCCTGCTTTGAATGGAACCAAGGGAAAGAGAAGCTTTCTAGCTGATCTCAGCTTATGAGTATGCTTTATGACTTCCCATGTCCAATAAAGTTTGAAATGTCTGTGACTGATCTGAAAAAAATACATTCAAAGACTCACTGCCCTGCCTCCTAGAGTTTCATAGAAAAGTCATGCCTGCCTTTAAAATAACTATTTTTCTTCTGCAAAGCAGCTTTTGGCTTACTACTTACTGTGCCCTAGTAAAGACTCAATGCCTTCCTATATTAGTTGCTACTGCAACAAATTACTGTACGCTTAGTGGATGTCGTAGGTTGAATAATGGCTATCCAAAAATATCAAGTCCTAAATACCAAGCTATGAATGTCACTTTATATAGAAAAAGGTCTTTGTGGGTGTGATTAAGTTAAAGATCTTCAGAAGGGTTGATAATTCGGGATTATTTGAGTGAGCCTTGATTGCAGTTACAAATGTCTTCACAAGAAAGAGGTAGATAGAGATCTGATAGACAGAAAAGGAGAAAATACTCACACAGAAAAGACACTGAGAAAATGAAGGTCGAAGTTCGAGAGAAGTAGCTGCTAGGTTAAGGAACAGCAGCAGTTACCAGAAGCAGGAATAGAGGAGGAATGGATTCTCCCCTAGAGGAAGCATAGCCTTGCCTGTGCATCTGATTTATCCCATGATACTGATTTTCAGTCTTGTAGCCACCAGAAGAGTGAAGGAATAAATTTCTGTTGCTTTAAGCCACTAAATCTGTGCTAATTTGTTATAGCAGCCATGGGAAACTGATGCAAATGTATATATATGCTCTCTCGCTATTTTGGAGGTCAGAAGTCCAAAATCAGTCTCACTGGACTAAGGTCAAGGTGTTGGCAAGAGGAATGATTCCTTCTGGAAACTCTGAAGGAAGAATCCATTCTCTTCCTTTGTTCAGTTTCGAGTGGCAGCGGCCCTTAACTTCTGACATCTTCATCTTTCTTCAAAAATGTATGACTCTGATTACTGCTTTAGTTATCCCATCACTTTTCCCTCTGGCTGTGACTCCTCTTGTGTCCTCCCAGGAAGGGGTCCATTCATATAATCCAGGGTAATCCCACCATTTCAAAACCCTTGACTTTGTAAAATAAACAAAGTTCTTTTCACCATATCATGTGACATCTATAGGATCTGGGGATTTGGATGTGGACATATTTAGGGGCCATTATTCAGTCTACCATACTATCTAACTATCAGATTTCAAATGACTATGCAACCTCATCTTCCCATGATAAGCTGAGGTATTATCTGGCCCAGCAACCCCAAAGGTATGTGCAGCTGCACTCCATCTTCAAGGAAAAAATTATGAAGCTCAAGTCAATTCTGAAGACATCAGCATGTTTCATAAACTCCTGGCTTACACTCTCTGTACTCCTGCTGCTGATACACTGCCATATCCTTCTCATTTCACAAATGCGTCAGAAACTAAAAAAAAATAATAATAATAATAAAAGATTTTTCAATCATTCTACATAAAATGTAGCATCTTCTTTAAGTGGATTGCCCCAATATTACAGTGCCACTTATGTGAGGATAGCAAGATAGAATTTGGAGCGCCTGCACTTTGTTTGGAAATAGAAATTCCCTAAAAGTAAAGACAAACATCAATTCATGGACAAAGGTTACCAATTTGGTCAAGTGGTCAAGGTATTACAAGAAATAAGAATGGAAAATTGATGAGGAGGACATCTGGGGAACACCTAAATGATGGTGAGACGATTGCACTTTTCAAAGATGACCACATATCACATCTGTTTAAGTCAGCTTTTACGCTGTTGTTGCCAAAAGACCTAACAAGAACAATTTTAAAGAGAAAAAGTTTATTTGGAGGCTCACAATTTCAGAGATCCATAGACAGTCCACAGACAGCTGACTCCATTACTTGGAGTACTTGGAGCACCAGGTGAGATAGAACATCCATGAGAGAAGAGTGTCACTGAGGAAAACAGCTGGGAACTTGGCACCCAGGAAGCAGAGAGAGACTAAACTCAGCTCACAAAATATATACTCCAAAGGCACACCCCCAATGACTTACCTCCTGCAACCACACCCTGATTTCCTACAGTTATCAGCCAGTTAATCTCCTGATTGGGTTAAGGCTCTCAAAACCCAATCGTTTGACGTCTAAATCTTCTTCCATTATCTCACACATGAGTTTTGGGGGACACCACATATCTAACCCATAACACCATCTCACACGTGTCTCCTACAATATGATATTGACAATGCTCCCTTGAGAGGTGAAGTCTATATTCCTTTCCATGAGTCTGGGAAAATCTATGACTATGGTGAAAATTATGGCCCATGACCTCTAAGGCTAAACTATGGCTTTCTTCTGGTCCTCTTAGAATGCTTGCTCACCTTTGAAATCTAGTGACCACACTGAGAAAACCAGGCAGCCACATGAAAAAGACACACCTAGATCTTTCAGTCTCAATCCCACCTGAAGATCCAGGATATATCAGCATCAATCTCTATAATCAGAATAATCCAGCTCCCAGCTTTCATTCACCCAAAGTAACACTAAGCACAACACAGATGTGCTATCCCTAAGAGACTTGCCTAAATAGCAAATTCATGATCAAAATGAATTCTATCTTAAGCTGTTAAATTTGGGATGCTTTGTTACATAGCAATAGATAAGAGACACACAAGCTCTCAGAACTGAGAGAATATTCTCAAAATGTAAAATTTTTTGTTTCCATTATAAATGCTAACTAAAGTTCAAACGCTGTATATAAGACTCTCAAAAATCTGGTGGACAAGTAAAACTGTTCTGTGCATATCAGTCAGACTCTTTCCCCAGCCACCGCATATTTACTCTATGGGCATGAGAACAGGTCAGCATGGTGAGAGGGATGGGTTTCCCTTCATCAAGGCCAATCTGGCTACTTGTATTGCTGAGTGCTCAATCTACTAACAGCATAAACCAGTGATGACACCACGGTATAGTCTTGTAAACTAGTACTGATAGATATTTTTCTACACTGAAAACCTTTCATCATAGAGAGCTGGAAATGACCCCAATGGAGTAAAAACATATCCTGGATATAGATTATCTTTCCTAATGCTCCTATTTCTGTCATCTACAGATTTGCTCAATATTTTGTTCACTCGGCTACATTTTGTAAATGTACACAAAAATAAATAAATATGTGATGAATTGATGCCTGTGGCGGTCACTGACATTAGCATGTATCCTATTACTAAAAGCAGTCAGCCTTATAAAACAGTAGAATGGCTTATTGAAAACTCAGTTATGGTGTCACCTGGGAAACAATATTGTGTTAGGTTTGAATGCTTTCCTACAGAATGATACAGGTTGTGATTGAAAAACAAACAACAAGAGGCCAAGATGGAGTACCAGAATCCAAATCAAATCTCCCAGCCATAACATCAACAAAAGGGGACACAAGCATTTGAAGACACTATACATCAGGCAATGAAGGACAGATATCCCTGAGATCAGGTATCAAATGAGATAAGCTTCACGACTGCCCCAGCCTACTGTCTTGAGAGCACTTCCAGGCTGCAGTGTGGGGACAAGAAATCCTCATGGAACCTGGTAGGCTCCCTGAGTTAGGGAGATGGAACTGATGGGAATTTGGGGAGACCAAAGTGACGGAAGTCACATGGAAGTATATGAGAAGAGAGAATGACACACAGAAAGACTCCAGAGATCTGCTAGGGCTGCTCCTTATGTCTCCAGTAGAGACATAATTTTACATAGCCACAGATAATAGACACACAAACTCTCAGAACTGAGGGAATATTCTCTCAGTAGAGTAAGGATCATCTTATGAATGTGAGGAAATACTGTAAGCCAAGGAAAGAACAATGTAAAAGAATCAGAGGGAGCTGTGCCTTGTGCCCACACAGGTCAAGAATGGTGCCCACAAACCAGATGGAAAAATTCATAATCCACAGGGCATTTGGTAGAATACTGGGAAGGCTCTGACCTCAGTCGTATGAAGTATATAGCCCTAGACCAGTCTTGAAAATCCTCAAAGCAAAACCCAAAAGATTCAAACTGGACCCCTGAACTTATCTATCTGTATTAAAGGAAAAGGCTCAAAGAATGTTTATAGAGGCTGAGGATATAGCTCAGTTGGCAAAGTGCTTGCCTCACATACACAAGGCCCTGGGTTCAATCCCCAGCAACGCCCCCCCCAAAAAAAAAGAATGTTTACAGAAATACAAAAGGATACAGCAGCCAACAAGGTATGCCTTCCTGTACTGTAGGGACTCAAAAACTACAAACATTTCCCAGGTTCCTTCAAAACTAGGGTCCTAAAGGCAGGTTTTTATTTGTTTTGATATAGGGTTGGTTTTTTTCCCCCCAACTAAATGTATTTTCCTGTGACTTGGAAGGCAGATATAAGACAAAGACATTTTTCTTAATTCTTTGATGCTAAAGATATATGTACTCCTAGGCTGGAGTTGTGGCTCAGTGGTAGAGCGCATGCCTCGCATGCATGGGGTACTGGGTTCGATCCTTAGCACCACATAAGTAAATAAAACAAAGATATTATGTCTATCTAACAACTAAAAAATTTTTTAAAATAAAAAAATGATATATGTACTCCCTTTATTCTGCAGCCACATTCCTGTATCTAGGTAGGAACTTCATAGCAGTGATAATTGAGATAGAGATTTCCTGATTCATTTAGCAGAGTTCACTGAAATCTGAGCTGCTGAATCAAAAATTTCAGGAGGAGCCTCCCAATTTTGTGCCTAATAGTTAAAACAGAACCCTTTTCTGTTGAGGACAGTGTCATATTATCCTGAAAATATGGCCTAACTACCATTCCTCCAATCCTTCACACTCCTTATATTATACCTCTTTTACATTAAAACTGCCGGAATTAGGGTTGGAGTTGTGGCTTAATGGTAGCACCCTTGCCTAGCACATATGAGGCACTGGGTTCGATCCTCAGCACCACATAAAAAATAAGCAAATAAAATAAAGGTATTATGTCCATTTATAACTAACGATATATATATAAATAACTGTTGGAATTATTCCTATTTGTTAAAATAATATTATAGAAATTTGTACTAGTTAGCTATTGCTGTGTGACAAACTACCCACTCAAAACTTGGAGGTTTAAAACAGCAAATATTTATTATCTCACAGTTTCTGTGGGCTAGAAATTTGGGAGTAGATTAGTTTGGTGATTGTGGCTCAATCTCTGGTGCTGTTGCAATTAAGATATCAGGCAGGGGGAAGGGGCTACACTTCAGTAGGAGAGTACTTGCTTAGGAGATACAAGGCCCTGGGTTCAATTCTCAGCACTGAAAAAAATATAGATCAGGCAGGCCTTCAGTCATCTATGTCAGTCAGCTTTTCATCACTGTTACCAAAATACCCAACAACAACAACTTAGAAGTGGGAAAGTTTATTCAGGGCTCATGGTATCATCAGCCTGCAGATGGCTAACTCCATAGTTGACTTCATCCCTCTGGGCCCAGGGTGAGGCAGTAGTACATCATGATGGAAGGGCATTGTAGAGGGAAGCTGCTTCATTCATGACATCCGGGAAGCAGAAGGAGGGAACAGGATAAGGGACCACAGGGAAGATGAATCCTTTAAGGACTTGCTCCCAGTGACTCACTGACCATCTCCTCCAGTCTCGCCCCTCCTGCCTATAGTTACCACCCAGTCCATCAGTCCATTCTAACTAGGATCAATGGATTAGGTTACAGCTCTCCTAATGAAACCAGAGTTTTGAGATGAGAGTTGATTCCCCACTTTGCCAGTTTCCTCTGGGTTCTTGTGTCACAAATTTTGAAGAATAAAATCCACAATCACAGAAGGGAAGAGTAATTGGAGCAGCGGATTTATCTAAGAGACAAGAGATAGAACTCTTGCCATGTGGGGGTAGGGGAGGTGAGAGCAGAAAAACTCATTTTCGTGTGCCAGCTTAGGAGTTTATATATGGTTTTGCAAAGAGCAATGGAGCAAAATCTATGTAAAGTAGGTATTGAAAAAGGCATCCTGGCTACCATCTGGGTTCACCCCCACCTTCTTCCCTGTAACTTCCATCTGGTTTCACCTCCACTTTCCATCTTCCACCTCTAGGACAAAGGAGTTGGTTGGAGGTGTTCCCACAGGTTAGTCTCAAGGTCTTTTACATTTGAAATAAGCCTTGATGGTGTTCATTAATATGTCTACTGGTTAGCCTCCAGAGGTGATTGAATGGGGCCCATTATTCTGACTGCCTGGTTATTTTACTATCTATTCTATTTGATCCTCATTCAATAATATGATCATTTCACCTCTGAAATATTTCTACATTAACACAAGAGTCTTGGGGGGAGACTTCATATCTAAACCATAATATCCCACCCCTGGCCTCCAATAACTCATGCACATTACACAATGCAAAATGCATTTAGTCCATCTCCAAGAGCCCTTAGACTTAACAGTTTTAGCATTGCCCAAAAGTCCAAATCTAGTCTCCTCTGAGACTCAAGGCAAACTCTTGACTGTGAGTCCCTGTAAAAATCAAAAGCAAGAAACATATCCAATATACACTGGAGCAGAATAAACATTCCCATTCTAAAAGAGAGAAATAGGGACATAGAAGGAAGGAATGGGACCAAAACAAGACCAAAAGCAGCCAGGTAAACAGGTCCTGTAACTCCATGTACAGCATCAAGAATACATGGTGGTTTGGAGATATTCCCTTGAAAGGGTCTGGGTAGTCCCATTCTTTTGAACTTGCTGGTTGCGGCACACATCACCTCTCTTTCAGCAGTCAGCAGCTGTTCCACAATCAGCAGCTTTTCTCAGCAGAGAGGTCACATTCCTGGCATCTAGTTTCTGCTTCACCTTCACAGCTTCATTGCCCACTACACATTGGCCTCTCAGAGGCAACCCATAGGGACTCTGATCCTGCTACACTTTGCCTGACCTCCCAAGCTTTCCTTTGAAATCTCAGTTGAAGCTTTCATGACCCCTTAACTCTAGCATCCTGCATTTCTGCAGAAAAAGCACCATGTGGATGATGCCAAGGTTTGTTACCAGCTTGTGCAGTACCTGGGCCACCCAGAATCACAGCTGGAGCAGCTTCTGAAAGCCTGTGCTGCTGAAAAAGGTGAAACAACTTCATAGTTGTGCAAGCACAACTATGAAGTTGAAAAAAAAAAAAATCCCCTGTGCAAGCACAGAAACCTCCAGATCTCTTCTCAATGAAATTTCCCTTCTAAGTCCTGGATCCTGCAGTGGGTGTGGTCTTGCACATTTCCCAGATGCCTCCAAGCCGTCTTCCCTATAGTCTCTGAGCACACTACTTAGCATCTCTTATGTGATTATAATCTCTTTAACAATCACAACTTCCTTGACCCCAATTTTACAAGCAATTTTCTGGCCAAACTGCAAGTTTTTAACATCCTTCTGCTCTGCTTTCTGCTTTTAATTCTTGCAGCAAATTTGGCTAAAGCTGTCAGAAAAAAAATCCCTTTAATTGACTGAATGTTGTGCTACCATGAAGTTTTCTCCACCAGATTAAATAGACCATCACCTTTAAATTCAGCATCACACAGTCTCATGACATGAGCAAATGTAGTAACTACTTTTTCAGAATGTAGCATGAATATGCTCTAGTTCAGTTTCTAATTGAGTATTTTCCTCTGAGGCCTTCTGAGCACTGCCGTTATGGTCTGTGTTCTGATCTTCTGAGCTCCCACCAGAATTGCCTATGAAGCTCCCTTTACATTCTAAAGTTTTCTAATCTGCATCTGTAAACTTTTCCAACTCCTCCCACAAACCAGCTCCAAAGGCTTCTGCAGGTTAGTCACAGCAATAACCCCACTTCTTTTTTTTTTTTTTTAAAGAAAGAGTGAGAGAGAGTGAGAAAGAGGGAGAGAGAGAGAGAACTTTAATATTTATTTTTCAGTATTTGGTGGACACAGCATCTTTGTCTGTATGTGGTGCTGAGGATCGAACCCGGGCCGCACGCTTGCCAGGCGAGCGCGCTACCACTTGAGCCACATCCCCAGCCAAATAACCCCACTTCTAGTACTAATTTCTGTGTTAATCAGCTTTTCATGGCTGTGACACAAATAGTTGACATAGGTATTCTAATGACATAGAAGAGGGAAAGTTTTTTTGGGGGGCTCACAGTTTCAGAAGTCTCAGTCCACAGATGGCCAACCCCAGGGCCAACTCCTTTGCTCTGGGTCCAAGGTGAGGTAGCACATCATGGTGCAGGGGCACAGCAGAAGGAAGCTTTGTATTCATGGCAGCCAGGATGCAGAGAATGAGAAGGAAGTAAAGGGCGGTAGGGAAGATGTACATTTTCAGAGCAAGCCTCCAGTGACCCACCTCCTCCAGACACAACCCACCTGTCTACAGTTACCACCAGGCAATCCATTTAAACGAGGATAGACTGATCAGGTGACAGCTGTCATAGTCTGATCATTTCATCTCTGAAATATTCCTGCATTCACACAGGAGATTTGGGGGGACACCTCGTATCTAATCCATGACATTATTTGAGGTTTAATGGGGGCTGGGAGATTTACTTCCAAGATGGCTCACCGCCAAGTCCATTGTCAGGATGCCTCAGTTCCTCATTTTCTGTTGACCGTAGGCCTGGGTTCTTCATTGCATGGATCTCTCCACAGGGTTACCCGAGTGTCCTAACCATACTCCAGAGCATGCAATCCAAGGATTGAGAATGAAGAAGAAGCTGCAGTGTGTTTCATGACCTCCTCTCCTGAGTTGCATGCCATCACTTCTATTGTGTTCTATTCATTAGAAGCAAATCACTGTAAGTCTCGCTCCACTCAAGGACAGGAAAGTTAGGCTCCATGTCTTGAAGGGAGAAGAATAAAAGAACTTGTGGGCATATTTTAAGCCACTACAAAATTCTCTACTCCTGTGAAATTACATTACTTTGCATAGTTTCTATCTAAATACTTGTCCATTATCAGTAACAATTCCAAAACCTCACATCAGATTATCCCTTCTCTTGGAAACTGATCACATTTCTTTAATCTTTCTTCTATCATCCTAATTTTTCTTCTCCAAAGGCAAAGTTTCATGAAGATTAATTTCCCTCTCTTACTCCAGCTAATACAAAAATGAAAATTTTCTCATATTCATTATGAATGCTATACTTTTTTCATTCTGAATAATTGGCAATAACCACAGACTTATCTTTTCCAGGAGTAAAAAATAATATTCTACAATTGTTTCATTGCAGGAGGCCCCAAGAGTAATTAAACTATAGGTAGGTCACTTTAAAAATGTCAGGTTAAGGTCTTGAGATATGTTATTGAATTCATTGAAAAAGTGAATCAGAACACTTATGAATAATTTCAATCCACTAGATAGTTTTTAAAGAAGCAATGAAATTATTTGTAAGGTTTCCACCCAAAAAAAGATAACCACCCTTATACAGTACTAATATTTTCTAAGATATTTCAAATAATCCAAGATATTTCAGAACCACACACCCTAATTTTAAAAAAGATTCATTTGCTTTGTTTTTGTTTTTGAAAAAAGGCAATTGTCAGGACAAAGATTTAAAAATCTGATGTCTCTAATAATTATATCATCGGTACTATTAATATAGTGCCAAAAGAGCTTCTAATGAAACTGTACTTGCTACACAAATGGAGAGGTTGAATTATCCATTCGTATTTGTTTTAATATACTAAAACACAATTTTGAAATTTTAATCTTATGTATTTTCTATAAACCCTTTCTATAGGTACTCATAACAGTACAGGTAATCTAGCACTTAGCACTGTGTCTAGCTACTAGCATTGTTATTGGTGTAAAATAAGTGCTCACTAAAATTACTTGTATTAACTAACAGATTAACACAGTTAATCACAGTGAGTGCTGAAGAAGAGCAGCATCAACCTGGTTGGCAATCATTTCAAGGTCAATTAAAAATCTTTCATCTCATTTTGCTCTGTTTTCTTTTGTGCTGTAAATATGGGAGTTGGTAACAATTTTCAGGACTGATATACAAAATGCCACAAATAACAGTCCACCTCCCCATACCTAACATGTCTAATAAGTGGGAAATACTAAAACATTAAATATATAGTGAGACGGGGCTGGGGTTGTGGCTCAGCAGTAGAGCGTTCTCCTAGCACGTACGAGGCCCTGGGTTTGATCCTCAGCACCACATAAAAATAATTTATTTAAATAAATAAATGTATAAAAAAGAAATCTATAGTGAGTGAAGTAGTGATGCTGAATCCTAAAATCATATTCCCAATGCAGTATCAAAATTCTTGTTATTGATGGGTCTTTTTGAAATACTACATGTTTGTCTACCTGTACCTGGTTGGCTTCCTATCCAATGACCACAACTCTTCTTTACTCCAAATTATTTATGTATTTTTCATTTTAAAACCTGAGATAAATAGTGCTATAATGAAAAGCACTGGATGAGAAATGAGTGTATTTGGCATGAGCGTTAAAAGATAGAAATAACCTCAACAGATACATGGTAACAACAGATGTATTCAATAAAGTAGGATAAAAAGAGAAGGTACAGGGCTGGGGCTGTAGTTCAGTGGTGGAGTGCCAGCTTTCCATGTGTGGGGCACTGGGTTTGATCCTCAGCACCACATAAAAATAAGTAAATAAAGATATTGTGTCCACGTACAACGCGAGAGAGAGAGAGAGAGAGAGAGAGAGAGAGAGAGAGAGAGAGAGAGACAGTGGGGAGTGGTGGCTCACACCTGTAATCCCAGCGGCTCAGGAGGATGAGATAGGAGAATCAGGAGTTCAAAGCCAGCCTCAGCAATTGCAAGGTGCTCAGCAACTCAGTGTAGACCCTGTCTCTAAAAAAAACACAAAATATGGCTGGGGATGTGGCTCAGTGGTCGAGTGTTCCTGAGTTCAATCCCCAGTACAAAAAAAAAAAAAACAAAAAAACAAACAGAGAGAAGGCACATAGACTAGAAAGCGTAAAGCATTTTAAGCATCTAGATACATTTTATTAGCTACTTCCTGATCCTAAGTAAATAATGCTGCCATTTGTGAAAAAACACAGCATGTAGGTACACCACGCCTGTTAATTTTGGAGAATGCAATTGCCTTGACTTATGCAACCCACCCATCAACCAAAAAAGGTGAACACCCAAGAGAATATGAGTCATGACTGTGGCTTGACTGTTTAGCTGTAATGTTATTGGGTAAGTATGTTATTTAACACACACGCCCCATTTTTTTTAAGAGTTATTTGCCTTTTTTGACAAAAAGGAACTGTCAGGACATAAATATAAAAATCTGGGGAATCTCTAGTAATCATATTAAGTATACTGTCAGTACCTAGGGAAGGAAATGTCACATGTAACCACAATATTCTTTACAAATGGCTTCTAGGATCTAGTCTACCCAGAAGGACATAGCAAAATGATATGCTTGAACCTAATGTTAAACTTGGAAATAGTCTAGTCTCCAAGAAGAGTTGTGACAACAGTTTCTGTGGTCACATTAGATAATGACGAGTAAAGTCCTCTAATTACACTCCTACTGTAATGAAAATGAAAAATAATATTTTAGAACTGTCAAGCTCAATAAATGATGGCTATAAATCAAGTTGGGGTGCTTATTCAGCTCACACATTAAATATAGATTTCCTCCAAAAATATTTACATACCTACTAAGTACCAGTGACTGTATTAGGGATGGAGGCAAAAAGAAGAAGAAAATAAAATTCTTCCTTCCAAAAGAACACTTAACCATAGAAGGGGAGAAAAAGCAAGAGAGGAAGAAAGCATGGGTCAAGAAGTTCACAATGTCCTCTCTCTCTCTCTAAGTATACTTTTTATTATTATCAAATGCATACAAACACATATATTTGATTCTTTTGAACAAGTAAATCAAAAAGTTTTGCCCTACTGCTTCCATTTTACACTTAATAAAGGCAAATGTGTCAGTCTTCCAGAAGGATTATGGAAGAGGCAGCACAGATTTCCAACATGAGATTAGTATGAAAAGAGATGGTCTGCTTTAGGACTCTCCTGAATGACAGAATTTTCTTGGAAATCACAATGTGGTCTAAATTTCACTAATAGAAAAAAATCCACTAATTTGAACAATATCAAACATTAGGATCTTTTTTCTTGTTTGTTTTTGTTTTTGGACATCATGTGAAAAGGCATTGATAATCAAATATTCAGAAAATCCCCATGTGGATAATCAATAATTAGTTACAAATGTATTGACAAGTTTTATATGGACAACTGTGATTTCTCCTAATTTCTCCCAGCTTACCTCAAAGCATCACAATCTGGAAAATAAACTAGGGTCAGTCTTAAAGTAATGGCCTAAGCATAATGCTTGCTTTGTATGTTTGACTTGGTCATGTACCTTTCATTAGCAATAAATTAATATTTATTGTATAATAAGTATGTATTAGAAATATGCAATTTGTACACATGGGAAAAAATAAGAATTCATACCTCATTTGAATCAAATGTATGATATATGATATGTCAAGATCATTGTAATGTTTTGAGCAACTAATAAAAAAAGAAAAGAAATATGCACATATCTTGGAGGAGGAGGTAAGAAAATTATAGTTTCTTCAATATTTTGTAGTATATATAAAGACACTACTGTAGTTATTCATTTTATTTAAATTAAATATATCCCATCACCAACTACCTTCTTTGCATTCAACACTGTGCTAGGTTCTTCACAATCATCAATCTATTTCACCATTATAACAACTCCTTGAGTTAGGTCTTGGGTCTATTTTGCTACTCAAAAAACTGAGGCTTGGATTTCTGGGAGAAGATGAGATTTAAACTTCTTCAAAGAATTGCTATCCTACCTCACCTAACAAATTATTGAAAAAATTTTACTAGCAGCCACCAAACAAGAAAATGTATTTAATGCTACAAACCTCAAAAACAGGTGTCCAAAGAAAGAAACAGGAGATTCTGAAACTGAGAAGAGGAGCAAGTGGCTCAGCTTCTAATACTACCTCCATCATCCAGAGGTTGTAATGAATCTTGAAATTTCTCATGAATCTCAAGTCTAGAGGAAAATCAACTAAGCAACCATCCTTACTTTCTCCTTCCTCTTCCCCCTTCCCTTCCCCTCTCCTTCCCCTTCCTCTTTCTCCTCATTCTCCCTCCCGTCACTTAGGAGTAATGGAAACTGGTAAAGAAGAGGATAAAACAGGGACATGAATAGCAACAGTGAAGGCTTCAATGCTATCTGTGGTGTACTTCCTTGGAAGGGTGTACACTCCTTGTAGACGCAGAGTGAAACAGAGATGCCACCTCCCCTTACACACATTCAATAGAGTTCATGGGAAACAGAACCCCCTGCTCCATGACACAACTCAGGAAAAAGTGGCCTCAGATATGGCAGAAAAAGTGTTCCCAGATTACCTAGAAGGGTAAATAGAATGCATGCCTAGATGGAGCCAAGCATGAAAAATAGCACAAACCACCATGGAAACATAATCAGGCACATTTTAAAAAGGAAGACTGAAAATAAAAAATCAAAAGAGGGGGTGAAGAAAACATTGAAGAATAGACAAAAAGTTCATACCAGAAGAAAACCTAATCCAAAGAATAGAAGGAAATTCCTCCAACTTTCATCACTATAAAAAAAAATGAATTAGAGGATAAAGAAAGGAAGAGATCAAATGCATGCTCAAAATGAGATAAAAAGCAGATTCATTGAAAAATTGAGGACTGAAATAATATGATCATTAGAGAAGAAAACAAATATCTAAGAAATGAAATAGTTGCTGCTAAAAATTTTAATTATCAGCACAGAGGAAAGACCAGAGATAATCACAATACATATTGAAGAAAAGAAATTAATACAGAGGAAAACTAGGTGAGGTGAAAAATGAAGACAATTATTCACCCTTCATTAGAAAATTAATGTAGGGACCACTCAGATCTCTAACTGCGAGGAGTGCAATGTTTAATATTTTCCCTTCTGTTATAAATGTAGGTAATAAACCACAGTTTATTTTATTGCCACAAATAGAGTAATATGTGCTCTAATTGTGACTTTGTTATGAATAGGAAGTAAATATTTTCATGTTATTACAATTAAAGCAAAAATGTCAAATATCATTAATGTTCATTACTACTTCAAAACGAGGTAGTTATTAGACATATCATTAGATCTTATTACTTAATGCATTTAGAAAGAAGCATGTGTATTTCTATATGACAAAAATTTTTTAAATATTTTGATGATTGATTTTCAATATATGTAACAGATTCTCTTTGTAATTCTATGCATTTTACTTTATACTTTTAAAAACATCATCTTGAAATTATTCCATAGACTATTCCATAGACTTCACCATGCTGCAAATGGGTCCATGACACAAAAAAGTTAAGAACTCCTGTAGTCATAAATGAAGATCCTGCAGCCCTTCCAGCAAGCATGATGCATGGAAAGGACCCACACAAGGAAGCTGAAGATTTATTCATCTTACAATAATTGATCACAAGTTGTAGTTAAAATATCCATTTTCACCCAAGGGAATAGACTCTAAATATTAATAATGTTGAAGTAACAAGATAGGGCTCCCAACTTAATGGAGAGATCACACCATTGCTAGCCCTTAGCAACTACAGTAACCCAGAATTTAAAACAACACTCAGACTCCTGGAACATGGTAGAACTGGGGAGAGTTACACATTCATGAGTATTTTCTTTCATAGCATTTTAACCTACATACAATTGTTCAAATAAAAATATTTTTCATGTCAGCAGTAAGTATAGTAAAAAGTACTCCAAAATATTTTAAAACTTTTCATCAATGGAGGCTGAAAGAGTCTGGGCAATTTAATAAGATTTAATGTCTTAATTTCTTAATTATTTTAATGTCTTAAAATAATTTTTTTAAAGGGCTTGGAATGTGGCTTGATGGTAAAGAACTTGCCTAGCATGCACAAGGCCCTGTGTTCAATCCCTAATACTAAAAAACAAAAGAAAATAACAAGGATTTCCAAATCATGTGTAGTATCTAATATGTCTTACAGCAAAAGTAGTGTCATTCCCTACTCATAACTCTCCAAAATCTTCATATTACAAACAATGATGCTTTTAGGGATTTTTTCCCCCCTAGATGAATAGTCAGGCCTGAAGTCATTCTTTGCCCAAACTTGTTTGATAAGTGCTTTTGAAATCTGAACTCTAGCTGTTCTTTTCCTTAGCTGAAAAAACAATACACACATCAAGCCACTTTGTATTTGTGCTTTGACCTTCATTAATGTTTCCTGTTGGTATTATTTTCAAGTCATGTCACTCATCCATTTAAGTTCTTAATTCATAAGAAATAAATGTCAAATTTTTAAAAACTGCACAACAGCAATGGTTTCTCAAACGTAAGCTAACTTTAGAAAAAAATTTCCCCCCATAATACTAACTTTTCCCAATAGCTGTCAAGGAATCAGTTCAAGTCTTTTCAAGTTCACAAGCAGCCTCATAAGATTAATTTGCGTAAAAACAAAGATCCCAAGAATCACAACTAGAGTAGACCTGGTGATCCTTCTGAGTGAACTTTCCTTGCTGCTTGTCTCAGCATCTCAGCTTGGACATCTCCTGTTCATATTTCTGGACCTTTTTGTTCATCCATCTCCTGTGCCCCAGGCTGAACTGGCTGCTTTGTGTTCTGTGTTTCCATAATATTTAAGTTATGGTCTTAAATATTAACCACCATTTGAAATGGTGGCTTTTTAACCACCATTTGAATCTCTACATGGCTGTCCTCTCAACTAGATTATGAGTTCCTCAAGGTTAGAGTGTTCTATTTTCTTAGGGATACAGGGAGAACATGGGTGTAGAATCAAAGACTGAAACCAGGAGAACAAAGTCTGATGGGGAGAATGGGAGGTAGAGCCCAGGATGTCTCCTCAAGCCAGTCTTCAGTCAAGTGACTTTTTACTTTTAATGTATTCAGTTTTAATGTGGGAGGAGAAAGAAATAGGGTTCTGAGCCAAAAAGAATCTTACTAACTATATAGATAGATAATTTTCTTATAAGGGTGGTTTAAGGCTCATCTCCAACTGTGCCTTTAACCCAGGCTGACACACGTAAGCTGTACAGGCATTCAATAAAAGAGAAATCTTGGTCTCATCCTTCCTCGGGGAGCGACTGTCTTCCTCTCTTCTGCTTTGTTTTTCTGAACACTTGTTCTTTGCTCTCACCACCTATCCCCACCCCCATGTCACTTTATCACACTGGGAGATTTTGACTTTTTCTTCTGAGAAGCAAGGGGAGGACATCCGGGTCCATTTTTAGGCTTCAAAATGCAGCTCTGAAGCCCAGACTGCAGATTCTACTCCTTTGGAAGAAAGCTGAAGAGGTGGCATTGCTCTTCTCCTAGGGAGTAAGAGAAGAGGCAGAGATGGATAGCCCTACACACAACGTGGAGCCTGCCAAGAAGGCTCCCTGAGTTTCTTGGTCTTGTTATATGGTATGTATGACACTTGAGCAGAAAAGGCCATCCCACAATTCAGGTGGGGAGGGATACACTATGGCCGCAGTCCCAGGGACTCACAGTAGACCTGAGGAACAAAACATATGTGTGGCTTCATTGGAGATCTCCCCTAATCAGTCTGGAGGATTTGAGTGAAAGTAGTTAACCTGAGAAGTGAAAATAACGCAAAGAAGTTGAGGAAGTGATATAAAAAAGGCAAGGGAAGGCAGACAATAGGAGTTCCACTAGATCAGCTACCTCAGTGAGAGCTGGAGCTCAAGTTCCCCGGGGAAGAATTCCTTGGAAATCATGCAACACATGTTACAGAATTACCCAGCTGTGAGTAAGTTGGGGTATTTATGCAAAAAAAATCTATAAATGTTATAAATTCAACTAAGAGTCAACAGTTGTGCGTTACTGGAGTGAAGGGGGCAGAAAGTTAACTCTTCTTTTTACTTCTAGCTTCCGTGTTTGGTCCACATGGTTTTCCACAGTTATAGCTGGAGGTGGAAGGAACAGACCTTGGGTAGAGATGCAGATGCTAGCAACCAGAAGCCTACCAGTTGAAAAATCCAGGGATAAGGGTGGAACATCTGTATACCAGGTTATTCTCCCTGGTCCCTGGCACATCTCAATGATGTGGCCTAAGTCCTTGGCTACTTCTGACGCAATCCTAGGGATGCACAAATGAGAGGTGGGACTGGAATTAGAGTGTACATTTTTTTCCAGGCTAACTTAATACCCTATTTTGTATGGAGGAAGATACAGCTACTTTGTGCTGGTGCCTTCTTTAGGCTATTACACAAATGATAATGAGAAACAACTAGCTTCGCCCTATGCCTTATTACCCTGATCCCAAAATAAAGCAGAGGATGGAGATTAGCTAGAGCCTACATACAAATTCACATACATGACAAATTGCAGGTTCTCAGAGAACTTTCTGAACTAGTATCTTTTCTGAACTCAAATCTGTATCAGTCTAGGTGGAAGCCATGGGGTAAAATGAACGGATTTCCCCATCCCCCCAGCCCGTTCCACCTCGGCATCAGAAAGAATCTAACTGGTATTTGTGCCAACCTTCTCTAAAGTCTTGGAGCCACTCTGTGGGATGTATTTTATGGCATAAACAGGGCCAGGGGAGCCTAAGAACAAGAGAAATGTGCTGTGGTCATTTGAGCCCAGACTGTGTCTGGTGTGCTTCCTAGGTGAGAGCTGTTTGCTACTTAGGCAACTAATGGAGAAATCACCCACTGTCCTCACTGGTGATGAAACTCAGTTGGAACCAGAGATCTTCTAATTCAGATGGTATCTTGTCCTCTTCCTAGTTAAAGCCTGGGGAGAGAGCAGAGCATCTATCAGGCTATAGCTGCAGCTGCAGGCCCTGGAATTGGTGTCACAAGGTAAGTGATGGCAGGATCTGAACTGTGTGCAGGAAAAATTAACACCAGCTTGGGACCTTTAAAGAGGGCATTGTAAAAAGAAGACTGATATAGTTTGGAGGTATCCCCAAAAGGCATATGCATTAAAGGTTTGGTCATCCGCTTGTGGTGCTATTGGTAGGTGATGAACTTTTAGTCGGTAGAGTCTCATAGAAGGAAGTTAGGTCACTGGGGGCATGACCTTAAAGGGGCTACTGAGACCCTGGTCCCTCTTGTCTCTTTTTTTTCCCCAGCTTCCAGGAAGGGAATCTCCTTCCTCTGTCACGTACTCTTGCCACCATGATATTACTATGCCACCACAGGTTCAAAGCAACAAGGCCAACAGACCACGGACTGAAACCTCTGAAGCTATAAGCCAAAATAAATCTTTTATCCCTTGAAGATGATTTGTTGCTGACTAATACAGGGACCAAGAACTTGAGGAAGAAGAGAGAGTAAGAACATGTATGTTGGTGGCAGGGGTTTGGCAGGGAGGGAGCTGCTTTCTGAAGGCCTGAGACGAAAGGCCTCCAGCCCCTTGTGATACAAAGGGAAAGTTTTAAAGTCATCCCAACCTGGTCTCCTACACCCTTCTATTCTGGGAGGACTGTATGTCATTGCAGCTTGTGTCCTTCTGGGGAGGACTAGTAAAGCAGGAGCTACTCAGGAAAGGACTGTTAACTGTTTCCTGACCATTTTGCAGAGTGTACAGTCCAGTTTCCACAAATGAAGACAAATATGTCCCAGTGTATATACACAATTGTGGGGCTGGCCAAGCAAGTCCAAAGTCTGTAGGACAAGCAGCTAGGAAGGGGAGATGGCAAACAGGATAGAATACTAAGGGCACAGGCAGAAGCTTGTTCACAGGTGGTCAGGAAGAGTAGAGCATAAGCAGGCCAGAACCCCTTGCACAGTTTCTGTCTCTCCCTCCTCCCTCTCTTCCAAAAGAATCCTGTGTCCTCTTTTAAGGCCTTGCGCCTGATTAGATGAGATCCACTGAGATCCACTCAGGACAATCTTCCTAACTTAAAATCAACTCATTAGGGACTTTAGTAACATTTGAAAAAGCCCTTCTCATCAGCACCTATCCAGGTGTTTGAGTAACTGTGAGAAGGTTTTTGTGTATTAAAAAGCAATTGCTGCTTCCCTTTATCCTTCAACTCTTGGGAGACAACTTCTCCTGTAGCCTACCCTCTCCAGTACTGTAGGAGAGAGGGAAATTCTGGGAAGTGTAATTTTTCCTAACTGTGCTGATATAAACCACCACACAGGGAGAACTGACAGAGGTAGAGAGCATACCATTCATCCCTTTGAATTATTAGGTGGAGTTACTAGCAAGTGTCATCCACTAAGGGACCTGCCAAGGAAAACAATTCTGTGAATATGAGGGACTACAAGACCAAATGCTCTCATTTCCACTTCTCACGCAGATATAGAAGAAACACCCTCTTGGAATCCAAAAGAGGGACATCACTACAATCCTGACAAGGCATCCTCTACTGAGTGGGGAATCAAATGTGATGCATGAGCTCAAGTGCAGAGGCCCTGTTAGGGGCATTAATTCTGAATGACTGGTGCTGTCCTTCCCAGGTCTTTGCTCTCATCTGGTGAATCACTCAAGTTTCAGTAAAGAAAACTAATACTCTATTTTAAAAATATGTTTTTAATTATAAAATATACGTAACATAAAATTTATTATCGTCACCATTTTTAAGTGTACGGTTCAGTGTCATCAAACACCTTCACATTGTTATACAACTATCAACACCATTCACCTCCAGAATAATTTTCATTTTGGAAAACTAATACTCTGTTCTCATTAAACCAGAACCCCCTATCCTCCTTGCCTCTGGGCTCTGGAAACTACCATTTTGTGTTCTGTCTCTATGATTTAACTACTCTGGGTACCTCATACAAGTGGAATCATACAGTATTTGTTCTTTTGTGACTGACTTTCATGATTTTGCTTAACATAATGTCTTCAAGTTTCATTCATGTTGTAGCATGTGTCAGAATTCTCTTAAGGCTGAATAATATTGCATTATATGTAATACTACCCTTTGTTCATCTATTATCTGTTGATGGACACTTGGGTTTCTTCCACCTCTTGGCTATTATGAATAATGTTACAATAAACATGGCTGTGTACAGATAGCTCTTCAAATCTCTTCTTTTAATTCTTTTGGGCATAAAACCCAGAAACAGAACTGCTGGATCGTGTGGTATTTCTATTTTTAATTTTTGAAGAACTGCCATACTGTTTTCCATAGCAGCTGAACCATTTTACATTCCTACAGCATACGCAAGGTTTCCAATTCTGCCATATCCTCATCAACAGTTATTTTGTGTGTGTGTGTGTGTATGTTGTTGTTTTTGTTGTTATAGTATTCATCTTAATCAGTGTGAATTGGTTATAGTTATTTTAAGCACGTTAAGAATTAAATACTTTTTTTTTTCAGTACTAGGGATAAAACCCAGAGCCTCATGCATACTAGGCAGGTACTCTACCACTGAGTCATGTTTCTATCCCTAGGGAATTAAATACTTAAAAATTGTTTGAAGCACTAGAACAACAAACTCTAGGTTACACTTCTAGGGTGTTTTGCAGAACACTGTAAACTTATCTGTTGGAGGAGTGGCTACATTTGTCACAACCACAGATGAAGAGAATCAAATGGCTGTTATCATCTCTAACACCACAATAAAAGGGAAAAAGAAAAAAAGTTGGGGGGTGCTATTGTTGGAACTCTGGAGTTCAATACTAAACCACATTACTCTTGTATCAATTAACTACGGCTACAACAAAGATGTTTAAAAACCAACCACGAAACTTCATTGGCCTACAAGAGGTGTATATTTAGCTTGTGAGCTTGCAGTTGGGCTTGTCCGGGGCAGCTGGACTGAGGCAGCTCAACTTCATCTCTCTCACATCCATCTCCTGAGACCAGCAGGCTAATTGGGATATATTTATATTACAGTCATGTCAGGTGATTGGAAATACACAAGACCTCTTAAGATTTAAGCTTAGAACTGGCACATCTACACTTCCACCTATTTGGCTATTTTCCTCTGTTTAGAAGCATGCTAAAGGTCTACAAAGTTGGAAAGTAGATCCTGGAACATTGCTGAAAAAAAAAATATATTTTTGCCTGCACAAAATAGCCAAAACAATTGAAAGCAACTTCCACTACATGTCTTAAAGTCCACACAAATGCATCCCTTAATAAATATTAAAAACTCCAGCTGCAAATGAATCTCAAAAAATGAAGTTTTTACCATCTCAGCATCTTCAGCACAAGAGATCACATTAGGAATTAGGAACAAAGGCCAAGTGCTAACTGGCCACATACAATATACCTGGCGAGGTACTCATAACATTGTGGTCTCCGGAATCACCTCACTACTAGGTTTCCCTGCATTTTACTGACCCTAATGGTGTCTGCAAGCCATAGAAGTACCCCAAGTTTCTCACTCCTGGAGGTTCTAGTGTGTGGCTACAAAGACCTCTTAAATCAAGCTCTGTGGAGTCACCCCTGAACAAGTTTGTCACTCCGCCAGACACATGCTGCAGGGGATCATTTATAGATATGATCTTTACTAACCACAAATTTGAGAAACTAATCCTCTAAAATTTTAGTTTTCCTTTGAGTTTTAAATGTTACAGTATAAAAGTAGTCCTAGAAAAAGATTTCTCACAGAAGTAGATAATTTTTGCATGTTATACTTATGTAAGGTTTAAGATAAAATAAAACACATTGCTGATTAACTTAAGACTTTTTGTTCCCAGCTTCCTGAAACATTGTTGAGTCTTAAAAAATAATGGGAATTGATGTGCAAATGTGACTCTTCTTCATATTTATCGCTGAAGACCTGGATGTGTGTTGATGGCATTATTTCCCACTTTTGATGATTTATTATGGTCTACCATGCTAGAACTTTAGGCATGGATGGATTATGGAACACAGAGATCTTGAGAAAGCTATAATTCAGCCAGTGCACACATAGTCAAAAGCTGCCAGACTCTTGTTGTTATTTGTGGTATTTGAGGGGCTCAGGAGAGGCTGGAAAGGAGCAAGGGCCACCAGACAACACGGAGTGGCAAAAGACAACAGAGAGCCAGTAGGCACAGTGGACGCTGAGGAATCCTGGTTGCTCCACATGCCTGTTAAAGGGCAGGAGAGGGTACATTAAGATGGAGGAATTCAACAAGTCAAGAAAGTCTCTGCTCTGGAAAGAAATCCAACCACACATTCAGGAGGGAGAAACTAGACTCCTCAAAAACAACTAGTCTGTTGTTTTTGAAAGAAACAATTCAGGATTTGTCAAAAACTCATGTTCAAGTTGACCGATGTTCAAAAGACATAAATTGAGCGTGAGCCAAATCGCTATTGGGAAAAGCAGGGAATTAAAATGTGGAGGGTTAGGGAATAGGAATGAGTCCCAGTGATGCAAACAACTGGAGTAGGAGCCAAACAAAATGCACAAGGAAACAGAGCAGGCGAGGGATGGGGGTGGAGAAGAATAGACTGCCTTTAGTTTGGCCTCCACCAAGTTAGGAGGCTTGACCTTGGGATACACTGAGGATTTTGGCAAGAACTGGGAGAGACATGGGGCAGCAGGTCAAGGCAGGCCAGGCAGCCAGCACAGAGAAACAAAACACAGTGGACAAGGAGGTCTTCAGAGCCCAGCAGTTGTTACAAAGACACATACCTCCAGCTGAAAGAAGAGCCAGTTCCCATGGTACAGACTGCTCAGGGGATCCAGTGCAATGAGAACAACCATGTTTGAGTGACAAAATTTAAAAGGCAGGAAATGAAAGCAATCAATGCAAAGCAATAAATACTAGTACAGCTCCTGTTACAGGGATAGGGTCCAAGAGTACCAGTTTTAAAAAATTATTTTGTCATATTTTAAAACATTTAACTATAAAATACACAAAACCCCTGTGTCTTTAGAAAACTATTCTGGTATTAATTTTCAACATGTACTTAAACGTCCAATTGAAAGCTAAATTATTAATTAAATAGCTTATCAAAATCAGGTTTCATAAAAGTTGCTACTATAAATGACCTTTAATAGAAGTACAATTCTGAAAAGACAAGAAGGTCTAGAAATCTGGAATGAGTCTTGCCCTCTGATAATGACTACTAATTGTTTTGGATGACATATAAAAGATAACACTCTGTATCTCATTTGGAATTCAACCATTTCACAATAGCAACTAAATGAACATAACATATACATGGTTAAGTATCATTAATATCGTATAATGTTTAGAGAAGAAACTCTTGTGATTCTTCACATGGAATATATAATATCTAAGGTTAATACCAGCTTAAATTACATAGAACAAGATACTAAAGAATACATGCATGTGTGTGATTAAAAAGTTTATTAAGATATGTTAGCCTTGGACCACAAATAAATTTGTACAATCAGCTAAAACCCACCATAATACATGAATACTGTGTTCAGAATTTTTCCTTTTCCTTTTTATTTATTTCTGTGGTACTGGGGATTGGACCAGAAGCCTCAAATACACTAGGCAAGTGCTCTGCCTTCAATACTACATATACAGCCTTTTTCATTTTATTTTGAGACAGGGCTGGCCTTGTTCTTCAGATCCTCCTATCTCACCCAGCCTCCTGAGTTGCTGGGATTATAGGCATGCACAACCAGGCCTGGCTTTTTTTTTTTTTTTTTGGTACTGGGAATTGAACCCAGGAGTGCTTTTCTGCTGAGCCACATCCCCAGCCCTTTTTCTTTTCTTTTCTTTCTTTTTTTTTTTTTTTTTTTTTAAATTTTGAGACTGGATCTCACTACGTTGTTTAGGGCCTCGAAACATTACTGAGGCCAGGTTTGAATTTGTGATCCTCCTGCCTCAGCCTCTGAAGGCCCTGGGATTACAGGCATGCACTAAGTTTCCCAGCTTCTTCTTTTAAAAGAAAAAAAAAAAAAAAAAAACTTCAGGAAATGTTGGTGAAGGTGACCAATATCTTTTAAAATGTTGAAACTCCGAACTTCCTCTGCCTGCACATTTCACATTTTTAGCCAAGTCCTTTCTCTGTTATATTTCACATTGAGATAGCAAAATGGGATTCAGCCTGCTGTAAAATGAGGCTGGCTAATCAGCACAGGAGTGGTGTTAATTCAGCAGCAAGAGTCTTACAGGTTGCAAGATACCTAATAGCAGATCAAACTGGAACACAAAAACACTTTGTTGTGTATGATAATTATGATCCATTAGACGCTCTGAGTTTCAAAAGTTTATCTTCAGAAAATTGCAAATAAAGTTAGTTTTCAGAGACAGACTTTATTTACTGTATTTTCTTCCTGACCTGATTTTGCAAAAACCTGGTGGCATGACCTTCAAGAAAATAGAGAAAACATGCCCCTTATAAATCTCATTTTTTAATACATTTTAATGTTATGACCCCAGCTCCTCTGTTTTAATGTTATAATTGTGTTATTTTAAAGCAGGCTCCAGGGAACACCAACATTATTAGCTAACTATAGAGAGTGAAGGCTATACGATTTCAACTATATTTAACATAAAAACAAGTTTTCAGAAATCTTTAATGACTCTTAATAAGCCCTAGGTTAGTTAAAACTAGAAGGGCAGTCAAATAAATTCTAGAGTTTCATCTCTCTTACCCATGAACTTTTGCTCATGTTGTTTACACCAAATGCAATTCCACAGAATTTTCTTTGCCTAATCACAAGCTAAATATTTTTAAGGGCAGCTCAAAGTCAGAACATGTGTGTGTTCATGTGCTTGTGTGCACATGGACACCTGTGGTGTTCTGGTCGGGGCTCATAAATACAGACACCCAACCCAGGCGCCCCACTGAAGGGACATTTACGGAGGGCATATAAAGATTCTTGTAGGAATAGCAAGCTTCATGCAAAACAAGGAGACCTTTTCTATGTCTCAGGAACCAGGTGACCTGATCCTTGTTCTTCTCTTATCTGGATTCTTGTACTATCCCAACATGATCATCAGTCATGGTTTGAAAGCCTGGCTTCTCAGCTCCAGTGAATACCACCAACTGAAATGGCCCTTTGTGTTTCTTAGTGCAAGTTTCTGAAAAAGAAACTTGAGTTGGCAATGTGACTTGTGATAGACCCTTTTGGGTTCTCTCTCTAATTAGTAATCAATTAAATAAAAAAAGACAGGTCACAAACCTGATTATGCAGACCTCTTGGACAGAACAGGAAAAGTAGATATGGAATATAGTAAGATGTGTGCATATGGATAGTTATTACTTGTATGGCACATTAGACCTTCATAATGTTACATTTTGAAATTTACTCTTGTCTTAGTCAAAATTCAACATGAAAAAAAAAACAGATTTACTTATTTACAATGGAGCCACTGCAATACAGAGAATTGTTTCTTGGCCAATTTATTGATTTTTTTTTGGTGTGTGTGTGTGTGTGTGTGTGTGTGTGTGTGTTAAGATTGTTGAGTTCTTTATATGTCCTTTGAGTTCTTTATGTGTCTTATCTGATGTGCGTGTGGTAAAAAATTTGTTCCCATTCTGTAGGCTCTCTCTTCACCTCACTGATTATTTCTTTTGCTGAGAAGAAGCTTTTCAGCTTGAATCCTTTCCATCTATTGATACTTGATTTTATTTCTTGAGCTTTAGGAGTCTTGTTAAGGAAGTTGGGGCCGAATCTGACATGATGAAGAGTTGGGCCCACTTTTTCTTCTAGTAGGTACAGTTCTCTAGTTTAATTCCTGGTTCCCTGATCCACTTTGAGTTGAGTTTTGTGCATGGTGGGAGACAGGGGCTTAATTTCATTTTGCTGCATATGGATTTCCAGTTTTCCCAGCACCATTTGTTGAAGAGACTCTCTTTTCTCCAATGTATGTTTTTGGCACCTTTGTCTAGTATGAGATAACTGTATTTATGTGGGTTAGTGTCTGTGTCCTCTATTCTATACCATTGGCCTACAAGTCTATTTTGATGCCAATACTATGCCGTTTTTGTTACTATTGCTCTGTAGTATAGTTTAAGGTCTGGTATTTTGATGCCACCTGCTTTACTCTTCTTACTAAGAATTACTTTAGCTATTCTGGGTCTCTTATTTTTCCAGATCTATTTCTTTTAGGAATGTCATTGGAATTTTGATTGTAATTGCATTAAATCTGTATAGGCTAAGGAACTGAACAGATACTTTGCAGAAGAAGATATACAATCAATCAACAAATACATGAAAAAATATTCAACATCTCTAGCAATCAGAGAAATGCAAATCAAAATTACTGTAAGATTTAATCTCACTCCAGTCAGAATGGCAGTTATTAAAAATACTAGTAACCATAAGTGTTGGCGAGGATGTGGGAGGAAAGGCACACTCATACATTGCTGGTGGGACTGTCAATTGGTGCAACCAATCTGGAATAGAATAGAAAACTTGGAATGGAACCACCATTTGACCCAGCTATTCCACAACTTGGTTTATACCCAAAGGACTTCAAAACAGCATACTACATACTACATCAATGTTTATAGCAGCACAATTCACAATAGCTAAATTGTGGAATCAACCTAGATGCCCTTCAGTAGATGAATGGGTAAAGAAACTGTGGTGTATATACACAATGGAATATTATCCAGCATTAAAAGAGAATAAAATCATGGCATTTGTAGGTAAATGTATGGAGTTAAAGAATGTCAAGCTTAGTGAAGTAAGACAATCCCAAAACACCGAAGGCCAGATGTTTTCTCTGATAAGTGGATGCTGATCTATAATTGGGGGGTGTAGAGGGGGAGCATGAGAGGAATGGAGGAACTTTGGATAGGACAAAAGAGAGGGAAGGGAAGAGGGGGGCAGGAAGGTAGAAAAAATGGTGGAATGAGATGGACATCATTACTCCAGGTACACATATGAAGACATGATTGGTGAGACTCTATTTTGTGTACAACCAGAGACATGAAAAATCGTGCCATATATGTGTAATATGAATTGTAATGCATTCTGCTGTCATGTATTACAAGTGAAAGAAAGAAACAAACAAACTACAATCCTATCAGATTAGGGCCCTTACCTTTATGACCTCATTTAACCTTAATTACCTTCTAAAAGACCTATTTACTTATACACATTGGGTGTTAGGGTTTTAACAAATAAATTGGGTGGAGAGAACACAATCCCAAAGGAAATATAGCTGCTCACCACTGCAATTAACTGTGAAACAGAAGGGGGAAGAAGTGGGTTTGAGGGAGAACAGGACCAGGACTGATAAGTCACCACAACACTTCAAGAAAGCTATCATTACTCTTACTTTATAAATTAGGGAAAGGAAGCAGGTTAAATAAACGTGTTCAGGATTACCAAGCTAGGAAATGGCTATGCCAGATTCTAATCCAGATCTTCTAATTCCAAATCCAATTAACAATGACTTCCACTGAGACTCCAGCATGCATTTCAACTGCCCTGAACCCACCTTTCTCAGGAATTATATACCACTTTTATTCTTTACTTTGCAATTCATCAATGATTACTATTTTGTTTTATTTCTATCCTTTTTATGAGAAATATTCTATCATTCTACACCTCTCCAAATGAATCCAAAGTACTTTAAGATCATGCATCATATAATATCTCAAATGGCAACCATCCCATTGTCTGGGCATACAGTAGGTGCTTTGACTGATTCATTTCTTCCATCACATTAATAAATGTTTTTAAGTATGGCTCCATTATTTCTTGTTTCTGAAACCTTCCATCTGTTTTCCAAAATGCCATAGTTTTCTGGTTACCAATCAAATTTTTCTGTGGCTCCAGGGAATCATCTATATAAATATTGTTCATTATTTTAGTTGTAATTTTATAGAATTATCTATTGGTAAAAATCAGGATCTTTAAATGCTTTCCCTCTTAACTGAGTTAACCTGTCAAAGTTATCTTTTATCTTCTCCATTATTCATCCTTATTGGGAAACTGCTCTCCTCTTTTGTCATAGCTGTCCTGCAAATATCCGGCTTGGTCACTGTCAATTGGCAATATATCATACCATCCTTTGCAAATAGAATTTATAGAAAAATCAGAGATTCCTTTGAAAAAGCTCCTCGAGGTAAAATGATAATTATTTCTTTTGTCATTGCCTACATTATGAAATATGGCATACATTTTTCAATCAGAATATTATTAGTACAATGAGATATAAAATAAAACACAAGGGCTGGGGATGTGGCTCAAGCGGTAGCGCGCCATGCCTGGCATGCGTGCGGCCCGGGTTCAATCCTCAGCACCACATACCAACAAAGATGTTGTGTCCGCCGAGAACTAAAAAATAAATATTAAAAATTCTCTCTCTCTCTCTCTCTCTCTCTCTCTCTCTCTCTCTCTTTCCCCTCTCTCTCTCTCTCTTTAAAAATAAATAAATAAATAAATAAATAAATAAATAAAACACAAATTTTTTGTAACTCTTGCATTAAAATATCAAAATAATACTGCCTTATACATTGCCATAACTTGACTGCCATTCTATACCCTGTCTAGGGTATAGAATCCCACTCCTTGGTCACAGCATCTTGAATGAGTGTCCCATTTTATGACAAATGTAATGTTTCAGTAGGCACAAGGTATATTAGTTGTATCTTTGACCATACCTGACCAAAGATCATCAAGCTTCTGAAATTGCCAAATGGCCTTTTATAGGTTCAGATAACCCTTCTATTTAAGGATGGTATTCTGGGTAGGATGGTAAGGACCTATTATTCCCAAGAATGTGATGAAACTTTTATCAGTAACCTATAAACAGTATTGTGTCTCCCCAACAGTTCAGAGGTCCAGGAAATAAAGTAGAAGTGAGACCAGTCCCTCTCCCTATCACTACCAGGACATATTTTCAGATTTTGCACTTCCCTTCTGCACAGCTTTTGGCTTTGCCACATTAGATTCTCATTCCTAAGAGCCAGGGAATACAATAAGAATGCTACTGAACTTGGTTGAAGCTGTCATTAGCATGTGATCCCTCTGGGGTCCTTATGTCAGTGAACCAGTGGTCAAAAAATAAGTTGGCTCTTCTGTTAGAGAAAATAGGCCATGATTGAGATGAGAATCTAAGCAGGACTATGCATGGAACTCAAAGGGTTCACTGGGATATCTCTTGATGCTTCCCTGTCTAGTGATAATTGTGAAAAGGTGATTGCAGCCATAGTCCACTCTGGCATAATTGTGGCTCAGATGCCACCACCACCTCCCATAAAGACAGGGTCATTTCCACCCTCTACACTAGCCAAGCAACCTATACTAACTGAAGTGTTAGCCAAAGGTAAGGGACATACAAGATGGTTAAGAAATAAGGAAATGATGAATGTAAGTTATGAACATGAGACTGGCTATTGCAAGAAGAACTGCAGTTTATTTCTGCTGTAGTCTGAATAGTTATGTTCCCTAAAATTCATACACTGAAATTATAATCCACAAGGTGATGGTTGTAGGAGGTAGTCTATTAGAGGTAAATAGATTTTAAGAGTGGAGCCCACGTGAATGGGATTAGTGCCCTTATAATATAGTCCCAAGGGAATACATTTACTCTTTCCTCCAAGTGAGAACATAGCAAGAAGACACCATGAACCAGAAAGTGGGCCTTCACCACACATTGAATCTTCCAGCATCTTGATCTTAGAGTTTCAAGTTTCTAGAACTGCAAAATAAGTTTCTGCTTATAGGCCATTGAGTTTATGGCATTTTGTATAGCAATTGTTATTGTGTGGTATCCCCCAAAAAACTCCTGTTAATGCAGAAATGTTCAGAAGTAGTGATTATATTATGAGTATTATACCCTAATCGGTCCATTCCAGTTTGAATGGACTGACTGGGTGATAACTGTAGGGAGGTGGTGCATGGCTGGAGGAAGTGGTCACTGGGACCTGCCCTGGAAGGGTTATTCTTCCCTACATCCCCATATCCTTCCCCCCTTATCCCTCTGCTTCCTGGTCCCACCACAAGATAAGCAACTTCCCTTGCCGCTAGGCCTTTCCCCATAGTGTGCTGTCTCAGCTTGGGCCCAGAGCAATGGAGTCAGCTGTCTCTGGACTCAGACCTCTGAAATCATGAGCCCCAAATAAACTTTCCCTCCTCTAAATTATTCTTTTCAGATATTTTGTTCACAGCATCACAAACATTAACTAAAACAGCAGCCTAAATGGTATAATTCTACCTAACTCTCTTATATTGAATCCTTAAGAGATTGCAGCTGACTATCAAGTTAAAGAGGATACTGAGAGAAATTACATTTAATGGACAGCATGAGAAGATCTGAGGTTTACTGTGAGGAGTGGACCATACTGGATATCATTTTATCATTTTAAATCTTCTCAGCCCTACCTCTTGCCTAATCTACTGTGTAACACAGTTTCGTGCAGGTTCTACCCTCGGTGCCACCTTCCAGCCCCTTGCCTTGTGTCTGTAGTCCATGCTTCTTCTTTCTACACCAGGGTTTCTCTGATACCACGGCAGAAGAAAAGAAAGACTTCTGGTCAGTAGTAAATGTGCAACTCAGAAGTGTAGGGAATTAAAGCTGTGAAACCATCCTCAACCAAAAGGAGCTGGGAAACAATGAATAAGTGTTTCCTCCTTATGTCCCCCAGAAAAATAATTCTAGGATGCATTCCTAATGTGATTCAGAAGATTTGGGGTCGGGGGGCAGTTTCCCTAGGGGTATTAAATTTGATAAAATATTATTTTGGGGGGAGAAGGCATGTACCAAGGATTGAATTCAGGGGCACTTGGCCACTGAGCCACATTCCCAGCCCTATTTTGTATTTTATTTAGAGACAGGGTCTCACTACGTTGTTAGCATTTTGCTGTTGCTGAGGCTGGCTTTGAACTCCCAACCCTCCTGTCTCAGTCTCCTGAGCTGCTGGGTGATAAAACATTCTTTTGATAAAGTATTTTCTTTTTCTCTGTTCATTCTCTGTCTCTCACTCCTATTCCCTGAGATCATTTCCCAAATCAGTTGTTTTCTGCTAAGCTCTTTCTGTGGCACTACTTATACACTGGTTAACAGTTCACACATTTATTTATCCCCCAAAATGAATGTACCAATTTATATTACCTCTACCAATGTAGGAGAATGTTTACTTCCACCCCATCTTCACCATCATAAATAGGATATTACAGGAATTTTTAAATCTTTGACAATTCAACAGGCACATGTAACCATTTGCATTCCCTTTATTATTTTAATGTACTTTTTTAGTTGTAGGTAGATACAATACCTCTATTTTATTTTTATGTGGTGCTGAGGATTGAGCCCAGTGATTCATGTGTGCCAGGCTAGCACTCTACCCCTGAGCCACAGCCACAGCCCCCTTTGTTTTTTTAAATCAGGAATGAGCTTAAGCATTTCTTTTCAAATGTTCAAAAATCATCTTTGGGTGAACTGCCTATTTCTATCTGTTTTGATTATCTGTTGCTGCATAACAAACCATCATAAAACATAGTAGCTCAAGGGGCTGGGGTTATGGCTCAGTGGTAGCGTGCTTGCCTAGCATGCATGAGACACTGGGTTTGATTCTCAGCACCACATACAAATAAATAAAATAAAGGTCCATCAACAACTAAAAGATATTTTTTTAGAAAACAGTAGCTTACAATAAGAAGTTATTCTCATAGTACCCCCATCTCCACTCTGCCCCAGGAATGCTGGGGACCTAAGCAGGGATTCATGCATGCTGTGTGAGTGTTCTACCATTGAGCTACAACACCAGCCCTCTCTCATAGTCCTGTGGGTTGTCCGATTTCAGCTGGGCATTTTCACTTGGGGTCTTGAATGCAGTTGTAGTCATCTAAAGGATCCACTGGGCTAGACATCCAAATCTGCTTCCTCATTCCCACATGGGGTGCCTTAATTGGGATGATGGGACCAGCTGGGCTAGCTGGACATTTCTCTCCACACAGCCTCTCCATGTGGTTACTTGAGCTTCCTCACAACATGGTGAGCTCAGATGGATTTTTTTTTTGTGTGTGTGTGTGTGTGTGTGTGTGTGGTGCTGAGGATTGAACCCAGGGCCTTGTATATACTAGGCAAGTGCTCTACCAGTGAGCTACACACCCAGCCCACTTAGATGGATTTTTTAAGTGTGAGCAAACCCCAAACTGGGAGGTAGGTAGGAGCCACATAAGGCTTTGTATTTCTTACTTTACTTTCCAAACTTGAACAGTGATGGTTTTATTTTACTATATTTAGTTTTACAGTTTTTATCTGATTAAAGAAAATGATATCAGTTTTCCTTCTAGAGTCATAATACATTATTTTCTGTTAAAATACATTTATTTCTTTATGTAGGAAAGTGAGTCAATCTGAAGAAAATTATTAAATAAATAATAGTTTAGAAGACATTTGGCCATGGGAAAATAATAAAGGTGTTACAAATATCTGAAAGTTGGGAACTCCTATTAAAAGGGGATATCACAAGGTTTCAAGACATTTAAATATTATCTATGTGTTCTGGAAACCCCCAGATTCATAGCTCTGTCTGAGATCTGGCTCTCAAGCTTCAGATTCATGTATCCATTAACGTTCTGGAAAGTACCATATATAATAATCTCAAATGGTACGTTCAAAATAAATCTGAGTCCTGCCTCCCTCACTAGCCTATTTCTCCTCTCTTCCTAATGTCAGTAACTAGTACCACTATTCATACTCAATGGCCTGAGTCAGGTACTCAGGATCAGCCTTGAGCTGTTCTTCCTCTCTCCTGTCTCAACTCCTTCCTATACAACCCACAGCCTAGCCAGGCTATTTTCAAAATGTATCTTGAATCCATCTACTTTTCTCCATCCCTAATTCCATCTCATGATTTAGCCTTTCATTGTCTCTGGCCTGGATCGTGACAAGACCTTCCTAACAGAATGCTCTGTTATCCCAAATTATTTTTCACGGTGATATCCTTAAAACATAGGTAAGATGTGTTTTTCCCCCCTACTTCAAACCGTTACTAGTTACTTAAAATTAACACTAATAAAGAAACAAGTGGTGTTCAATGTTAATTTTTTATAGGTTTTAACATGAAGATAAAAGTGACACCTTGAGAGTATTGGTAAAAATCCATCTGTGTGTTTAATTAAATTCAGTAAAACATTTTCTTTTCTCCAGAACTTTAATTTCTGATTTGTGCTTTCCTGTAGAAAGAGTAATATGGAAAACACTTTTAAAGTCTGAATTTATCAGCTTTCACACTAGATTTGAGAAATTATCATCAAGCTATTTTACTATAGCAAAACCATCCAAGTCAGGGACGTTTGGCATGCCAGAAGACATCAGGCAAAATCAGCTACTCCGTGACTGAAGATAGCACTTGTCCTAAATTCTGCTCAAGCCCAGACGCTTCAAATGAAAAAACAAAAAACATCTACCCTGAGATGTTCCGGGTAGATCTTACTCATGGCTTATCTGTGTTTCTGTTTTAATGAAAGAGTACTAAGTGTACACTGTCACAGAACAAATAGGACATGGCTTGTGTTTTCCAATTTATGTAGTTGATTTCATGTAGTACCATTCATGTCTATCATGTTATTAAAAATATGTTTCTTCTCATAACCAAATGGTGTGATATCGCATGGTCATGATACATTGTGGGGAGAATCTTATAAAGTGGAAGGGTGCTAAATTAGTGAGTAAACTAAAGGTCACAGACCTAGCAGTTTCTTAAACTGTGTTCCATGGATTATTGGATTCAGAGTTGCAAGAAATGCTTGTTACAAAGTGAAATTCTTCATACCCTCCCCAGACTTTATCCTACATCTCTGAAGAATTATCTGAGGGATAATATACATGTGGAGAGATTCTGAAATAATTTTACACATTTATCACATGGTTGAGGTTAGTTATTTGCTCTCTTTTTGTAATACTAACCATTTGGGTAAAAGTAATACATCAAAATTCTACCATACTAATGTTTTATTTAGTTGTTATCAAGGATACAATTAGATAGAAAATTAGATAAACTATAAAGAAAATTTCTGGAAGTTTTCCATTTTTCTTCAATTTTTGAGTGACCTAATTTCAAGAACATCAATTAAAATATGAGTCAAAAGACTTCATTTACCTTGCTTGATCTCTTCATGTGAACACATCCCCTATAGTTAGATTACTTACTAATCCAGCAATGGCAATCATACATGGCAGATAAATACATTTTTGTTGTTGTTGTTGTTCAGTTTTGTACCCCTTAGAAGATAAGCAATCTGCCAAGAAATTTCCATGAGTAGTTAGATTCCTTCTGCATCCATATGCAATGCACTAAGTCATTAGTCTAAAGGTATCATATTTTCTGGGAATCCCCTCAGAGACTGATAAAAATGATAAGTTAGCTATTGTTGCAAGGTTTGATTTTTTAAAAATAATTCCATGGGAAATTTCAAAGATAAAAATTGCCATATAACTTGTAATAGTAGAAAGTATCGAAACCACTCATAACTTGGTGCAAAAATCTGTAACTAGATTAACTGAAAGAATTGATAAACAATACAAAAGTCTTTTTTATTACTTAACTGAAATATTCATAGTGACACAATCATTGCTTTTGCAATGCATGCAAGTTGTTGTTTCTGTATAATTTAGAACTAGTACTATAATATCTGCAATATTGATTATTATTGCCCTCAGGATCACATTAACCATTTTAATATGCAGATGCAGTTAATGTTTCACTAAAGTAATACCTATTTCTTACATGATTATAATTCAAATAAATCATTTCTTTCAGCATGCTTTGTCTTAGTATTCTGAATTATTTTAATTTAAAATTATTGCCCGTCTTTGTTTTTTCTGTGATTACACTACCTTTTCTTTGGAGTTTATTTATTTATTTCTTACCTAAAATACATGAAGCTGAAGTATTTTAAATGAATTCTCTAATATCAGTATAAAAGTAAAACTGAATGATGCCAACAAGGTTCTGGATGTTCAAGGCTAGGCTGGGAACTTCTGCTCCTGTATTTGAGATGTATGCTAACCAAAAGTAAGTTGTTTATCACTAAATCTATTTATGGCATTTGTATTAGTTGATATAACTATATAATTTCATTAAACATTACATAAATCAGAAATATGAGTGCAAAAACCTTAAGCTTGGATTCTATAAAAACTAAGTAAAAATGCTTCAAGAGCTTCAAAATACTTTAAAAAATGAGTTGCTAAAAATATTAAATTACATGTAGATGAGGGGCTGGGGATGTGGCTGAAGCAGTAACTTGATCGCCTGGCATGCGCGGAGCGCTGGGTTCGATCCTCAGCACCACATAAAATAAAATAAAGATGTTGTGTCCACCAAAAACTGAAAAATAAATATTAAAAAAAATTCTCTCTCTCTCTCTCTTGGGGAAAAAAAAAAAAACATAAGTTGCAAAAATCCAGAAAGATTCCACATTCAGAGGTAAAGAGAGAACCTACATTTTGGGAGCAAATTTTTTCCACATGCATGTCAGATAGGGCACTAATCTCCAGGATATATAAATAACTCAAAAAACTTAAACCCAATCAATAAGTGGGCTAAGGACCTAAACAGACACTTCTAAGAAGAAGAAATAAAATCGATCAACAAGTACATGAAAAAATGTTCAACATCTCTAGCAACTAAAGAAATGCAAATCAGATCTACTCTAAGATTTCATTTCACTCCAGTCAGAATGACAGTTATCAAGAATACAAGAAACAATAAGTGTTGGCTAGGATGTGGGGGGAAAGGCACCCTCATACATTGCTGATGGGACTGCAAATTGGTGCAGCCAATCTGGAAAGCAGTATGGAGGTTCCTTAGAAAGCTTGGAATGAAACCACCATTTGACTCAGCTATCCCACTCCTCATACTACACCCTAAAGACTTTAAAACAGCATACTACAGTAACACAGCCACATCTATGTTTGTAGCCGCACAATTCACAATTGCTAAGCTGTGGAACAACCTAGAAGCCCTTTGATAGATGAATGCATAAAAAAAAAAAAACAACAACTGTGGTACATATACACAATGGAATATTAAGCATTAAAAGAGAATAAAATCATGGCATTTGTATATAAATGGATGGAGTTGGAGAATACTATGCTAAGCGAAATAAGCCAATCTCAAAAAAACAGAGCCAAATGTCTTTCTCTGATAAGTGGATGTTAATCCATATGGGTGTGGGGGTGCATGGGATAAGTGGAGAAACTTTGGATGGGGCAAAAGGAAGGGGAGATGGGGCAAAGGGGTAGGAAAGATGGTAGAATGAGATGGACATCATTACCCTAGGTACATGTATGATTGCACTATGGTTTGACTCTACTTTATGCACAACCAGAGAAGTGAAAAATTGTGCTTCAATTGTGCACAATGAGTCAAAGAGCTTTCTAATGTCATGTATAACTGATTAGAACTAATAAATAAATAAATAAGATTCTACATTCATGCTGCTCTGCAATGTCTTATATGCTGTCTCCATATTAATGAGACATGAAGAAAATGCAAATGAGATTATGATTTTTTTTCCTATTAAAAAAAGGGTAACTAGCATGCATTAGGCACTGGGTTCGATCCTTAGCACCACATAAAAATGGACAGATGAGATGAAGGCATTCTGTTCATCTACAACTGCAAAAAAATTAACCAAAAAACAAAAGATTAAAACCCTAAACAAGGGTCAAAACTCAAAGAAAATAACTTAACTCCACTGAACATTTGGTGAATGGATGCATAAAATACAAACTTTGGTCTTAAAATATGTTGTATAATTTTTGTTTTCTTTTTCCCCTTCACCCACTTTTTTGATTGACCAACTACATCAGCAATGAATGTGTCAGCAGGGTGTTCACTGTATTAAATTACAATGTAGAAGGGACAGTCTTACTGGTGAGTTAATATTCCAATGTGTCATAAAAAAGCTGAAACTTTTTAATAGTGTAAGATTTATACCATTTGGTAAAACATACATGTTTGGGAGCTGGGGCTATAGCTCAGTTGGTAGAGTGCCTGCCTTGCATGCATAAGGCCCTGGGTTTAATCCCTGGGCCCTGGGTTCAATTCCCATCACCCCCACCAAAAAAAAAGTGGAATATCTTGTTACATTTAAAATAATATTACATAAATTGCTATGTCTTATGAAGTATATTACTGTTTTTCTTTCCTTTTAAATTTCCATTTAAGAAATAGAATGAATTGATTTTGTTCTCTTATTTGTTTTGTTCTACTTTGGGGGTTGTATTTTTGTTATTGTTTTAATAAAAGATGGAGGAAGAGAATATAAAGGTAATACTTCCCTTTTCAGGCTTTAGAATTAGGAAGTATAAACACCAGCAAAAGAATCATTCAGAAATACATTTTACAGCTTTATTAAGGCACAACTGACCTATAATAAACAGCACATATTTAAGGTGTATAATTTTATGTTTAGATATATGTATATATCCCATATGGCTGTATATTTTACATTCCCACCATCAGTGTACAAGAGCACCTGTTAATTCACCTTCTAGCTAACAGTTGGTATAGTCAGTTTTTTAAATTTTACTTATTCTAGTGGATGCATACTGGTATTTCATTGCAGGTTTTGTTTGTTTGTTTCTTTGTTGTACTGCAAGTTTAACCCAGGGGCACCTAACCATAAACTACATCCCCAGCCCGTTTTTAAAAAACAGCATCTCACTAAGTTGCTTAGGGCCTCTCTAAATTGCTGAGACTGGCTTTGAACTTACAATCCCCCTGTCTCAGCCTCCTGAGCTGCTGGGATTACAAGTGTGCACCATTCATTGTGGTTTTAATTTAAATTTCATAATTACTAATGAGCATATTTTCATGTTTTTTTCTATAATTTTTTTTTGGTGAAATCTCTTCAAAATTTTTGCACATTTTCTAATGGATTGTTAGTCTTTTTATTAAGTTCTTCATATATATTAGATAAAATTCCTTTGTTAGATATGTTTTGCAAATACTTTCCTCTAGTCTGTGACTTACATTTTTGAATTTTATAATAATTCCCTTTAAGTGGAAAACTTTTACATTTTGATGAAATATAATTTGAGTTTTTCTTTTAACATTTGTTATTTCTGCATCCTTTGTAAGAAATCGTTGCCAAATCTAGTGTTACTAAGATTTCCTACTGTTTTCTTCATAGCTTTTTTCAGCAGTTAAAAAAAATGTTCTTTTTAGTTATATGTGATAGTAGAATTTTGGCATATTATACATATAGGGAGTATAACTTCCCATTCTTGTGGTTGTACATGATGTGTGGTTATACTGATCAAGTATTCATATATGAGCATAGTAAAGTTATGTCTAATTCATTCTACTGTCTTTCCTATTCTCATTCCCTCTCCCTTCCCTTCATTCCCCTTTGTCTAATCCAATGTACTACTCTTCTTCCCTCCCCTGCCTTATTGTGCCTTAGCATTTGCATATCAGAGAACATTTGGCCTTTGTTTTCTTGGGATTGGCTTATGTCATTTAGTGTGATATTTTCCAGTTCCATCCATTTACCAACAAATGCCATAATTTCATTCTTCTTTATGGCTGAGTAATATTCCATTGTGTATATGTACCACATTTTCCTTATCCATTCATTTGTTGAAGAGCACCTAGGTTGGTTCTCTAGCTTACACTGTGAATTGAGCTGCTATGAACATTGATGTGGCTATAGATTTTAAGTCCTTTGGGTATAGACCGAGAAGTGGGATAACTGGGTCAAATGGTGGCTCCATTCCAAGTTTTTTGAGGAATCTCTATACTGCTTTCCAGAGTGGTTGTACCAATTTGCAGACCCACAAGCATTGTATGAGTGTACCTTTTTCCCCACATCTTCACCAACATTTATTGTTACTTATATTCTTGACATTTTGACATTCTGACTGGAGGGAGATGAAAACACAGTGTGGTCTTAATTTGCGTTTCTCTAATTGCTAGAGATGTTGAACATTTTTTCATATATTTGTTGACTAATTGTATATCTTCTGTGATGTGCCTGTTCAGTTCCTTTGCCCCTTTATTGATTAGGTTATTTATTCTTTTAATTTTTTTAAGTTTTTTTTTTTGTAGATGGACATATACCTTCATTTATTTATTTTTATGTGGTGCTGAGGATGGAACCCAGTACTTCACACATGCTACTGAGTTCTCTACCACTGAGCTACAACCCCAGCTTATTCTTTTAGTGTTAAGTTTTTTGAGTTCTTTATATATCCTGGAGATTAATGCTCTGAGGTGCAGGTGGCAAAGACTTTCTCCTATTCTGTAGGCTCTCTCTTCACGTTCTTGATTGTTTCCTTTGCTGTGAAGAAGCGTTTGACACCATCGGATTTACTGATTCTTGATTTTACTTCTTGCACGTTAGGAGTCTTCTTGAGGAAGTCATTCTTAAGCCACCATAATGGAGAGTTAGGCCTACATTTTCTTCTAGCAGGTGCAGAGTTTCTGGTCTAATTCCTAGGTCCTTGACCCACTTTGAGTTGAGTTTTGTACAAGGTGAGAGATAGGGGCTTAATTTCATTTTGCTACCTACCTATGGATTTCCAGTTTTCCCAGCACCATTTGTTGAAGAGGCTATCTTTTCTTCTATAGTTTTGGCTCTTATATTTAAGACTATAATTCATCTAAAGTCAATTTTTGTTTACCCATGAATGCCGTAATAGGTAAAATTCCTATTTTTATAATCTGGCTGTCTATTTGTTCTATCATCATTTTTTAAAAGATTATCCTTTCACCACTGAATTACCTTAGCACATTTAAAAAAAAAATCAAATGACCTTGTATATCTGAGTCAGTTCCCAAATTCTCTATTTGATTCCATTGGTCCTCTGAAAATTTTCAAGTGGCTCATTATCATATTCAAAACTAACTATTGTTATAGGTGGAATTGTGTCCCCCTCAAAATGTTGAAGTCCTAAATTCTAGTACCTCTGAATTTGACCTTACTTTACAGAGATAGTCTTTACAGAGGTGATTAAGTCATCAGGGTGGGCCCTCATCAATAGGACTGGTGTCTTTACAAAAGGGGAGATTTGGAGACTTATTCATATAGGCAGAATGCCACAGACACATGAGAAGACCATCCACAACCAAAGAGGAAGGCCTGTAACAGACCCTTTTCTCACAGCCTTCAGGAAGACCTAGTACAAAACCCTTGTCCTGAACTAGAAAACCTGGGGTGAAGGGAAAGTGGTGTCCACCTCAAAACTGTTAGAGAAGGTTTAACTTAGAAGAAAGGGGAAAACAAGATTCCCAATGAAGATGAATCTGCCATAAAGAGAGTAAAGTCAAATATGTAAACAAAATTGTTACTATGAAAGAAAAAAAAATCACCAAACTCAACACCTGGAAGAATTCATTCCCAAAGAAACTGAAATCATAGAACAATCAGAAAAGTGCTTGAAAATAAGCATGCCTTATATATTCAAAGAGATAATGGAAGAAACAGCACCAATAAAAGAAAGAAAAATGAGTTACAAAAAATAGGAAGAAATTGAACACAAACAGATTGATTTTAAAAAATTAGAAATTCTACAAATAAAAACTTAATCTCTAAATTTCCTTTGAAATGAAAAAGGAACAAACCAACCTGGAATCAACCAATAATACAGCACAGGAAAATAAAGACATGGAAAATGCTAGAGAAGTTAAGACAGATATGTGGATGGATGGAGAATTTTCTTAATAGGAGCTCGAAAAATAAAGACAAGGGTAAACGCCTGTAATCCCACCAGCTTGGGAGGCTGAGACAGGAGGATTGCAAGTTCAAAGCCAGCCTCAGCAACTGCGAGATGCCAAGAGACTCAGTGAGACCCTGTCTCTAAATAAAATACAAAATAGGGGCTTGGGTTGTAGCTCAGTGATGGAGCACTTGCCTAATATGTGTGAGGCACTGGGTTCGATTCTCAGCACTACATATAAATATATAAAGTTTTATCAACAACTAAAAGAAAAATTTTAAAGAAAAATGCAAAATAGGGCTGAGGATGTGGCTCGGTGGTCAAGTGCCCCCAAGTTCAATCCCCAGAACCAAAAATATATATATAATAAAGACTGAAGAAAGTGAGAATTTTCCAGAATTTAAATTAATACATAAATAGAAAGCATGAATCCTTATGTTGTATTTAAAAAAAAAATGGTTGCAATTAAATTTCTTGTCCCATAACTCTTTCTAAACCCACTCAGAGGTAGAGTCTGTATTACCTCCCCTTGAGAATTGATGGGCCTTTGTGAACTCCTGGACCAAAAGAGCACAGTAGAAGTGCTGCCACATGACCTCTGAGGCCAGGGCATAAGAGGCAATCACTTACCACTTAATTCTCTCTGAAGATGTTTGCCCTTGGAACACAGAAATCATTGTGGATTTGCCACAGAAAGGCTAATAGGAAGGGGAACCAACTTCCAGATGTCAGACCTATCTGAGCCCTCAACTGATAGCCAGCATTAATTGGCCAGCCACCGTTTCTTCATTGCTCAGTGGAGCTACCCCAGCTGACACTATATGGAGCAGAGAGACAAACTCCAAGCCCTTCTCACCAAACTCTGCCCAAATTGCATATTTGTGGGCAAAGTGATTATTGTTGTATAAAGCCACTAAGTGTCTGGTGGTTTGTTATAGAACACATACAAACACTGAGAGGTTGCTTCCCAGAGAGCCTCACTGAAAAAAAAAATTATTAAAGAATACATTAAGAAAAAAGAAAAACCAATTAAGAAGAAAAGAGTAAAATGCAAGAAGAAATGATAAGCAAAAAAAGTTGATATTTTTTTTGATAAACCTAGTTAACTAATAACTAAAAAATTCAATGCCATCTATTTATGTTGAGAAACAAAAAGATGAAATCACAATGGAGACAACATAAAAGATGAATTCATGGATACAGAACTAAGTGTTTTATTTTATTATTTTAGATGTTTCTAGAAACACAAAGTATATAGGAGAATATGTGAATCAACAGAATCTCTTATTCTTTTAGGAATATAAGTCAATACAACCACTTGGGAAACAATTGGGCATTATTTTATAAAAATGCAGAGCCATTTTAGAAGACAATTGGCACAATCCTGTAGACTTAGCCATACTTATTTTACAATATAGCACTTCTGCTCCTGAATATATTTCAGAAAAATTCTATGTATGGTTCAGAAGATATATATTAGAATATTCATAGCAGCAGCATCCATCATTCAAAACACTGGAAACAACCTAGATGTCCATTAGTAAATAAATTATAGAATGTGGAAGATGTAAATTATGGGAAGTATTTTGATTCTTGGTTTGGGTGGATATTCATAATACCCCCCACACTTTTTTTTTCCTTTTTTGAGAAAGGGCAAATAAAAATGAAATAGAAGTTAAAATGAAACAACTAAATGTCATTCATGAACCAAGGATGACAAATTTTATTAATTCAATTGTGTTTACCTGTAATCCAAATAGAATATAATATGTATATAAAAATCACTAAAAGGGGGTTGGGATTGTAGCTTGGTGGCAGAGCAATTGTGAGGCACTGGGTTTGATCTTCAGCACCACCTAAAAATAAGCAAACAAAATAAAGATATTGTGTCCATCTATAACTAAAAAGTTTTTAAATATTTTTTTTAAAAATCAATGAAAGGGTAAATTCTAAACTATGATGGGGAGTAAGTAGGGGGAAAACCACTGGTAAAAAAATCCATAACTCCATGTATATGTGTGTGTGTGTGTGTGTGTGTGTGTGTGTGTGTGTGTTCTTTTTCATTGCCATCTATAGAAAATTCTTCATGCACTAGTTACTGGAAACCAATGACCCAGACTGAGCATGCCCAGAGTCCCAAAAGGGTTAGCATCTCATCATTCAACTTCACATACTATCTTTGGAACTGGGGCAAAGGGTTTTTATTTGTCTTGTTCAAGTCTGTATTAGTGAAAATGCCAGTGACCATGAGTGTTAATGCGATTGCACCTTAGAAACACATGGCTTAAGATGCATCTTGGCAGAAACCAGTCTGAAGATGTCACTCAACAAAAACATTTCCAGAAGCTTAGCACTTAATTGGCCTTATTAGCACCATCTGCTCATCAGTCTTGCTTGTGGCAAAGTGTTTTCATCAGATATCAACAAGTTGAAAACAAGGCAGATCACCACACTTTGCTTTTAATTTGACACCACATTTTCCTGCCTCTTATCACGGTTTTAAATCATCACATTAAATAAGTGAGTTGAATCATTGCACTTAACATTACACGTTAGACCTTGGGTTTCTCTGTGATCCCTGAGGCATGTGTAGATATCCAGAAGTCCTTTTCCTCCCAAACCCGCCTCTCTCAAATTGCATAACTGGACATTTGGAAAAATCTTCTCTTAGTGACTCAAAGCCTGTTCACACACTCCTTTTTTCTTTTTTCTACAAATCTGGTTGCACTGATGTATTAGATATAGAAAAAATGTGCATAGGAACTTGCAGAAATTGCCAGCTACAATCATATGCTGCATGATGATTTGGATGAACAATTACTCCTAGCTGAGTATGGATGGTGGCACATGCCTGTAATCCCAGTGACCTGGGACACTGAGGCAGAGGATGGAACGTTCAAGGCCAGCCTTGGCAATTTAAGGAGAACCTGTCTCAAAATAAAAAGTAAAAAGGGCTGGGGGTGTAGCTCATGCCCCATACAAAAAAACAAAACAAAACAAACAAACAAAAAACCCTACTATTATTTATAGAAGTATTCTCCTTGACAGCCTTTTCACAACTAAAGACCAAAGATTCGAGAGTTTACTGTATGGACTTCCTAGCTTAAATGTCTGCTTTAATATTATGAATTTAATGTAGTATATTTTAAAGACAGTTGTATAATAAACTAAAGAAATATTATAATTGTTACAACATTTATTTCAGAATTTGACTTAAAATTTAGGGGAAGTTAAAATTAAGTTTTCAACTCTTTATATTTACACATTGTTTGAAATGCAGAAAAGTGTAACATTAAAAAGTGATTATTTGTCAAAGTGGCAGTTTAGCCAAAGCTAACAAAACATTGAAAATCTGCAACTATGTATGGTAAACAAGTGTTGAGCCTATTTTAGGAGATTTTTCTCTGATTCCCATTTCCCCTGCTAACAAGTTTGGCAATTCTTACCAAACACCTTGTTAGTTTAACTCCTCTTTCCAGCAAAGAATTATTAAGGCTTAGTAAAAGGGGTTCTTATTACAAGAACTTCATCATCACCTAGACAAAAATAATATACTGCATTTATTAGCTTTCTACACAGTAAAAGTACAAGTAGTTTAACCTATTACATTCACACATTTTAAGTTTCACCTTGTTAATTTTAAAATCTGTCTACAAAAATATGTACTCTGCTAATCTGGAAAGGATTTCTTACTCATGATAATTAGTACAGTATGACAGTTCATCTCATATTTAACAGTTTTGAGTAAAACTGTATTATAAGCAAAGAAAATAAATATATTAAATGTATATTTAACTTACTGAAATGGAAAATATTTGTTATTTATCAAGAAAATCTAATATCTATTAAAACTAATCTCAACATCAACTTTGTAGTACTCCTGACTAAAATGTCTATTATAAATCCTGTCATGGGAAAAAAATATCACACTAATTCAAATTGAAGGGACAATCTACAAGACAATAGGCCTACACCCTTCTATAAGATCAATGTTATGAAAGATAAGAAAGCCTGGGAAAGTGTTTTGGATTTAAGAAGAGTAAAGATGTTACAACTAAATGCAACATGGAATCTGTGATGGGGTCCTCAGTCAGAAGGTAGATTATCTATATAAGATATTATTGGGACAATTGGGAGAATTTGAAAATAGACTGCATATATGCCAATCATAATAGATTCATGTCAAATTTAAGTATGATAGTTGAATTGTTATTAGGTAGAATGTCTTTGTTCTTGAGAGATGAGAAACAGAGTGTTGAAGCATCAGATGTCTACAATTTATGTATGTGTGTGAGCATGCTTGCTGGGGATTGACCTCAGGGACTTACAAATGCTATCCATGCATTCTGCCATTGAGCTACATCTCCAGCCCCAGTGATTCACTTTTTAAATGAATCAGCCAAAAAAGTTTATGTATACACATATCTATAAATACATGTATAAATACATATATAGAGGGAGGAGGGAAACAGCAAATATGGCAAAATGTTAATTTTTAATCTACTTAGTATGTGACTGTTCATTATACTATTTTTCAACTCTTCTATAGCTTAAAAATATAAAATTGGGAGCAAAAATGCTGAAGTATCTTATTTTAAAAGTATGCTGTATCTAACAATAAGTGAGGGATTCTTCCTCCTTTCTCACCCATGCCCTTGAATCCTCATGTCCCCCAGTGGTACCCTTGTTTGTTGACTAAACTGGTCTGTCATTGCTCTGGGTCTCTGGTGTGATGCAGAAACAATTTGAACAATAAATTCACTGTAGCCATTGGCACATTCTGTTTTACAAGAAGGCGTTCATTTTCAAGCACACATTATTTATTTAGTTCAGACCATCTGCATGTATTTTTTTTGTCCTTTGACTATTCAAAACCAGAATTCATATGTTATTCTAATTAAAATAAAAATTTTATAAAGCTTGTGGAGAAGAAACTTTATTAAAAATAAAAAAAAAATTCTCTGTTTCTCAGTTTTCCATCTGTCAGTTAAGGAAACATTACCTGCCACGCCATATTGCTGTGAGAATTAAGTGAATTAAATGTATGAAAAGACTGAGTTCAGAACTAAAGAAAGAAATTGAAGACCTTAGAAGATCAAAAGATCTCCCTATTTCTTGGATAGACAGAATTAATATTGTCAAAATGGCCATACTACCAAAAGTACTATAAAGATTCAATACAATTCCAATGGATGTTCTTTAAATAGAAAGAAAAAAAAACAGTCCTGGAATTCATTTGGAAAAATAAAAGGCCCAGAATAGCCAAAGTAATCCTCAGCAAGAAAAGTGAAGCAGGAGGCATCACAATACCAGACCTTAAATTATACTACAGAGCTATAGTAACCAAAATGGCCTGGTATTGACACCAAAACTATGAAGATCAATGGTACATAATAAAAGACACAGACACAAATTCACACAAATACAGTTATTTCATACTAGATAAAGGCACCAAAAACATACATTGATAGCCTCTTCAACAAATGGTGCTAGGAAAACTGAAAATCCATATGTAATAAAATGAAATTAGACCCCTATCTCTCACCCTGCACAAAACTCAACTCAAAGTGGTTAAAGGACTTAGGCATTAGACCAGACAAGCTGTGCCTACTAGAAGAAAAAGTAGGTCCAAATCTCCATCATCTCAACTTATGAACTATGTTCCTCAACAAGACTCCTAAAGTGCAAGAAGTAAAATTAAGAATCAATAAATGTGATTTTATCAAACTAAAAAGCTTCTTCACAGCAAAGAAAACAATCAAGAACATGAAAAGATATACAACCAGAGAAATGAAAAATTGTGCTCTATATGTGTACTATGAATTGAAATGCATTCTGCTGTCATGTATAACAAATCAGAATAAATAAATAAATTTAAAATACAAATTTAAAAAAGAACATGAAAAGAGAACCTACAGAATGGGAGAAAAATCTTTTGCTACCTGCACCTCAGATAGAGCATTAATCTTCAGGATATACAAAGAACTCAAAAAACATAACACCAAAAACCAAATAACCCAGCCAATACATGGGCTAAGGAACTGAACAGACACTTCACAGAAGAAGAAATACAGTTGATCAACAAATATATGAAAAAGTGGTCAACACCTCTAGCAATTAGAGAAATACAAATTAAAACTACGCTGAGATTTCCTCTCACTCCAGTCAAAATAGCAATTATCAAGAATACAAGTAACAGCCTGGTGTGGGGTGCACACCTGTAATCCCAGCAGCTTGGGAGGCTGAAGCAGGATCACCAACAACAGCCTTAGCAACTTAACAAAGCCCTAAGCAACTTAGTGAAACCCTGTCTCAAAATAAAAAATAAAAAAGGCTGGGATGTGGCTCTATGGTTAAGCACCCCTGGGTTCGATCCCTGGTACCAAAAAAAAGAATACAAGTAACAGTAAATGTTGACAATGATGTGAGGAAAAAGGCACACTCATACATTGCTGATGGGACTGCAAATTGATGCAACCACTCTGGAAAGCAGTATGGCGATATCTCAGAAAACTTGGAATGGAGCCACCATTTAACCCACCTCCTGGCCCTGACAACAGAGGTTAGATCCAGTATCCTTGGACAATTCTTGACCCCCACCCAGGGAGGAGAATCTTTCTTCAAGTATGTGATTCTCTTCTTGACTCCTGAAGATGAAGACAAGCTAATCCGGGAAGAAAGATCTTCCAAGTGAGAAGCAGCCCTCTTTAGCCCCTGTTGATGGCATTGAAAAGGTTTAAGTAAGCTGGAAGTAGATCTCTACATGATGGAGGGAGGCTGTCCAGAGCCAGTCCTGGCATCAAGTTCATGGAAACATGCTAATGAGATTATGTTTAGAATTTGCACCGTAGGGGCTGGAGTTGTGGCTCAGTGGTAGAGCATTTACCTAGCATGTGTGAGGCCCTGGGTTCAATTCTCAGCACCACATATAAGTAAATGAATAAAATAAAGGTCCATCACCATCTAAAAAAAAAATTTTTTAAAAAGAATTTGCACTATATAGAATGGCTTGGTGTGAATAATAGGTGCTCAATAAGTGCTCTCTAAGTGCATGGATGAAACACAAACAAAACCCTCATTTTAACCTCTCAGAAGTATAAGCCTGTTTATACCACCAGGTGTTTGGGGCGGGGGCTCTTTCTCCTTGGAGGATTTTGATATTTGGGGGTGGGTGAACAGCTTTTCACACAGATTTCTCCCATAAGCAAAACACAACTTCAGAGGAGGGAAGGAAAGGAGACTTTCAGATTCTCCAGTCTGTTTTTATGAGAAAGTTAGATATTTAGACATTTCTGCTTTATTTGTCCATCAGTACTCTCAGTCAGGAGACTAATAAGCAATCTGTCTTTTTTTTTAATTAATATTTATTTTTTAGTTTTCGGTGGACACAACATCTTTATTTTTATATGGTGCTAAGAACCGAAACCAGCGCCCCGTGCAAGCCAGGCAAGCGCGCTACCACTTGAGCCACATCCCCAGCCCAATCTGTCTTTTCTCTCATCAGGGAAGATGTAATATTAATATTGCTTCGCACATCTTTGCCATTTCACCAGAATTTTCCAGAACGCTAGGCCAGGGACAATCTCGGTAGCAGAAGGTAGTGATATGTGATACATCAGATATCCTGAAGGGTCCTCCGAGTACCCTGGGAGTAACTTTCTGAATTGTTCAGTCTCCCCTCAGTGACCTCAAACTCCTTCCTGTCCCATTTTCCATCTCTGTCCCCACTCACTTCCCTTAGCCTTATCCACTCAGTGTAAAACAAATACTCACACATCTATGTTTGTGATCATGTTACTACTGTTGCCTAAAGACCAGGTGGCACAATAAAATTATGGCTATCATTACATATACATCAGATGGACCTTGTCATAAATTAATTTGATTACAATACTAAACCGGCATATAACCAGTCTTTGCTCTGCACCTGTATCAATCACGTCAAACTTTACTAGACAAAACAATAACAAACTTCCTTCTGCCAGGCTGGGCAAACCCCTCTTCAACAATCTCTTTCTGTTTCTCGAATGTTTTCTTCATTTTCCTAACATTGCACTGTCAAATAACTATTAAATGTTACACTGTTAATATTTCGCTATCAATAAAACTGCTTTCCATCAATAGTGACATTACTATCATTAACAATATTCAAGGAGATATGGCTCAGTGGCAGAGCACCTGCTTACGATGTGTAAGGCCCTGGGATCAATCCCCAGCACTGGCAAAACAGAAGAAAAGGAAAAAAATGTTCAAGGTGCTAATTCATTGCTAAGAAGAACTGAATCTGCATATGGCTCTGTTGCCCCAATTGGGCAATCATCGTATTCACTATTTTCCAGTGTTTACTGGGTGCCTACTGTGTGTTGGTCGCAATGGTATTTTTACCTTAAAAGTACTTGCCTGGGAGTCATGTTGGATCATGAAGTTTTCAGTTTTTTCTTTTTCTTTTTGAAAATATAACTTCTTGTAATTATATTTCAATTACATGATTATGTAATGATAAATGTGATACGGTAAAGTAAATTTGAAGAAAACAACTAGAGAGCATGCTTTATTGTATTTGTCATTAATATTTAACACTCAACCATCAGCAAACAATCTAACCTTCATTGCCCAGGCTCAATTAGAATGTTCCTTTTTAACTCAGCCTCCCCAGTTAACTTTTCATGCTATTTGATTTATGAGCTTTTGGTTTGCCATCATTAGTCTAAATAATTCAAAAACACTTGAGTAAGTGAACACTAAATTAGACAATTATTTCAATTAATTCATGTTTCAGTTGTTAAAAATCATACTTTAAGTAATTGTGAAAAGTTTCTCTAATTATAGACACATGTGTATATATATAATTGGCAAAAACAAACCAAATTATAATTTATGTTGAGCTTGTTTTTCATCAATAAAGTCTAGTGTGAAGAATTTGGTATTCTACTATAAAATGTTTAATATTAAGTTTTTAAAACCATCAACATCATTTAACATCTTTCATTTTTAAAGGAAAAGACTAAAATCTTGCTCTTAACTAAAAAAAAAAAAAAATCAAGTGAATCTCTGTTATTGAGTTATGTTCCAGGATTTATTTCCCAAAGCATAAGGCTTTGGTTTAAAAAGACAATATTACAAACTTGTCAATTTCTCTTACATATTAAGAAAGGATAATACTGTTAAAACAGTTACATAGGCAAAGAGAGTTGCATTGTACCAACAGTGATTTTCAATTTATATACTTAAGTAAAAATTAATGTTTTTATAACATGCCAACAAATATTTATTTATTAAGATATTATACAGGATAAACCAATACATTGGTTTCAATATTGTTCATATCAATAGAGATTTAAATGTTTAAGATGTCGATAACAAATATACACTCTACTTCTGAAATAGAAGTTCAACTTTTATAAAATAAAAAATTTAAGTAACCATTAAGTATGTTGACAGGTAAATTAATCATTCACTTACAGAAGATGTCACAAGCTTGGGGTAAAACTTAGCATTTTGAAATTATGTAACAAAAGAAACAAATTCCTTTGTTTTAAACAACTTTAATGAAAATATACAATAGTTGAAAGCAAACACACTTCCCAATTTTAATTAAGTAGATTTTAATTTTGAAACAATAATCCTTGAAAACATAACATTAGTCTAATAAAAAGCATTATTAGTTTTTCACCATTTTGCATTATATATAATTAAACAATGACAAATTTGTTCTCCGTAGATGCTAGGCTGACATCTCCACTTATTACTACCTGTTTGTACTGGAGGCATTCTTTTGAGCTACTTCAAGTATTTTTTGAAACAAAGCAAAACAAAAAAAAATTTTTTTAAATCATTACATATATGATTGATATTTCTTTTTCCAGAGCATCTTAATATTTTGTGTGATCTCCAGGGATGAAGATAAAGTCAAACACTACATAGTACTATGTACTATAGTCTCCCATTATGAGTGAGTTCTAAGAGTATGAAATCAAACTGGGCTTTGTGACACATGCCTGTAATCCCAGCTGCTCCGGAGGCCTAGGCAGGAGCATTGTTACTTCAAAGCCAGCCTCAGCAATGGTGAGGCGCTAAGCAACTCAGTGGGACTGGAGATGTGGTTCAGTGGTCAAGCGCCCTGAGTTCAATCCCCGGTTCCAAAAAAATTTTTAAAAAGAATATGAAATCATACTTTGTTCTATATTTAAGTAGGCAGCAGTAATATACTAAACAATTGCAATAAGCAATCTTATAAATAGATACATATCTAGTTCTTACAACATGTCTAGTTCTTACCAAAGCATCTTTCTCTTGGACATAACTGATCAAAATATCAAAAAAGAGGGCTGGGGTTATGGCTCAGAGGTAGAGTGCTTGCCTGGCACACGTGAGGCACTGGGTTTGATCCTCAGCACCACATAAATATAAAATAAAGATATTGTGTCCACCTATTACTAAAAAATAAATATTTTTAAAAATATCAAAAAAGAAAGCCAACTTGTTCTCTGGGTCATCTTTCATATACTTACTCCCACTCTATCCCCCGACCCCCATGATCCCAACAGGCAATTCTAAGCATCACCCCTCCCTCTCACTCTACTACCCCTTTCTCAATGCAGTAGCATTCTGCAACCACAAAGGTCCAAAGGATAATATCAAAACAGAAACTCATGAGATTGGCTGCTTCTTGCTTTTTATCTATATAAAAAATTATATGTTTTATAATTTATATGGCAATTTAAAGAACCTTGAATTTTTTTCTAGCACTAACATTTCAGAGAAGAAGGGCCTTCCCTCTATACCAGGGTGTGAACCATAACTAGTCTAACCTAAGAGTGTAATCTCACCCTGCTTTGTTAATGGTTGGTGTGATCTACATGTGTCTAGTTCTGACCAAGAAGACATGAAAGGGCGATTTTGCTCCAAGCTGATCCCTTCTTTCTTCCTGAATATACAAAGACATAGCAGAATTGTGACTCTGAGGTGTTAAGTCTGGAACTGTAGGTCAGCATACTGAGAATGGCAGAGAAGAGCGCACCTGAGTTATTGAGCTCTGTATCGGGAATCTTCTATGTTTAGGCTCCTGGTTTTGTGGGGTATCTGAATGTCTGTATTGGTCTGGATGTGGGGTGTCCCCCAAAAGTTCATGTGTGAGACAATACAAGAAGGTTTAGAAAGAAATTATTGGATTATGAGAGCCCTAACATAATCAGTGAATTAAGTCCCCTGACAGGGATTAACTGAGTGTTGACTGAAGGCAGGTAAGGTGTGGCTGGAGGAGGTGGGTCACTGAGGGCATGGCTTTGGCAAATGGAGTCTCTCTCTCTCTTTCTCTCTCTACTTTCTGATCATCATCTGAGCTGCTTCCCTCTGCCACACTCTTCCACTATGTGCCCTGCTTCACCTTGACCCTGAGGAATGGAACTGGCTTTCTATGGACTGCCAACTCTGAAACCATGAGCCCCCTAATATTATTTTCCTCCTCTACAATTATTCTTGTCCGGTTATTGAGTCACAGCAGGAAAAAAAAAAAGGTGACTAAAACAGGGTCATATAATTAATGGATGGGTAATCTGTTACTTGCAGTGGGAAATCTTAACTGATTTTCTGAAAATCAGAAGATGAGACTTTGCCTGTTCCACTCAACTTCAAGTACTGTAAGTAATGCTTTTTAATGACACCTCTTTTGAAGAGAGATGTTTTCCTCTTTCATTCCTTTTCCTGACTTATGCTGTACACCTAGTCTCATTTCTAATAAGATTCTGTTACTCTAAAGAAACTTTATGAAATTATAAATAATTAAAAAACCCTTAAAGTCCCCCATTTTTATATACCTTACCCTATCTTTATGATGTACTAACTTTTAAAGTATAGTCAGACCTTCGTAGCCACAGTTTCTGCTACCAATGGGTTTGTATATGAGGATTCAAACCAACCACAGATGAAAAATCTTTTTAAAAAAAGATATCAGTAATCCCAGCAATTCAAGAGACTGAGGCAGGAGGATCACAAATTCTGGACCAGACTCAGCAACTTAGTGAGGCCTTAGGCAACTTAGCGAGATGCCACCTCAAAATAAAAAATTAAAAGAACTGGGGATATAGCTCAATGGTAAAGACCTCTGGTTTCAATCCCCAGTATCTCTCAAAGTGCATTTATATTGAACATTTTTCTTGTCATTATTCATTTAAAATACAGTATAAAAACTGTTTATAACATTTATATTATATTAGTATTATGAGTAATCTAGAGCTGATTTATAGTATTTGGGAGCATGTGCTTTGGTTACATTCAAATGTTAGGTAAGATAGGTTAGATAAGATATTTGATAATCTTGGGGCTTTGGTATTCTTGGGGATGGAGTAGAAGTGATCCTGGAACCAATACCCCATGGATACAGGGAAATGACTCCTCCTTAACCCCACCCTCAACACTAGAATGTGATTTCAGGAAAGGATATTAGAAAGTTGTAACCTGATTAGAATCTTTAAATCAAGATGTTAGAATGCCTTTAGGCAGTGGATTTTCCATCTATACACACATATCACTTGCATCAGTTTTCTGTAGGGCTTGTTAAAAACTCAGACTCGGGGCTGGGGATGTGGCTCAAGCGGTAGCGCGCTCGCCTAGCATGCGCGGGGCGCTGGGTTCAATCCTCAGCACCACATAAAAATAAAAAATAAAGATGTGTCTACCGAAAACTTTAAAAAATATATTTAAAAATTCTCTCTCTCTCTCTCTCTCTCTCTCTCTCTCTCTCTCTCTCTCTCTCCTTTAAAGAAAAGGGAGGGCTCCCTTGGCCACTTGCTGTGTTATGATGATTCCTGGACAGAGAACATATGAACTTCTGCACTTTCATCAAGTGAATGTGGCACAGTAAGACCTCCCCTTCTAAAGAGATCACTCATGTAAATAATAAGGAAATAACATAGCCATCTCTGATAGAAAATTTCTAAAAAAGGGAAGGGAGGAGAATAGGATTAGGAAAGACAGAATGACTGAAGTTTCCTATGTTCATATACGAATACACGACCAGTGTAACTCCACATCACATAAAACCACAACCATGGGAAGTTATACTGCATGTATATGTAATATGTCAAAATACACTCTACTGTTATGTATATCTAAAAATAACAAATAAAAAAGACATTTTTTAAAAAAAAAGAAAGAGAAAAAGAAAATCTCTGACAAAAGTTGCCTTTCCATGCCCCACCTGGGAAAGTAATTCATCAGAAATGGTCATTGTCCATCACCTCAAGTACTAAAGGAGGATAATCTTCTTAAGGGAAGGAAAAAATGGACAGTTTGTGGATGTAGTGCTCCACCTAGACAAACCCCTTTTTGTTCTGCTTCCCCTAAAAAAAGATGGTTGAATAGAGAGAGAAAGAGTGGTGGCATAGAGAGTAGATCTATTTGGATCTTTGAAATGATTTAGTAATTAAGGAAAGAGAGAGGATTGAGTAACTAGTATAAGTAGTATTTTATTATTTAACAATATAATTTTGCATAAGGAATAAAGAGATTGCCAAAAAGTATTTCTGATCATATCTGAAATTTACACACTAGCTTATAAAATGACCTAATATTTCCAGAATCTATCAAGGAAAAAGAGTTTTCCCATATCACTGGCCAAAAGTTCTCCTAAAACTGAATGCCACTGAGGAATTTGGTTGAGTTCCACAAGCACCTGAATTATTTAACCAACTTACTGCATTGTTCTGCGCCATCTGAGTCTTCAGAAGACTCAGGAACTAAAAAGAAAAGAGACCCCTAGTCCCTAGAGACTGATGGGAGACAAAGGGCAGAGAATGTGATGAGTTATGGAGGTTGCAAAACTCAAATAACCAGATTTGAACAGATATATCTATTGTATAAAAGAAATGGGCCTCAGGTAATTGACCACATCAAAATGGAGCATGGCCCCTCTGAAGCCCAGCTTTAGCCAAAGGGTATCAGGCTGGAGGATCATTTGGTGTGAATGAGTCTTCCTATTTTTTAAAGGGAGCCAGAAACTTGACTATTTATATGAAAGCTCCCGATTTCTAAATGTTGGCTCAAATGAATTTTAAACATTATGAGAGCCAACAAAACACATCTTTGAGGTTGAATTTGGCCTGTGAGCATACACTTGCAACCACAGAGTTTTGCCCTCCAAGGTAAAATATCAAAGTTAAAAGATTATTGAGGGGGCTGGGGTTGTGGCTCAGTGGTAGAGTGCTTGCCTAGCACGTATGAGGCACTGGGTTCAATCCTTAGCACCACATAAAAATAAATAAATAAATAAGATAAATGTCTACTAACAACTAAAAAAATTAAAAAAAAAAAAAAAGACTCTTAAGGTTTCCAAGTTAACTACAGAGAAGACAGATCGGTAAAACTTGAAAATTATTAATGTACTTTATTTCTCTCTGCCTTTCTAAGTACATGTCATTGGCTCCAATCTACTTGAAATATTACATCAACTATTGACCTAGAGGGAAATTAGTATTTTTTTTCAGCAAAAATTTTTAAAGCAAATGGCTATGATAATATGTGTCTTCTGATATTCAAAAGCTATTTTTTTTCTATGCATTTCATAGAAAGAAGCAGTAAGTAGTCTGAGTGGATGTGGTAAACCAGATAAGTCTTATATTCCAAACAGTTAAGCTTCCCACAGATAAAGTGAAAGGAGCCACAGAGAATCCAGCCTGTTATTCTACTGGACGATGTTTTTGCTATAAAATAGAACTCACTTCTAAAACACAAAATCCTAAAAAATTGCTTAATGTTATGCCAAATACATAGTATCAGGACAATGTTAAGTAAGACAGGGAGCAGGTATTAAGGGAGCTAGGAAAAACACCCATTTCTGGAACCAGCGATCCAAGAGTTAACTGTTCAAAGAGGTCTAGAAACAGGAAGCTATGTCAGAGTCAAGATAAAGTACTTGGCCCGTGCCTCTAATCCCAGCAGCTTGAGAGACTGAGACAGGAGGATCTTGAGTTCAAAACCAGCCTCAGCAACTTAGCAAAGCCATAAGCAACTTGGTGAGACCCTGTCTCTAAATAAAATACAAAAAAGGTTTGGGGATGTTGCTCAGTGGTAAAGTGCCCCTGGGTTCATTCTCCAGTACAGAAAAAAAAAAAAAAAAAAAAAAAAAAGACAAGGCACTAGTAGAACAGTCACTACAGAACAAGGTAGGTTGTAATCACAGGCTCAAAAGTCAGTGGAGGGCCTAGGGCTTTGGGTCAGTGGAAGAGTGCTTGCCTAGTATGGATGAGGGACTGGGTTTGATCCTTAGCACTGCATACAAACATAAGCAAATAAATAAAGGCATGTTGTCCAACCACAAAAAAATATATATATTTTTAAACTGCCTATAACAATCATATAAAAAAAGAAAACCATTAAAATAAAAAGAAGAGATAAAATCTAGAACTGCTTTGTTCAATATGGTAGTAGTCTCCAACCACATGTATTAATCTCAGTTGATATTTGGTGTAAGTATATAACATACATTGGACTTAGAAGGCATTATCAAAATGTAAAATATCTCATTAATTTTTTAAAAAGTTTTGATTACATCTGATGGTATTTGAGATGTATATATTGGATTAAATAAAATACATTGCTAAAATTCATTGCACTGTTTTTTTAAAAAAACTGTGGCTATTAGAAAATTAAAAATAAAATATGTATTTCATATATTTCTCTTGGTCTAGAACTTAATATGTTAAGGCAAGAGGAAGATAAGGACCCAGAGACATCACGATTACAAGTCATGCCATTCACATTCTTCTGTACTTCCTGATGAAGGGAGGGGTTTAGGTGTGGGAGGTGTGGCAGCTTTAGGTTTCACACATAGAAAATAAAGTTAGGAGACTGGGGGTGTAGCTCAGTGGCAGAGTGCTTGCCTAGCACTTGCTAGGCACTGGGTTCAATCCTCAGCACCATATTAAAATGAACAAATAAAATAAAGGCATGCTATCTATAACTACAAGAGAGAGAGAGAGAGAAAGTTAGGCCAAGGTGTGGTGGCTTATGCCCTAATCCCAGTTACTCAGAAGTCTGAGGTAAAAGAATTAAAACTTTGAGGCCAGCATGGGCATTTAGTGAGACCTGTTCCAAAACAGAAAGAACTGGAGATGTAGCTCAGCGGGGAGCACTTGCCTAGCATGTGTAAAATGCCCACTGGGTTAAATGCCCACTACTCTCCCCCATCCCCAAATGAAGGAAGTTAGTGAGAAAGAGAACTGTGGTAATAGCTCTACCTGATTTTGGTTGCTAAAATGAAGGAGGAACAAAAAAAAAAAAAAAAAAAAAAGGTGTGTGTGGAGGGATCTCATAAAAGAAGAGCATTAGGATAAAGAAAGGAAAAGGGGGAAGGAAGTAAAGGAGAGGTATTGGAGATCAAAACTGACCAAACTATGTTAGGTGCATGTACAAATAGACTACAATGAAATCACTATTCTGTATAACTAATATCTACCAATAAAACTACAATGTATGGAATTCACAGGTTTTTGAGTATTATTAGTATAAAGAGATCTAGTAGGACAGCCTTGATTCTCAAGAGCTATAAATGGCTACCCTTGCTAAAAAAGAACACAGGCAAATTCAAGCTGTCTGATATTTTTCTGTGATAGATGCATACAAGTAAATCTAAATATTAAGTTGGAAAATCAAAGAAGAATTAATACAAGAGTAAAGTGATAGAATGAGATGGTAAGGATATTTGTAAAAATTTTTTAAATTTAAAGCAAGCTTAAAAGAAATGCAACACATGAGTTAGCTAGACACCTATTACATCAGTCTTCTATACCGCCAACCATTAGTAGAGCTAACCAATCCTGAGATTCTGGTGGCATGATCTGGGAACAACTGCTTATTCATAGCTCATCTTTGGCTTCAAGATTTCTAGCTAGGCTCCATCAATGTCAACAACTGTAATATTCATTCTTTTGCTAGAATTGTTTTTTCACCCAAATTTTCCTCCAACAGGAAACACCTTTATTTTAGAATAAAATCTAGTTCTCTTACCATTGTTTCTTAATCTAGCCACTGCTTCCCTCTAGGACCTATTGTCCTCCAATTGCTATTACCAATTGATACACTGGAACCAATGGCATGCTCATTCTTAAGCAGAAACTTTGCCCTTCTTTTTTCCTGTACCTGCACTATTCATTTTTCAAATCTTGACATGGTTGACACTTCTTTTAACAAGGCTCCCTGGTTACTCTCTTGATCATGCTTTGTGATGTTGCCACCCAAGATAATTCTCTATTTCATTGTTATGTTTAATTTTCTTTCTAACAGTTATCACTGTCTGAACTGCCTTATTTTTTTTAAATTATTTATCACCAATTTATCCATCCTTTCCCCAAAAGTAGATTCTACAAGAGCAAAAACCTGTTCACTGTTATATCTTTATCACAGGGTCATTACAGGTGATAAAGATCACATCATAGTCTGTTAGTATACATATACATGATGCCCTGCTCTCTAGGTGCCTGGGGCATATGATATTCGATAAATACCCCAATAAGTGAATGCAGATCTGCCTTTGTCCTTCAACTTCCCCTAATTTTCCTTCAGCTCTTTTGTGTATATATGAACCAAGAGAATGAGACTGAAGCCTTGATATAGAAAAAAAAATGAATTCTGGTCCAGGTGAAATTCTTTCCAAGTCGTTTTCAAATCAACAAATTCCCTTGTATCTATGTTCTATGTTTGAACCTGTTTATTCTAGCTTGGAAAAACACTCCAAACATTACCTCCACCTGACCCAAGACATATATGCTTCTCATTTTATAATCAAAAACTTTACCTTTTCATAACTGTTCTTCCTCTAAGGGTGGCAAGATCTTGGCAACTTTGAGCTTTTGTACCCATTATTGCAATCACTCATTTGGGAATTTTTTAAATGACTTACCATATGAAATTTTTCTTCTTTTGTATTTGTTCCTATTTGCCACTTAAATTTATATCTAACTTTTTATAGTGTACCCCTGCCTTTTCTTCTACTATATATCATTGAGTAGACAGACAGATTCTGTCTTTTAATTCTCTAGACAACTAATTATGTGTCCTAAACACAGTAGGTTCTCAAAATCAAAAGCTAATTTGAAATGATTACCTTTATTTTAAGTTGAGTTTCTCTTTTGAAATGAAATCTTTAAAATGACCAGTCTAGTTCCCTCTCTAATGATATATCAATGAATATTATTTAAGTATATAAATCCAACTATTAATGTTGTTTTTATTTAGAGGTTATTGAATAGTGTGAGGTTTCTTTCTAACGTTTTTGAAATTTTCTAATTTTAAGTTATTTTCTTTGAGTTTAAATTAAAAAGTTAATTAGAAAAAAATAACAGAATTGCATTGTGTTTTTAAAGGCAATACAATAATTAAACAGGTCTTAGCAAGTTTTGAAGACATAAATCCTGCTCAGGACTCAGGAGGATGTGTTTTCAAGACCAGAGCCTCCCCCATGTTGCCTGTGATGGTACTGCCAGAACTCACTAGAAGGAAAAAGAGTAGTCAGGTTGTGCCAAAAGTCCAGAACCATGAGCAATCATCTTGGGTCAGAGCAGAAGAAGATAGGCAGAGAGAGGTTGGAGAGAGTTTGAAGTGGTAAGTAATGAGATCATTTTATTTTATTTCATTTGATGCATTTTCTTTCATCTGATTCTTCTAGGCTGAGGCAGGAGGATCATAAGTTCAAGGTCAACCTCAGCAACTTAGCAAGACCCTGTCTCAAAAAAAGAATGAGGATGTAGCTCAGTGAAGTACCCCTGGGTTCAATCCGCAGTACAAGAAGGAAGGAAAGATGGAAGACAGGCAGGCAGGCAGGAAGACAGACTCATTTAATTCAGCTTACTAAGTAAGCATGTCAGCTACTTCCAAATTCATAATCTCATTTTAACCCTTGTACTAATCTGTGGAAGGTATTTATACACCAGGTTTCAGATAGGGCAAATTACTTTCTCAGAAATGTAAATAATTTGTATTGGATCACACAACTAGTAAGTGGCAGAGATGAGATTCAAACCTCATAATGATTCCTCACAAAATTCATGCAAGAGAAGCTTGGTGTTTCAGAACTAAGGTTGCAGCTGCTTAAGTTCCTAGAGTGATACTTGGAAACAATCCTGGACACTTCTTCACCTGGTTAGCTTCAGGTGTTTTCACAGAACTCATCAAACCAGTCACTAATTAGTTACCCACAACCTGTTCAGACATGAGCAAGCAAGTAGGAGATATGCTGGGGTTCAGGCTCTACAGGCCTAGTTCAGTCAATCACATTTATTATATCTGCCCAAATTGTGGGGTGGAGATGGGAGAATGAGGATCACGTGGATTTGCAAGCCTCTGTCTCTGTTGGCCTAACACAGTGGCAACAAACTGGGCAAGACAATTTCAAGTAAATTCTCAGTTCATTTCTTCTTAGCCGGATGACTCTTAGGTCAGAGATGAACTTTTCTGATATTTAATTTTCTTCTCTGTATAATGGAGAAAACAGCAGCAAATATCTTGTAGGGTTTAAGAATTGAGATACTATATCTAAAATATTTGGTTCAACACATACCATTTTAAGTATTAAATTTAAAGTAGCCACCATGATCAAATTGATTCGTCATAGGTTCTTCCCTCACTAATTTCTCTTTCTGGTGAAGGTCAGCTAGTTTCAATTCTTTGCCATCTCCTGAGACCAGCTGAATGCTATTGCCTCTCCAGCTCTGGTTCCAGCTCAGATGTGCAAGGGGAAGAAAATTTCAACTTGTGATTGTCCTGAGAACCCTGAACTTGCCCCAATTTCTGTTTAGTTATACCATCAGAAGTGGCCAAGACCAAGCAAAGTATAGCTATTTGAGATCTAGTAAGCCATAGAAGATGCTCAGGTTCTACCCCTTACTTAACCTTTGTTCATCAGTTTCCTCATCTATAAAATGGGGATGAGTACCACTTAACTGGAAGTTTTGGAAGATTGAATGATTAATGCAGAAACAGGGCTTAGTATAATAGGAGCATAAAACACTCCTTTCCCATTTACAGATGAAGACACTGAGATTCAGAATTATAAATCTGATAAATATCAGAGATGTGATGTGAACCTAAGTCAATATGATACTAAATCCTGTATCTAACTATAACCACTTCTGCCAGTACGAAATATACTTATTATTTAAAAACGTATAAAGTTTCTTAAATATAATGTTTACACATAAATGCAAGTATGGATATATGCTAATTCTTTGTTAATTATCTGTGGCTTATGACATTTTTCTCAAAGTCTATATTCTTCATCACATCCGCAGAATCTGGGACTAGAGCATAACCATCTTTGGTGGAGTAGGGGGAAACTGGGCTGTGTTCTGCCTATCACAGATACCCAGAAGTTATTCTGAAAACCATTGTTTTAGGGTAAACATCACTAACATTTTTCAAGTTATCAAAAGTTGATGAATGTTAGTAGATTACAGAAAAAAAAGAATCATTCACAAAGATTTTTCATGTTAATAAATTGCTAGAAATGTGTGGTCACCCCCCAAAAAAGCAACAAAAACAGGAATGGGATGTGGCTCAGTGCTAGAGTACTTGCTTAGCATACACAAAGCCCTGGAATCAATTCCCAACACCATAAATAAAATAGAATAAAAAGTAATTTTAAAAAAAGGAAGACAGTGAAGCCCAAGTTACAAAGTTAATACAAAAATGTTTATTTTGGCTAATTACAAACATTACAAAACCAACTACAAAAAATACAAATCACATGTATCATGATTTTATTTATTTATATCTATTTATATCCTATCTCATTCTTAAGGCAGAAATGTGACCTGTATTCTGAAAGTTTGCCATTTAGCTTTGCACACCAAGTTAAGCTTATAAGAGAAAAAATTGTATTTGGAAGTCATTTTTTCTATTGATAAGGAAATCATTTACAGATGCTTTCATCAAAAAAAAGTATGGCATCAATAAAATATTAAGCATTGTTAATTATTATTTCTCATTAATGGAACAACAATAAAAATAATTTTATAGGCTACTTTTTAAAAATTTATTTTTCAGTTTTCGGTAGACACAACATCTTTATTTTATTTTATGTGGTGCTGAGGATCAGAACCCAGCACCCTGTGCATTACTGCTTGAGCCACATCCCCAGTCCCTAGGCTACTTTTTACAGATATCTAACATGTACATTTAGAAAGGCTGCTACACCTGCGTGCCAGTCGCCTCCTGTATATAGTCTCATGGGGGAGCTACCCTATGCTTTCAAGAGCCCCACAGCAGGTAGGCTGCAGAGCTGACTTCTTCCACCCACTCCTGGAGGGGTCTCTGCTATCCCTCATATGCACAGTTTCTTCCCACCATTTCTTCCATTCCTAACCTCTGCTATTTCTGCCATTCCTTTTACTCTCAAATCTTCTTTCTTCTTGTGGTTTTCAGTTCCTCTCACTTATTCCCTGCTTAATGGATCTTACAAAAGCTAGCAAAGTGGGCTTTTTTGAATAGTATTCATCCATCAGGGCACCTTGGGTTTTGGTTTGTTTTGGTCTGGTCAACCCAATGGCCATGATGCACAGGCTCAAACTTTGGTTTGATGCTCTTCTCTGAAACGTATTTTTTTTTTTTTAATTATAGGTTCAGAGTTGTTCTCAAAGATTCAGAATTGTTAGGATGGATGATGGGCAGGCAAGGACTTAGAGTAATTATATTGGAATAACAAAATAATTCCCGATCTGCTTAAAATTTTTGAAAAGTGTACAAGTCCGAATGAAAACAATTAATTATTTAAACACTTTCCCAATATTAATTGGTCCTAAAATATATGTTAAAAGTGTATAAAATATCAATCAGAAGCATAACAGGTATACATTATAAACTTAGCTCCATCTTTTTCTCACTGAATTGCATTTAAAAACAATCGCTTATTGCCTAGTGAACAAGAATAAAGGATTCTGGTGGTGGTGCATGCTTGTAATCCCAGCCACTGGGAAGGCTGAGAAAGGAGGGCCATAAGTTCAAAAGCCAGCCTCAACAATTTAGCAAGCCCCTAGGCAACTTAGTGAAACCTTGTCTCAAAATAAACATGAAAAGGGCTGGGGGTGTGTCTCAATGGTTAAGCACCCCTGGGCTCAATTCCCGGCACCAAAATAAATAAATAAATAGCAATTTAATTTTCTTAAAAAGTTCATTCATTAAAAATATAATTCAGTTAAAATAAGACTTGAGTTTATCATAACAATTAGCTAAGTGGCACTAAAAGGCTCTAACAGAATTCTTAGAGAACATGAACCAGTAATGATACTTTTAACACTATTAAAAAATATACAAGTGAGGAAATATTTCTTCAAAAATACTGTAACATGGTCTTTAAGAAATGCAGCTTTAAAAGACAGTGAAGGATTCACTGGATGAATACAGTGGATTCGCTGATGATTCACTGGATGAATTAAAAATATTTCTGAAATAATGAGATAATAATTCTGGCTTGGTATTAAGATAAAACCTGATGGTACAAAGTTGTATAGTAACGGATTTATTTGGACAGTGTTTATATCTGGTCACCTAAGAAGAAACCTAAATGAAGCATCATCAATCTTAATCAAATGTATACAAAACTCTTTTGTCTAATGGCTCATTACCTACCACCTTGCATGGATTTTATAGCAAGGAATCAAACTCTACCCCATAAGAATTAGAGAAATCCCAGGAGTCAAATTCTATCCTATAAAAATTAGAAAAATTCATAAATAAAGGCTGGAACAACAAAGTCACCATGTAAGGAAGCCTATTTCCCCACATTAGCATTACAATGGGTAACATTTTTAGGTTTAAAAAATATATTGTGATATTATATAATACTATGTCATGGGCACTATCATGGGTATAATAATATCAGAGTATATACTGAAGAATAATAGTAATTTTGAAGATTGAATATGACTCCAGATCAATACCTTATTAATTTTGTGTCCTTTGATTTTTAGTACAGTGCTAAGTTCAATAAGTATTTGGTGAATGTGTGGCTAAGTGTTACCTATATGTCCAGATGCTAACTAAACGCCAAAATAAGAGAAATATTTTTCACATTTTCCTCTTAATCAAAAGTTCACATTTAAAGGAATATAGGTGAATGGACTGATCAACCCTATATTTGTGTTATTAACATCTTGGAATAATTAAAATATAAGCATTTCAAATAGTCACATTTCTAAATACATAATCCCATCTGAATTTGTGAAATGTTTTTCAATTGAGACTTATTTTCTTTGTACCTCTAGTTAATCCATTCTTTGCTTGTCCATTCTACCTTCAGAATGTGGGAGATACCCAAACTGACTCTTTCTACCACACCTTCATTGCTCCAAATGCTTTTTCCCCTCACTTAGATTACCTCAGTAACTTTTGTTTATCCAGCAGTCTTCCATGTACCCTAAACACAGCAGGAGGAACTACCCTTCCAGTCAGAATGGCAGCTATTATGAAGACAAACAACAATAAGTGTTGGCAGGGATGTGGGGGAAAAGGTACACTCATATATTGCTGGTGGGACTGCAAATTGGTGCAGCCAATATGGAAAGCAGTAAGGAGATTTTTTGGAAAATTGTGAATGGAACCACCATTTGACCCAGCTATCCCTCTCCTCAATCTATACCCAAAGAACTTAAAAACAGCATACTGTTTTTAAGGGACACAGCCACATCAATGTTTATAGCAGCACAATTCACAATAGCTAAACTGTGGAACCAACCTAGATGCCCTTCAATAGATGAGTGGATTAAAAAAATGTGGCATATATACAATGAAATATTACTCAGCAATAAAAGAGAATAAAATCATGGCATTTATAGGTAAATGGATGGAGTTATAGAAGATTATGCTAAGTGAAGTTAGCCAATCCCAAAAAAACAAATGCCAAATGTTTTCTCTGATATAAGGAGGCTGATTCAAAGTGGGGTAGGGAGAGAGAGCATACGTGGGTGGGGGAAGGGAGGGGGCAAGAGGTTAGAAATAATGGTGGAATGTGATGGACATCATTATCCAAAGTACATGTATGAAGACAAGAATTGGTGTGAATATACTTTGTATACAACCAGAGATATGAAAAATCGTGCTCTATATGTGGAATAAGAATCAAAATGCATTCCACTGTCATATAAATAAAATAAATAAATAAATAACAAAAAAAAAAAAAACAAACAAACTATCTTCCCTTTCTCATGGAGGGTCAATCAGATAAGCCTCAAGCAATTTTGCCCCTGGCTATGAGCCTGACCTAACCTCCTACTAATTCCCTGCTTCTTAAATCTCCTTCAGACTGACTCTTCTCTAAGTATCTCAGGACCCTAGCACTCCCTGTTCTTCCTAGGAGGCTCTTCCTTATTATCTGCGTGGCTTGCTCACCCCACCTTTGTATTGAAAGTCCAGCTCAAAATTTTCTTCTCTAAGAGCCTGTCTTTCCCCCCATTATCCAACATAGCACTCCTTTCTCCTCCTCCTCCTCCTCCTCCTCCTCCTCCTCCTCCTCCTCCTCTTCCTCCTCCTCCTCCTCCTCCTCCCCCCTCCTCCTCCTCTTCTTTTCAAAGCACTTAACACCACCAGACATATATTTATGTGATAGTTTATTCTCTCTCCCCCAGTAAGTTCTGGGAGGACAGGGATTTGTCATGAGCTTCTCTCTTCCTGAAACAAAACAAGTGTCTTGCTGTACCTACAGCATGCAAACCTCCTACTCACCTTGTTTCCCACCTTCTTGGAAAAGAGCTCCCCAGATATTCACATGGTTCAACCCTCAGTCATTCACATCTCTTCTCAAATGCTACCGCCACAGACAAGCCTTGCCCTGACAGCTGTCAACATTCTCTATCTCCTCTATTTTTCCCTCACAGCACTTATCACACTTGTATATTCAATATTTATTTGTTCTTTATTCACTGTTTTCACTTGCAGGAATATAAATTCTTGTTTGCCATTGCATCCTCAACATTTAAAATCATTTTTCAATAAATATTTGTTAAATAAATGAATAAGTAAGTATGAGACAAATTTGAAATTTTTGTTATTATTATTTTGTACTGGGGATTGAGCTCAGGGGTACCCTAGCATTAAGCTAAATACCCAGCCCTTTTTAATTTTTTGAGTCAGAGTCTTGCTAAGTTGCTGAGGTTGGCCTCAAACTTGCAATCCTCCTGTCTCAGCCTCCTGAGTTGCTGGGATTACAGGCAAACACCACACCCAGCTGAGATGTAATATATATTTATTATAAACACATAGATTCTCAAGATGAATACCCATTAGAGATTCATTTTATTTTGATCAAAAAATGTTAGAATAACTTTTAATCAACAGATACCATTAAAACATTTGAAAAACAAAATAATACAAATATTATATCATATGCCATAGAAAATATATTTTTTGCTATAATATACTATATAGTATGTTTTCTATAGTATAGAAAAATGATGCTCATCATATGACCTTTGGTCCCCCTAGTCCAGAAAAGCCACAAAGTAGATGGAATTTGTCTCCATCCTTCTTCCTCTCCAAGAACATATCCTGCCTTCTTCTCACCCCACTTCCCTTAAGAATCTTCTTCTCCATCATCAAATGGTTGAATCTCTTTTTGTAGTAACAACTAACCAATATTTGTCAATGACCAGAAAATTTGTCTCATTGATACTTCTCCTAACATGTAGTCATTGAACCACTCTTACTAGAAAATGCCATGGATTCATTATAAGATTTTTTTTAAATACAATTATTAGCCTTAAGGAAAAAGGTATTAACTCAAGAAAAATGTATTGCCATGACCTACCTGGTGCATAGAATAGCTAGGCTAATAACCCCTAAAGAATAAAGTAGAGGGAAGAAAGTATAACTGCACCCAGAGGTGAATTTACTGTAAAATTTAGGTTTCAAGACTCCTCATTTGCATGAGGCTCCTTGGGAAAGACCCACATTATGTTTTTCTGCATTATTTTTCTTAAGGTGATTGCTGTATTATGGCCATTTTTATGAATGTGTATTAATTGTACAATATTAACAGGTTACAGCACATTATTTCAATACATCTATATAGGATACACTAATCAAATCAGGGCAATTAATTCCCTTTCATCATTTCTTTATGTTTGGAGACTCTGAGCTATTCTCTTTTAGGTCTTTATAAAATATATAATAGGTTATTGTGAACTATAGTCATTTTACCATGCTGTGGAACATGGGAACTTTTTCCTTCTTTTTCTCTGTGTTGGGATTCATTATCCAATATCCTTTAGAGATTCTTCCCTGACCATCTACATCAAACTACAAAAATGTTTCAAGACATCCCTGAAAAATGATCTAAGTGAGAAGAAACTTTTAGGCAGAGGGAATAGAGATGAATGGGGTAGTAAAGACAGCAGATTTCCTGAACTTAAAGAAGGCCAACATTAAGGTGACCCTCACGAGAGGGATAGGAAAGACATCAGATCATGGAAGGGCTGAAAAGCAATGTTAAAAGATTCAGGACTTACGGAAGTGATTTTAAGCTTGTGCTTTTAAAAGATCATTCTAGTGCTAGTGTGGAAAACAAATACATTTTAGGTCTAATTCTAAATTCGATTATCTATGTGAAATGCCTTTAAAGATTAATGGAGAGTGAATATAAGGATCTATGACAGAATATATTATTTTGAATTTTTATTTATTTTCTGCTCAAAAGAATATATTTTTTTTATTTTTAAAAAGTGGGATTATTGGGCTGGGGTTGTGGCTCACTGGTAGAGAGCCCTTGCCTAGGATGTGTGAGGCACTGGGTTCAATCCTCAGCACCACATAAAGATAAAATAAAGATATTAAAAAAAAAAAAACTGGAATTATTTCAGGGCTGGGGTTGTGGCTCACTGGTAGAGTGCTTGCCTAGCATGCGTGAGGCCCTGGGTTTGATCCTCAGCACCACATAAAAATGAAATAAAGATATTATGTCCACCACCTACAACTAAAAGCTAAATATTTTTAAAATGGGCTTATTTCCATCTTTCCTACTTTTCAAAATCTCTACAAATACAAAGCAAATTTTATAATGATTAATTTTTTCCTTGCAACCTCCCCCCCCCCCCGCCGGAAGCCAAATTTTATCATTAGTTGTTCTTTTAAATTTATTCCAAATACACACAAGGAAAACAGCAAACTAAAACATGGAGAAATCAAAGATATACACATTAAAACTGTAATAGTGGGCAGGGGATGTAACTCAGTGGTACTGTGCTTGCTTGGCAAGCATGAGGCCCTAGGTTCCATTCCCACAGCAAACAAACAAAAGACTGTAATAAACTTCCCTTTAACATTTGTCAAACTAACAAAATATTAATAACACTCAAAATTTATAAATTTGAAATGGATTAGTGGTATTGTACATTTGGAGAACAAAATGGTACCAGGTAACAAGAGTTTTCTGAGTGTTTATATTCTTTGACCCAATTAACTCACTTTTTTTTTTTTAAAGTGTTTTTTTTTTAGAGAGAGAGAGAATTTTTAATATTTATTTTTTAGTTCTCGGCGGACACAACATCTTTGTTGGTATGTGGTGCTGAGGATCGAACCCGGGCCGCACGCATGCCAGGCGAGCGCACTACCGCTGAGCCACATCTCCAGCCCCCAATTAACTCACTTTTGAAAAATTTTCAAAGACACAAGAAGAAAAAGATTTTTTTAAAAAACAGTTTTATGGGGCTGGGATTGTGGCTCAGTGCTTGCCTAGCAAGTGTGAGGCCCTGGGTTCAGTCCTCAACATCACATAAAAATAAATAAATAAATAAAGGTATTGTGTCCAACTACAACTAAAAAATAAAATATTAAAAAAAAAAACATTTGTAAAGGTGCTAGCTAAAACAGTGACAATTGATAGTAATTGTTGACATCCTAAGTCAATGAGGCACACATGGTAATGGTTGTTAGAATATAATGTTTGTTGTGAGAGGTCCTAAGACTTGATATATATTTCTGGTGCTGGAGGCTTCAGAGTGAAATGCCTTCCTCAGGCAGTCTAGAATCTGTGTGAAGGTTCTAGCACCTGGGAAAACGAACTGATGGGAATATGAATTGTCTCACAAGCTAAGGGTTGAACTAGATTTCCTTTCTGGTTAGAATATTGTTAGGTTGTGACATTGTAATAAAATTTTAATGGGTAGACTTTTGTAAAACTACTTTGAGGAGGACAGATGATAAGTAAATCAGATTACCTACCATGACATACTTCAGAAGCTGTAGAGCAGACAACCTGAGGAAGGGTATCTATTTCATAATTCTTTATATTCTTATACTTTAAAATGCAATTCTAGCGCTGGGGTTGTGGCTCACAGGTAGAGCGCTTGCCTAGCATGGGCGAGACCCTGGGTTCGATCCCCAACACCACATAAAAATAAATGAAGACTTTTTTTTAAGTGGAATAATCTTAAAAAAAATACAATGCAATTCTATAATTAAATGATAAAGTTTTAAAAATATACAAATTGGGGCACTTTACATAAACATGTCCAACATACCCAATAAGAAAAATGAAAAGGCAGATAAGTTGGATAAACTATGTTTATATTTGTTATTATGAATAAGTTTAATATTAATAATATACAGAGTTCTAATAAATAAGAGGTAGCTGACTACCCCAATAAATATACATAACAACATGAACAATGTCAGAAGATGAAATGAAAATGGACAACAAGAAAAGATTTTCAACTTAATAATAAAGGAAAGGCATTGAAAAGAAAAGGAAGGAAGGGAAGGAGGAAAAGAGGAAGGGAGGAAGAAAAAGTCTTTTGGCTTGTCAGAGATGCAAAGGAGTCATAAGAGTGATGTGTACTAGAAAAGAATATTCTCTTGTACTTTGTGGAATTGTAAACTGATAGCACGTTTCTGGAGTGCAGTTTGAAAATATGTACAAAATTTTTAAATAGACATGTTTTTTTTGTTTTGATCCAGCAATTCTGCTTCTAGAAATGTATTCTTAGGAGATAGCCCTACAAGTAAGTACTCAAAGATATATACAAGGGCATTCTCTATAGTACTACTTATATGGAAACCATCTATCCTTTAACAGGGCTGAGTTAAATAACTTACTGTCCAACTACACTACCTAGTTGTGTAAAAATAATGTAGCTCTATATTTAATGATATCAGATGTAAACAACCTATTATTTCACTAGAAATCAGTATACAAAACTGTGGGTATAGAATCATCCAGTTGTATAAAGTCACATATGTGTAAGCACTATAAAATGGCTAGAAAATTGACAAAATTTTAGCACTGGTTATCTTTGAGCCATGGCTGCAAGAGATTTTTTTTTCTCTCTCTTTTGCCTTTGTATATTGTTTTCATTTTTAAAGCAATGATGAGATAGTATAATTAAAATTTTTAAAAAATTTTAATTTTCGAGCTGGGGATGTGGCTCAAGCGGTAGTGCTCGGCAGGCATGCGCGGGGTGCTGGGTTCATCCTCAGTACCACATACAAATAAAATAAAGATGTTGTGTCCACCGAAAACTGAAAAATAAATATTAAAAAAATTATCTCTCTCTCTTTCTCTCTCCTTTCTATCTTTAAAAAATTTTTTAATTCTCTTTTGAAAAATATACTTAGGTTATTTTTCATAATCTTTGCTGCTACTACTTTATACCTAGTATTCATTTTAATCCACTTAACTTGTATGGTCAATTACTGCAAAAAGTAAAAATAAAACCCGTTTATGATAGTCTGAGTACGATAATGCTAATTTAATCCTAAATTTCTAGAATTTTTTCCTCCTTCTCTCATTATTTACATTTTAAACGCCACGAGTGTGAGCCAACTCTTCAGATGGGAAAATCGTCTCCTCCGTCCTATAATATTACAGCCCTCTTCCCTCCTGGCCCTAACACGCACGCGGAACCGCGCACACCAGCACTAGCAGAGCCGCCCGCAGCCTGGGCGCCCCGGGTTGACTGATCCCGGATCCCAGGGACCGCCAGTGGACTGTTCCATTTTCCCAGAGCGGCGCGGGGGGGGTGATTTTTAGAAATAGAGCCTACTTAGCCCCATATTCAGTAAAAGACCTCACTATCCCGAATGTAAATAGTAGAGAAAATTACAGTAAACAGACATGTGCATTGATATAAGTGAGTCTGAGGAGAAACTTTGAAGTCGGGATTCTCTTCTCCTTATTCATAAAAGAGCTCGCTGGGAAGAATGGATTAATCCGAGGCTTCCCGCTCAGGTAAAGAGGCGGCACAGGTTTCCCCGGGTTTTTTCATAAGAAGGTAACTCTCCAAAAACACCGAGACCCTATCAGTGTGTCTCCTTCCAGATGTACAAGCAGTCATTCCGTCCCTCTGTGCGAATTCTCCAACGCTGTAACCGGTCACGGAAATGCTTAATGCTTTCCTCGAACCTCAGGAGGGCAGAAGGTCAGGGCCCGCGGGCACGGGGCCCCTGGAAGGTTATAAAATCTGCTTTGAAGCTCTGTAGCCCAGGTATTTTATAGACAAGATGGCTGTGGACAATAGTAGGAGGAAGATCTTGCCCCTTGGATTTACCCCAACAGCCCTGACCTCGTCAATGTATTATCAGGTTAGAGTACTCATTAAATATAATTTGATTTTTATAAATTTTAATGTTTAAAGAGGAAAAAATAAAAATCCCCGTGCCCACACTTTTGGCCACTGTACTTGAAGCCGAGGCCAAAGAGAAAATCTCTAGAGGATTTTTACAAGGAACAAGAAGAAATGTAGGTTCATCAGGGAGGAAAAGGTTCTAAGCACCTGTGTGCCTGGAACTCTACATTCCTTGTCTGATTAACTTTTCACTGAAAAACCTAACGAAATCTCATTTCAGGAGATTAACTTGCTCAAAAATACAGAAGTTGAGAAGGGGTGTGAGCCCAAATGTTACTCCTAAGTCCATGCTTTTTCTACAGTACCATGTTGCCTCGAAGAACCTTAGGATTTACTTCTCTCCCATTTTCAATTGAAATAATTTAACCAAAAAGAATAACTTGAAACGATTATTAGTTTGAGGTAGAACCAAAATGAAAATATAGACATTGGGATTCAGGCTGTTTTCGTACTCTAATATTTTTTTTTTCCAATGCAGAATTGAAGATGTGAAAAGTATTGTTTAAATTCTTTCTTTAAACCAACTAAGTTCTTAAGAATATTAGTAATATTTTTTCAAGAACATATAATAAATAATAACCAATAGTGCTATACGGTATATATACTATTTTTGTGAAACTTTGGGTTTAAGTATTTATGAGGCTTTAGTTTCATATGATGGTGAATTGTTAGGACTTACCCATCCTATTTTTGTCTTTCCTATAAATTCTCTATGACTTGGGCCAGTCATTTTTAAGCAGTTTATTCATCAGTGAAACAGATGCCAACTTACAACAAATTAGTCACAGCATATTAGTTTCTTAGTAAAGCCAAGGATGTTTGTTGGTTTTTCATTTCAGTAACATGGAAAGTTTCAGAAAAATCTGAAAAGTTAACTGGTAATTTTAATGTTTTTTTAGAAGAGGGAAGGAAGTTTAAGAGGGAAAATGTGTTTTGTGTTTTAATTTAGTGGTATCTAAGGAGTTTTTAAAATATTGCTTGTCATTGAATAAAATCAGTCCTTTGGGGTAGATGGTATTTTAAAAATGTACACATTGAGCTATTTTGGGGTAATTTGCTTAATATCAGAGTCAGAATTCAAACTTACCAACAACAACCATTTATTTAGTTGATTATATGCCAGTCATTGTATTAAAACTTTACAGGTATTGTCCCCTTTAATTCTTACTTTTGGCCACATGAATTAACCACAACTATAATTTCTAATTTCAGATGAAGGAACTGGCATTTCGAGAGCTAAATAACTCACAGGAATAGGAACTGCAACATCCAGATTCTTAACCAACACCACTTCCCAGTATGTCTGAATAATCAAAACGGAAACATTTTCAGGTCTTCCTTTCAGCACTCTCATCTAACTCTACCACATGCCCTAATCCTTAGTAAAAGCAATGTGTCTAATCCAAAGTACTGGTTCTGGAGTAGGCAACCTATACAAAGAGGAAAGTTCCAGACAAATATCTGCATAAGGACCATTCCCAGATATCACAATCTTTTTAGATTTTCTCTCTTTTTAATAGTGCCTGAAGTAGCATCTTTAACTTTAGCCTTTCTAATCAAATATTAGTTTGAGAATGACCGAGCTATATAATAAACTGTATGATAAAAATAGCTGACATGTGTATTTATAAATAAGCAAAGTACAAATACAGTTTGATTATGATTTTTATGTTATCCCTAATTCTCACTCTGGAAAGGGTGAAATTTTTTACAAAGGTGGTTAAGAGCAATGGTATTATTTTCTTTGAACAGATGATTTTCCATGGTCTGGTGTGGGGAAGGGGGGAGAAAGAGACTGGCTCATGCCAATCTATGTTTCATTCCAGTCTGTATTGGTTTCTCTCTCTTTCTTTCTTGCAGTACTGAGGATAGAACCCAGGGGGTTCTCTGCCACTGAGCTAAATCCCAACCTTTGTTAAATTTTTTTGTTTTGTTTTGTTTTTGAGACTGGTTCTAAGTTGACCAGGCTGGCCCTGGACTTACAATCCTCTTGCTTTTTAGCCTCTGGAATCAGTAGAATTACAGGCTTGTGCCTCTGCCCCCTGTTGTGTTGGTTTCTTATATCAGGGTAATAAACTAATAGAAATAAATTTAAATTCTACTGTAATTGGTCAGAGTTCATTTATCAATCAAGTTGTAGCAGAAGAGAGAGAGTGACAGATTAGGGAAAAGGACAGACTATTTCACTCCTTAGAGGCCAAACTCAGGTAATAGTGTTAAAAGGAGATGGGGCTGATTAGTTACTCGGGTTAAGCACCAGGATACAGAGAATGGAAGAAGAAAAAATTAATAGAGTGGAGAAAAGGTGAGTGCTGCCTTTGTTACAATATGGTCTATATAGCTAGTTTTCCTCTTTTTCTTCAAATGTTTGCAACCTTTCTATTTTCCTTTCTCCACAAAATATTTTTTTAAATGAAAACTTGTAATTTTTTGCCTGCATCTCGCATGGGCGATGGAAATAGGTGGAATGGGCTATCTGAGAAATAAAAGCTAGGAAAAAAGAACGATGAAAAAAACCACAGGACTCAGAAAGGACAGGATGGGTAAACCGATCAGACATGGACAGAGCTTCTAGACTATGGCAAAATCGAGCTTGCACTTGCTTTATTTATATTGGGAAACATCAAAGGCTTTCCATAGAATGTTCTTCACCAAAAATGATTAAAGGTGGGCTGTCCAGTTCCCAACCGGCTATACCCATCTCTGGAGCTACTACAAGGGATCTTCTTAGCAGAGCAGAGATAAAGGTCACACACATTGGGCAATCTATTGCCTTGGGAGAGACATGGATAGTTAGAAATGCCAAACCTAAATCTCCCTGGCTACCATACTGAGAGAAGATCCTCATGTAATTCACTCATGGCTTCCTGCAGTAATTTTTCCTTTTTATCAATGTGATTTATATCATAGAAAAGTTAGAAAATACAGAGGTGAAAAAGGAGAAAATAAAAATAACTAAATGTACTATTACTAAGAGTAACTCCTTTTACCTTGGGATATTTACTCTTTTAACACAAGTGGTGGCTGATTAGGTGCTAAGACTCGTATTTATCATCCCAAGCCCTATCAATTAGATTTAATTTTATCAATTTAGGTTTAGATCTAAATTTTCAAGGTTGTGTTTATGAAATTATATACTTCACATAGAAATGAAGTTTCAAACTGCTAATAGCAAAGACTACACATGAAAATAACATTTTAGGGTATAAAATTTGCTTCTAGGTAAAAAATTGACCTATTACTGTTATATTGTATTTCTTCTTCCATAAAATCCTAACACTTCATATTAAAAAAAAAAAATCTTACTGGGCTAGGGATGTAGCTCAGAGGCAGAGCACTTACTTAATCTGTTTGAGGCCCTGGTTCAATCCCTGGCACTAACAACAACAACAACAACAACAAAAATCCTGAATAAATTGCTTAAATTCACACAAGTGCCTTTTAAAAAAAAAACACCTTTATTTCATTCCTTTATATATGGTGCATGAGGATTAAACCCAGGGCCCCAAACATGCTAGGGGAGCACTCTACCGCTGAGCCACGATCCCAGCCCTTACAAGTGCCTTTTTAAAGTTAAAGATTTATCATTCTGTGAAGAGAGGAAGATAGCTGTTGCAGCCATCTTGCTGACCTCTCCACATGGAACTGGCTGTGGAAGATTCAGAATCAAACCTCTTCTCCTTCCCTGCTCCTATGAGATTTCTTTTTTATATTCACTTTGTTTTTGTTTTTGGCTTTGTGAGGAACCTTATCATCAAACATGATTGCTAGCAGTATTACCAAACAAACAAACAAAAACAGATCCATGCTCGTATAAACTCCCATGTATTCATTGGGGATGTCAACCTTCTTGTGGTCAAGAAGTCTGATGTAGACGCAGTCTTCTCCAAATGGGTTGCTCGGTTCATAAGGCTTTGCCTTTGTCCAGTATGTAAATGAGAGAAACACTATGGCTGCTGTAACAGGAGAGGAGGGCAGAATGATTGCTGTCCAGGTTTTAGATACCATTCTGGCTGCAGAGCCAAAAGTGAACAGAGGAAAAGCAGGAATGAAACAATCTGCAGTGGATATGTATGACTCCTCTTTTGACATGGAGTATGATTTTCAATGGGATTATTATGATGGGATGTAGAGTTACCCAGCATGCACTGTTCCTCCTCCTTCTTTATTGCTAGGGCTGTAGTGCCTTCTAAATGCCAGTGTGTGTGGAGAAACATGCTGTGCTAAAGTGGCTTCAATTTTAAGAGTGGACAGCAGGGATCTTCTTCCAAGTCTGGAAAGTTGAAAGGAGATGACCTTCAGGCCATTAAGAAGGAGATGACCCAGATAAAACAAAATGTGGATTTTCTACTGGAAAGCCTGGAGAAAAAATTGCAAAAGAACAGAGCAAACAAGCAGTAGAGATTAACAACGCTAAGTCAGAAGAGGAGCAGAGCAGCAGCTCCCTGAAAAAAGATGAGCCTGTGTTTTTTGCTGAAACCACAAGCATAGTTAAGGGAACAGATACTTTGAAAAAAAAAAAAGTAAAATATATTAAGAGTATATTAATAGAGTCATGATTCACTTAATGACAGAGACATGTTGTGATAAACACTTCATTAGACAGTCTTAGTATACTTACACGAAGCTAGCCTGATATTATAGCCTTTAGGCTGTATGTAGAGCCTATTGCTCCTAGACTACAAATCAATACAGCATGTTACTATACTGAATACTGTGGAAAGTTATAACACACCAGTAAATGTTATATCTAAGCATATCTAAACAGAAAAGGTGCTGTAAAATTACTAGGCAATAGAAATTTTTCAGCTCTGTTATGATCTTATGAAACCACTGATATGTATGTGGTCCATCATTGATCAAAACAACATTTTATGCAGTGTATGACTTGTGAATGTAATATATATATGTGTATATATATATTTATATATATGTATGTATATATATAGTTATAGTTATATATATGTTTATTACATATATATGTTTATTTCCTACACAACTACTAAGAAACAAATGAAGAAACTCTCTGTTGATCTAATCACTTAATTTAAAGGTCTGCTTTTCTTATATCACTACAACAGAATTTTCATTTGAAGTTTAGATTATATTGATCATTAATCCAAGAAATACTGGATTCATTAACCTATAATTGTGAATATTGAAACAGTTTATCCATATTTTCACTTTAAAAATGTTCACACTTTTGGAGCTATGAAATTCTTATTTATTCAAAATTTGGTGTAAATTCCTTATTTTCTTTTAGATTTGAACTATTTTTTTTACTATAATTCTTTAAAGTATATGGGATTTGGTAGATGACAAGTGAGACACTAAAGAAAATTTTCCCAAATGTCCAGTTTTTACAGTATCATTTATTGAATAATTTTCCATCCCACTGTTTTTGTTTCCCAAGACAATATACGTGGAATGGGTATTGATAAATACCTATTGGGCATCTGTTGAGATCATCCTATGTTTTCTAACTGATTCATATAATGTATATTCATGGGTTCACATCTTTTCAGTGCCAAGAACATCAATTATTCGGGTAGATTCTTTAAATAATTATTAACGGAGTATTCAGTTTCCATTTAAGAATTTTTTTGGTTATATTTTTAGTCTCAGGATTCTATTAGTCTACTAAAATGAGCTAGATAATTTTAATCACTTTTAAGTTCTGATTAGTTTATAAAATCTAGAAATTTCTCATTCTATAAAACTTCAATGAAATGATCTGTCTAGACTCAGCGATATTTCAGAGAAATTCTTTAGTAATTTAAAAAGTGTGTATATTTTGGTTGTTTGGTCTTGGTCAACTATATAATGTTTGGATACATAAAGAACATATGAGAAGAAAATTACTTTTAAGCCCACTTGCCAGAAATAACATTTTGGTGTAGTTCTTTCTAACCAATTTTAGTGACAAAATTGGCATTACAGTATATTACTTCTTTTTGATTTTTTATACCATGTTATGTGCTTATTCTCCTATAATTTAATATTTTAAAATATGATATTTTTATAAAACATTCAATTGGTAAACATTTAACTTTTTTATTTCTGATATAAGTAGTACATTATTTTCCTATGAGTTCCTCCAAAATACTTTTTGAAAAGTCAGTTCATATCTTGAGTTCTATTAATTTACCCTAATAACCTGTAATTTTAAATGATTAATTTTATTTTTACATTAAACAATTTAGAACTTCAACTGCAATTTATTTCAGTGAACAATAACAACCAATGCCCAAGTTAGTATTTTTGAGGACCAAGATTAAGTGGACAGCTTCTATAAATATTGACAAGATAAAACAAACCCTGGGAAGGTAACTTGGTGGTAGAGTCCTGGCTTGACATTCTTGAGGCCCTAGGTTCAATCCCCAGCACCACACAAATACACATACAAAAAGACCTGATGACTGATTGAATTGGTGGTGGATAGATGGCATGATAGATTAAAGAAGACTTCTAGGTTTTTGGCTTGAACAAAACTGGATTTTACAAAAAGCCATTTCCCACTATCATATGTTAAATAATCTATTCCTGTTCTTTGGCTATGACACTTTGTAGTTTCTTCCAACTGTTAGTAAATCAGTGTGACAGTTATGTTACAATTATTTTAGCTTTACAATGTGTTTTAATAGTTGGAGAGACAAATCCTCTCTACCCATAATTCCTATTTTGAAAAATCTTTTGTCTATTTTCACCTGCTATTCAATATTAATTTAGAATCATTTATTTATTATTTTTATTTTATTATTATTTTTTAATATTTATTTTTATTTTTTAGTTTTCGGCGCACACAATACCTTTGTTTGTATGTGGTGCTGAGGATCGAACCCAAGCGGCACGCATGCCAGGCGAGCGTGCTACCGCTTGAGCCACATCCCCAGCCCTAGAATCATTTTTTTTTTTAAATAAATTAATCTGAGAACAGTTTTCTTCTCCTTTTTTTTTTTTTTTAAGCTCTCAGTATGAAGTTTTATACATTTCTTTATATAGATTCCACACATTTCTTGTTTGGATTATTCTAAGTATTTTGTTACTGTTGTTATTGTGCTATTTTAACTGCATTGGATTTAGTTTATTTTATTGATGTAAGATGACTAGATTGTGGAAATGTTGAAGAATGCTACACTGATGATAACTTTAGATCTAAAACTTTTGGGCAAGGACCCAAAATTGTTTAAGCCCAAATATAGCATGATTATATTTTCTGTTTGATGTTGCAAGCAAAATATGTTCATTACTGAACTTGAGACTGCAGAGAAATAAGTAAAGAGAACTGATGAGTTTGTGAAAGAACTATAGTTATTAATATTTAAACCAGAACGTGGGTAGTGGGTAGTTGTTACTTGGCATGTGCATTCATATCCAATGCCAGCACTGCCCAGTACTAACTGCAATCACAGAATTTAAAGAATTGCTGAGCTATTTGGTAGAAATAAAATCCAAATTTCAAAAGAAATTTACAAATTTTCATTAGCATGAATTATACTTTAAGTTTTTGCAGCTGACTTTAGAGTGATGTGTTTGAATTTTCTAAGCATCTGCCTTGTCAATGTGACTCTACTTCAAGAGCGGCTGATTAAGCTAAAAGCAAACTATGCTCAACAAAAATCCATAGTATCCCTGAAATTTTTAAGATGAATATACATAATACACACATTACTATTCTGAAATGTCTGGGTCTTTGGCCAAATTCTTGCAATATTTTAGTCTACCAACTCTTTTAATATATATTCTCTTTCTTGAACTATGGAAATCAAATCTAAGAGCCACTTTCAGTAATGTAAACCTGGATTGGGAATTAAGATGGGTTCTGTCTATACATAGTTCCAGTTTTGTTTTATTTTAAAACAGCTTTATTGAAACATAATTCACATAATGTACAATTTACTCATTAAAGTTATACAAGTCACTGGTTTTTAGTATAACAACCATCAACAGTCAATTTTAGAACATTTTCATAATTTCAAAAAGAGTGCATACACCTCTGCTTTAAGCAACCACTAATCTACTTTCTGCCTGTATAGAATTCCCTTTCCATTTATACAGATCTCTTCTACCAGTTCATATGAATGCAATCATAGAATATATGATTTTTATGACTGGCTTCTTCCACTTTTCTTTCAGATTCATTCATGTTGCAGCATGTATCAGTACTTAATTGTTTTCTTGTGGTCAAACAATATACCATGATATGTATATATCACATTTTAATTTATGTATTTGTCTGTTGATAAACATTTGGGTTGGGCTGGGGATGTGGCTCAAGCGGTAGCGCGCTGGCCTGGCATGCATGCGGCCCGGGTTCGATCCTCAGCACCACATACAAAGATGTTGTGTCCGCCGAAAACTAAAAAAAAAATAAATATTAAAAAAAAATTCTCTCTCTCTCTCCTCTCTCACTCTCTTAAAAAAAAAAAACAAACATTTGGGTTGTTTTCATCTTCTCGTGATTCTGAATACTGCAATAATCATTTGTGCACAAATTTCTGTGTGAACATGTTTTTATTTCTCTTGAATGTATACCTAGAACTTTGCCAGGCTGTTTTCCAAAGTAGCAATACAATTTTCCATTCCTATCAACAGTATATGAGAGCTCCAATTTCTCTTCTTCTTTGCCAATATGTGTTATCTGACTTATGGCTATTGTAGTGGGTATGAAGTGGTAGTCCCTTGTGGTTTTGATTTCCATTTCCCTTGTGACAATGATGTTAAACATCTTTTCATGTGTTTATTGGCCATTTGTGTTTCTTCTTTGGAAAATGTCTACTCATTATTCTTTGTTAGTTATTATTGAGTTTAAAAATTCATTACAGTAGATGCAGATCTCATATCAGTTATTTTTCTTATTCCTTAGGTTTTTTTCACTTTCACTTTTCTCTTCATGGTATCTCTTGAAGCACAAATGTTTTAACTTTTGATGAAGTCCAGTTTGTAGGTTGATTTTCTTTTAGAAGCTGGTGCTTTTGTTTTCACATCTAAGAATCTTTCACTAGCTACTCAGGGGGATTGCAAGTTCAAGGCTAGCCTGGGCAACTCAACAAGACCCTGTCTCAAAATAAAGTAAAAACAATTAAAAGGCTGGGGGTGTAACTTAGTAGTAGAATACTATTGGATTCAATCCCCAGCACGGGGGGGGGGGGAGGGGGAGGAAAAAGGAAAAGAAAGAAGCCTTTACTGAATTCAAGGACTTAACTCGATGATGATTCTCCCCCTTCTGGGGGGGGGGATTAGGGATGGGTGGCAGAGTGGTTTAGTACTGGGGGGAATTGAACCCAGGGGTGCTTTACCATGAGCTGCATCCCCAGTCCTTTTTTTTTTTTTTTTTTTGGAGGTAGGGTCTTGCTAATTTGATGAGGCTAGCCTGGAACTTTCAATTTTCCTGCTTCAGCTTTCTGAGTGGCTGGAATTACAGGCCTGAGTCACTGTACCTAGCCTACCTCCATGTTTTCTTCCTCCTTTTTTTTTTTTTAGTTATAGATGAACACAATATCTTTACTTCTATTTATTTTTATGTGGGGCTGAGAATTGAATCCAGCACCTCACACATGTGAGGCAAGCACTCTACCACTGCGTTACAACCCCCATATCTTCTTATGGATATATTTGTAGGGTTTGCTTTTATACATAGGCCATTGATCCATCTTTATTTTTGCAAATGGTATGAAGTAGGGTCCTAGTCTTTTGCATGTGGCTATCTGGTTGTCCTAGTACCACCTATTAAACAACAGCTCTTGGTTCTTGAGCAGTTATATAAAAGTATTCTGACTAACTTTGAAATTAATTGGAGAGTACTTGTCCCATAATTTGGCACCTTTATATTAACAAAGCTGATTATTTGGACACTGCTTTGTAAGTTTATAGAACTAAACACTTTTGAATAGCTAACAGACTACAATACCATTATTGTTGATTTAAAATATACATAGCCCTTTTTGACTGTTGTGATTCCCTACTGAAAAACATGAACATCTCAGAAGTATGGCATAATCTTCACTTCCACTCTTTCACGGTAGTTTCTATCTTACCATTAAGTGACAGGAACAATCAAGATCATGAGATTACCCTTGATTTAGAGGAATCAAAATGTGTGGGAACAGTGGAAACCAATGGTGACTGGCTAGATATTATAAGAGGGCTGGTAGTAAGAGAGAGAAAGGGTTAAGGAGTAATGATAAAAGTGAAGCTGCAGGAATAGTCGTGTAGATGCCTGGATTGGATTGGAGTTGGCCCCTGGGGCTACAATAAACAACAACTTGGAAAGCTTAGAAGCTGTAACTCAATGTTAAAAGTATTGTTTAATAAGAATTTGCTTCTTAAAAATAAAATGTCATTACCTTTTCTCTTATTCTTTTAGGAAAACAAGTTGTTTTCCTATTCTCTCACTTTCAAGTAAAATACAAAAGACATAGTAAATTAAGATGGGTAATAATAATTCCCAGAATTAGATAATATTTTTATAGGTTGATTCCAGAGCCGAGTTCTGTTTTGACTAAATACATCTTGTAAATAAAAAAGGTTTTCTTGAATGTTTTAGGGAGACAGTAGTAGACTATTATACAACAGAAAAAACTTAGGTAGCTTGTGTTTTCCTTAATGCTCCTTAGAATTCTTTGACTCTTTCTCATTTTATTAACGTCCCCTGGATTCAACTCTGACTTTAATTATTACCTATATGAAGATGACTCCCCTAGCTACATTTCCTTAATATCCACACTTATTCTTCTTGACCACACATTTCTAACTGGGAGTCAACAGGCTTCTCAAATTTAACTTACCCCAAATTATTCTTAACCCTCTCTGCTTTTAGCCTATGCTTTTAAAATCTCTTTATTTCACTTTAATGACACCAGTGTCCATCTAGAGAACTAAGCCCGATTTGTCAGTAGTACTTGACTCCCATCCTTTCTCTGACCTTATGTATTCATTGCTTCAAGTATTTTATACTTTATCTTTCAAATTCACCCTCTTCTCGCCAGCCCTGTTTCCATAGCCAAGTCCTCAAATCTCATTTGAATAGTTTTCTAATTCCTCCTTCATCATTTTTTTTGCACCTGACTTGAACAATTACATTTATTTTGATTCATCCTTCTCCATCCTTTTTCACATTGTCATTCCTTCACACAGCTGCCTGTTTCTTTCGATTTTAATTGAAATTACAAAAGCAATATAGCCACATCAAAAGTTATAAGTATTATGTCAAAGAGTATGGAAATTTTTAACAGCTGGATACATATTTTTGAACTGAATACAATTTCCAGGTTCACCATACATCACTAGATACTTTATTGCAATGTAATAGTACTTTTTTTAGTGTTAACTTGCAGAAGTATTCTAAAATGCAAATTTTTCTTATTTACCTGTGTGGAGTAAAATCCAAGCTCTTTTTAGACTGGAATACCAGTACCAGCCTCTACATTCTATCGAGATTTTTCAGATTATGAATAAAACAAACTTTCTAGTGTAACTGTAAGTTTTTATATATTCCTCCCCCTCTTTCAAATGGCTGGTTTCTTTCCTCCCTAAACTAGAAAATTATTTCTTTCTTTAATGTCCAAATTTTACGTTTTTTTTTTTTTTTTGGTGTGTGTGTGTGTGTGGTGCTGGGGATTGAACTCAGGGGCTGTGCATGCAAGGCAAGATGAGCTATATCTCCAGCCCAAATTTTATCCTTCTTGTGAAACTTTTTCCAAAACATCCATGTGTCTTTGGTACTTTCACAACACTTTTAATACAAATATTGTTTATCTGTTTTAAATTCATCTGATCTAGTTTTCTGGGTTATGAGCTATATGAGGAAAAAGACCAGATTATTCATTTTATATTCACTGTTTCCAGGACACAGGTGTAGGCACATACTTGATAAATGAGTGATCTATAGTTACTGTGGATACACAAATTCAAATTTTCATTAGGGAAATTAAACACCTATTTATTCAGGGACATTTTTTCATATTGAATAGTGATATCATGGTCAACATAGCTTTCAAACTAGTTTTCTGGTAAGCATTCTTTAAAGAGAGGTTTCACAGCAATATTTTAGGCAGATTTAAAATCCAAAAGATTTAATGTGACTACAGATAAGGAACTATCAAGTTTAAACTACTAGCCAAAACAGACAAAAATTTTTACAGAAAGCCTGTATGATGTGCAGAAAGTTCTTTAAATTAAAAACACTTTCACATTTATAAAGTATTGTCAAATACTACTGTGGCTCCTCCAAATTCATAGTAAAAGCCACTTATCTTCAGTCAAGCAAAAGTTTGTTTGCTTAGCTGTGATCTCAAGGAATTATCTGAATATATTGAAGAAGGCTAATACTGATGTTAGAATTAGAAAGAAGGCAATATGAAGTTATACCAGAGAGGTGGTTTAGAAACTACGGAATTCAACAGTGTAAGACAGTTGATAAATCAGAAAGATAACTACTAAAGAAATTTGGGGTTTTGTGCTGTTTCTTAAAAAAATTAATTAATTATTATTATTATTTGGTGGTAATGAGATTGAACCCAGGGGTTTGTGCATGCGAGGGAAACACTATCAATTGAGCTAGCTAATATCCCCATCCCCTTTGTACTGTTTTTTTTTTTTTTTCCAAAGAGAAATATATAAAGAACAATATTTAAAACAGTATTTGTGTGTGAGTACAAATTTCTGACTAAACTTTTATATTAAATTTGTTAGGGGTAGAGAAATTCTTTACTCAGACATGATTTTGTTCACTGGATGATGCTTTTCCTAATGTAACTATTCCTTTCTCTGGAGAGGTATGAGCTATAAGGATTGAGCTCTTTTCTTTCCTTTGGCTGTAAATTTATTGTTATAGTCAGTCTTAGATTGTTAAATAGAATCTAGATAAAACAGAACTATTTACTATATGCTTTAGATTCTGGAATTTTTACTTCAGTGACAAAATTATTAGTTTTTAATGGACTTTAATATGCATTAACCTGCACATATCAAAAAGGAAATGGTTCTTGGTAACACTATTGCAACTTTATTCAGATGATTTTTAAAAGATCATTAGTAACTATTTTTTCCACATGTGAAAACATTAACAAAATTAAAATATAATTTTAAAAGCTCAGGCTGTTCATAGAATCCTAATAGCCTGCATTCATCACAACTTATATTTAATGGAAGCATATAAATAGAAGTATGAATACTTGTTTATTTGTGTTTTGGGCATTAAAATTACTTTAGGACCGATATGAGATGAATTTGTTTTAGATATCACTGCCATGATTAGAACTGACTTGACACCAGATGCCAATATGTAAAATAACATCAGTACATTTTAACATAGCATTATAAAAGAACTGACCTGCCAGAGGTTTACTGTATACCTTCTAGTACTCTACTTAATGATTTGCTTCTAAGTATTTACTTAGAGTTAGTGATTGCATATTGAATTTGTATGACTGGTCACATATCAATGAAATTAAATCTTTCAAAAAGACTTAATTTTGTCTAGTTCATAATGAAGATACGCTTCATGTCTTATGAAAATATTAAGTACTCAAGAAATAGAATTTTGGAATGAATAAACATAAGTTAAAAAATACATACATACATACATATATATATGGCTAAAGCTTGCCTGGATCCTTTGTCCTGATTTGGACAGTGTTTCCATAAACCTTGGTAATGACTAAGGACTAGGCTACTATAATTCTGTTTATTAATTTAACTAAAAAATGCTTGGGTCTTTAATTTTATTTTGACAAATGTTAGCTAACACCCAGGTTTTTTAGAAACTTCAAATAATCATAAAGAGATCATCTCTATTCATTTAATCCATTCTCTGAGGCATTCTGAGGCTCCTAGAAGATAATAAATAAACTAACAGTGAAGTTAGCTACTGTATTCCTCTAATTTTTCACAAAAAAAAAAGGTGTTACATTCTTTGCAATGGTTATAAAGGGTAGTGGAAACAATTCTATTCTCTATTTTATAGTGAAACATCATTATTTTACTTCACTGTAACACTTTTCTACCAAAACATATCCCATGTTTCTTAGATTAAGTGCATATAACTCTAACATAAGTTCAATCTATTTATTTGTACATACTTTATTTTTAAACATGCCTTTCAAGAATCCAATTTCAGCTTTAAATAAATATAGAATTACTAAGAATGTTCACATTACATCTGGGTTGCAGTTCATCATGACTGTCATTGTTTTCTGTTTTTCTATCTTAGATTATTATACTGACACATTCCCAGTTTTAAATTTCTATTTGAGTTTCTTTGCTTAATGATTGAGGAGCTTTTGTTTTGTTCTAATTCACATTTCACCATCCAAAGGAAGGAAATCAGTACCTTAATGTTTGCGTATTTTACTTGTTCAGTTTTCATCATCTGGTTTTAAAAGAACTTTCTTTCATGCCAAAGATTCTTCGATGGTCTGTCCTTAATTTGAACACAAGTATATTTTTTCAATTTGCTTTCTACAGGTAATTTTGACATTTAAAATTACCACTTTATCCACATGATATATTGGCAGCCAGTCTCTCCTTGCTTAGAATTGTCACCCCATCCACATTTGATACATTGGTAGGCTTTCTTTCCTTCCTTGCTTTTTGTTAGACTAAACTCAAAGAAAACAGCTGCTACAACAGTTAATTCAAAACAGGAAGTCATGTGGTCTTCCTTTCCTTTCTACTCCCACTTTTAAAGACTGATTTGACTCCCCCTGCTGGTCAGTAGTATATTTGTTTCAAAGTTTAATAGGTTATGTATTGCATCGATGAAAATTTGGCTCAATAATTGAATTAGAAGTTCTTTCGCTAACTCTCTAGTAATTTTTATCTAGCTAAGGTTTTAACCATCGTAGGATTTATCACTTAAAGGGACCTGGCATCATGACCGAAAAACAAAATTCTTATTAATGCTTTTAAATAAAATGCACAATACTGAAATCTACACATAGCAAAAAAAAAAAAAAAAAAAAAAAAAAAAAGATGATAGTAATGTCAGAACATTTCAATATAACAAAATTCTTTTATTCTTTTTGGTAAGATTTTTTTTTTTCATTCCAAGATGGCAATTTGCTTTGCTCTGTGATTAATAAACACTTGTTTTAAATTTGAAGGAAAGCTGGGATGAAATAAAAATATCTCTTGCCTCACATTTATTATTTTGCTGTATCAGAAATGTTAGATTAGAAAATCTACAACAGATAAATAAGTCAAAAATCTAAATACACCAAATGTAGATACACTAGAAAAAAATTCCTCCTTAGAATCCAACTATATTTGGTATTTTAACAACCTAATTTTATTTCCTACTCTTTATCTTAAGATCATCTTTCTGAAACCAGTATCAAATCACTAAAATATCATAGTGCTTCCTCTAAAATTCATGTCTGATTTCAATCAGAAATTTCTAACATTCCTCTTTTCCCATTTTCTAAGGGGGATGAGTAAAGAAAGACATGAAGTGTAGAAACTAAACTGTAAAAAACATGAACTACTGAAATTAACAAAAATAAAAATTTCCTTTTTTTTTTTGCCTTTAACCCAGTGTAAGAAATCCTTTTTACAAGGCAGCAAACACACACAAAATGTTTATTAAAACATACTTTTACCATCTTTGAGGTACTCTTTTCTTTTTTGTATTTTAAATAAAAAATGCTAGTCACAACCTACTAAATTACTTTCATGTTATATTATGGTTCATGACCAATAGTTTAAAACACTAGTCTAGGGCAGACACTTTTTGACTACAAACTAATCTATGCAAAGGGGCAGTTTAAATAACTTCATGTTGAAATTGTATTTCAGAGATGCATTTTTAAGGGCCCTACCCTATAGCATTGTTCAGTGAAACATGGAGTATAACATGTAACTGGTCACTTTTAGAAACATAAGGTATAGATAGATAATAAAACCCATAGAGAAAGATTAATGAAAGGACAAAACTTTTTTTTTGAGGGGGTACTCGGGGTTCAACCCAGGGGTGCTTAACCATTGAGTCACATCCCTAGCCCTTTTAATTTTTTATTTTGAGACAGGGTCTCACTAAGTTGCTTAGGGACTCACAGAAGTTGCTGAGGCTGACTTCGAAAGTGTGATCCTCCTGCCTCAGTCTCTGGAGCCACTGGGATTACAGGTCTATGCCACACCACCCAGCCAAAGCTTATTCTTTAAGACCAGAATAGAGGCCAGAATACAAGACCAAGATGAACTGAAGACATTCATGGGAGAAAAATTAATATAATCCAAACAAATAGCTAAACACATTAAATAAGTCTCAAATACTACCACAAATTGATTAAGGTACTTAATTTTTAGAAAACATGAAACATTTAAGTCATTGGATATTTCTATAGTCTGCCCTCAAAATCTGCATCCTGAATTAACTCGTCATCAAATTACTTGAAAGTAATTTAATTATCCTAAATATGAAATAATTTAGGAGTCTAATCTCCAAAACATACATAATCTTTTGCCTTTCCTCAATTTTTAAAATTTATTCCTGTTAGAGATAATTTTATTACTAACAAAGGGTAACTGGCAGGCATAAAATACACGATTTTCTAAATTTTTTTTATCCCTATCACTTCATATCAAATTGCATTTATCTTGAATATTATTCAGTAAAAATAATAATTCATAATTTGTCAGTTGTGTCAATTTTTGGTAATGACATTTAATACAGATAGTTAAATTCATTTAATACAGATACTTAAAATTCATTTAAATTTTTTAAAATTAAATTATAATTAATTGATCAAAAATACATATGAAAATATCCAGGAATATTCACCGCAAATAAAACTGAGCCATACAACTTATTCCTTAAAGCAAGGAGACAATATTAGATCAGATTAAATATCAGGTTACCTTCCAAACTAAAATTGACAAGGATATAACAGTGAAATATAAGGCCACCCAAAATGAAGTGATCTTGGACATAAAAGACTAAAAAATATAAAAATTAAACAAACTGATGGTATTAGTAAGCAATAAATAAGTAAAAATGAAAAAAAGACAATGAAATCAAGAAATCACTATTATTTATAAGATCTCAACTTGGATACCTAAATTTAGGCAAGCAAAATACTAGTTGATTTGACAGGAAATATTGATAGGCACTGAAACAATTTTTTCCATTCTAATATCTAGAAAAATTTTTTATAAAAGTGTATATAATATATATATAATATATATTTATGTGTGATATATATATATATGTTTATATATATATATATATACACACCATACTTACATATACATATATCACACATAAATACACACAAAAAACCCTCGAAGGCAATGACCATGTCAGTTTTCATTCATTATTTTATATCAGGGGCCTAGCATAAGGTTGATTAGCACCAAATAAGTTCTTACCAGTATATTTAAATGTGTGAGGGAAGAAACAAAAAACAGTAAGATTTTAAATTAAAACTTAAGATTGAATGTTAAAATAATGTCAAGACTTTGTACCATGTAAGTTTATCAACCACTGTTCCCTAGACATGCAAAATTATTAGTTCATCAGTAACATTATGAAAATATCAGAAAAGTAATTGTGCTTCCATAAGCAAACTGTAATTATATTTTGAAACTGAAAAACAGATTCTGAGTTACTTGTATATTACTTAAAGCTATTCTTAAAATTAATGGGTAAACCTATAATGAATAGACTATTAGAAGAATATAACAATGTTTATTTGATGTATTAATACCTGTAAAATATCTGCCCAGGTTGTCTTGTCTTCTCCAAAAAAATCAGTAAATGAAACATGAAAATTTCTAACAGCATAACCAGACACTTATATATAGCTTCTAGTTACTAGTATATTTACTTATTTCAATTTAAAAAGCTTGGTTTTCTAGCTACTATGAAATAGAATTTCTCACATTTTATAGTTTTAAAAAATCATTTTCAATTATTATATTGCTATTCCAGGTGCCAACAGGTAAGTAACTATAAACAAACAGCAAACCAAATGGTATATTTAAATATCTGACCTCAGCTTTCACTGAACCTTTTCTGTTGAAGAAACTAAAAATAAATCTCTAGCTTTTGCTTTATTTGAAAACATAAGTAGTAGCCATGTCTGATCCTTTATATAAGGTCTCCTAGCCTCAGAAGTACACACTTCTTTGAATCACTGTGCCTGGCAAACATTTTATGCCCAATAAAAGACTTGCTGAATGAACTTTTCCAGTAGTGCTGGATTTGGGCCGAGCCAACCAAATTCTCAAACTTCAGTTCAGTGAAAATAGTATGCATTTTCCAAAAAAGGTGGCAGGATGAACAATGCAGTTTGTGAGACCCAGGAAACACAATAAATTGAATTAGCACACTACAGATATGATCACAGGATCTCCTAAACACGGTTCTCTAGCATGCCTATTTACAAAGACCTAAAATCAAATAATGATCACATTTGTGGGCTCCTGGTGCTGTAGCGGTAGAAGCGATCGCTTTTTTCCAGAACTCTGTAATAAGCTTCCATTTTTCTGCCTAAATATTGTTTCCAGTTTTCACCATCTTTCATAAACTTCTCTACAGCGTAAGTACTTATTACAGGATAGAACGCAGAAATAAGGGGGAAGGGTATCAAGAGCATCTATCGTGTGGCATAATTCTAGCCGCTGAACATAATACCAGCGGAGAAAAATAAAACCTCCCGTCCTCCTGGAGCTTAACCATCTACCGGGGAAAGAGAATAAGACAAGCAAGAAAGATCCGTAGTATCCGAAGGATGAAGCGAGAAAGGAGGCAGGGAAATCTGCCCTTTAAACCATGGCCCCGGAGATGACATTTGAGCAGAACCCTGGATGCTTGGGAAAGTGACCCCCCGCAGAGACAGCAGCAGAGGCACACCCTCCACCCCAGGGCAGGCCCCTCCCGGCGGAGGTCAAGGCTTTGGCAGTTAGGCATCCGCGGACGAGAAGGGAAGCCACGACAGTGACTAAGGCAAAGGAGCGGAAGATCTCAGTCCCCTCCTTGACTTCGGAGGCAAAGGCTAACGTGTAGGCAAGCTTCCCCGACTTTAGGCGTGTTGACATCTCTAAACACAATTAATTTGACTTAACTGGATTCGCTGAGATGACAAATTTCGTCCTGTTTAAAACCCGCTTACCTACTGCACTTTTTACCTGAATAGCCCCTTTTCATCTACACAAATAAACTGTTCTGAGGCACGATGACGTTACTTCTTGTTTTACAATAAGACTACAACGGGTACGGTAGGGTACGTATAATCACAGGTTGTACTCCAGCCTCGTCCAGTGCCTCAGTGTTTTCAACAGAGGAAAACGTCCGAAGTCCGCCGGCCCCAGCTAGCCCGCGGCCCCCGCGCTCCCTGCGCTCGGCTCCACCCACACCTGGACGCCGGGCCCGGAGCCGGCTCCGCCGCCAGCCGCTCTTCGCTCGCACAGCGTCGCCTACAGGCCTTGGCCTGACAGTTAGGGAGGAATCAGAACCACCAACAAAAAACAAGTCCAGCAGCGACTACATATTTCCATAAATAAATGCATCACAAACACGATTCCAACTCAATCCAGCTGGGAGTCTTCTTCGCCTTCAAGGATTGCATCCTTAAGCCGCAGAAATAACCCACAGGCGGGCACAAAGTCTGGCCTTTGAGAAAGAGAAGGTATTTGATACATCCATCCTCCCGGCTGCAGGCACACCACTTAGAAAAATGCACCATCGCCGTGGAATCGCCGGCGTCCTCTGCGTGGCCGCCCAAAGCTTGACTCCCTACAGCTAAAGACGGCGACCAGGGGACACAAGCGCGGCCTTCACCCGCCGCCGCCTGCGGCCTGGGAGGCCCTCTGGGCCTGAGCTCCCCCACGCACACGACCACAGCAGGACTCGGCCCGGCTGCTGTCGGCCTGCTGGAAAATAAAGCCCGTGAGAGCCGGCCCCGAGCCGCAGCGCAGACGCAGCCCCGCAGGATCGACAATAAGAACAACATCCACAGACGCCCAGTGGAGCAGGGCGTAGAAACGAGGTGCTGCCGCCGGGCTTCTGGCCCAGGCCGGGCTCGGGTGCTGCGCGGCGCGGCGGAGACGCGAGCCCGAGTGGCAGCGGCGGCGGCGGCGGCGGTGGCGGAAGTGGAGTGGGGAAGAGGGGGTGGTTGTTAGTGTTTGGCGCCGGCGGAGGGAGTCATTCCTGCAGCTGCACTTCCGGTCGGCATTTTGTTCTGAGAGGGAGAGACGGAACGAGAGAGAGACACACACAGGGCTCCTTCCCCCCGCCCTCCCCCCCCTCCCTCCGTCGGTACCGACTCACCCGACACCACCAAGCCGCAGGGAGGGACGCCCCCGCCGACAGGAGGATTGGTTCCCGGGTCCGTGGCGATGCCCCCCCGGTAGCTCGGGCCCCTGGTCGGGTGTTTGTGAGTGTTTCTATGTGGGAGAAGGAGGAGGAGGAGGAAGAAGCAGCGATTTGTCTTCTCGGCTGGTCTCCCCCCGGCTCTACATGTTCCCCGCACTGAGGAGACGGAAGAGGAGCCGTAGCCACCCCCCCTCCCGGTCCGGATTATAGTCTCTCGCCACAGCGGCCTCGGCCTCCCCTCGGATTCAGACGCCGATTCGCCCAGGTAAATTCCTGCTCTTTATTTCGGCGGCGGCGGCGGCGGCGGCGCCAGGTCCTCAGCGTCTCTCCTCCTCGCTCCCCTCCCAGCCGTTTCCTTAGCGGCCCCAGGTCTCTTCCACGGGCGAGTCGAGAGTTCGCTTCTCTCTGGTGGCAGCCGCCCTGGGTGGCGGTGGTTTTGTACCTTCTCCCGGCCGGCTCCGGTGGCGGGGACTGGGCTCCTGCCGGGCGGCCGGGGAGGCGTAGGCCCGGCGGAGAGTGCAGGCCGCGGGCCAGCGGAATCTACTTGAGCTCGGGGATTAGGAGAGCTCCGGGCTGAGCGGAGCGACTGCTGGTCGGTGACAGGCCTCGCCCGGGAGCGGAGCCGTAGCTAGCGAGGAGGCGGAAACAATACAACTAACAGCAAATGTGCCCCGATCGTCCCCATATTTACAACTTTCCCGGTCCCGGAGTGGGGAACGTCCCAGTGAAACAAACAACCCCCCTTCTTCCCCCTGTGACCCCATGAAGGGAGGAAGTAGTTTCAGTTAGTGAGACAAATGTAAATACTCAGACACGGATACGGTGGTAATTCTTTCTCTTTTAAAAACTTGTTTTGGACATTGGAAAGTTAATAAAGACTCATTTTCTTTTTGAAAGAATTAGATCGTCCACATGAATATTTAATATAGAAAACCATGGTGTAGTAGGCACTACACAACCCCCCCCCCCCAAGCTTTTTATGTTGTTTGACAGTGTGTGTTGCACATGGACTTTTTATTCAGAGACAAGTATAAAGTACTTGACAGGTTTACTCTGCCACTTTATATTTGTATGCGTTATGTAAGGACAATTTTAAACGACTATACATAAAACACTCAGGTACTTCCTGACCTAAACGTGTGCAAGCATACAAAGAATTTTAAATGTTCTGAACATTGTGCCAACAGAAGGCTAAAACCAGTTTCTTTTCTTTTAAAGGATAGAAATTAAGTTATACTTAAAATCCTTAGGAGGTTAAAAAAAAAATGTAGAAGGTACCATCCTTTCATGTCAGGGCAGATCTTCTTGAGGTCCCAGGATTGTCATTGGCTGTTTGTGCCATGATGTTTGACTGTGTAATGAGAGAGGTGTCATTTTAATAGGTCAAATGTATCTGTAAATGCTGGAGAAAAATATCAGTTCTATCTTAACAAGTTCTAGTTCATGAGTAAGTTAAGTGTTTGGAGCCTGTTTATGGAGGCCTTGGTAATGTAGATTGTGTTAAAGGGGAAACACTGATTTAAAAGTCCTCAGTCATACAAATTGTATAGAAAAATGCATGTACCTCTGTTAGTCTCTTTTGATACTTTGTTTCATATTCGCTGAAGGAAAACTCTCATTGGTTAAAATGAAGCAACACTGCTCAATAAAGTCCCTTGTTTTACTAGTGGGTGTTACATTGGTTCAAATTTTTTGTGTCTTATTAAATTTTTATTGTCACTGTAGAATAAGTAACTTTTCTGGAGGTTATTTTTGAGTTTAGCATCCTGCTTACAATAAATTGTTCCACATTTCCTACAAACGATCGGATAAATGTTAAAAAGAGTGAAGTTAATATAGCTGTCACGTACTAGGCATGTTTTTAATGCTATAAATCCGTGTAGTAGTCAGTAGCGTGTCCGTGATTTGTATTGGTCAGGGAGCAGTTTGAATTTTAAAAAGCCTGAAGCTCCTGCTGAGCCCCAATCCCGGCCTCCCTCCCTCCCACTAATCTCCCATTCCTGTCTTTGTGCTGCCTGCTCCTGTTAGACACTGTTTGCTACGGGGCCTCAGGCCTACAGCGGGTGGGGGGCTTGCGGGTGGGGGGATTGCCAGGGAGGGAATGCACAGAGGAACACTTCGCGTCTTCAGAAAACAGAGGGTTTGATTTGGGGTGGGGGGGGCGGGTAGGGGCTTCATTATAAATGTTTTAAAAGCCCTCATATGTTTCTGTGATCGTCTTTACAACTTTTATTTAATTAAAATACTGAGATGAATGTCAAGGGATGAACATATTTCCACTAAAGAAAATGCAAAGAGTTTTCTTGCTTCGTTTTCATCAACAGAAGCAGCTTATTTTTAAAGTTTTATAGTTAAAGGGAGCCTTTTGCAGATGTTGGAAATCAGTGCGTTATCAGTTTATATAATTGATTTTTTTCCTTGAGTCTTTGGAATTAAATTATAGTTAATTGGTTCCTCTTATTTTATTTTGCCACTTCTACATACTTAATAATTTGTAAGTAATACAGGTTGTGTGATAACTTTTATTAAGAGAGCATAAACATTTCTTCAAAGTACATTTGAAAATATTTTTGGTTTCACTCAACCCAATTAAATAGGTCATTTTTAAAGGTGAAAACACAAAACCTAAACTTGAACTCTAAATTTTTGATAACTTGGTGAGAGAGAATAATTTGTTTCACCATGTTGTACTTTTGCTGTATTGGTTGAGCTAATCACCAGTGGTTAATCTTGCTTTTCATTTTTAAAAAAGTCAGTTAAAAGAGACAACCAGTTAAGTGTTCCCAGTAATCTTATAATTCTAGTTACTGTTTTTGGAGAAATATTTACTAATGTACCTAAAGGAAATCCCATGAATGTGGTTTTATCTGCAGTTACCAATAACTTACATAATTTGAAAAGAAAGCAATTTTAAATATTGGAAATCTAGTGAATCAATGTCCAACATTAAATACTTAATTATTTCAGTGCTTTGAGAAGTATATATAGGATGCTTCCTTTTTAAAGCATTCAACTTTGTTTAGTAAAGTTGAGTGCATTTTTGAATCTATGCTAGGAATCATTATATTACTGTTTAAACCTTAAAAGAAGAAAAAAAATTGTATTTGTAGAAAAGTGACAATTTGAAATTCTTTTGAGGAATGATAAATGAAAGTTTTTAATATGGTAGCAAACAAACTTTTGGTTCTGCAACAGTAATCACTACTAAATTTCAAAAATATTCTGAACGAAGATATAACAGTTTGAACAGTTTTCTCCTTTTTGGGGAGCAGGACTGCCTGATTCAAACGTAGTTTCTAAGGCTTCTTAAACTAACTTCCTATTTAGTTTTTGGTACCAATCCATCATCAAATTGTCATAGAAACATAAGAACCAACTAAATCAGATTTTGACATGGCCTATTGTGCTGTTTTTTACTTTTTCAAAATAAGATGCATAATTTACCATGGGAGAGTAAATAAAAGTTTGAGTTTTCTATAATTGCATTTAACTCTCCTTTTAAGTGATTGGGATGTGGGGTAAATAAAAGAAATAAAATAAAATTTCCTTTTAGGAAAATGTACCTTTAATTTTGTTTATCATGTTTATTTGCTATAAAATATATAGGAAATTCTTGTCTAAGTACCTTTATGGAAGTCTGATAATTAACTGTTTAGTTGAAGATGCTTAGTTGAAGTTTAGTTGAACTGTTTAGTTGAAGATTATTTTAATATCTTAAGCATAATAAGTTGACTTTGGGGATAACTTATGGTCTTACAGCCTTTGAAAGTCATTTTAAAATTCATTTTTAAGCAGTTTTTCCTGTTTTCAGCAGTTGTCATTTATAATTCTTTGCATTTTTAATTGGTCCCTTTCAAGGTGATCCAAGTCCATTTATAAATATTCTCATATTCCTGTGAGAGAAGTGACCAGCATGATTTCTATTTTTTTATGAAAAACTTGACACTTAGAGACCACGTGATTTGTGTAGCTGCTTGTAGTGAGTCAGTTGAAGGAGTTCTCTGACATTAATTTTTTTTATTAGAGTATGTTGCTTTAAGAAATGTCTGAGCTCTAATTTTGAAACTAGGTATTGCTGAGTGCTAACACTAATACCATTTGTGACTTTTTTAATTATATGAGCTTAAGATACTTTTCCATTTTTTTCAAAAGAGGGATGGTATCTGTTTGCTTGTATTTTCCTTGTATTAAAATAGTACTTTCATATTAAAAAACCTGAACTTGTCTGTATGTGTTTGGTATTTAAATGACTGCTTTTATTTTTATATGTCCGTGTGAAGGAATGTAAGTGATTAACTATATATGTAGTAAACAATATGTAAGGTTTCCTGAAACATTTGGTTTTTAAAATTTTATTTTAAAAAATTAACATAAGTAGAATTACAGTGTTTCTAGTTGATTTAAAAATAACCTTTATAACCAGGTATCTTAATTTCAGGCCCTCATTATAATTTTAAGGGGAATTTTATGTGCCTAGAATATTTTGCCCGAGTAAGTTAAGTAATAAATATGATTTTAGATATTTGTTTTGATGTAAATCTGGAGTCAGTTTTAATGAATTGAGTTTTGTAAGACTGCATTATATTTTAAGGCATATTCCCTTCTTTTCCCAAAGTGATATTAGATTATTTCATGATATACTATTGCCAGCTAAGATTTTTGCCCCATAAAACTTGAGGGCATATTATTTACTAGGAATTACTTTAAGTATACCCTTCATATTATTACCTCATTTAATTCTTCTTGCAAGCCCATGAGTAGAAACAGTTATTAACCACAGTTTACAAATGAAGAAACTGAGGCTGGAAAGGCGTCAGAAAATTGCCTGCAGTCTTACAGTTAGTAAATGATCAGTCTGGTATACATTTATTTTTAAGGATTTCAGAGTTCTACATTTCTAGTTTTAACAAAATCTCACCTTTGGTTGCTCGGTTGATTGGCTTAAATGTCATTTTGTTAGAGATACATACTTGAGAGAAAGAAACTGGAATAGAGTTCAGGCTGTATATCTTGTACATATTCTGTTTTTGAGATCAGAAATCTTTGTTATCTTTTATTAAGATGTCTGTGAATTTTTTTACTTAATTTTTTTATATGCATCTATTTTCAGGGAAAATTCAGCTTTAGGAAATGATTTAATTTATAAAAATATGTACAACCAATTATAGTAGATGAATTAATAAATTAGTATGACTAATAACTTTAAATTCCAATATTTACATAGCGAAAGAATTTTGATCCTTTCAGAGTAATCAACTGGGGAGTTTGTATACTTATTCCAGAGCTATTACCATTGCATAATAACCTTATGGGAAACCCTTTTGTGATTACCTCTTAGAACAGTTGAACAGTTCTTTACTTATCCTATTATGAAAGTTCATTTTTGGAAGTGAGTTTGAGTTTTTAAATATAGTCAGGAAATTAGGACTTAGTAAGATGTTTTTGTATCAGACATTGTGTTGAGTGTTTTTACATTTGTGATATGTAATATCATTGAGTGATTTTATGTGCCAGGTACTTACATGAATTTTCTCAATTCTTCAAGGTACAATATAAGGGTAGGTCTATGATAAAACTGACTTATTGGAATGGTTAAATGACAAGCCCAAAGTCACACAGCTAATAATTGCAAGAAAGTAGAGAATGGACTCTGGAGTTGGTGCTTTTACTCACTATCATGATTTGAGCCTCCCAGCTACCCAGTGAAGTTATAGTGTTCTCATTTTGCAGATAGGAAAATTAAAGCTCATCATGTCCAGGAAGCTTGTCCTTCCTTAGTGGCAAATCTAGCATCTAGATAGAATTCTAGTCCAAATATGTCTAATTATAAAATACCTCTATTCTTCCCATTCCCTGTCTCTTTGAGATTTATCATACAAATTTTGACACAAAGAATGAGTTTGGCTATAAAGTAAGCAGACTGTTTTTCTTATGTTTCTTATAAAGAGATTTTTTTGTTGTTGTTGTTAGTTTTTGATGCTGGGAATCTAATCCAGGGCTTCATGCATGCTAAGCATTAACTGTATCTCTGAGCTATGTTCCTGGCCTCTCAGAATAATTTTGTTCAGTTATAGCTGGTTTGTTATTCAATTGTAGTCTTTAACATTTTTTGTTAAGTCTATCTAATGTATGTGTGTACAATATGCATTTAAATAAAATTTATGTTTAAATATATAATTCTGGAATATAGTAAATACATGTATCAATAGAATATATAACCTCAGAATATTTTGCAAATCCATTTTATTTTCATGACTATTGTGATTCTTCATGACTATTGGTTACTTTTTTCTGAAAATGTTAAGCATTAAAAGAACCCCCCCCCCAAAAAAAATACACTACATTTTTTAAATAATTCATGTAGGTAAATTTCTTTGCCATCTCGAATGTGTGAAAATATCCTTGAACAGACACACCAAACTCCTTTAAAGTTTTCATTTGTATATATTTACCTTTTGGCAGAAAGGAAACACCTTTTCAGCACCTAGAAACATGAAATCTGCAGTATTAATTTATTAGAATTTTACCTTTCCTGAGAAATTCAGAAGCTGTAACAAATTTTGAAATGCTAGATTCCTTTTTGTTGGAGTTAACATATTTAGGTCACTTGTCTTCTCAATTCTAAAGAATTGTGAAATCTTGGGCAAATGAAATACATATTTGACCATTATTTTAAAAATTACTTACTGTTGTAGATAACCTTAAATCTAATAGTGTTCAAAACACTAATACATTATTGAAATTCAAACTACAGTTTACTTTAAAGATATAATCTTTATGATATTTAATTTGTTATTTGGAAAACAAAAATGTCCTTCCTAGCAAAGAAATACATCACTGCATTTTCTCAATACTGCTGTCAGGCAACCCTTTTAAAACACTTCAGTATTTTAAAACTTACTTTTAGTTGTCTTCTAATAGAATTGTGGGTTGCCAATATTAGCTAAAGAAATCAATCTTCTGAGTGTAGGCTATATATAACTTAGTTTTTCCTTGTTGATGGCTAAGTTGAAATTTTACATGGGTTTAAATTAGGGATAGCACCTTACATTATTATTAATACCAGCCTTAAAAAATTGTTGCACATGAAAAACAGTTTTCATTGAGGTTCTGCTTATGCCTCAGAAGACTCTTAATATTGAATGTTGAAATGTAATGGCCTAAAAACTTCTGTTGAGATCATCATTTCCCTTTTGAGAAAGGAATCAAGTATACAATATTTATCCCATAACCTCCCTCAGGTTATCCTGACTTAGATGATATATATCTCCACTAATTCTTTTATTCTTTCCCTTTTCTTACATTGCTCTCCCTTTCTCTGTCCATGTCCATTTCTTTTTTGCGGGGGCAGTGGGCCGTACCAGGGATTGAACTCAGGGGCACTCAACCACTGATCCACATCTCCAGCCCTATATTTTGTATTTTATTTAGAGACAGGGTCTACACAGAGTTGTTTAGCACCTCACTTTTTTCTGAGGCTGACTTTGAACTCCAGATCCTCCTGCCTCAGCCTCATGAGATGCTGGGATTACAGGCATGCACCACCATGCCCCGCTGTCCTTGTTCTTTTCATCTTTGTCAATTTTTACATAGCATGTGAAATACAGGTGTTTGTTGATGTCCATAGTTAATGTGAATGGTCTTGTAATATGTTACTTTCCCTGATGAAATCTAGAGTAATTTGAAAGGCCTTAAATTCTGAGATCTTTATGAATTCAAAATACTGCTGCTGATGGGCTGGAGTTATGGCTCAATGGTAGAACACTTGCCTAACGCGTGTGAGGCACTGGGTTTGATTCTCAGTACCACATAAAAATAAATTAATAAAATAGAGGTATTGTGTCTATCTACAACCAAAAGTAATTTTTAAAATCTGATGAAAAAACATTGACATTAACCATGAAAATGTAAATTTGTGTAGTGTTTCTACATTTTTTTCTATGGACATGCATTACTTTTCAAAATGTCTCTTCAAGAACCATAAATTTTTTTTGTAAGGAGAAAAGTAAAGCATAGTTTTTTGTGTGAAAGTTTTCATGATCACTTACTCCATTATAGTATTTATACAATTTATTACTTATACTTCTTGATCAAATAATTGTTCCTATGTCAGTCATACAGTGCTTTTCTTGTTTTAGCTATACAATAAGCTTTTGTTGAATTGATTAGCTCAAATTGAGCTGTAGATTTCTTGATATTTCCTCCTCCTCCTTTTTCGAACCGGGATTGGGATAGAAGCTAAGCACCTTTGTGCATGCTAGGCATGTGCTCCACCACTGAACATCCCCAGCCCTGTGTGATGTTTCTTAAAGGTATATCTTTAAGATATATTAGTGAATGACCACTATATTTCTGTTAATTTCGAAATATAATTTTCTTAAATGTAGGTCCTTGGGTCCTCTTACCTATGGAGTTAGAATATTTTATTTACATATATATACCTGACACTACATACATACATGATATATAACTTGTATATAAAAATAATGAAAAATTTAAAACAGTTCCTTTTTCAGCTGTTAGGACTATGAATTATAGGAAGTTTTTTTTTTTTAATTCTGGCTCATTGATATAATTGAGTATAAGATACTTGGGTTTATTTCAAGAGGGTTGGTAACTATTACTTTGTTTTAATCTGAAGATAGATTTATTATAATTTCAAATTCTATGTTAATTTAAGTATAATATATAGTAATGCAGATAAGTTAATGAGAAATATAGCACATTAAAATGATAATTAAAATAGTGATTAGAGGTGCTAGGGTTGTGGCTCAGTGGTAGAGTGCTTGCTTAGCATGTGTAAGGCACTGGGTTGGATCCTCAGCACCACATAAAAACAAATAAATAAAATAAAGGTATTGTGTCCATCTACAAATGAAAAAAAAATTAAAAATAGTGATTAGATGACTACATTTTTTAAAATTATAAAATTTAAGTTTCCTTGTGTTCCTTTGTAAACAGTTTCTGATTTTGGTCCCTATGGTTTGCCTTTTCTAGAATGTGGTGTAATGGAATCATATAGTATACAGCCTTTTTGTGTCTGTTTTTTTCAGTTAGCAAATGCCTTTTGAGAGTCATTCATATTGTTGCATATTTCAGTAGTTTGTTGGTGACTAAATTTTGAAATTGTATTTAATATGCTACTCAGATCAAAGAGTATTATTAAAAATGGTATTTTTAATAGCCTCAGATATTTCTTTCAGAGCTTAGCAGCTGCCTTATTGAACATTTTATTTGCCCATTTTACCCTTTACCTGCCAAAATCTAGTGTAATTGGCATTATTTTTAAGTAGCATTTACTTGTATTAGTAGATGCTGTTAGGGTTTCTGTGCTCTACCTAGCAGGTGAACAAGGCAGTGTTTTCTTTTTCATTATAATTAAGTAGCATTGTGTGTTTTTGAACATTTAGCATGTAGAGACTAGAATAAGAAATGAGGGATGGTATGATAATTAACTCATTTTAAAAATTGAGTTCACATTTCGCTTTAAAGGTTAGTGTTTATAAATTTATGCTAAAAGTATAGCATGGGTTATAGTGAAAAACAGTCATCGCCCCTCTTGTAATGATTAAAGTTGGAGAAGCAGTGCTATTTGCTGAAGAGGAGGGCATGATGAGAACAGAGTCAATTTTCTGCTCATTTTATTTGACCCTCCATCTCTTTTTGAAAAAGTTATCTCTTGGGTTCAGGGATATTCTCTTGCTACTCCCCTATGTCTTTGACCTCTCTTTATATTCTTTGCCAAAAAATTCTTTCTCCACTGTCTATCCCTTTAAATATTTGTATTCCCAAGGTGATTCTTCAGACTTAGTTCTATTCACTCTTCTTGTTGATCTCATTGATTCACGTGACTTATTACATGCTACCTCTGTGCTGATGACTCACAAATCTAGCTCCTGAGTGTATTCCTCTCCTGAGTCCCAGATCCGGCTCTCCAACAGGTATCTCCTAATAGTCCCATAATACTAGAAATTCAAAATCTGAGCTTATTCTTCAGTTCCCTTTTATCCACTCATGTCCAAAAAGAAATTATTCTTCTTAAAAATATATGAAGTAATTTAATGTTTCTTTCTTCAGCTTAGTTGCCTAAACTAGAAATTTGGGATAATCCTTGACTTTTTTACTGAACCTCCAATCAATTCACCCAGTTCTGACATTTAGCATACTTCCCTGAATATTATTTGAATCCTTTTCTCCTCTGATGTCTTGAATCTGAATATGGGCTTAAATATACAGCTTGTCAGATTGAATATACTAAATACATCTACTAATACAAGTAAATGCTACTTAAAATAATGCTAATTACACTAGATTTTGGCATTTAAAGGGTAAAATGGGCAAATAAAATGTTCAATAAGGCAGTTGCTAATCTCTGAAAGAAATATCTAAGGCTATTAAAAATACAATTTTTAATAATACTCTATCGTTTTAAGAATTGTTTAGAGCTAATTATGAAAGAATTATATATTTAGTGTTTGGATACTTTTGCTTATATGCTTGGACTCTGTTATTTAAAATTAAGCTGTCATCCTCAGTAACATTTACACTGTATAGCCTAAATGCATTGTCTTCTGTATACTCTTCCATTATATCTGAGATCTAGGGCTTTTGACTTATAGTCTAGAATATCAACTAGAGTTTAAAGTCAGTCTTTATCTTTTCATACTTTACTTTTTTTAGTACCACATTTCATGGAAGTGTATGTTCATTGTAATACTCTGTTTATGTGCTGAGGAATAGTATCTGAGTAGAGAATAAAATGGAATAAGGGAGAAAAGGTAAAAGCAGGGCTTTTAAACTTTCCCATACTATAGAAGCATGTTTACATTTTCACTTTAATTGTAGACAAAAGAAAACTAAATAATTCTGTGGTGTGTGATACCTTTCAGTTGCTGGTCATGAAAACATTTTTAATGACAATAGTCAAATATATTGTGACTGAATTATTTGTTTGTGAGTGTGGAAATTATTGCTCATTGATTTTTATAAATAACTTCATGCCGTTTCTTCCTTAGAATAAGAAGTTATACCTTCACTTTCCAATTTGAATGGAGGGGTTTGCTTGGAGTTTAAATAATTCTGAGTATCTTTTTTAAAAAAAATTTTTTAGATGTTGATGGACAATTAATTAATTAATTAATTGTGCTGAGAATCGAACTCAGTCCCTCACACATACTAGGCAAGCACTCTACCACTGAGCTACAACCCCAGCCCCTCAGTATCTCTTTTGTGAAGTACATCTTGAAAATCAAAGTAAGCGTTTTCTTCATTATATTTAGAGTTTATAACTAAAGAAACAATGTAAGCTATATTTTGCTCTGTTTTAACTACTGTATTTTAGAGTAAGTAAGATCAATGGAAAGGCAGTTTAAAAAGGCTGAAAGGAGACCCAGTTTGATAGTCTTTGGATTCCTGTAGTGGCTTACCCATCGTAAACCCTCAAGAAACAAGTATTGAATAAATGAATTTGAGTGTATTTCAGTTTGGAGACAGGATTAATTAGAGAAGATGGGTAGGGCTTGCTAAATATTGAGCAAGTTTTATAGAAGAAAGAAAACATGAAACCCAAAAAAGGTTAGGACAGCATTGACAGCAAAGAATTGGTATAGTTATTATTTGTATTTGGACAGTTAGGTTTGTTTAGCTGGACAAGTGAAAGATGTGTGTATAGAAATGGTTTTAATTCCTTCTGCTCTTATTCCTACTCTAGCTCAGCTTCTGGATCTACACATGTAACTGCTAAGAAACAAAATTGGTAGACTCCAGGCTAAAATGATATGCATTATCCAGATATGCACATTAGAAAATTAATCTGGAGGTGTAGGTGAGAAAAAGAAAGAGGTATTTCATATAGCTTTCAGTATTTTCCAATTACTCATAGTTCCTGGTATATTTCAGGGGGCCATTGCACTGTCCTAGTTTTCATACTTTACTTCTTGTAGTACCACATTTCATGGAAGTGACTATTTACGATAAGGCTGTGACTGGCTTAGGATTAAGATCACTGTCTGAATCTCTGTTAACTGCATGCTGCACCTATACTAGTTATCTTACTGTTTTAATGATTCTAATATTTCAACTAAAGATAGCCACTGACATTTAGTGTTTTTAATGAAAATTTTATACTTCAGTAATTCTCCATTCTCTTTTAAGTTTTCTTAGAAACCAAAACACATACAGTTTTCTGGTATTTTTTAAGGCTAAATTGTGATATTTAGAACTTAAGAAATTTTGAAGAAGCTCAGAAGTTGAGGATTTCACTTCATTTTTTTTTTGTATTATAGAAATAATGTGAAAAAAATTACATGCTATTTGGAAAGTAGAGAACATATTTGTAATTTCAAATTCTATGTTTTTTCTACATATATTTCAAAGGGGCTGTAGCTCAGTGGCAGATGCTTACCTAGCATGAGAGGTAGTAGGTTTGATCCTCAGCAACACATTTAAAAATAAATAAATAAATAAAATAAAGGCATTCTGTCCATCTACAACTACAAAAAAAAATTAAAAAATATTTATATGAGCAAACTTATAGTTAAATATATATTTATAGCATAAACATACATATGTATACCATGGAGTTATTCATTCTTTCTTTTTAAAATTTATTTTTTAGTTGGAGTTGGACACAATACCTTTATTTTATTTATTTACTTTTATGTGGTGCTGAGGATCGAACCTGGGGCCTTGCACATGCTGGACGAGCACTCTACCACTGAGCCACAACCCCAGCCCCTTATTCTTCTATTAAATATTTTATTTGTTTCATTTTTCTTCATATAAAGAGGCAGAGAATATCTTTCTATGTACCATCCCCCTTTTCCCCCTTTCTGGTTTTTATTCACTTGGAGTAGAATCATGTAAGTAGAATTTGGGCCAAAAGATTTGAACATTTATATGACTCTAATACATATTTCTGTAAAACAGTTTTACCCTGCCATAATTTTTATTTTCAGTCATATCTTAATTTATGTAGTAAATTCATTTTATTTTCCACATAGAATGTACTAATTGTATTGATTATTCTTAGGTCATTTAAATGTATTCTCCCAATATTGTGGCTGTGATCTCTTTTTAGTACATTTTTAACTTCTTGATGGTCCGAATTATGACTTTTCAAACTGGGTATATCATTTGGAGATATTATATAGTAAAATTAACTAGGTCACTAGCCAAGTGTCAGGCCAATTATTAACCCAATCTTGTTTCTTCAGCTGTAAACTCAAAAGAGTTTTACAAGTTTTATGATTTCTTGGACTAGTCAAATAAAACAATGGAAACAAAATCTAGAAAAATCAGTTTCTAGGTAAGATCTGTTATTTAGTCCTAATATTGGAAATATAAAATATCCAGTTAAAGTTTGGTCATCAAACATTGGATGTATCCTGTTTCTCTACTCAGGGACCGTTATGCATTGGAAATGGTGATATAAAAGACTTCAGCCTACCCATCAAGGATCTTGCAGTCTAAAAAAACTTAGATAAATAAAAATCATGTTGCAATATCTTAGTGCTGTGATTGAGATAAATAAAGGATACAGTAGAAGCACTGAGAAAGTCACTAATTTAGATTAGTGTGTCAAAAAGATAAATCAAGAAAGCCCTCTAGGAGAGATGGTATATAAACTAGATTTTGAAAGCCATTATTAGGTTCAAGATCGTGGGGCAACAGTTTGATTTTGAAAACTACTGATGGCTTAAATACTAGAGTATGGTTTGAAAATGGGCATGCCAAAAAGATTTGAAGCTGCAGAAAGGAGCAAGGTAACCAGGGGGCATGGTGCATGCCTGTAATTCCAGCAGCTTGGGAGGCTGAGGCAGGAGGATTGCAAATTCAAAGCCAGCCTCAGTAATTTAGTAAAATCCCATCTTAAATAAAAAATATAGGGCTGGGGATGTGGCTCAAGTGGTAGCGCGCTCGCCTGGCATGCGTGCGGCCCGGGTTCGATCCTCAGCACCACATACCAACAAAGATGTTGTGTCCGCCGAGAACTAAAAATAAATATTAAAAATTCTCTCTCTCTCTCTCTCTCTCCTCTCTCACTCTCTCTTTAAAAAAAAAAATATAAAGGGCTGGGGATGTGAGTTCAGAGGTTAAGTACGCCTCTGGGTTCAATCCCTGGTACCAAAAAAAAAAAAAAAAAAAGAAAAAAAAGAAAAGGATTAAAAGGGTATGGTGGAGGCTGGGGTTGTAACTCAGTGGTAGAGCGCTTGCCTCGCATGTGTGAGGCCCTGGGTTCAATGCTTAGCACCACATAAATAAAAATAAAGATATTGTGTCCATCTACAACTAAAAAATATATATACATACATATTTAAAAAGATATGGTGGGAGGGCTGGGGTTGTGGCTCAGTGGTAGAGCACTTGCCTAGCATGTGTGAGGCACTGGCTTCAAGTCTCAGCACTGCATATAAATAAATAAATAAACTAAAGGTCCATCAACAACTACAAAATATATACATATTTTTAAAAAGGGGTATGGTGGGTCCTATGTTGTTTTTGTTTGTTGTTTAGATTACCAAAAGATAATAGTACCATAATTTCCTAACAATGAGTTTTTCAGGATATTGTATATATTACTGTGAACTTAACAAAATAAATGTTCTTTTATGACTATTTTCTGTTGTGCAATGCTCCTAGGCTTTTTTGGTGTATTCATTTTTCAAGCTTAGTCTCAAGACTGCCATTTCATTTAGTTTTAAACTAATTTGTACAAATAATGAAATCTTATAGTGAGAGCTGTGTTACTTTGTTCATAAGAGTATTCTCCTTACAATTATAATTAAAGGTCTACTTTTAAAATAATTAAAAATGGGAGCAGCTTTTTAAGTGTTAAATGCAGGAATAATTATAAAGCTATCAAACTAATTTATCAAAAATAACTGGCCAAGGCAGGGGTTGTAGCTCAATGGTAAGAGTGCTCGCCTCACATATGGAAAGCACTGGGTTTGATCCTCAGCACCACATAAAAATAAAATAAAGATATCTACAACTAAAAATATTTTTAAAATTGGCATAACTGTCAAAATGAAAATCAGTACTTTCCTAGGACCTAAATACATTTAAGCATCTTTACTTTTAAGCATATGTACTTTTGTTTTGTTTTGTATTTTTGCTGGAGAGGTTACACAAGGGAAATTTTCAAACAGTAACTCTTTTTTGAAGATACAAGATAAATTTATGAAGTTTTTCCTTAGCTGTTCCCTTAGACCTCTCAATCATTCAACAAGAATTAATTAAATAACTGCTATATAATCAGCAAATAATACCTGTCATTTGATGCTAAGACCTTTTTTCCATGTTCCCTCCTGAATTTTACATGCTGTCTGAAGGATCCCTCTATTTATTCTATTCTGTAAAAATACCATCTGTGAGGTGTAAAGGAATGAGGAATCATATGAGCAGAATTATTAAAGGATAAGAATTAACAATAGAGATGTGTTTGGTTCTGAATGATGGACGGGCAATTGCTGGATACTAGAGAAGACATAGGATTGAGGAAAGTAAGGTAGGCAGATATTTTAAATGCATTTGAGAAATGGTGAAAAAAGATACAGCAATGCATAGAATAAGATCAGAAATTATGAACTGACTGATCTCTTCAAAATTGTTGGGCTGGGGATGTGGCTCAAGCGGTAGCTCGCTCGCCTGGCATGCATGCGGCCCGGGTTCGATCCTCAGCACCACATACAAAGATGTTGTGTCTGCCGAAAACTAAACAATAAATATTAAAAAAAAAATTCTCTCTCTCTGTCTCTCTCTTAAAAAAAAATTGTACCCTAAAGCTGATTTGTGTCTTGTATGTTGGATGTACACTACTTAAAAGTAACTCAGATATTTAGAACCATGTTATAGTAGTGCTTAGCAAACATATGTTACTTTTGTTAGTTGACAGTGTAATTTTTTTTTTTTGACAGTGTAATTTTTAAGTGTGATTTGGGGAAAACTATTATTGTTAAATATATTTCCAAATAGAAATTTGCTAATGTGTGACATTCTGATGGGGTATTTGGAAGGAAGGTATTTGATTAAAAAACAAAGTGTAATCAAATAAGCTTAAGTTACTCTTGCATTAAAATATTATAAGTAATCCTCAACTAATATTACTTAGCTATTTACTCTAGATCAAATATTCCAAGTAATAATTGCTTAGATGAGAAACATTCGAAGATAATTATGCCTCTAAAAGTGTTGTATTATAGTATACTAATGTATATATGGCAATATACTTAATATGCAAAATATATTCAAATATAAATGTATCCATTATATTTGATAACTCATGTTGTATTTTCCTGCCGTACCCCTTTAATCAAAATATTTACCTCCTTTTTTTTCTCTATCAGTCCAAGTCTTACCATCTTTCTAGGGCTGTTTTTTTGTTTGTTTGTTTCTTCTTTCTGGGGGAGATGCCATATCAAAATTATGATTTTTTTTTCAAGATTAAAATCCCTTCCCTGTTTTTTCCTGCCCTATTTCATGTGATTTTTTTCATGTTATGATTATATGTTATGTTGATTTGTCACCTTTTCTTATTGTATATAAAGCCTAAGTTTCCTTTATTTGTTTATTTATTTGTGTATTTTTCCAGTTCGGGGTATTGAACCCAGTGGTGGTGTATCATTGAACCACTTCTCATTTGAGACAAGTTTTCACTAATTTGCCGAGGCTGACCTCAAATTTGCAATTGTCTTGTCTCCCCATCCCGAATTGCTGGGATTATAGGCATGCACAACCATACCTAGTTTATTTTATGTTCACCTTATCTGTTTTAACTTCTCAATCAGAATATAAAATGTTCTGAGGACAAGTAGGCCTGTGATACTTGGTAAAAGTGTTTCATCTAGAGTAGTCTCTTAGTAAACATTTGCTGATAAATGATGTAGCTCACCTGGACTAGTAGGAAGAGGTTTGGAAATATCTCACATTCTCACAAACCATAAAACTTACTCTTGTAAAGTATACACTTCATTCTGGGTGTGGTGGCAAATGCCTATAATCCAGCGACTTGGGAGGCTGAGGCAGGAGGGTTACAAGTTCAAGGACAGCATCAGCAATTTAGCAAGGCACTAGACAACTTAGTGGGACCCAGTCTCAAAAAATAAAAAGGTCTGGGGTTGTGGTTAAGTGTTCCTGGGTTTAATCCCAGGTACCAAAAAAAACATTAAAATTTAAAAATTAAAAAAATAAAGAAAATTAAAAGGACCAAATACCTGTGGATTTAATCCGTAGTGCTGCCAGAAGAAAAAAAAAAAGAGAGAAATTCAGTGGTTTTTAGTATACATTAGTTGCCCCTTTTTCAAGACCCACTGTAGATACCTGAAACCATAGATAATACTGAACTTATACCCAGTATTCTTTCCCTGTATATATACACGGTAAAATTTGATTCCTGAATTAGGCATAATAAGAGATAAACAACAACAATAAAATAGAGAAATTATAATGATAGAATGTAATAAAAGTTATGTGAATGTAGTCTCTTTCAAAATATCTTATACTATGCTTGCTCTTATGATGATAGGAGATAATACTTTAAGGAAGTGTGTACCCGAATTGCTAGCATCACTACTCTTGTTTTGGGGCCATTATTAAGTAAAATAAGATTTACTGGAATACAAACAGTGTGGGACAGAGTGTTATAGGTTTCAACCTAGAGTGGGAATGTTACTTAGAATGGCATATAATTTAAAACTTAATTATTTCTAGAATTTTTTCAGTTAATATTTTCGGACTGCTGTTGACTACAACTGAGGGAAATGAAACTGTAGATGAAAGGGGACTACCGTATTTATCAATTGTACACCCACTCTCGAGTTCCAGAGCATTTTCATCACCCAGAAAGCATTCCTATACCCTCGCTATTCTCCTTTTTATGTAGACTTTGGCAACCACAAATCTACATTCTATTGCTATGGTTTTCCTTTTACACATATCAATATGTAAATCATACAGTGTGGCCTTTTGTATCTGGTTTCTTTTACTTGTTCTTTCATATTGTAGAATATCGGTACTGCATTCCTTTTTATGGCTGAATAATATTCCATTGTATGGATACAGCACATGTTACTTATACTTTGTCAGTTGATAGACAGTAGGCTTGTTTTCATCTTCTAGTTATTATGAAGAATGTTATAAAAATTCATGTGCAGCCAGGCATAGTGGTGCATGCCTGTAATCCCAGCAAATCAGGAGGCTGAGGCTGGACGATCATAAATTCAAGGACAACCTCAGCAATTTAGTGAGACCTCTGTCTCAAAATTTATAATGAAAAGGGCTGGGGATGTAGCTCAGTGTTTTATAAAGCACCCCTAAATTCAATCCCCAGTACTGCAACAAAACAAAATAAAAACAACAACAATAACAAAAAGACAACAGAACAAACAGTTTATGTGCAAGTTTCTATGTGGTTATGTATCTTTAATTCTCCTGGGTACGTATGAGCAACATATCTAGGTCATATAATAACTATGTTTAACTCTTTGAGGAACTACCAGACAGTTTTCCCAAGTGTTCTCAACATTTTATATTTCTGTCAATAGGGTAGGAGGATTCCTTTCTCCATGTTTGCCAATACTTTTTTTTTAATCTGACTTTGCCCATTTTAAGTTGGTTTGTCTTGTATTTTATTATTGAATTATAAGAATTTTATTTATTTTTATATAAGTCCCTTGTCAGATATGTGATTTGTAAGTACTTCCCTCCCTCCCACCATATGGATTTTCTTATATTGTTTTCTTCAGTGGCTTGTGTTTTAGAAGTCGTATGTAAGAATCCACTGCTTAATCAAGGACCACCAATAGTTATACCTGTGTTTAGTTTTAGTTGTTATTTAAGTCTTTGGGGGCTGGGAATGTAGCTCAGTAGTAGAGCACTTGCCTAATATGTATGAGGCACTGGGTTCGATCCTTAGCATCACATAAAAACAAATAAATAAAGGTTAAATTCTAAAAAAAAAAAAAAAAAAAGTCTGATCCATTTTGAGTTTTGCATATGATATGACATAATAATTCAACTTCATTCTTCTACATATACCTATTCAGTTTTCCATCACCATTTGTTGAAAAATTATTCTTTTAAGCTTTAACCATTAAATAGTCTTGGCACCCTTGTTAAAAATGATTTGAATGTACATGTAAATGTTTATTTCAGGATTGTTAGCTTCACTCCATTGATAGTATATGTCTTGTCTTTATACCAGTACTACTCTGTCTTGATTACTGTAACTTTGTAAGAAGGTTTGAAAATGGGAAGTGTGAATCTTCCAATTTAATTCTTTTTTAAGATTGTTTTGGCTATTCTGAATGTCTTTTATTTTCATATGAATTTTAAGGCCAGTTTGTCGATTTTTACAAAATACATAGTTGTGATTTTGATAGGGATTGTGTTGGATCTATAGATCAATTTGGGGAATATTGCCATCATAACAATATTATAGTCCTATAATCCACGAGCATGGGATTGCTTTCCATTTTTTTTAGCCTTAAACAATGTCAACATTGTTTTCAATTATCAGTGTACATGTATTGTACTTCTTTTGTTAAATTTGTTCTTAAGTATTTTATTCGTTTTATTCTATCACAAATGAACTTTTTAAAAAAATTTTATTTCCAGATTATTCATGGTTAAGTACATGGAAGTACAGTTGATTTTTGCATATTGATCTTCTATAGAATCTTGGAATTAACCTTGCTGAAACCATATAGTCTGAGTCATACTCTTCATTTCTAGGATAATTACATCTAGTTCAATTTGATTAATTCAGCCTTTTATCAGCCTTCCAAATACTACATATCAACAGTGGTTTCTAGATGAAATTTTCAGTTTGTCTAATCTTACTCATTAGTAATTTAAACAAATTTATGCACATATGAAAAATAATATTAGCCACTAAATTGTGTTAATGTCTTAATTTAGTGCTATCTGACTGTGGCATAGGATTAAAAATTGAAGATTGTGGTGTAATACTTAAAACAATGTACTTTACCTGTAGTAAGGATTTTAGATATTTGTTTCAGGAGTAAATTAATACCTAAAATGGCAAATGCACACTTAAAAAAGATATCTAACCTGATTAGGAGTTAGGAAAATAAAGAATAAAACTCTAATTAGCTTATGTGTTCTGTTGATTAATAAGGATTAAATAAGTCATAATATATAAAAAGTAAAAAGTGTGCTAGTTTAATAAGTTTTAGTTTCCATTTTTAGTAACATTGTTTTTATCACTGATCCTTAGGTGTTATAATAGATACAGAAATTGGTAGAGCAGTTACTACTTTTTTTCCTCTTAAACATTTATCAACTGCTTTCTATATATTATTCATGGTCATATTTAATACTATGGGAAAAAACTTCAACCTCATGAAGTAAATAATACTTTCATTTCACTGAAAAAGAAATTGATGTTTAGGAAATTAAGTAATTTTGTTCAAAGTTACACAGTTTGAAACAGGAGGAAGGAGAATTTGAACCTAAGTTTTTCTAATTCTAAAATCTAATCTTGAACTCTATACTGCTTTTCCACTACCATTAAGGAGATTAATTTGATTGATTGATCTTTAAACCATATTTAGAAAGATTTAAAATGGAATTTTTAAAATTTGATTTTTACTTCAGAAAACTTTCAAGTCTTTGCCCTGAGAAATCTGGTATAGGATTTGCTCACTTTTTAATGTTGCATGTTACTGAGTTGTGGTTTCAGAAATTTCCTTGGTCTTCACTTTGGGAAGTAGGTCCTCACTTTGGGATGTGGGTTCTTTTTTTTTTTTTAAACCATTTTTTTTAAAGAGAGAGTGAGAGAGGAGAGAGAGAGAGAGAGAGAATTTTTTTTAATATTTATTTTTTAGTTCTCGGCAGACACAATATCTTCGTTGGTATGTGGTGCTGAGGATCGAACCCGGGCCGCACGCATGCCAGGCGAGTGTGCTACCGCTTGAGCCACATCCCCAGCCCGGATGTGGGTTCTTGAACTTAGCCTCAGCTTAAGTTGCTGAGGCTGGTTTTGAACTTTCAATTCTCTTGCCTCAGCCTCCTGAGCTACTGGGATTATAGGCAAGGACCACCATGCTTGGTTTTGTTGCATTTTTTAACAGTAGGATTTCACAGAATGAAATTTAACCCAAGGAAGTTATCCAAAACTTTGGTATTGTGGTTGGTGCCTTAGTAGAAGTAAATGTCACTTTGCATCCTGAAGTGAGTGAACTGACTTTGTAAAAGAAGTCCTAGAAGTATCGCTTTACGGGAAGAAGTTATAGCTTCAAGAGAGGGGTGGGTAAAAGTTGAAGAATAAAATAACTTTTCTTTTCTCCATGTTGAAGACTTTTGCTTTACATTATATCTTTCCTGAATTAAAAAATGATTGCCTTGGGGCTGGGGATGTGGCTCAAGCGGTAGTGCGCTCGCCTGGCATGCGTGCGGCCCGGGTTCGATCCTCAGCACCACATTCAAACAAAGTTGTTGTGTCCGCCGAAAACTAAAAAAATAAATATTAAAAAATTCTCTCTCTCTTAAAAAAAATGATTGCCTTAATTGTACTCAGTATTAACTGTGCTTTTTAAATTGAGTTTCTAGGGCTGGGGCTGTAGCTCAGTCTTAGAGCGCTTGCCTAGCACATGTGAGGCCCTGGGTTTGATCCCTGGTATCACATAAAAATAGTAAATAAAATAAAGGTATTGTTTACTTTCTTTGTGTCATACCTTTCTTTGCAAATCTCATATTCAGTACAAACCATTATATTGAATTTTATTTATTGTGTTTTGTTATTGTTGTTGTTTGGTACAAGAGATTGAACCCAGAGGCACTTTACCACTGAGCTACATCCTGGCTGCTTTTTTTTTTTTTTCTTTTCTTTTGAGACAGGGTCTTGCCAAATTGCTCAGGACCTCACTAAGTTGCTGAGGTTGACATTGAACTTTTCAATTCTCCTGCCTCAGCCTCCCAAACTGCTGGATTATAAGCAAGTGCCAACGTGTCTGGTTTCACAGAATGAAATTTAACCCAAAGAAGTCGTCCAAAACTTTTGGTGTTGTGGTTGGTGTCTTAGTAGAAGTGAATTTTTAAATAGGTTTAAAATAACTAATATCAGATCATCTCCAAAGTGTTGCTTTCTAAATCTTGTGTTAGAGATGTTTGATTCTTGGTTTTTCGAACTTTTTAAAAATTCTAATTCTCAGTCACCCTATTCATGATTATTTATTTCTTCATTTCAGGCAATGTCTTTTTTCTTTCCTTTTCTTTGATCAGTAAGTGTCATTTTGCCAGGCATGATGGTGCATACCTGTAATCCCCAGTGTCTTGGGAGGCTGAGGCAGGAGGGTTGAAAGTTTAAAGCCAGCCTCAGCAATGTAGGGCCGTAAGTAATTTAGCAAGATTGTCTCAAAAGAAAAGAAAAGGCCAGGGATGTAGCTCAGTGGTAAAGTGCCTCTGGGTTCAATCTCTGGAAAAAAAAAAAAGAATTATAATAATAAGAATGTTTCTTGCCCTTTGAAATATTCCTTCCAGTTTAAATCAGCTTATATTTAATATTTTTAATATTTTAACTCCAAAGTGAATTATTTTTTTTGCCTTAGTTATTTAATATTATTTTTTAAGTACACATATACACAGAGTTGAAGATCTGCTAGTACACAAATAAAACCAATTTCAGATTGTATCATGAGAGACTGCCTGCTGATGGATCAGGTATTATGTTCAATAACATTTTTTAGACTTTATGACACAGAGTTAGGGATACTTAATACCTTAGTTGATAATTACATTATCACTACTTGTACTTTGTTTATACAATCCAGTTCATTTATGATTTAGACAATAGAAAAGGTTTTTAGTAAACTCTTTACCTCATTCTTAGCAATGATGATGATAATAGTAATAGTAATAGCAATAGCAATAGCGGTAATGGTAATATATATTAAGAGCTTTCTGGTTTGAATTTTTACTTGCATTTTTTAGTATTTATTGCAATCCTTTGAGGTATAGCTATAATATTATCTCCATTTTACAAATTAGAAATTAATGCTTACAAACAATTAATGCTTACAAACCCAGGGATAAGCCATTCAAAGCCAATGTAATTAACAATGAATATACATTCCTCTTAAACTCTAAGTTCCTTGAGGTCAGGGACTTAATATCATATTTATTGTTTGATTTCTAGTACCTAGCACAGTACCAGGCATATGATATATGCTTAGGTTATTTTTTTAATGAATAAATGAGATTATCAGAGGCTGACTAATTACCTTAATTTTAACTCTTTTGGTGGGGATCCATATTAATTTGTTTGCATTGTGTTATTCTTTTTCTTTTGCCTTGGAATACCATTTTCCCTACCTTTGGCTGGAAACAAGTTGTTTTTTATTCTTTAAGCCCCAGCATCATTCCATCTTTTCTGTAATACCTTTCTTTTCTCTTTTGAATAGGACCTGTCATTCTATTTTCTCTCTCTTTAAATATTCATTATAATATCTATTATATTGTATTAACCTTCTTCTCCTGGCTTGGGAATCTTTTATTAGGTCAGGGAGGGGGGCAGTGGTATACTACATCTTATTCATCATACTTGCTGATCACATACAATTTCTGGTACTACGTAGGTGCTCACTAAATATTTAGGCTGAATAATTCATATAAGCAAGCTAAAAATAGATATGTAGATAGTTAGGCATTTATTTAAATGTTGTTCTCTCTGAATTACTTTCAATTGTATTGTGATTTTAGGCTACTCCTTAGTTCATTAAAAAAAATTCATTCTTCTAGACTACTTTCTTTCAGAAGTATTAATGTTTGAGAAGATACTATAGCATACCAAGATTGCTATTAGCACTAAGAAGTTTTCTGACATCTAAGGAGGAAATTTAAGAAATAGAAGGCATGAGTCATGAACAAGTAACTTTCAGGAATGATCAAGTTTTTAAAAATTTTTGTATAGGATGGGGTATGTGAGATTGAATACTAGAATCCTTGAATACAGATTGTGAGAATTACATCTTTTCTTATCTGTACCATATACTGTATATGATTGTTTATGAAAATCAGTTGAGATAATATAGATAGAAGTACTCATAAATAGATTACAGTTATATGTTAGTTTTTGTAAAAGGAATTTTATTAAATAATGTATTATGCTGTAGATTAAGTGATTTTTTTTTAAGTTGTAGATGGATACAATACATTTATTTTACTTATTTTTATGTGGTGCTGAGGATCAAATCCAGTGCCTACCATGTGGTAGGCAAGCGCTCTACCACTGAGCTACAAACCCAGCCCCAAATTAAGTGATTCTTTTTTTTGAGGGAGGGAAGGTAGGTTACTGGGGATTGAACTCAGGGGTACTCAACCACTAAGCCACATCCCCACCCCTATTATGTATTGTATTTAGAGACAGGGCCTCACTGAGTTGGTGAGTGCCTCACTTTTTCTGAGGCTAGCTTGAACTCACAATCCTCCTGTCTCCTGGAATTACAGCGTGCACCATTGTGCCCAGCAATTAAGTGATTCTTAAGAGTAAAAAAATATATATATTAGTTTTCTGTTGCTATATAACAAATTATAGCTTCAAACAGTATACATTTATATCTTCTAGTTCCTGTGGACCCGATATCTGGGTTCAGCTTAGCTGGGCACCCTCTTACTCAGGTGTCTAAACAGGGTACCTACTTCCTACAGTAAAGGTGTCAGTGGAGTCTACAGTCATCATAAGGTTTGACTGACAGAGAGTGAGTGGTGGAACATAGGTTGTCTAGCTTTAGCTGGATACTTGAGCTCCTTGCCTCATGAACCTAACCATAGAGTGGTCACAACATGGCATGTGGAAGAGAGGGCACCATGGCAGTGCCAAATCTCTTTGTAACCTAATCTCAGAAATGACATGTCATTACTTTCATTGTATTCTGTTTTTTAGAAGCCAGCACTAAGTCCAGTGCACACTTGAAGGGAAAGGATCACACAAAGCCATGAGTAACAGGAAAGTGGCATCATCATAGGGGACCATTTTAGAGGCTGCCTACCATAATGCCCTGTGGGATTAGTATGAGGATTTCAGTGTTACAAAAGTGAAAGAATTAAATAAAAATAAGGTCAGGGAGCAAGCTGAGTGTTTTACATACTCCTAGTGCATAGAGTGTAAGATGGCCAAAAATTATTAGTCAGGAATAGAAATGTAGCATTTGTCAGGAGTGAATTAAAAAATAATGAATTTTAATGGCATAACTGTGAAGAGATAATGTTACTGTAACATGTGTGTCATGAGATCAGTTTACTTTCTGCTACATATTTATCATTTCTGTGTTAGTTCTGTTGTAGAAATCTCTTCCTGTTTGAGATAGATCTATTAATGGAGATTCTTACTAGAAGATACAGGACTTAATTGTGGGTGGTTGAGCCAAGACAGCTATATTTTCTTATAAGCCAGAATTGGACTTGACTGTGTAATATCCTAACTTCATTTTTTTTTTTCATGGGCAGTGGGTCAATTTCCCCATATTTTTCTCCATCCTGAATCAGTTTTAAATAAAAATGTTGGTCAGGTTTAAATAAAACATCAAAACTTGGAGAAATATAAATAGGGAAAATATTTTGAAGGTACCTATTTCTAAATTATTATTGGTTTAATAAAATTTTCAATAAAAATTTCAATAAACTGTTGGAAACTTGAAATAATGTTTCTAAAATTTATCTAAAAAATTCTAAAATCTCTGAGTTAGTGGGGAAGGAATAACCAACATGATTTATCATATATTAAAATATTTCCAAGCTGCAGTAACAGTATGTCATGATCAGTAAATCATTGGAAAATGAATCCTAAAATGAATCCCGCTATGGCTTTTTTTCTGCAAATGAAATATGTAATTATTTTAATAATATGCTTTATACGTAACATATAGTAAACAATATGTAATAAATATACATAAAATATATAAAGGAATTCTACATTATTAGACCTCCCAAAACAAATTAGTGACAGTGTTACAAATAACATAATTAGTTTGGGACTCTCTTTTAAGACTGATTTAACAAAAATGTGTTTTATGTGAATATAAGTATTCATCTTGTTAAAAATCATTGTGTTGTCTTTCTTGGTCCTTTCATTAAGAATGATCTATATCAGCCAGGCATGGTAGCACATGCCTTTGATCTCAGCAGCTTGGGAGGCTGAGGCAGGAGATTCTCAAGTTCTAAACCAGTCTCAGCAACTTAGCAAGATTCTGTCTCAAAATAATAAATAAAAAGGACTGGTGATGTAGGTCACTGGCAAAGCAGCCCTGGGTTCAATTCCCAGTGAACCTCCCCACCCCAGGTATATATATGTCAAACAACTAATGCAGTGGCCTTTAAAAAATGATTCCTGGAGTTCAATGATACAGTGCTTGCCTAGCATGTATGACACCCTGTGATTGACCCACAGCACTTAGGGGGGAAAAATCTGATCAGAACAGATTTTGTTTTACTTATTGTTAGTAATTTAAGATTATTGATTTACAGTAGAAAGTGAGGTGAAAATTTGATCCCATTTATAGACTGGTCTCTCCTTCCAATAGTTTTCCTTTAAATTAACTACCTACATCAATCAAATAAAATAATTTATTAGATTTTTGTATAAACTAAGGATTAGTCAGTATTTAATTATCTTTTAAAATCTTCCATAGAAGATATGATTAATACCATACTTAGTGATTTCTAAATGTGATATTGAACAAAGGGGTACCAAATTGAAGAGTGCTAGATTTTTAATATTTTTTAGAACTTGGGTCTTTGTATTACTCAAGCGAATGGCCATTTTTCAAGCATTGTCTTACATGGGAAATATGGACCTATTTTCCTATGTATTTTCTGTTCATCCCCCAAAGAAACATGTTAGTGTAATTTAGTTTTGATTGTATTTTTCAGTGTAGTGCTAAAAATGCTGTGCTGTATTTCTTTGCACAGGTATGAGTGGTAGATGTGGATTCTACTTATAATTCCACCATACTTATTCAGTTTTTCTAGGTGATTCACATAGACAGGTTTAGAAAGCACTGTGTGAGATGCTTGCTTAGCATCTTGTTAACTGCAGATTGTGAATCAACAGATCAGGATTAGGATCTAACAATATACATTCTAACAAACTCAGATGATACACCCTTGATAAGGTTCTAAACTGCTGAGTTGCTTAAAACAGATTTAGTTCTGATTTTTTATTTGAAAAGAATTACTCTTGGTTTTATAACTGATATTTTATTAGGCAAGTCTTATACTTTTTCTCATTTAATTCTTAAAGCACCTTTACAAGACTGTAATCCTTGTTCATTATGGAAAATTCAGGGCTGGGGTTGTGGCTCAGCAGTAGTGCGCTTGCCTAGCATGCGTGAGGCACTGGATTGGGTTCTCAGCACCACATAGAAATAAGTGAAAATAAAAGTCCATCAACAACTAAAAAATATTAAAAAAAAAAGAAGAAGAAAATTCAGGTAAATAAAAAGGAGAAAATGTTAGTTATGTAGCTACCAGAAATTAAAATAATATGTGTTTGTTTAAAAATACTAGTGAAAGTTAAAGTTTTAAAAGGAACCAAAGTCAAAATTTTATAATTTTATAATATCATATGCTTTCTCCCACCTTACGAAAACAAAATATTCAAGTAGTATTACTAAAACTAAAATGCATTTACTCAGAAAGGACCAGAAGAAATTGTCAAAACATACAGTAGGGCTGGAGTTGTGGCTCAGCAGTAGAGTGCTCACCTAGCATGTGTGAGGCCCAGGATCCTCAGCACTACCGATAAATAAATAAAATAAAGGTATTGTGTCCACCTACAACTAAAAATAAATAAATAAATAACATATAGTAGTTATATTAGGTTGATGGAATTACAGGCACTTTCTCCTTTTATCTGTAGTCCAAAATATTTGTAAGAACAGATGTTATCTTTATAATAAAAAGTAAAAAGCCTTAAAATGCCTCTGAGGAACAGATCTGGAAGGCAGTAACTAAACTAAATAAATACTTGACAGTTCATCTGAAAATTGAGGTTTCAGTAGAAAGATGGACAAAGACTAACACATACAAGTGAAAGTACAACTTGTAAATGAAAGAATTAAAAACTATGATAAAACATTTTCTACATGTAGCCAGGTAGGTACCTGCCTTTCCTGAAGAGAAGTGTTTTAGCACTAACTACCAATGCTGATGAAGCACAAAAGAACCAACATATTCATTCAATTCTGGTGGCATTATGCAACTTTCTGAAAGGCAATGTGTTTAACACAAAGAAAAATCTATAAATATTTAATATAATTACAACAGAATACAAAACTATTTCACACACACTCCAACTGTCATTGTGTAAATGTAAAATGTTTATATGCTAAAGGCAATCTTTTGAAATAAAAATTATTTTTTAATTTAGGGGCAAAGAAATGAAATTACAGAGTGCTTTTATTTATTTTAAAATTCTTTAATCTTGCAAAACTCCATTTTCAACCAAAAAATATATCTAAGTTAACCTTACACATAATAACCTTCTGATTATCAAGTGAGTAAAACACGTTTTAGTCTTTTTTTTTTTTTGAGAATTTTAATATTTATTTTTTAGTTTTTCGGCAGACGCAACACAACATCTTTGTTTGTATGTGGTGCTGAGGATCGAACCGGGGCCACACGAATGCCAGGCGAGCGCTCTACCGCTTGAGCCACATCCTCAGCCCACGTTTTAGTCTTTATGAGTGTTTAGGTTTTTGTTTTGTGTTTTCAACCAGCTTCAGATTATTGCCTATAGAATTTTTCTAAATCAGAAACTAGTTTTCATTGAGATTTGTTTTTAACTTTCCTAATACTATAGGCAACCATTTATCAAAATATATTGAGATAACCTCATATATGGTACAGTTATTGCCCAATAGTGGTACAGGAAACATAGATTTGGAACCAAAAGGAAATTATGATTTTAAAAAATAGACATTAAAGATATTATTTCACAAGTGACTGAAGGACTTTAGGTCTTTAAAAATAATCCATAATTTCTGGTTTCATTTTCTTTTCAGTGTTCAGTTATATCTTAAATAGTGAAGCTGGACCACTCTGGTTTAGTGTCTGTTATGGTTTAGATGTAAAGTGCCCCCCAAAAGCTCATGTGAGACAATGCAAAAGAGTTTAGGGGTGAGTTGATTGGATCGGAGAACTTTAACTTAATCAGTGTCTTAATCCACTTGAATGGATTACCTGGATGATAACTAGGCAAGTAAAGTGTGGCTGGAGGAGGTGGGACACAGAGGGAGTGTCTTTGGGGTATATATTTTGTCCCTGGTCAGCAGAGCACTCTGCTTCCTAATGGCCATGTCCTGAGCTGCTTTCCGTCATCGTTTACACCATCATGTTCTGCCTTATCTTGGGCCCAGAGCTGTGGGAGTTGGCCGTCTGTGAACTGAGACCTCTGAAACGGTGAACACCAAATAAACTTTTCCTCCTTTAAAATTGTTCTTGTCAGGTCTTTTAGTCACATCAGTGAAAAACTGACTAAAACTGTGTCCCACTCACTACATTCAATTGGATACTTGCCGCAGTCTGGCTGGGCACAAATCACGAGCCACTGAAGCAGGAACAAACTTTATTTCTGAACTCCACCAGCACACTCCACACAGGCTCCCGGGAACTTTCCCGAACGCCAGGGCTCCTCCAGGAACCAGCAACCGGAATATCCCTCCTCAGGCACTTCCCCAACCAATGGGAACTCTCCGGGAATCCCCGGGAGAGCTCAAGTGGAACGCCAGAACTCAAAAGTCATCATCTTAATGGATCGCTAGCGTCACCTCTCAACCACTACTTCTGGCAAAAATGCCGTGCGTCATCCCAACTCTGTTGTGGCCCTCAACAGATACTGAGTACCAAAAATGCCCTAAAGGTTTTCTGTGGGTTGTTGAGCCCTACCTTCTGTTAACATTTGGTTTAATCTCTTGAAGAAAGCCAGTTAGTTTTTTTAAGAATAGGTTCATTTCATGTTATAGTGTTCAAGACGAAGCTTCACATTGGACCTGAATGGGAAGGATTAGGGTTCAGTGTATTAGGGAAACAAACATAAGGATTTTTTTTTAATTCCAAAATGATAATTTAGAAATTCAGAAGACTTACTATCTTTGTGGAGGATAATTTTGTACTGTTTCAATGAGAATTTGAAATTTTGGAGGGCATAAAATTCATGTGCTAGAAGTTCGTTTGCAATATTATTATTGGTAATAGCAAAAAGTTTAAAAAACTAATCAACAACAGCAAAACACACCTACCTACTTAGATATAAATAGGAAAATGGTTGAATAATATATGGAACATACTATACATATATTTATTCTCCTTCTTGTTTTGTTGTTGTTGAGACAGGGTTTAACTGTGTTACCCAAGATGGTCTTGAACTCCTGGGCTTAAGTGATCCTCAGCCTCCGGAATTTCTGGGACTATAGGCATATGCCACTGTTCTAGATGTGTAAACGTGTTTAAAAAGAAGTTGAGTACTGGGGTTGTGGCTCAGTGGTAGAGCACTTGCTTAGCACATGTGAGGAAATGGGTTTGATCCTCAGTACCACATATAAATAAATAAACAAATAAATTAAATAAAGGTATTGTGTCCATCTACAACTAAAAAAAAATTTAAAAAAGAGGTTGAACTCTGTATCCTGAATAAATTGTTTTTTTTTCTTTAATTTTTATTATTGGTTGTTCAAAACATTACATAGTTCTTGACATATCATATTTCGTACTTTTGATTCAAGTGGGTTATGAACTCACATTTTTACCCCATATACAGATTGCAGAATCACATCAGTTACACATCCACTGTTTTACATATTGCCATACTAGTGTCTGATGTGTTCTGCTGCCTTTCCTATCCTCTACTATCCCCCCTCCTCTCCCCTCCCCTCCCATTCCTGAATAAATTGTTAACAATATATCACTTAAGAAAAAAAAAAGTAAGAACAGTATTATTAGTATGATTACAGTCTTGAAATAAAATGTGTGTGTTTATGTGTAAATAAGGACTGGAAAGTAATTTCTTACATTATTTAAACAAATAAGTAAAAAAAGCTTTTAAAGGTTAAGAAAGGGACAGTAATACTTTGTTTTGAATCAACACAGTTGGTTCCCCCATCATTTATCTTCATTTCTAACAACTATCCAGTTGCATTTAATGGAAAAGTCTACATCTTAAACCTTTGCACAAAAATATTTTGAAAGAGATCTAGCAAACTACTGGGTCAGTAAGCAACACTATTTTTTCAATGGTATTATAGTCTCAGAATTTATCACATTTGACTGTTTTCTCCTTTTCCTCCCATATCTTCTATAGTAGTCTATAAAACTGTCTCCTTTTAGCTTTAGCTCATTTCATTTCCATGCTTAACAGTGTCTTCTAAGCATATGACAGTAAGCATTAGTTCTCTTAAATGTTCTTACAGAAGCAGTTTTATATGTTTCCAGATATAAACAGTATACCCAAACAAAAATGTTGCTTTAGCAGTTTGTACCCCTTTACAAAGAAATCATCTTTTTTGGATGGAGGACAGCACTGGGATAGAACCGAGGACTTCACACACGCTAAACTTTCAGCCCCAAATAAATGATCTTATGTCTTAATTTTTCTTTTTTCTTTTTTTTTAGTAGTTGTGGTAAAAGAAGGTAAAGGAAATGAGTCGATATTATTGTTTTTCATTGCTGGTATTCTGTCCCTAAATACAGTAATTATTCATAGTCTCTACATTTACCCAACTCTTTTAGGAAGGGAGAATGTTAATTAGCAATACAGGTAACAACTAAGATTTCGAATAATATATTTATGGTAGGAGCCTGATTAATAAATTATGTTTGAGGGTGGGAATTCTATAATGAGTAAGCATGTCTGCTCTGTTATAATGTTTTTTTAAAAAGTAATTCAGTGATTTCTTAAAATTTGTTCTAATTAGTTTCACATGACAGGATGCATTTTGCCACATCATACATAAATGGTCATATAATGTTTTTAAGTTTTGACTTATTCTTTTGATGTCTTTTATCTTCCCTTTGAAAACCTCTCAGTTGAACTAAGAGGGAAGATTGTTTTGATCTGTGTCTAGACTAGCATTGTATGAAAACTGCAGAAATCTGGGAATTTGCTAGAAAGTAGTCAGTTTCTAAAGTATCCCCTTGAGAGCAATTTCCCACTTAGAGGACATTATAGGGAGGACGTAGCATCTGGAGAACTTTTTCCTAAACAATAGTCATCAGATTCCAAGTTGCCACCACATTAATTACCTTTCTCCCTTTGAGAATAAGTTTTAATGAGCAGTTATTATTCAAGATATACATATTACTCATATTCTTTGTGGGTAGGGGCAGAAAGCTAATTTAGAATAGCTGACTTAAAGAAAATGAAGTTGGGGCTGGGGTTGTGGCTCAGTGGTAGAGTGCATGCCTAGCATGTGTGAGGCACTGGGTTCAATTCTCAGCAACGCATATAAATAAATAAAATAAAGGTCCATTGACAACTGAAAAATATTTTAAAAGAAAAAGAAAGTGAACATTGGCAATAGCTATATGATTATTTTCTTCACAGTGGAACCCAAACCTTTCTTTAAGGTGGCCAACTGCAGCCTCTTCTAGGAAGTTTTCCCTGATTTCCTTCTAACCTTTTCAATTTAGAATTAATCCCTCTCTCCTCTGAACTTTGTGTAATTATATCTGAACCTTTTGAAAGGAAAAAAAAAAAAAACCCTCTGTAGAATAGAGAAATTCTTTCTAGAGCAAGGTATGCGTCTAACTTTTCTTGTATCTCGCATAGTACTTACTATGTGTTAAAAAAAAAAAACCTCAGCAGATATTTCCTGATGAATTGTGAAATTTATATAGAAAACAAATTAATCAACTTCAAATGCCTTTGTTCTTCCTCCTAGAAAAAAAATAGCAAAAATCCTAAAGGTGATATCTAATGGCTGAAGTTAGGAAAACAACATATTAAAGAAAGCATTCAAATGCAAGTGAAGTAGTGTGTAAAGATATATGTAGGTAATGCACAGAGTTTGATTTTAGTCTGTACTTGAAGGGAATGCATTGAAGGATTATTTAAGAGATGAATCATTTGATCAAATTCATTTTTAAAATAAATTAGATACAATGAAGAAGCATCTCTAGAGAAAGACTGGAAGATGAGAACCAACCGAGGCTATCACAAGAGAATAACTAAGAAGAAACCCTAAAGTATAGTAGGATAGAAGAGAATGGATTTAATAGATACAGATGAAATTGGTAGTCATCTTGGTGCCCTGTTTGATGTGTGGGGTAAGGCAGAGGGGAGTATCTTGAGTAGGCTTTAGAGATTGAATAAAGTGGTAATATTTAAGTTAGAGAAGGGAGAGAAGTAGTATCTTTTGTGACTGAGATAAATTTTGAACATAGTAAATTTGAATTCTCTCTAGATAGCCAGTTGAATAGATGTCCAACAGCCCATTGATTGTCTAAATCTCAGGATTTGGGAGAGTAAGGCTGAGAGTCATTAGCAGACAGGTTCAAAGTAGGAGTGACCACTGTTTGTCCTAGAATGCACAAATTGTACAGTTTAGAATTTAGAACCCTTCCTTCTTCACTGGTTTCTCTAGTGTTCCCACTAGTCTCGAAGATTTGTTTTAGTATGCTTTCTCTATTTTTTTTTTAAGTTATACAAACACCGTTGCTTTCAACCTGAATATCATGAGAGAAGACAATTTAAACTCAAGGACACTCTGCAAAAACAGTTGACAGTATGCTTCAAAAATGTCAGTGTCTTGAAAGTTTAAAATATAAGTTGAGGAACTATTATAGGTTAAAGAACAATATAAGAGATGTGACAGCCAAATATGAATTGATTCTTGATTGACTGATCCTAGATTATTCCTTTAGAAGACATTATTGGGACAGTTGGAAATTTGAATATGGACTGTATATTAGATAATAGTATCAATGTTACATTTAAGTGTGATAATTTATTATGTAGGAGAATATCCCTTTTCTTCAGATAAAATATAATGTAACTAATTCAGGTTGGTTCAGTACATACAAAAAAGTGAGTATATATAGAGAGAAAGGGATAAAACAAATTGAGTTTTGCATTCTAAGAATTTCTCATGTGATGTATTCTTATAAAAATGTCTAGTTTTCGTAATATATTTTTGCATATGTTTGCAAATGAGAGGTTAAATAAGATAGGTATTTATTACATGTTTGTGCTTTTCTCCACTGGTTATGGGAAATAATTAAGACAAAAGAGTATTCACTGTAAAACAGCTGAGTTATCATAGGGTTCTATGATAACTAACTTGCTATGTAAGAAAAAAGCTGAGGATTCTTTGCTTATGTAAACAAAATATACTTCAAATGAAAATAATACCTTGTTTTAATAATAATAATAATAATAAATAATACTTTGTTTGCAGCCAGAATTATTATGATCTACTGTTGATAAAAGCCCTTTTTAGTCAGAATAAGGCAGATTAACTCTATGGTCTTAATGGCATAGCACAATCAAGGTTTATACTTGCTCATGTTAGCTATTCAGCAGTTAGGCACATGGAACATTGAATTCCACAGAGACCACTGCAGGGAATAAGAGCTGAATGGTCCTTGGTCATATCAAAACTATAAAATGAAAGGGAGACTATTATATTAATATTAAGCATGTATGAAGCTTATTTTAACTTTTGTTCAATTATAGAGAATTTTTTAAAAAGTAGCCACTCAGAATTTCATCATTTGCTTTTTAAATGATTTCTGACCTATCAGAAATTCTTAAGTATTTGTATCAAATGATCTAAGGATTCAGCTGTTAACTTATAAGACAGTGAAATATATTTCATCATTTATTATTCTGACAATGCAGAGAAAAAGGAAATATATATGTATGCCAGCTTTTCTTTCCTTTCCTTTTCCTTTTTCTTTCCCTTTCCCTTTCCCTTTTCTTTCCTTAAGAGGTGCTTAACCACTAAGCCACATTCTAGCCCTTTTTATTTTTTATTTTGAGATAGCGTCCGGCCAAGTTGCTTAGGGCTTTAGTGAGTTGCTAAGGCTGGCATTGAACTTGAGATCCTCCTGGCTCAGCCTGCCTAGCCACTGGGATTACAGTGTGCATCACCATGCCTTGCTGGTATTCATTTCTTGACTATGTCATTGTTTCCAATGAAAAAATATGTTGGAATTACTGCATTCACGTGTTGCAGATGAATATCATTATCATTTCATTTGTAGTAGTTACCCTTTCTTTCTACAAACTTTTAATCTTGCTCCAGGTATCTACTTGCCGAAGAGAAGGAATGTTAATGAAATATCTTTTTATATATACTTTAATCCAAATTTGAAGTTTCCTAATAAAAATAGGTAATTGTCTTTTGGCCAGTTGCTTCTTTATTACAAGTATATTTTTATGTTTGGGTTTGTTTATCTTAAAAGTTAGGCAAATATTTTTTCACAGGTATTTAGTAAATTTTTGGTTTAGTTGGGAAGAAACTGACAACTTTCTCTGAAGCTTTAAAAAATACAAGTAAGCACCACGCTAAAATACAGCCATCTTTTAATTTTTGGACCCATTTTTGTGCCATCTTCTCAGATGTGGATCACCTATAAAAACTTAAATTGAGCAACAAATATATTACTTATGACAACTTTGAAATAATATTTGAATATTATGCTTGCAGAGTTGAGAACTTCGATCTTAATGGGAAGAACCAGTTTTCTATCATTTATTTCATAGAAACAACAACAAAAATGTTGGAACATAAATACCCACAATTTTTTAGAACGTTTTATTTTTTGAAGTGATTTTACCAACAAGTTAAATTTTAATATAGTATTACCAACCCTTTATATTAAGTAAAGACATAAATGTTATCATTTATAAAATAATCTTAATTAAAGAGAGGGCATTTTAACATCAAAAGAAAGACCTAACTTCAGAATAGAAAACAGCCCTTCCATGTATATACTTGATGGGGATATATTTAATATTGTTATATTTATTTCTCATGTTTTTTAACTTTTATTTCTCTTGTTTCGCCATGTGCTTTTTTAGAAACTTAATTTTTATTGCTGTGTGAAAAGCATGATTGTGAACATATTCTATTATGAAGTTTAAAATACGTATTTCAGTAGAGAAGGAGCTTTTGATTTTGTAGGCAAGATTTTTGCATGGCAGATACAAGACTGGGAAACAAGGTATTATTTTCATTTGAAGTATGTTTTGTTTACATAAGCAAAGAATCTTCAGCTTTTTTCTTACATAGCAAGTTAGTTTGTATGCATGATGAAAGCCTCTGATAACATTGAACATACAAATTCATCATAATTGCAGTATTTACAATTAGCATTTTTAAAGTACATAAAAACAGGTTTCTGTAGCCATCAATACCAGATGACTCGTAAACTAAATATGAACTTTATAGCGCTATCTTGGATGTCTTCTAAAATTGTCAGGTATTCATTCTCATTTATGTTGTAAATTCTAAAAGTGGGTTGTGACATTTGAAATTCACTGCAATTTCTTTTGTGCTTTTGATGACAATACTATTTTGCCATTTGCAGGATATAAGCTCTCACTCATTTTTTTAACTGTTTCATCAAGGCAACTTTTTGTGTAAGGGGAAGAGGATACAACATCAGAAAAATATAACTATTTCACATTAAACCCTTGATTTCATGGATTAAAAAAAGATTTAAAAAGAAAAGCTTTCTCAAGTAACAGAAACTGAAAATTTTCAAAGACTAGCAAAGCATAAGTTGAACTTGTGATTAATTTTGGTTTGTGTCACTTGAAAAGCACTTATTAACAAGCATCTCGTGAATTTGTCTAAGCGTTTCAACAAATAACCTTTTTAAAGAAAAACAATAAGTAAATAATAGTATGCAGATATAATCAAATATGGTGAAATCATACAAGTAGATTTTGAGTAAATGAGCAGGTTGCTAAGTTTAGGACATGTGACTTTCAATTTCTACTACTTTAAGTTTAGAGTTGATGCTTTTATTTTTTAGTTGGTTGAATTTGAGAATCTAATGACTGACAATCTTTTTTTGATAATGATATACTAATGTCGAATAAGAAAGAATGTTTTCAGGGCTGGGAATGTGGCTCAAGCGGTAGCACGCTCGCCTGGCATGCGTGCGGCCTGGGTTCAATCCTCAGCACCACATACAAACAAAGATGTGTCTGCCGAAAACTAAATATTAAAATATTCTCTCTCTCTCTCTCTCTCTCTCTCTCTCTCTCTCTCTCTCTCTCTCTCTCTAAAAAAAAGAAAGAAAGAAAGAATGTTTTCAAATGGTAATTATAAGACTTTCATCTACTCTTAAAAATAGACAGGAAATTTTATATTCTTTGCTGCTAGAGGCTATTAAAATGGAATCGTTTTATAATTGTCTTCCAGCAAAGAAAAGTGTTGCCTGTTGTGGTCACCACCATTGTTATCTCATCTCAATAGTTTGGCTACCTTACATACTTTAACTGGATCTTTAATACGTGTCTGGGATCTTATATATATATCTTATATATATAGCTTATTCTTGCATCTCAAATACTTTATCAACAAGTTGTCAGCAACTTTTAAAAAATGCTTAATATATACCTATTCTCAAAAGTAGAGATCTGTATTCCTCAGCCTCTTCTATATACCACAATAGCCACTTTCTTCTTCACTCTTATCCTTTGCCTTTGATTTGTCATTCTGGACCTTACTGTAAATTATATTTTACTATGGGTCAGGCTTACTTTTCTATATATATAGTTGTCAGTGAATCTTTATTTATATGCAGTGCTGAGAATCCAACCCAGTGTCTTACACATGCTAGGCTCTACCACTGCACTATCACCCCAGCCCCAGGCTTATTTTTCTTCAAAAAATTTATGTCATATTACCCTAATAATACCCAATATATAGTACTCCAGTTCTCCTGAGTTTTTAGTGCCTCACCACTCTTCTACACCCTCCAAAAGAATCATATTTTTTTACTCTTGGACATAAAGTTTGTGACATATACTTATAAAAGTAAAATTTTATCTCCTATTAAAAAAACCATTAATGATAACTTCTATGAATACAAATTGCTTCTGGTTTGAGTAGTTTTGGGAGGGGGGGGTGTAATGTAAAATCTAGACAAAAATCCTAAAACTAGGAAAATCACTATTACAAACATTATTATATATTAAACTCTTAGTCTGGTGACATTTATCCTGTTATAATAATCACACACACAAAAAAATCTTGACTTGGATCTGTTTTCCTGTAATACTTTGCCTACCATCTTCCTCACTGTCCTATGAAAATATTCTACTCAGGATTCTTTCTATTTATTGTCAGACGAGAATCAAAAGTGATGATTTAGGATTTCGAAACTTGTTGCAATAGTCCATATTGTCACTACTTTCCCGGTTTTGTAGCTCTCCAAAAAAAGTAAACAGGATTTTTAGTTCTGTCTTAACTTAGGTGGAAGAGAACTAGTTTACCTCAGAGTCGGATCCTGTCTAATAAATTATTTTAATGCAAATGCTAGCTTTCCAAATTGAATATGATAAACAGAATTGGTTGATGCTTAAAAATCTTTTAGATAAGCCACAAGCAATTCATTAACAAAGGGAGTAAGATGATTAAATTTTTTGGAGGTACCATTTCCTCATGTGGTTCTAAAAGTATATTACCAGTTTCTATTACTGCCCTTTCCCCTCCCTCTTATTTTTTATATAATGACCTTAGATTTTGACCCATTTTTTTAAAGTTGGATTTTTATTATAAAATTTTTTATTATATCTATACTCTTGTCTGATTCCCTAAACCTATTTATTTGATTTTTGAATTAGAAAATCATGCTATTCTTAGTACAAGTAATAATCTCATCTGTGATTACCCAATTTGAGAATATATTAGAAATAAGTTTTTGAGTCCATACAAGCTACGTGTAAACAATACTTGGGTTTAGTTTTCCTTTGGCCATTATCAAGATTCATACTTTGAACTTAGCATGAAATGTGGTCAGTATCAAGCACTGGATACTAATTTCTCTGGGATCACTCTGGCTCTCTGGCCATGGTATTTGGCATGATGATACAACACACCTTTTTTGGAAGTTTGGCAAATAACAATCTTTCTGAGATTCGCTTACTTGTTTTACTCACGTACCACCTAATTTTTCTAGATATGGTTGTTATGGCTAGACTTGATAATTTTATGTACCATGGCAAGTTTGTTGAGAGGATAATTGCCAATAAAGCAGACTCTTGAAAAATTGGTTTGTCTTTCCTTACCTGACTTTTTATAAGGGGAATTTTAAAGTTTGACTGATGATAGGACAGTAAATTTGTGTATGATTTGAAGTACATATTTGCTTTCATCTACCTTTAAGTACTTGTACTTCCCAGTAATCTCTGTAGACATAGTTAAGGGGAAAACATTTTAAAGAAAAATCTCTTGTAACCAACTAAAGCTGGCTTCTGTGGGGTAGTGATGTTATTTCCAGAGGTAAGAAATTTGACATTTTTTTCTCTACTTTCATGAATAAGTTGAGGGCATTATCCTTCATATTATATATCTCTTGGTGATACTAAATAGGGTGATCTTTTAATGAGTGCTAGTGATAATTAGTTGCTATTAAAAATACTTATGATTTTTTTTGAAAATTGTTCAGTTTCTCACTTTAATGTTCATTCTCTTCTTTTGTGGCCTGCAAACATTATATGGTTTTATTTATTACTTTATAATTTAGATAACCTATTCATTAATCTTTTAAAATTTCATATCCAAGAGAAGCCTTTTCTTCAGTTGTAGAAGTTAATATTGACCTGTTTTGACTTTCTGTATAGTGTATTAAGATACCAACTGATTGCCTTAAATGTGAATCAAAGAAGAGTATATTATTAAGTAATAAGGCCCAGTTAATAGTAAGTTGTGAAAATATTCATTGTAGAAAGCTCGTATATAATATTGTATAAAAATTACAGATTGCATCTTGACAATTTCAAGTCTTATAACTGGGTAGAACAAGATCCAGTTTTGAATTTTTTTAAATTGACAATTAATTTTATTCTGAATAAGTTTCTAGCAAGAGTAGTTAAAAATTGTTGGCAAGTTCCTAGTTAGTTGTCTGTATTTCTGCTAATTGTCTTATAGATGGCATTGTTATAACTTGTCAACTCACATTTTTGCTATTATTGTTTCATCTTGAGCATTTTTTCATTTGATTGCTTAAGTGATTTATCAGACTAGATCAGATAATATAGAGCTCTATGAATATAGTTAACTTTGATAACAACTATTTTTCTCTTGAACTAATACCCAAATTTTTAATATTATAATTAGTTAACATGAAATATTGTTGAATTAAAATTAAATAATTATTATAAACTTACTTTATACTGTTAAAGTATGATTTTAAAAATATTTTATAAAAAATTATAAGTTTATATAGTTTTGTATCTTGGGCATTACAAAAATTTTTAATTTTTTTAAAATTGTTTTGAGTCAGTAAATGTAGTGGTTAAAAGCATAGATTTAGAGTAAGATTTGAGTCTTTGTCCTGATATTGTTCCTTCTTAGTTATGAGAATTTAGGCAAATTAGTTAACCTCTTTGAAAAGGGTTTGCAAGATTATTAAATAGTTACAAGATTATTAGGTGTCATGAGTTGTTGTATCATAGTGTCTGGCACCTACTATGTACTAGGTAAATTTTTGCTGAAGTGAATGTCTACGTTGCAGGAGTGCCATGAAAATGAAACGATGACGTGAATGAGCCGCTGTTACCGTCAACAGTAACAGAAAATCCCCTGTATACATGGAACCGACTTTTTTCTTTAAACACTTTTCTTATATTTTTCAAAATTTACTTGCCCCATCCCTATCCCAAAAGTTTTCACTTTGCTTTCATTTTCTGATATTTCTTGGGGGCCTCCACCAAATGCCTTTTTCTTTGGCTGCTTACATTTTTGATATTAGTATTTTTGTCATTATAATTTCATGTATCTTATACAATTAACATCATCAATTAAAGAGACAATAATTGTGTGGGGTTTTTTTTTTTTTTTTTGTACCAGGGATTGAACACAGGAGCCCTTAACCACTAAGCCACATCCCCAGCCTGATTTATATTTTGAGACAGGATCTGGCTAAGTTGCTTAAAGCATCACTAAGTTGCTGAGCCTGTCTTTGAACTTGAGATCCTCCTGCCTCAGCCTCCTGAGCCACTGGGATTACTGGTATGCACCACTGCACTCAGCAATAATTGCATTTTTTAAAATAAAATATTTTACAATACTATTAAGCACTTATTTTGGCCACTTACCTAGGTATTTCAGAAATGTATTGTGGGGAGATAAATACCTGTTTGGCGAGAATCTAGTGAAGATTAACATATATATAATATAACATAACAGAATACTGGCATATAAAAGGTATTCAACAAATGTTGCTATTTATTAATAGTCTTGATGTTAATAGATTAAAGCATGCTTTTTTTCTACCTTGTTTTTAGTTATAGATGGACACAATACCTTTATTTTATTGATTTTATTTTTATATGGTGCTGAGGATCGAACCCAGTACCTCACATGTGCAAAGCATGCACTCTACCACTGAGTTACAACCCCAGACCTCTACTTTTAATAGTTTAAAGCATGCTTTTTCTACATTACATGCATCTCAAAACTGTTAAATAATACTTACTTGAAAGTCTTCTACATTGATTTTACATATATTAAAATCTTTAAAAATAATTGGTGAACTGGATACTGTTATCCTCACTTTATATTTGAGGAAAGATTCAGAAAGGCCAAGTAGCCTAAAGTCACTCCAATAGTAAATGGAAGAATTATAACTCTAAAACCTCTATTCTTGCCACAGTTTCATGATTTTTGAAGAATATTTGTTCTTGAGGCTGAGTTAAGAGAAGTGTGTATGTCCTAAGTAACTTTTGTTCCTGTTGCTATTTATTTCCTATATTCCACTCAGGTTTTCCGCTTTATTTTCTCTTCTACAGAAGAAAAATATGCCGGGAACCCAGTATTCTAGACCCTGTCTCCCTGACTTCTAGGTCATAGATTTGTTTTAATTTCCTGCTTTGCTCATTTTGCTAGATATCATTTATGAACTTAGTGTGACATCAAATAATAATTATTTTCTTATGTCTCATGATTTTGTGGGTCAGAAATGCAACCTGTTTTAACAGCATCATTGACTGCTATGTTAAACTACCAAGGAGTGTCAAGGATAGAAAAGATCAACCAAGGATCTCTGAAGGAGGATGGTGGATCAGAAATGGTCAAATTTCAGATAAATTTTGATGGTAGAGACACTCAACCATCCAAAATTGGGATGAGAAAGAGTGCAGTCAAGGACAATTCAAAAAAAAAAAAAAAAAGCAGCTGGTTGAATGAGTTTGTCTCTTCAGTCAAAATGTAAGAAGAGTATTGCAGAAGGAGCTGGTGCAAAGAGTAATTTAAGGAATTCATTTTGGAAATGAATATGCAAAGTTTGCATGGATGTGAGCCTACAGTAGGAGGCAAGGAGTAAATAAAAAGCAGGTATTAAGATTTATTGAATCATACAAACAAAATAATCTGCCATTATCAGTGAAAGATACTACATTCTTTTCAGAGGTGACAAACTAATAGACCACATCCATCCTACAGACTTGTTTTCCTTAACCTATGCAGTTTTTTCCTTAAAAAGCGGCCAAGATTTAAAGAAACCACATTTTAAAAGAAGAAGAAGAAAAGGGAAGGGCAAATTTTCAGCTCCTCTGGCCTTATGACCCATGTTTCTAAGTGTCTACAGTCAGAGGGAGTGATGTGATGCCTTGGACATTCAGTCTCCAGATTTCTATTTCCTTTATTTTTTAAAAAATATACATCCCAGAGTGATTTCACATTCACTATAGTTACATTTAAGTTAGCAACCTCTGCTTTAATATGAATGCATATATATAATGCCTTAAGTTTATGTATGAACTCTAAACACAGATAATTCAAGGAAAAGAGCTCTTCTTGATCAGGTAATCCTATTTTGACAGAAAATTAGGAAAAAAAAAAAAACCTTTCTCAAGACAGTTTGGTTGTATATCATATACATATATGTGTGGTAAAGTGCTCAGCAGGTCTACAGTTCAGCTCAGCATAACATTTATTTATCATGTAAAACTTCCTGGCATTATGGTAGATACTAACAATATAAAAATAAATGAAAATGCTCTTGTCATTAAGTAGTACATAATCTAATACAAAATTTAGAATTTTATAAATAATTACAATAAAGTGTAAATGCAGATATAGAAGTGCATATTAGATAAAGAGGTAGCATGAGATTGCAAAACAAATTAGAATTTTAGAAGAATAACTGGAAAGTTAGTTTTTTGTGGTTTTTCGTTTCGTTTTGCTTTTTTTTTTTTTTTTTTTTAATTATTGTTGTTCTTTTGTTTGTTTTTTCCTAAGATGGGATCTCCCTGTTTTCCCAGGCTGGTCTTGAATTCCTGGGCTCAAGTGAACCTCCTACCCCAGAGCAGCTGGGACTTCAGGCACACATTACCTTTCCTGGCTCTTGAATTTCAGTTTTAACACATGCAATTTTAGTGGAAGAGCATATTCTGATCTTCAGTTCCATTTGAAAATTTAGAAATGTCATGTTTGTAACTATTCAGTTGTGTTTGTTGCTGGCTGTAAAGCAGTAATTTTTTTTTTTTTTTGGTCATTTTGTAAACTAAAAAGGAAGAAGAAGAATAACTGAAGCAGTGGTTTTAAAGATAGAGCAGGATGATCAGTTTGTAGACCACTATTATAATTAGTGTTATCCATGAAAATTTGTGTAGAGGTATGTAATAATTGAGTAATTGCTTTTATGGTAACAATTGAAATAAAGTTATCTAAAATAGATAACAATATGTTATTTCCTGTTATACCAACAGAAATAAACATTGTTGGAGGTAGGTGGTTAAGCCTTTTAGGGAGAAGCGCAGTCTGAATCAGTGGTTTTGGCTCTAGGAACTTTCTCAGTGATTACTTCCTTTCCCTTCATTTCACTAGCTTCAGTCTTGAGTTTTGTATATGTTTACAACCATTTATAATGTCCTAAGTGAAGTTAGTGCAAAGTATTGTAACCACCAAGTCTTTTGTAGTTTCTAGTCTTTCTTTGAATGCCTATCTTGACCAGTACTGGTTCTTTCCAGTGTTATTTTACTCTATTCCATGTTTTGAAATTCATTTGGGAAGATAAGACTTTCTTGAAATTTCTTAAGCAATAGAAATAAAACTTCCTTCTCTTTAGCTTCAGTTTGTCAAGTTATTTTTGAAAAGGAACTCCTATAACTTTATGATGTAAAGTTTAGTGAAAGACAATTGAGCACATGCGTTATTCAATTTTCACTGAAGGAATGAAAATTGGTTGGGAAGAACAGAATCTTAATTATGAAACATTAGCTTAAGGAGCCTTGTTACTGTAGTAGGTAGCCTGTAGCTCTCATAATCTGAGGAAATTCTGGTTTACAATACAGTGATACGTAAGAGAAGTTTGATTAAGAAGGAGAAAGATTATGATATCCGGAAGGAATTGGTTACCGAAGCTGAATTTGAAAAGTGAGATTTTACTGTGATATTGGATTGCACTTTATATTGGTGAAAGGTTATCCAAAACTAGATATATTTTAGGCTAGATAGAGCTATTTATACCATATTTGTAATGATGCACAATGTAGGCTCATTGAATTCTAATGAAGCACACTCTGCAACCGATTACTGCTTTCTTGGTTTCATACAGATAAAAATTGTCTCACATGTTTTCCTTAAATTCAAAGAACAAATTTTACTTTCTGTGAGGGTCAGGAGACTCTTCCTGTTCATGTTAAAGAGCTGATTTTAATGGGGGGAATGGTGGCTCCTGTCCTGTAATCCCAGCGGCTCAGGAGACTGAGGCGGAGGATCACAAGTTCAAAGCTAGCCTCAGCAACCGCAAGGTGCTAAGCAACTCAGTGAGACCCTGTCTCTAAATAAAATACAGAAAGCCTGGGAGGCTAGGGATGTGGCTCAGTGTTGAGTGCCCCTGAGTTCAATCCCTGGCACGTACACCCCTCTACCCCCACCATCCACCCCTGCAAAATAAAAAGCTGATTTTATTATTATGGAAATATTTCCTTTTTCTACCTAGATTTGTTTTTCTTACCCAAACATTATAATAAACTTTCAACAGAAAACTTTCTGTCTTATCAGAAATATCATTTTTAGTTCTTCATAACAGTTTTCTTCATAGTCATTTAAATTGATTTTAAATAAGAATGCTCAGCTTTATTGATACAGCAATTTGAGATTTTAAAGATACTTCCCAATTTTAAGAGGCTAGAAATAGAAGAATAAGAACAGCAAACTCAACTTAAGATGGAAATTTATATAATTAAAAATATAGGGATTAAAGCTTTTAAATGGAGGTAAAGAGTCAAGAATAAAAGAAAATTACAAGGGAGGATGGTACTTAATTCTAGAAAAACAGCAGTATTTAGAATAATGGTTTTCAGAGTAGTGTATGCATACTGAAAAAGATGTAGTAGTGTGGGCCTAAGGGTGTGCATGATAATTTAGTTCCACGTGGACAGAGATTATAACTTCAGGTATGTTTATTTTTTATCTCGTCTTTTTAAAATGTCTATTTTGCAACTTAAAATAAATGTAACTCATCTTGGGCATGTAAAGATACATATTTATTGAAAGATTATTTGGAGATTAGTGTTTTAAAGTACACTAAGAATTACTAGGGGCTTTAAAATTATGTAAATTTAATTTTTAAAATTTTAGCATAGTTATTTACAAGCTTTCTAACCTTGGTATGTTATTATTTTGAACCTTAGTTTTTCCAAGTATTAAATAAAGTAGTTTTTACTTTCTGGTGATTTTTTTTTTTTCATATTAGATAATGAATATGTAAGACTGTCTAAGTTTCTCATCCTTTTTGTGGAATATAAAAGGAAACAATTTGAGGTCACAACAGATTTGTTAATGGGATGAAAAACCAATCATCCTCTTATCTATTGCCCTGATATTTTCCCTGTGATTACTTTTTATAAACTGCTACCACTTTTTTCTTTCAATAAAACTGGATTTGGTGTTCAGAAAGAACAGGAAAGTCAGGACATTGGGTAGCTTTGCAACTAACTTTGTGGTGTAATCTTGAACACATAATTTTATTTTTTTGACTGTTTTTATAAGGAATGGATGTTGGGTTTTTTCAATTTTTTTTTCTGTGTATATTGAAATGATCATATGGCCTTAGTTCTTTATGTTTTACACTAATAGATTTTCAGGTGAGCATCTAGCTTTGCATTCTCAGAGTAAATCCCACTTGGTCATAATGTATAATCCTTTTTATATGCTGCTGAATATGGTTTACTGATTTTTTTTTAAAAGAATTTGGTTTCTGGATTCATAAGGATATTGCTTTATGATTTTCTTGTTTTTTTTTTTTTCCTGGTCATGATAATATTGGCCTCATGGAATAAGGTTGAAGTGTTCTTTATTTTTGTAAAAGTTTATAAAAGTTTTAATGTTTCTTATGTATTTTATATCCTTCACCTGTGCTTAGGCTTTTCTTAGTGTGAAGATTTTTAATGAGTAGTCTTATTTGTTGTCTTATTTGTTACAGATTTGTTCATATTTTTGTATTTCTTATTCAGTTGTTCTGGTAATTGGTCTTTCTAAGAATTATTTTTAATCTAAGTCATCTAATTTATTGGTTTAAAGTTTTACACAATATTCCCTAGTATTATTGTCTTTTTGTTTGTTTGTTTCTGAGATGAGTCTTGTTACTGACGCAGGCCCCAACTTCTTGGGTTTAAGCAGTCCTCCGTCCTCAGTCTTCCAAGTAACTGGGATCACAGACATGTTTCACTTCACCCAGCAATTCCCTTTTAATTTTTAAAGGATCAGTAGTGTTTTCTTCCTCTTCATTCCACTTTGGAAGTTTATATCTGCTCTTTTATTTTCATTTCTCTAAAAGAGATTGTCAGGATTTTTTTCTTTTTCCTGGTTGGCTGATTGTTTTCAAGAATCAACTTGTAAATTCATTGATTTTCTTTTGGTTTTTCTTTTACTCATTTTTACTTGAAATTTTTTCATTTTCTCCTTGTGTCCTTCTCCCTCTTCATTTAATTTCTTAAGGTTTGGAAACTGAGGTTCTTTTCTAACATAAGTTGAACATCCCTTATCTGAAACAATTTTGATTTTGGAGCATTTTGTATTTTCAAATTGGAATGGTCAGCCAATAAAGTTTTTATGTGGTGCTGAGGATCAAACCCAGTGCCTCATGCATGCAAGGCAAGTGCTCTCCCTCTGAGCCACAATGCCAGCACCCCCCTCATAGACATTTTTAAAGCTATAAATGTTCCCATAAATGCTGCCTTACCAATGTTCTATAAGTTTGACATTACCTTTTAATTTTTATTTAGTTAAGTATTTAATTTCTCTTGCAATTTCTTCTTTGACTGATGGGTTTTCCCAGATTTCTATTGTTATGAATTTTAATTTCATTCTTTTGTTGTCAGGGAACACACTCTATGATTCAATTTTAGATTTACCAAGATTTAATTTGTAGCTCAAAATGTGTAAAGTTTTGGAGAATGTTCCTTTTTGTTAAAAAGAATGTATATTTAGAACAAGCATTAGCAAGTTCTAAACATGTAAGCTAGGTCAAGTTGGTTCATAGGGTTTTTGAAGTCATTTACATCCTTGCTGATTTTCTCTCATTCCGTTTCATCATTCAGTTTTCTCAGTTTTTGCTACAAGTATTTAATAGTTTTTTATTTGTTATGAATACTTTTATAAATGTTATACCTTCCTGATATATAGATTTTTATCATTATGAAATAATTCTGTTTGTCTTTAGTACTCTTTATCTTAAAATCTGTTTCATAAGCTTTTCATTTATCCACTTCTGTTTTATATTGTTACTGTTTGTATGGATTATCTTTTCTCTTTAAATTTATTTGTATTTTTTAATATAAAATGTGCCTTTTGTAGAAATATATACTTGAATCTTGCTATTTTCTCTATTATATGAGTCCCTGCCTTTCAAGTAGCATAATTTATTCCTGTTTAATGTATTTATTAATATGATTGGATATACTCTCACCATTTTCCTGTTTTATTTTGTGTTAAATATTATTTTAGTGTACGGTTAGTCAGCTTTCCATTGCTGTGACAGAATACCTGAAAAAAGCAACTTAGAGGAGAAAAGATTTATTTTGGCTCATCATATCAGGTTTCAGTCCATGATTACTAGGCCTCATCACTATAGGCTGGTGATGAGGCACAATGTAAAGGTGGGGGGTACATTGAATAGCAGAGCTGCTTATCTTATGGCAGCTGGAAAGCAGGAGGCATAAAGGAGAGTCAAGTGACAAGATATACCTTTCCAGGGCAGACCTCCCAAGTAACCTACTTCTAACTAGTCACAATCTCCTATAGTTTCCATCATCCCCCAATATTCATTCAGTTGTGAACCCATCAATGAATTAACCTATTGATGAGATCAAAGCTTTCATAAGTCTATCATCCCAAAAGGTCCACCTCTAAACATTGCTGTGTTGGGGATAGTGTCTTCATTACATGGGCCTTTGAGGAGACATCCTAGATCTGAACTATAACATGTACCATTCAGGTTCCTCTTTAGATTTTTGTGAAAACATTTTTTAGAGTTACTGTCATAGTGATTGCTATTGGGCTTACAGTATGTGCCCTAATTTACCATAATCTACTTTTATAGTGGGTATTTATCCCAATATAGTAGTAGTTTTTTTAAAAAAAGGTTCCTTTCTTAACTGTAAAAGTAGATTTCTCTAAAGTTATAGTACTAAGTTTTGAAAAATCTGTTGTTTTCTAAATAGCCATAAATGTTTATGCCGTGATAATTCTGGCTATTTTATATTTCTAAGCTACACTGTCAGATCTGTATATATTTCCATAATAGTTAATTGATGTGTCAGTATGTAGTGGAATTTATATTTAGCTGAATACAGTGTCAGAACCTATATTGGGTTCTGTTATGTGTCTTTCATAGTTACTTATAATGAAGTCTCATTTTGTCCATTACACCAGTTATTGTAATGGTATTTCTCCCCACAAGGTTTATAAATATGTATCATTTTTGTTTCTTATGTAAAATAGGCAAGTTGAACTAGTAACTTTGAATATTCTAAAATTTGTCATTCTATTAGATCAAAAATATATGGAGGGCTGGGAATATAGCTCCATTGGTAGAATGCTTGCCTCGCAGGTCCCCAGCACCACACACACACACACACACACACACACACACACACATACACACATACACACACACACACACACAAAGCGTGTGGAAATTGTAATATTTAATTTGATATGTTTATATAGTGGTTATTAAAAGCTTACCCATTGGCTGCTGGTTTGGGATCATATAGTAGTAATAAAGACATTTTTCACTTTCGGGCTTTTATTTTAGAGTAGAAATAATTTGGTCTTGGGCTGGGGTAAAACTCAGTGGTAGAGCAATTGCCTAACGTTCATGAGGCCCTAGGTTTGATTCCCAGCATTTGAAAAAAAGAAAAACCAGGAATTTGGTCTGATTTCAGGAAGGAAAAAAAAAAGGACTGTAAATTAGGATCCGTAAATTGCTGAAAGTAGAAGTTTGTTTTAAATATCAACTTAATAGTAATTTTTATAAAGAATTTGATTTTGTAGTTTAATAATCAAACCTAAGGCTGAACAGATTTTTAATTATTGTTTCACAAGCCAGTAGTGAAAATGACCAGATTCCATATAGTTTAGTTTAGATAAGATACCAACTGGCTTTTACTTAATTTACCTTGGTCCCTCATCAGCTGCATAGCATTTATGTTTTATTAATATTACTTTTTATGGGCCTGTTTGCTTTTATTCAAGATTTGTTCCAAGGATTTAAAATTTCTTGTCTATGTAAAAGTTCATCTCAGTTTTCTATCATTAATAAGAGTATTCAGAGTGGGAGTATTCTAGAGTTTACTTGATAGGTCTCTATAAAAATACGTTCCCTTCTCAGTAAAAAACATGAGGCTGCAAATAGAAGCTTAAGGCATGAAAATTATGGTTTTAAGGTCACTTGATCTTATATTCATATATGACACCCCATCTATCATCATGTTAAATATATGAATTTGCTTGGTGCCCAGATTTCAAACTCTTTACCTGCATAAAATCTTGGAGTTTTTCATCTGATATATTCTCTAGCATTTCCCACTTGTTTACATTTCAGTTTAACCTGGAACCATAGGACCAGCCTTGTGCTGTATTATGGAAAGACTTTTAAATTATTGTAATTTTATTTTATAAATTGAAACTAGATTCTACCCTTAAGGTGAAATGATTAGATTTAAATAACTAGAAAGAACATAACTATGCATGGTCAGGTGACTTTTGTGCATGTTGTAATATGAATTCACTAAAGAAAAAGATTCTCAAGTATAGTAAAGGAAGATATATATCAAGGATGATATGGAACTTGAAGGATGGTAGGTAAAATTAAGATAGAGGAAGAGAGGATATGTAGAACTTTTTTGGTGTATAGGGGAAAAATGTTGAGTATAATATTTTGGAAATACTAAAAACACCAGTCTAGCAAGAAAAGGGAGTTTATGTTCATTAGGGAAAATATAATTAAAGAAAGTCTGAAAATTATGGAGGAGATTGAATGTAAGATAAGGCTTTAGAATTAAGTTTGTAGATGTTGTTTTTGTTGTTAATTATGCAAGTAAGAAAACAGTTGTTTAAAAGGGTGAGTCATTAAGTAACTATATGATAGACAGCTGGAAACAGAAATAATGAAGTTTAAGAAGACTAGTAGGTAATTTCAATAATCCAGATGTCTGATAGTTTTATTTCTTAAAATAAGGATTAGAGCAAAAGAGTAGAAAATGAAGAATGGACTATCTAGAAGATGACAGAGAATCAAAAAAGTTTATATCTGTAAGTTTGGATTACTGATATATGAAAGCAGTGATAGAAATTGTAAGAGTACCAGTGGTGACTTACATTTTGGAAATATATGAGGTGCTAACACTTTTAAGGGGAATGGTTGCCCAGCATACTGATACATTCATACATTGATACTGTAAGAATTAATAATGCCTATAAGGAATTATCTGTGAATTCTCACATAATGAAGCCATAGAGGTCTTTAGGATGCCATGAAAATAAGTTAATTTTCAAGGAAGTATACTTAGGGCCAAGTAGCCACAGTTGGGAAATAACTAAAAATAATGAACCATTGGAAAAAGTAGAGAGAGTGAAGAGTCAATTAGTGAGGTACAAGGGACAAGCATCTCAGAAGTCAAACGATAAAAGAGTTGGAGAAGAGGACACATTCACCACAAGTATCTAATGTTGACGTCTCTCTTTACCCCAATATCCCTATGAAATTTCCTCACTATACCTTAAATTCCGACGTCATTCATAACCACTTCCTTACACACATCCCCAGTTCCTTTGTTCTCTTTCTTTTTTCCTATGGTATGCTATCTTGAAGCTGAATGGACTAGAGAAAAACAGTAAAACCCTGATGACTGGTCTCACTTTAAATTAATGGCAGTGGATTCTTAATGCTACCCAGCATATGTACCACTCCTAGATGCCTATTTTATACTTTCCCCCATTCCTCAAAAACCTTTAATCTCCTCTTCCATCTTTATCTGATAAACTTAGTCTGTTTTAGTGAGACTGAGTATTCAGAAATTTTCACAAGTTCCTTATTATTTATCATCTCATTTATGAACCCTGTGTCTCTGTAAGCAGAAATACTCTGCCTTTCCTTCTGTTAACCTTATAGGAATTGCCTAGATTCCTAAAACTAGACCATCCACTCATGTAGTAGGTCTCGATCCTCACATATATCAAAGATATTAATTCTCCCCTCACCTGATTTCATTGCTTTCTCTCCCCTTTAATCACTCATTTTCATAAGAATACAAACTGCGTGTTTTTTTCTCTAGTTTAAATGAAAACCCCTTCTCTTGACTCTTTTTCTTCCTCTAATTCCCAGTTATACCAGTCTATACTCACTATTTTATTCTTTTCTCCCATTCTTTCTTAAATCTCTCCTACTTAAATTTCTGCTCTTATATCCTGCTGATTTTGAAATGGGTTTTCTCAAGGCATTTATTGACTTCTTACCAATTTCAGTGGTCAGATCTCAGTAGTTCATTGATGGTGGTGCCTTTGTTCTTAAAGATTCTTCACTTGGCTTCCTGAACACTATATTAGAATTGTTATACCAACAGCATAGCCAGCACAAATCACACTAGGTAAATTTCAAAGTTTCTTTTCAGTTATTTTTGTCCTTAGAATATATCTTAGTATTTAATTTCATATTAACAAATTACCATAAATCTTGGTAACTTGAAACAACAGAAATGTGTTTTCAATAGTTCTAAGGGCCACAAGTCAAAAATCAATGTCAGCAGATGCATTCTCCCTCTAAAGACTCTGGGAAAGAATCTTTTCCTGCTTCCTCCAGTTTCTACTGACCCCAGGCATTTCTTGGTTTGTAGCTGCATAACTCCAGTCTCTGGCTGTATCTTTACATGGCCCTCTTTGCATGGTTGTACTGTAGCTCCCTATTCTGTCTTTTATAAATAAAATACCATTAGATTTAGGGCCTACCCTACATCAAGGATAATCTCATCTGGATATCCTTTTATTACATTTGAAAGACCATTTTTCCATATCAGGTCTCATTTACACATTCTCAGCTGACTGACTTCGGCGATGGGGGGCTTCACATTTCAATTCACTACACCCAAAAATATTCTCAGAGTACTGTTGTCAAAATTACTTGAATTGAATTTTTTTCTGTGTGATTATGTTATTATTGAATACACAGTTAAGTTTATTTGTTGTTTGTGTTCAGTTGTAGGATTTGCTTCTTGTTCAGTTATCAAAAGGGTTGACTTTTGAGTGTAACATACATAGTCCAAAAGTCAGAATTAGGAAGATGCACTCAGAAGTTGCAGTATGATACATTCCCACCTTTCTTGTGGATTACCATTTCATCTTTCCTGATTTCTTCTGTAATCAAGCAATTACCAATATATATTATATTTATAGGTTTCCTTCTTTATTAGAGAAAATATTGTATTCTGTATGTACTTTTTGACATCTTGCTTTTTTCATATAATATATCCTGGAATTTCCTCCATATCCAGGGTTTTTGTTCTTTTTAACTGATACATAATATTTCATCATATGAATGTGCCAGTTTATTCAATCAGTTTCTTATGCTTGGGCATTAAATTTTTTGCAATCTAATTTACAAAGAATATGCTAATGAATAATCTCGTGTATATGATGTTACATATCTGTGGAGGGTAAATTCATAGATTTGGAATTTCAGGGTAAAAGGTAAATTACATATGTAATTTTGTGAGATAGTTGTTATTTTCAACTCCTTTTTGCATTCTAGCCAGCCATGTGTTAAAAGTACCTTTTTCTTCCCAGTCACAACAACAGAGTGTGTTTAACATTTCTCACTTACCAAGTTGGCCAAGATTCAAAAGCTTGCTAACTCAGCATAGTTTTAATTTACAATCCTCATATTAAGAGTGAGGTTGAACATCTTTTTGTTTAAGTGTTAAGAAAAACCTGATTGATGAACTATTTTTTGTTTTTACTTCCCTTGTAACTAGTTATTATACTTTGGGCAGTTTAAATTTGGTTTCGGGGTTTGTTTATTTTCATCTTTAAAATGAAGTAATGATTCTCACTTTTAAATGTGGAGGAAAGACTGAAAGGCAACTAGCACCTTCTGCACCTCAGAATATAGGCCATTTATTGCCTTTAATTAGGCAACCTGATAAATTTTTATCTTTCCTTTCTTTAAAGGAGAATTCATAGTGTATTGAACATTATGGGCATTACAAAATATTGCCTGGAGTAAGGTGTTTTATGAACTTTTGCTTTTAGATTCTGAACATTTCAATGTATAGCATTTGTCTATAGGTAATAGCACTGGTTTAGAAGTTTGCAGTCATAATTCTCTCACTCGTTTATTCATTCATTTATTCATCTATTAGAGCACAGTCAGACTTTATTTTGAAGAAGAGTCTAGCCTCTCTGAGGCTTCTGTGTAGAAGCTTATTTTAGATAAGCTTCTTAAGTTTTTAAAAACTATCTTTTCATTTTTCCTGATTGAATGATAAAATATATACTTCTGCCCTTAATAATACCAAATGTTTCATTCAACTAGGTACTCTTAGCCATCTGAATTTTTCAGAAGCCCAATTTTGAGAAAATATGTTAATGGAGTACTGACTGGGTGGCATTCTGTCCATTCCTCTGAATATTTTAATATTTGCTAATATTTGCTATTAGGTAAACCATATCATTAGAGATCTGCATGCATATATTTCATTATTTGGGCCCCATGTAACTTTACATGCCCTGAATTGTGCTTTTTTTTTTAAGAGATGATTTTTAAAGAAGGAAAAACTCACCCAAAACAGATCTCTGAGTTTTTAGAAGGACCATTAAGGACTTTCTCCATTATATCATTCAGTCTGCTTTAAGAAGGCTTATTGGTGAAATTTCTCACAGTTAATAGCATCTTAGAAAAGGTATGCTTTTGAACATCTGCCAGTTGTTTTATTTTACTGACAGGGCATTTCTTCTTTGCCCTACTAACCAAGAAACCTAAGCCCCATTTTGGGGTCCAGTTCTTGGAGTTTGAAGAACAATATGATGTGCTTTTCTGTGTGCCATTTTAATTTTGTTTCTCTATCTAAATGTATCATTTGCTCTCAATTTTTTATGTTTATTTTCATCATATGTGTTTTTCTGATAAAATGCCACAACTCTGTATGGAATTAAGTAGAATGTGATGTGTATTAGCATGTGTTCATGAATGTGTGTGTATTTACACCCTCCCATTTCCCAAGGCAAACCCTTAAAGTTGTCTTAGATGCTTCAGTCTCATTTTCTACATCCAAGCAGTCACCATGTTTGTTTCTCTGATCTTTGTATGTTCATCTCTTTCTATCACCTTGTCCTGTCTTTATTCAGAGTCTCAATGCTTCATCGATATATTTCCTACTTACTGGTCTTTCTACATACAGTTTGATGACTTCTGCATCTTCCATAGCATTTCTATAGAGCATGTTCTAATACTAGGTTTGTTTATGTTATTCTGTCAATACAAAAATCCTTTTGTGGCTCCCTATAACTTTCAAGCATATTTGGATTCCTTAGCACATGAGGCTTTTCCATAATCTTTCCTGCTAATTTTTTTTAACCTACTCACTCTCCTACTTTTCAATTCTGTTCATTTTGAAGAACTTGAAGTTTCTTAAAGCTATTGTGCAGTTTCACATCATTTGCCTGTGCATCTATTTTTCCCTCTACCCAGAATATTCTTTTTAGTCTTCTTTCCTGTCAACCTTTGATAATTAATTACAGATCTATCTTCCCTAGAAGTCTTTCCTTATCTCCTAACTCATTGGTTATTAGTGTTGTTCTTGAATCAACAGCATCAGTATCATGTGGGGAAATTGTTAGAAATGTATTGTCTTGTATGTTAATCAAGATCTACTGAATTTAGAAACTTATTGGTAAGGCCCAGCAATATTTGGAGCCTAGTAACTTTAATTGACATGTGTCAGAATCACCTGAAATATTTTTAAAATACCAACTCCCAATCTTTGAATACCTAGGGTTCAGTGGATTTGATAAATTGCATTAATAATCCCAGTTCCTTGCCCCTTCCTGTATCCATACCCTTTGCTATGTAACTATGCAAGAGTATTTCCCTGCCCTTGCTTTGAATTTGGCTAAAGAACTTGTTTTGACCACTGAATTGAATGGATGTGACATCAACAGAGGCTTGAAAAGCACTTGTTTGTGCCTCTGCCTTGTCTGAAAGACCAGAGTAGTCGACCAGCCTGACCTGTGGTTCCAGGAAAAGGTTGAGAGACTGTTTTAAGACAGTTCATATGAAAGTATATGGGTGAGTGGTCCTTGATATCTCCAACTTGCTCTCAGGTGGTTCACGGGGATGCATGTGCATATGTTTGCATACTCACACATAGAAAGAGAAATTGTGAATATTAAAGCAGATGGGACAAGATAAAAACAATTGGTGATTCTGAGTAAGGATTATGGCATTTTCTTATACTAATCATATAACTTTTAAAGTTTGAAATTATATCTCTTCAATCTAAAAAATGTTAAAACATTTAAAACCTTTAGGAAAACAGTTCTGCCTATAAATTGCTATGAAAATTTTCTAAATCAGCTTAATTTTTAATTTTGTTCACAAAGCTTGTACAGATGGCCCCCTACTTAAAATGGTTTGATTGTTCATGATGGTGTAAAATCAGTAGGCATTTAGTAGAAACCATACTTTTGAGGTTTTTTTTTTTTAATATTTATTTTTTTTTTAGTTCTCGGCGGACACAACATCTTTGTTGGTATGTGGTGCTGAGGATCGAACCCGGGCCGCACGCATGCCAGGCAAGCGCGCTACCGCTTGAGCCACATCCCCAGCCCTACTTTTGAGTTTTGAATTTTGAATTTTTTCTCCAGCTAATGATGTGCATAATCCTTTCTTGATGCTGGGCAATGACAGCAGACTACAGTTCCTATTTGGCCATGCCATCATGAGGATAAACAGTCAACACTCTACAGTGTACTGTGTATGTAGGTATATTGAATACATTTTGAAATTATGATATTTTCAGTTTATGATGGATTTATCTGGATGTGAAATCAAGGAACATCTGTAAATTCTTATGAACTATGTTCTGTATAGAACACAGAGTCCATAATTGATAAAAAATGTTTTTATTTTGAAAATAAGTATAGGTTCTAGTTGAAAAAAATGTATAGGGAGGTCAGACACATTCTTTACTCAGCTTCTTTCAATAGTAACATTTTGCATAACTGTACCACTTTTCAAAACCAGGTTATTGATGTTGGTATAATTTAAGAGGTTGTTCAGATTCAATCAGCTGTGCATGAGCTATTTAGAGTGGGGGATTTCATATAGTTTTGTGTATATATTGCTACATGTAACCACTGCCACATGGACTGTACAAGACTATTCCATCACTGCACGAACCACTCCCTTATGCTGTGCTATCTCTTTATATCCATATACCTGTACTGTTCATCTGTAACCACTGGCAATCACTAATCTGTTCTCTATGGTGTTGTTCAATAATGTTACATAAATGGTATCATACAGTATGTAACCTTTTGAGTTTGGCATTTTTCCACTCAGCATAATTTCCTTCAGATCTCTAAGTTATTTTATGTAGTAATAATTTATTCCTTTTAAATGTTCCATAGTAGCATTTCATGTGGACCTAATTGCTTTTCTAGCTTTATTTTTAAAAATCATTGTTCCAGAGCCTTAGAGCTGTACCAAATTCTGTAGTCAGAGTTGTTGTAATTCAAGTTAACATTTCAAATGACAATATACAGCTTTATGTGAAAAGAGAGAAACAAATATAGCGTGCCATGCTTAGTAAACTACAATATGTGTGTAAATAGCCAGTAGATAACTTTTTTAAGTGGCATCAATCAAGCAAAATCTTAACCCGTTCATACCTTTCCCCCCTAATCTTGTGTCAATCCTTAATTATGTTCCAACCCCATAATCTTTTTTCTTTGGTTCTAAGGTCTGTCCTTCGGGGATGGAGCATGTTGATCACTCCTCATCACCATTTCCTCCTGTACTTTTGCCTTTTAGACTCTTATTCATGAGATTTCCTCAGTGAAATACCCTTTCCCTAACACAAACTTACCTTTTTTTCTTCTCTCAGAATGCCTTGTTCTTTTCATTTTAAAAAGAACTAGGATTCTGGAATGTTAAGAGTCCAGAATCTGTAATCAACTCTTGGACAAGTTACTTAACTTTTGTGTACCACAGTTATTACTATTGTAAATTGAAGAAATAAAAGTAGTACCTATTTCAAAGGATAAAGATTACCTGAAATAAAATAGGTAAATCTGTTAGAACAATGCCAGCCATTAATAAAATCATCCATTATTGTTCTTGTTATGGAATTTATCACAACACGTAATTATATATTATATGTGATTATTCAGCATATCATTCCCTACTGGACTCCACTAGGATATTAATCATGTCTGTTCTGGCCCTTTTCTAAGTGTTAGTTATTAAGTGCATGAGAATGAATACATATTTACTTTTTTGAAAATCAGATAAGCAAAAAGAAGGGAATTAGCCTGAAGTTTCATCAGATGGTAATAAAAATACTTAATATTATCAGGTAAAGGTAAAGAACTTCCTCAAGTTCAGGCATTTCCTTATTCCAGTTGCAATTAAAAGTGTTTTGTTTCTTTTTGAAGTTTAATATACTTTTGTGTTTATGTGTAATAATTGTGTTGAAATAATTTGAAATATCTATCTTCCTATATCCCTCTTCTTTGTACTCCCAATTTTGCATAGATTTGCTAAACAACAGTAATCCCCTATAAAATGAAATAATTTCTTTTTAATCACTTATCCTATTAAAAAAAATCAGTCAGCTGTACACATTCTGTACATCGGAATTCACTAGCTATTTTTCTAGGACTTGGTAAACCAAGAAACAAAAATAAATAAGAGCTAAATGTTATTTTGAGAGTTTATGGTTTAATTGAAGGGTTTTTTCAGGTGCTTTTTTGCTGTTGGAATTATTATGTTGGAAATTATACTATAACACACAAGGTCATTCGTTTCTGTATTTCCATTAGCCTTCTGCCTCAGGATGTATTACTGTTGCTTTTTTTTTTTAATAATTGTTTTCATAGAAAACTTACATTTGCTTAACTGATAATTAAATAAACTAAAAACCTTAGTTAAATTTTGAAATGCCATTTTTCCTAATGAACAATTAATGACAGACTTTAAAAAACTATTTTTTTTCATTTTATATACAGAAGGGACATGATATTTGATGTCATCAAAACCTATGTGTTATGCTTAGTTCATTAAACAATGGCATATTACTTTAGGAAAAAAATACATCCTTAATTTAGATCATCCTCAATTTATATGCATAAGTTTCATAAAATGACATGGTAGAAGGGTCCATAAATATTATTAAAAGATTATTATAGGTAATATGAGTCAGAAATCACTTTTCTCCATTTATTTCTTCTTTTCCGGTAAATTGAACTATTTAATAAATTTGGAACTTTAGGTCTGTAGTAAGAAGCTGTTTGTTCCAGGTTTGAATGGATTTTTCAAAAGTTTATTATACCTGGAAAGTTATCCTTCTATCCTTTTTTTTCATTTACTAATTATATTATTTAGTGATTATGTAATATGGTTTCTTGAATTCATTTATGGATTTTTGAAACTGATTTCAGAAATAGAGGGAAACTTGGTTTTAGCAGTTATGGGTCATAAGTTAAACAGCAACAACAACAACATTAATTAATGCTGACCTAACCATGAAATAATAGTATTTTGAAACTGACAGAAAGTTTCCTCAAGTTTTAAAAGAACTTTTTGTTGTAGAAAATTGGAATATATGCAGGGTGTAAAGAATATAGGAATGCCTAGTACTCATATCCAACTTAAGTCATCAACCTGCTGTCATTTTAGTTTATCTATATTTCTGCCCATGTCTTCTACCACTGCTCAGTTATTATTACCATTATTACCTTTATGATTTTTTTGGAGCTTGATAATATATATATATCAAATTGTAGAAATCTTGGCTTTATAAGTTTTGGCAAGTTTTGATATCATGATTTAGAACATTTCATGACATCAGAAAGTTTTCACATGTTCCTTTGCAGTCAGACCTACAAAGCACAATTCTATTGTTATTTATTTATTTTTCCCCCTCCACCTTTGATTGGTTTTACCTGTTTACTACAAATGGAATTATTCAGTGCATATGATTTTAAAAATTCATTTTTTTCATTCAGCATATTTATAAGAGCCATCCATATTTTGTGTATAAGTAACCCCATCCTTTTTATGCCTGGATAGTATTCTCTTGTGGAAATATACCAAAATTCATATATCCAGCCTCCTGTTGATGAATATTTAAATTGTTTCCAATTTGAGCCTCTGAGCACATTTTTATGAACATTTCTATACTGTTTTACATATACATTTTGCTCTCTCGGATGAATATAAGAAGGAAGGAAATAACAAAAAAAATTGAGCAGAAATTAGTGAAACAGGAAACAAGCACACAATAAAGAAAATTTTTAAAGTTGATTCTTGTAAAAATTTGGTGAAATTGATAAGCCCACTAGCAACACTAATCAAAAATAAGAAAAATACAAATCACCAAAATGAAATGAAAGAGCAAATTGCTACAGATGCTACTATATGCAAAAGAATAAAGAAATACTATGATCACTCTTAGACTTTTTTTTTTTTTTTTTTTTTTAAATAGAGGAAGCCAGGCATGGTGGCACACACCTGTAATCCCAGGGACTCCAGGAGGCTGCAGCAGAAAGTATCACAAGTTTGAGGCCAGCCTTAGAAACTTAGCAAGACCCTCAAGAACCCAGCACCTAAGTAAACAAACGGAGAGGGACAATTCCCAACTCATCTCAGGAAGTAGGTATAACATTGATACAAAACCTGGCAAAACATGACAGGAAAAGAATCTGTAGTCAGTATCCCTCATGGATGTAGATGCCAAAATTCTTAAATATTAGCAAGTCGAATTTACCAGTGTAAAATACATTATGACTAGGGGTTTACCCAGGGATTTAAGATTGGTTTAATATTAGAGAATTAATTACTATAATCCACTATATTAATAGAATCCTTTATCTACACTGAATTTAAAAAGCATCTTTAAAAATCCAATGCCTAGGTCTGGGGCTGTAGCTCAGTGGTAGAGCACTTGCCTTGTATGTATGAGGCATTGGGTTCAATTCCTTAGCCCCACATAAAAATAAATAGATAAAGATGTTGTGTCCATCTACAACTAAAAAAATAAACAATCCAGTGCCTATTCAAAATGAAAGTTCTTGGTGAAATAAATCTGATAAAAGGAATCTTGTAGAAACCTACAACCAAATGATATGTAATGGAGAAATGTTTTTCCCCTAGAAACAAAAATAAGGAAAGGATTTTTGCTCTCTAGCTGCTAGATAGAACTATATTGAAAAATCCAGATTTGTAGGATGCCACTAAAGCAGTACATGGTGGGAATTTATAGCATTAAAAAGTGAAGATGCTTAAATTAGTAGCCTTGGTTGTTTCCATAAGAAACTAGAAAAAGCATAACAGATTTAACCCATAGTAAACAGAAGAAGGGAAATGAGATCAAACCAGAAAACAGTATGAAAAGTCAAGAAAGCTAAGAAGGTCAATAAAATTGATAAGGCAGACTGTTCAGAAAAAAAGAAGGCTCAAGTTACCCATATCATGAGTGAGAGAGGTGACAGCACTCACTATATGTACATAAAGATGGGGAATATTTTATTTTATACTTATAAATTCAACAATTTAGGTAAAATAAACAAGACTCCTTTAAAGACATAAGCTAGTAACATTCATCAAGTACATGTAGATAATTTTAATGCCCTGTGTCTATTAAAGAAATTAATTTATAGTTAAACCCCCAAGCCCCAGAGCCCAGATGACTTTATTGATAATTCTTCAGATTTTTTTGGTTGATTTGATTTGTTTGGTTGTTTTTGTTGTAGTTGTTTTGTCATGTGTCTTCCCCTCCCTGCCCTGAATTTATTTATTTTTAGTTGGTATACATTATAGTTGTACATAATGATAAAATTTGTGGTTAAATATTTGTACATGCACACGATATAGCAATGTAATTTGGATAATATCACTCCTTAACACTTCTCCCCTTCCTCCCCTGTTCCCATCCTCTGGTCCCTTTCCTATACTGATCTTCCTTTGATTTTCATGAGATTACACATACACACACACACACACACACACACACACACACACACCCCTTTCTTTTCCTTTTTTCTTTCTAGCTTCCAAATATGGGATGAAAATATGACCCTTCTGAGTTTGGCCTATTTATTTCAACATATTGGACTCTAATTTCATCCATTTTTCTACAAATGACACAATTTCATTTTTCTTTATGACTCAATAAAATTACATTCTGTATATAGACCACGTTTTCTTTATCCATTCATTCATTGATGGATACCTATGCTGGTTCCATAGTTTGGCTATTGTGTGTTGTGCTCCTGTAAAACTAAGCAAGCATTTATTACTCTAGTATGATGGCTTTAATTCTTTAAGATAAATACCGAGGAGTGGTATATTTGGGTCATGTAGTGATTGCATTCCTAGTCTTTTGAGGTATCTTCATACTGATTTTCATAGTGGTTGTACTAATTTACAATCCACCAACAGCATAAAAGTGTTCTTTTTCTCTACATTCTCTCCAGCATTTATTATTGTTTGTATTCTTTTTTTTTTTTTAAATATTTTTTAGTTGTCAATGGACCCTTTTTTTTTTTTTTTTTAATGTGGTGCTGAGAATCGAACCCAGTGTCTCACACATGCTAGGCAGGTGCTTTACCACTGAGCCACAACTCCAGCCCTTGTTTTTATTCTTGATGACTGCCATTCTGACAGGTGTGAGATGAAATCTCAGTGTAGTTTCAATTTGTATTTCCCTAATTGCTAATGAGTATTTATTTATTGGCTACTTGTATTTCTTTTAAGAAGTATCTTAAAAAAGAAGTATCTAATTCATTTGCCCTTTTATTAATTGGGTTATTTCGATTTTTTTGGTGTTAAGTTTTTTGAGTTCTTTATGCATTCTAGATGTCTGTCAGAGGGGAGCGAGCAAAGATTTTCTTCCATTCTGTAGATTCTCTCTTCACTTTCCTAATTGTTTCCTTTGCTGTGCAGAAGCTTTTAAATTTGATACCACCCCATTTATTAACTCTTGGTACTATTTCCTGGGCTTTTGGGGTCCTGTTAATTCTCTAGACATTTAAAGAAATTATAACAATGCCAGACAACTTGCTTGTCCAGAAATTTGGATAGGATAGAATGCTTCTCAGTTCATTTCATGAAACGAACATCATCTCTTATCAAAGGTTATCAGAAGAAAAGAACCAATGAGAGGCCAGTGTCTCATGGATAAGGATGCAAAAATTTTAAACAAAATAGTAACTAAATCCAGCCATATATAAAATAGATAATACATGATTGTTGAGTAGAATTTATTTCTGAAAGTTGCTTTAACATTTCAAAATCAAAGCCATGTAATTCACCTGACAAACTGAAACAGGGGGAAATGATTATCTCCCTAGATGCAGAAAAAGTATTTGCCAGATTTCAGCATCCATCATGATCAGTATGATCTTTTATAGAGAAAATCCAGTGGATGTACAAAACAAATACCAGAATTAATATTTGAGGCTAGTAAGTTTTAAATATATAGATTAATTTACAGTATTCAATTATATTTTTGCATACTAGCCATGAAAAGTTGGAAATCAGAAATGTTTTCAGTTGCAGTTGCATCAGAAATTTGTAATGCTTAGTGATGAATTTGCCAAAAGAGTGAATGCAGAATAGATTGAAAACTAGAAAATGTTGCTAGGAAAAATTAAACAAAATCTACATAAGTGGAGAGATATACATTGTAGATCAGAAGATTCTATTATTAAGATGTCACTTCTACCCAAATTGACGTATAGACTGTATTTATCAAAATCCAAGTAATTTTTTAGAAATTGATAAGATGGGGGCTGGGATTGTGGCTCGGTGGTAGAGTGCTCACCTAACAAGTGTGAGGCCCTGAGTTTGATCCTCAGCATCACATAAAGATAAGTAAATAAAGGTATTGTGTCCATCTACAATATATATATTTATATATGCTTTTAAAAAAGAAATTGGTAAGATGATTCCATATATAAAAATATGAAAAAACTACCTGAGCAGTTTGGGGCAGGAGGAGAACAAATAGGAACCAACGGTATCTTAATTACAAGACTCATTACAAAGTGATAGTAATCAAGACAATATGGTATTTGTGATCAAGGTAGAAAAATGTATTGATTGATCAGAGTAAATGGTCAAAAAATAGACCCACTTATGTATGGTAAACAATGTTTTACAACAGTACAAAGTTGTAACTCCATTCAATGTAGAGTGGATAGTCTTTTCAGCAAATAATGATGGAAACATTGTATGTTTATATCCAAAAAGGGGAAAAAAGAAAAAAAACGAAGCTTGTTTTATACCTCACACTACATAAAAAATGAACAAAAGGTAACAAAAATTCTTGAAGAAAATAGGACAAAATCTTTTGAGTTGGGTTAAACAAGAACTTCATAGTTATAACACCCAAATTACAATTCAGAAAAGAACAAATTGGTAAATTAGACTTAGACGTTAAAATTAATCCTCTCAGGCTGGGGTTGTGGCTCAGTGGTAGAGCGCTCGCCTAGCATGCAAGCGTGAGGCACTGGGTTCGATCCTCAGTACCACATTAAAAAAATAAAATAAAGGTATTGTGTTCACCTACAACTAACTAACTAAATAAACAAACAAACAAACACACACACACATATAATTAATTAATCTTCTCTTCAAAATATTATGTTAACAAAATGAAAAGACAAGCAAAAGACTGGGAGGAAATATTTGCAAACATTTGTATCTAAAGTATATAAATAGTATTCTCAAAAATCAATAGTAAGATTGTGTCAACCTTTGTTCTACATTTGCACTTATTGAACATGAAGTTGTAATTGTTGATTAGGGAGTTGCATATATGAATGTACTATACAAGGGAGATATCAGTTGGTGGATGTGAATTTGGGAGTCATTAGCATAGATGTGTTCTTTTAAAATCAAGAAATGATAAATGAGATTAACAAGAAAATAAGGACAGGAAGATGAGGCTAAGGACAGGAATCAGAAAAGGATTCAGGAATAGGCAGTATAGTCCAAGGAAAACAAGTAAAGAAGAGAGTCATAAATTGTGTTAAATGCTAGATCAAATCATATGAAGTCTAGCAGTTACTATGGTGGGACATTAGGTGGAATGATGAGAATGAAAGTACACGTGGTGTGAGTTCAAGAAAAAGTAGACAGCAGAAAGAATTTTGCTGTGAACAGCAGCAGTTATTGGAGGGGGAAGAAGGTGTCAAGACATTTTTTTGTTGTTGGTAATAGATATTTTATGCAGATTGGAATGATTCAATAAATGAAAATTGGTACAAGAGAGAGAAGAGTTGATAGTATGATATCTTTGAAAAGGGTACAGTACAATAGACCAGGATGCAGATGATGCATAAGTGATCCTTGATTTTTTTTTTTTTTTTTGCTTCTATATATATCCTTTCACAGTTGCTCTCTCAGGTACTTTAATTAATAATCTTACCTGTTCAGCTGGAAGCATTTTCTAAAGTTTCTGAACCATATTCATACCATTTGTTCTTATGCCAAGTTGTCTTGAAAAATGAAACGGTTAAGCCAGGTGCGGTGGTGTATAAGTTCAAAGCCAGCCTCAGTAACTTAGTGAGGCCTTAAGAAACTCAGACCCTGTCTGTAAAACATTAAAAAAGAACTGGGGATATGGCTCAGTGATAAAGCGCCCTGGGTTCAGTCCCTAGTACCCACCCCCCAAAAAAATTGTTCACAAGGAATGTATCACATAAGAGGATCAAAAGTCCAAGTAGTGGGGGCTGGAGTTGTGGCTCAGTAGTAAAGCACTTGCCTCGCACATATGAGCCACTGGGTTCGATCCTCAGCACCACATAAAAATAAATAAAGATATTGTGTTCATCTACAAGTAAAATATATTTTAAAAAAAGTTCAAGTAGCCAGTTTCTTAAAAAGATTTTTAGGACAGCCAAATTCCAAATGGTTAACAAAACCAAAATGGCTAAGGCTATTACATACTTTTATAATTTTAATGTTAATGTAGAAGTCTTATCACTCTCACTTTTCTTATATTTTATGTGCTCCAAAAAGTTTCCATGTGTGTATTTAAATAAAAATACAAAAGATCTCTTGCTTTCTAATGATGAATCTGTCCTGACTTCAGTGTACTAGTAAAAGAAGAAATCTAAATTTTCCATTTGTTCCCAGGAGTTGAAAGTGTGCCCTCTTGTGGACTATTTAGTAATTTCCACATAAAAGCATTTTATCTTAGATTTCAGATTAAATTGTGGATTATCAAACTTGCTTTGCTCCAAAGTTGAGACCTAAATCTTAATGGTATAAAAACCTAGACCTCTTAGAAAGAAATAAAATAGTTCTTTGCTTTTGCATTTCTACTATCAATGTCAGGAAACTATAAGATATGGTTGCAAACTTTATTAAGGACTTAAGAGACCTGCTTTTTTTTTTTTTCCCAGTAAAAGAAGCTAAGAACTTTATTCTAGCATGTACAGTGGACTAGGAACCCAAATTATAGTAACACTTGGACATTTGCTCCCATGGACTCTGTAAAAAATTTTAATTAAATCTCAAGAGTTTAGGACCAGTTTTTCCTGATGCAGCTTGTACTTTTGCATATTTTGGTATGATTAGACTTTGTGTAACTACTATTTAGGCCTAAGTGTATAATCAACTGGGACTTTCTAAATGATGTAAAGGTGTGTTAAAGTCAGTTCATATAAAATGCATGTGAAATTGATTAAAACAAGGAAGAAAACGGATTCTGGGAATGTGTAAGTTTTAGTAATTAATTGTATTTCTCAGCAAAAATACATATTTCTTTACACTGTTTTTGAAAGCCCTAAATCTCAACCTGATATATGCATTAGTAACTTTTGTACGTATAGTAGTACTCAGTAATGTGAATATATTCTATTACATATATATGTTATATATATATTATGATATAGCTACATTGTTGACACACATGTTATTCAGCATGGTGGCTGCAGCAAACTCAAGGTTGCAGAAAACAACAACAAAAAAAATGAAGCACATGTCCTAGAAGAGCTTCAGAACTTTGTTTTATTTTACATCTTTCTTATTTAGTGGAAATAATTTGGAATTTTAGAAGAGCAGAAATATTTTAAAGGAAGTGAGAATTTTCATAGTGCAGCTGAATGGGAACTTTTTGTTTTTGAGCGAGGGTTTGAGGAAGATTCTTTCAGAGTGTCTTAAGCAGAATGTGAAAAAAAAATCTATTCTTGAATGCAGATAGGGAAAAGGTATCTGAAGGTACTTGAGTATAGGGAAAGTATTCTGGTGCAGAGGTGCCACTCTAGGGAATAACTGTGACTTATATAAAAAAGTAAGTAGAACAACATAAGTTTATTTATCTACTTATGCTGTATAGATTTTGAGGGCTTAGATCCCACATATTTCCCAAAAGAATTTGAGGCAGTTTATAATATTAAATGTAATATAAACTGAAACAATAAAAATATACTTAAGCCTCCCCACACACACCAAAAAATGTAACTCAGCAAGGAAGAAAAGTGTTAGCTAAATATTCTACATACATGAAATTTGGGTTTATTTAAAATAATATGATCACATTGGTGACAACACAGTAAAAAACACTGAACTGGAAATCCAAACATTTGTGTCATAGCTAAGTCAGTTATTGGTTCAGAGACCTTGAAAAAAAACACTTAGCTTCAAAAAAGAACTTATACTGTTTTCTGTATCTTTTATTGACTAATCTTTCTGTCATAAGATTGCAGGTATGTGTCTTGGTTTTATATTGTTTAAATATCCCTGGGAATATAAAATTTGGGTTAGAAGCACCTGAGTTCAAATCTCAGCTCTAATATATATTACCTGTTTATCCACAACTTATTTAGACTCTGAAACAATTTTTACATGAGTAAAATAGAGGTAACCTTGGTAATCTTCATAACCTTCTGTCATGGATAGGATAAAGGAAAGTTTTGAGTAACTGACACATAAGAAAAAAAAATCCCCCAACATTACCTCACCTCTTGCGCCAGTTATTATAGGTTGAGTATCCCTTATCCAAAATGCTTGGGACTGGAATTGTTTGTGATTTCGCATTTTTTTAATTGTCATCAACTTTCTGTGGGTCACTTAAATAATTATAGTTAAAACTATTTTTGTGACAAAGTTTCGGAATTTCCAGCTTACTACTTAAGACCTCTCCAGCTAAATGTTACATTAGCATTTTAATCTGAACAAGTCCGAAATTGGACTATCATGGCATGTCAGTACTGCAGTATTCTTCTAACAGAACTTTCTACTTCCATTCTATCTCACTATCACTCCATCATCCTTATCTCTATTACATTAGTCTTAACTTGAGCTTAAGTTTGCTTAGGTTGAGGATTTGAGGGGACAGCATTAACATTATATAATAATGTTATATAATTGGAGGCTTCTCATCACCTTACTGGTCATATGCTTTGGTCATAGTGTTTATTATTCCTTAGCATCTAGCACATCACCTTCATATGCTCCATATATGTTTCATAATTATTTAAATATCACAGAAATCTATGTGTAGATAGCAGTAACTATTCAAAGATGAATTGCTATGGGAAAAGTTATCAAATAGATACCTTACATTTTTATCAGTATATATCAGTATTTTTTGAATCATAAAGAAATACTTCAATAATAGAAAAGGCCAAGCAGTACAGATATAAATACTACAAAATGGGAATTCCTAAAAATTTTAGGATATATTCTAGCCCTAATCATTGCTAAAAGTTGACTAATGTATTTTAAAGACTTTTTTTCCAGTTCAGAATTAATTTATTTTATTGAATGTTTTAATCTTAATGACTTTTGTATACCTAGACTATAATTTGTGTTAAAATATTTTGAACAAAAATGAACTATACTCTGTACATCAATATTTTCAGTTAGCAATATGCCTTGGATATTTTTCATGAATTTTAAGAATCTTGGGATGTTATTGTGGCTCAGTGGTAGAGAACTTGCCTGGCATGTGTGAGGCACTGGGTTTAATTCTCAGCACTGCATATAATAAATGAATAAAATAAAAGGTCCATCAATGTCTAAATATATATGTATATATATATATGTAAATATAATAATCTTTACCGTTTTTTTATTTTGAATAAATTTGATGCAGACTAGTGGAGGGATTAAAGTTAGGAGTAATTACAGTAAGATAATTGGTTCAGATTTGATTTAATGATTTAAACATTCCCATAGCCGAACTCAGATTTTGAAGGACAGAGGATGTTTCCATCTTGTGAATTATGGTACTTTGCTTGCTTAGCATAGAGTCTATGACACAGTGGTATTATTAGATACATTATTATGAAGGACTAAGTATTACAGAAACTTAGTGAGTTGTGCCATTTATAACTCAAGGGATCCTTGTATGGGTTTGGATGAACTATTGATCTAACCTATTAACTACTATTACTAAGCATGTTAGTGAAAGGAAAGTACGTTGATTATATCAAAGAACAGATGAAGTGGATTTTTTTAGAGAACAACAAAGTATAGTTTAAAGGAATTTTAATTGTTAAATTACTAAGGCAGAGTGAGTATCTGTCAGGTAGTAAGACGAATTGCTATGGGAAAAATTATCAAATAGATACCTTACATTTAACTCATCATTGTTATATTCAAAAATGGAAGAAATAAGGTGCTTGTGCTTGGTGAGATTTATTAAAATGTCACTGTCAATTTTGAGAAGAAAGGTTTTGTACTTAACATAAAAAATACCAGAATATTTATTTACTCATCATAATCTTTTATCTAAAACTGATTTTTTCAGAGTTAGTTTTGCCCTGTAGCCCAGATCAAGAAGTTGTTAAGAGTAATTAAAGTTCCATAGAAATATGAGCCATATTCTAAATGTGGTTATAAAGTAGGGAGTCTGACTCAATAAAACCATGTCACCTGACTTTATAGCCATATGATATTTTTTTACTGAATAACATTCATTTAAAGTTGACATCAATAATATTAGAAAAGAATAAGGCAGATATACATATATAAAAGATTTGTAAGGTAGCATACATTGTAAAATCAAGATGAAAAAAAGTACTACACACAAACAAATTCATTTCATCCTCACAATAAAATTAGAAATAATAAGTATTACCTGCCTCTTATTTCATAAATGAGGAAATTGAGATACATGGAGATCAAGTAGTTTGTTCATGCTTACATAATAAGGAAGAGCTTGGATTCAAACCCATTTAACTGGATTTTTTTTTTTTTTTTTTGCTATATATTTTGACTCTATTGATGGTACAGCATGGACTGATGTTGTAGCTCAGTGGTGAGTGCCTTGCCTGGCAACTGTAAGACCCTGCATTTTGATTGTAGAACGCTTTGGTGCATAGTAACCTTTCATGAGCTATAAAATAATCTATTATATTAATAGTGTTAAATTAATAATATTATTATACATTTTAGTTATATAGAGTATCCATGTGCCAGATAGCCTGTGTTTGACTCCTATAGTATAACCTTAGGCAAATTTCTTGACTTCTCTGTATATTATATTCCTCTTGAAATAAAACTGTGGACTAGTACCTGAGTGTCCTATTAAGATCAAATGAAAGTACATTAAAGTGTTTTATAACCATTTTTATTACATAGTAGGTACTTAATAAACATTGTTAATCAGTTTCTACCAGTTTTTTACTACTTAAATGTAGCACAGTGTTGCAGCAGTATCTTTGTGGGTTTTTTTAATATGTGTTTGTGTGTGTGTGTGTGTGTGTGTGTGTGTGTGTATTTGTAGATGGACACAACACCTTTTATTTTATTTATTTTTATGTAGTGCTGAGGATTGAACCCAGTGCCTCACATATGCTAGGCAAGCACTCTACCACTCAGCCACAACCACAACCCTATGTATGTTTTTTTGAGCATGTATTTGATTGCTTTTGTATATTTTTAAAGTGAAATTGTTGAAAAATTGTACATACTTTTTATAAAGGCTTTGCCATAGAATATAAGGTAGTACTCCAGAAAAGTTTATCTGCTATCAGGTATTTTATTCCAAGTCTTTCACAACTTGAATATTATTATAAAGTCTACCAGTACTGTTTTATTTGCATTTGTTTTCATGAAGAAATTATAAATTTTGAAGTGAAACTGAATGAACAAAAGTTAGAATCTTTAAAAAAAAGTACTGGTAAGTGTTAGAAGTTCCCTTCAGACTCATTGTAATATGCCAAATTGGGAATTTACTGTATCTTCTCCCAATTAAGCATTCTTTTAATTAAATCACAGCCATTCTTAGAATTAATTTATAAAGGACTTTTTGTTATTTTTTTATTGGTTCTTATTATACACAAAATATATTAGTGTAATATATTTTGACATACTACACATATATGGAGTATAACTTCTCATTCTTCTAGTTGTACATGATGTAGAATTACATTGGTCATGTAATATGTATGCACACAGGATAGTAATGTCCAATTCATTCTACTGTCTTTTCTATTCCCATTCCCCTCCTTTCCCTTCATTCCTCTTTGTCTAATTTAATGTACTTCTATTCTTCCCTAACTGTGCCCCCCCCCCACACACACACACCTTATTGTGAATTAGCATCCACATATCAGAGAAAACATTTTCAGCCTTTAGTTTTTGGGGAATTGGCTTTTATCACTTAGCCTGATATTCTCCAGTTCCGCCCATTTACTGGCAGATGCCAGAATTTCATTCTTCATTAAAGCTGGGTAATATTCCGTTGTGTGTATGTACCACATTTTCTTTATCCATTCATCTGTTGAAGGACACCTCGGTTGGTTCCATAGTTTAGCTATTGTGAATTGAGCTGCTATAAATGTTGATATGGCTGTGTCATACATACATTGATGTGTATGCTGATTTTAAGTCCTTTGGGTATAAACCAAGCAATAGGGTAACTGGGTCAAATGGTAGTCCCATTCCAAGTTTTCTGAGGAATTTCCATATTGCTTTCCAGTGTGCCTGCACCAATTTGTAGTCCCACCAGCAATGTGAGTGTACCTTTTTCCCCACATCCTTGCCAGCATTTATTGTTGCTTGTATTATTGATTATTATCATTCTGACTGGAGTGAAATGGAATCTCCGTATAGTTTGAATTTGTGTTTCTCTAATTGCTAGAGATGTTGAACATTTTTCATTTATTTTTTGACCATTTGTATTTCTTCTTCTGTGAAGTGTCTGTCCAGTTCCTTTGCCCATTTATTGATTGGGTTTTAACAGTTGTAGATGGACAGCATGCCTTTATTTATTTAGTTTTTTATGTGGTGCTGAGGACCGAACTCAGTGCCTCACACATGCTAGGCAAGTGCTCTGGCACTGAGCTACAGCCCCATTCATATGTTATCTGTTTTGGTGTTAAGTTTTTATATATCCTGGAGATTAATGTTCTATCTTAGGCACAGGTGGCAAAGATTTTCTCCCATTCTTTTGTTTGATTTAGTTTTTAGTATTATACCAGGTCTTTTTCTACTTTTTATGGGCCACATTTATTTTTGCTACCCTATCATTAAATGATAGGGTAGCAAAAATAAATAAAATAGCATAATCTTGTGGTTGACTTTACTAATCTTCCAGTACATGTAGATGGGCAAGCCTAAAATTATGATTTGTAAGACTGGTGGGATACACACTGGACGTCTAATAATTTGTAATAGATCTTTCAGAAATAGGGATTAAGACCCCATCCTCCTTCTGTTCTGCCAAATCTCTTTTCCATAGAGCAGAAACACTTTAACTTTCTGGATCAGTTATAATGTGCCTAGTAGTATGTCAAATTACTTATATGCATTATTTTATTTCATTGTTATCACTATTTAGGTGGTGAGCTACTTTCCTTGCTCTTTCATTTCTTCTGATCGGCAGCTCTCAAAGTGCTTTACCTCTACCTGCTCACAGTTCAAAGGCATTTTACTTAAACTCACAAAATAATGTGCAAGTTATCCTTATGTTTCTGTCCCCTTCATCTCTCTCAGTATTAATTTCAAACCACCTAATTTATTTTATAATCTACTAATCCGTTACCATTTAGTTTGTAAAGCAGTACCTTAAAGTGGCAGGGTTTTTGTTTGTTTTGTTTTGTTTTTGTACTGGGGACTGAACCTAGGGATGTTTAGCTTAACCACTGAGCCACATCCCTAGCCTTTATTATTATTATTTTTAATAATAATAAAGACAGATAGGGTCTGGCTAAGTTGCTGAGGCTGGCTTTAAATTTGGATCCTCCTGCTTCACCCTTCTGAGCTGCTAGGATTACAAGCATGTGCCACCATACAGGCTTAAAGTGGCAGTTCTTAAGCCATTGCAGTGTTCTTCAACATTTGGTTACTATTTCATTCTGGACACTATTCCCCAAAGACAATGATTTTCAGCTTCAGTTTCATAAAAACCAATGTACTTTCTTAGGCCAATCAAACATTACTTATTACAGAGCCATAAATGCTGTATCTAGTTAGTGGTATGTGCATTTATTTTTAGAATTCTAGGAATGGTGGTTCTCCATGAACTCGAGTCACCTTCCAACATAAGATACAGCATTTCAACAGATTATTCATAGTAGCTAAAATCTATGGCTATAGCTAAAAGTATAAGTTCGTTTCTACCATATGTCTCTCCCTTCCACTTTCTCTTTTACTTCAGTTTTGAGTTGATATAATATTCAGATGCCTTGTTATATGACTAAGAATAGCATAATCTTGTGGTTGACTTTACTAATCTTCCAGTTCATATGTGGTAACTAATTATATAAGTCATTTTTAAGCTAAAAGCCCTCACCTGGAGTTGAATCTGCTTTAAGTGTTACTTATCTGGGAATTAGGGAAATAAAATAAAGCCAGGTAACCCCCAATAAAACCTTCTAGCCTATAATTCTTTTTAAGTTCCTATTCCCTAGGTTAAATAACTAAAGACTATTATTTGTTGCTTAATCATTTTCACTTTGGCAATTTACATGTACAACCATGAGCTGTATATGAGTAATAAGGTATTTGTTTTTTGCACTACAGGGAATTGAATCCAGGAGCTCTCTATCATTGAGCTATGGCTCCCAGCCCTTTTCATTTTTAAGACAGGATCTCACTGAGACCTTGCATTTGAATTCTTGCTGAGCCTCCCTATAATCCCTGGGATTATAGCTACTTGCTGTTAAATGTTAAAATGTTGACTTGCACCACTACTTGTAATAAGGCATGTAGTGATGTTCTGTAAATAATTTACATTTAGTGATTTCTTTCCATGAATACTGTTGGAATTTTCCTATTAGCATAAAGTTACAAAAAAATTACTATATTTTGGTGACCTCTATCAGGAATTTTAAAATTCTAACCTAGTTTTTAAAGTATTTGATGTACCTTGTGTTGGTTCTCAAAAGTGCAGGTATGATGCCAAAAAGGGAAACATTTAAACAAGAAGCAATTCAGTTTTCTATTTTAGCCTGTTGTCTCAATCAACATAGAGTATACTTCTTCTGCTGATTCATTTATACTTTAATAAAAGCATATTTTTGATCAATGTGCACATTATTAAAATGTTATATTATCCATTTACCCAAAAAGTTATACAAGAATTGTTAAAGAAAAGATAAATGTTCTACAAGCCACATGTTGAGACTAAGATTAGAAAGACTGTAAGACATTGAGTAGAATAATAGACAAGATGTTCAGTGTTTTTACAGGATGTTTTTATATAGATGTAAGAGAAAGAAATGAACACACCCAACAGAGAATGACACCATGAAACCAATGAAGTCATTTGTATGGGAACATTATATTAACATTACATAAACATTAAAAAATGTTAGCTTGTGCCTTTCTCTGTCCTTTATGTGACTGCATATTGATTATGTAATTGATCTGTATAAGTAGAATGTAGTGATAATTGGAAAGACAAGGTAAGTAAGTACATGAAAATTAAGAATGAAATAAGACAAGTTTCAAAGATGTCACAAAATAATATATAATTATCAGAAAATATTGGGTAATAAATGTTATGTTAGGAGTAGGTTAAGGTGGCTTTTTGGGGTAAATTTGAAGTTTCATGAAGTAGCAAGAAGTGGCTATGGATCCTGAAGAATTACAGGAGTTGGAAAGACAGAGGGATATGGACTTCCCAGGTAGTGAGAATGTCTTAATGACGTATATACAAATGGGAAAGTACAAAATAGATTGAGGATAAAAATCTGATTAGATAAGCTGGGTTGGAGAGTATGGTTTATATAGGGGGGTATGACTAGATAGGCAAGCTGAAGTCAGATAATGAAGTCAAATTTTAATATGTTTGTAGTGTAGAAAGAAATTATAGTGCTTGTCAAGGTTATTTGGGTGAGCAAGTACCCCTCTCTGGCAATGCAATCCAGTGGTTAAGAAAGAGATTCTGGAGCCACATTGTTTTGAGTTATAATTCTGGCTTCATTAGTTATTTTAAACTGTAAGTAAATTTCTTCATCAATCAAATGCAGAACACATAATAAATACTTTACAGGGTTGTTGTTAGGACTAAATAACAATATATGTAGAGTGAATGGTACGTGGATAATGACTTACTGTTGTATAGATAGAAAAAACAAAAGAAAAATTGTTTACATTAAGCATTAGTCTAGTATTAATATATTCAACATATTTTTACAGATAATTGTTTTTTTGTGTGTGTTGCAGTGTTTGGGAAATGGGAAGTAATGACAGCTGGCACCTGAACTGAGTACTTTTATAATAAACACCATTCCAGAACTTCAGGATGAATGGGGATATGCCCCATGTCCCCATAACTACTCTTGCGGGGATTGCTAGTCTAACAGACCGTAAGTTTGGTTAATTATCACTTAATTTAATTAATTATCACTTAAATTAAAGTTCTAGTGTGTGTTAACATTGATTTTTAGAGAAATTGTTACAAAAATTATCTTTAATGTTTTAAATAACAAAAAAATTAAGATTTTAGATTTTACTGACATAATTTTCTTTGACTTATTGGCACATCTGTGGAACTAGAAAAATTAGTGTGCCAAATAATTATAGATACAACCTTAATTTCTGTTTCCTTTTATGAACCCATTAAGAAATGGTAACATGTGATGATAAAAGTTTTTATTCAGTAAAAGGATGAATGCAAAAGAGAAGATGATACAAAACTTTTAAGAAATACCCAAACTGAAGAAACACAGGTTTGCAAATAAGATTTAATGTGGAATTTTTTTTTTTAGAGAGAGAGAGAGAGAGAATGAGAGAATTTTTTAAAATTTATTTTTTAGTTTTCGGCGGACACAACATCTTTGTATGTGGTGCTGAGGATAGAACCCAGGCCACACGCATGACAGGCGAGCGCGCTACCGCTTGAGCCACAACCTCAACCCTAATGTGGACTTTTTAAAAAAATTTAGAGAAACAGTAATCGAAACTGCCTTTCATAAAAGAAGATTTGATAGCCCACCTCACCTAATTTCTTAAAGATGTTTGTTTTAAATGTCGCATTGAATAATCTCTTGGAGTTTGTCATAGATAACAGCAGCCTAGTTTACTCTGAACACTGGAACTTAAAGAACATTGTCAATGTTTTTTGAAACTTATTTAATGTTACACAGATTATTTAAGGAATCATTCTTTCTTGTGGGCATCTCTCACTATTTTTTGCCCTTGTGGATTTGGTGCAAAATCTACTACCCATAATGTTGGTCCCTATGTCATCCTATCTGTTTGAATATAGGGGAAAAAGAAATGATAGAGGAAAGGGTAGAGAGTGAGAACATGGCATACTTTTCTTTATATAGCATTATTCAAGATAAGGAGCTTTATAATAAAACTACAAGAAGTAACTTATCAAGAAATGTGATTTGGGGGCTGGGGTTGTGGCTCAGTGGTAGAGTACTCGCCTAACACATGCAAGGCCCTGGGTTCAATCCTCAGCACCATGTAAAAATAAATAAATAAAATAAAGGTATTGTGTCCAACTACAACTAAAAATAATATTTAAAAAAAGAAATGTGATTTGGTTTCAATGTAATAAAATAGGTGACAGACTACAACTGTGAGCTTAGGAAACTAGCATGACTAGTTTATAGTGTCTGAATTAACAAGAAAGTAGCTGGTTGGACTAGCATAACTTTTGTAAACTGGCTATAGTTTTTGTTACTACTTTGTTATAGATAAGGCATAAACTCTAACATGCAGGAGTACAAAACTAGATACACTAGCTGGAATTTCCTTTTGGTTTTTCTCTCCATCATTTCTGATGTACTTCATATTTTTAAATTTGTCTTCCCACTAAGCCCCTATTTATTAAGTAATAATTAGTTTTTTATATGTTTTTCTTAATTAAAAAACCTATTAAATTATCTTCTGGGATTGAGCAGTAAGATAATTATATTGTAGAATTGTTTAGTTATTAAGCCAAAAACAAAGATATCTGACATTTTAGTTTTTTCAACCTTTAGTTTACACAAATGAACAGATTTCCTTTAGATGAAGAGATATTAAATAACCGAATTTAAACTTTTATGAAACATTGATGTTGTTTTGTTATTAGAATAAAGTGAAGAAGAAAGGTTAGAAATTTATAACTTAGACCAGAAATTCTTAGATATTCTTTTTCATCCAGAATGCTGTGCTATGAATATTCTCCTGCTAATGTAAGCTCTTTAATTTTATAACATTGTTAAGTTTTAAAAATATACTACGTGTGTCTAATGAAGAGTCAGTTATTGTTATTTGGTTTGTCAGAGAATACTAGTGGTTCTGATAAGTCATGTAATCAAGAATAAATAGAGTTGCTACTTTGTAAGTTGCCTTACCTTTTGGCTAATAATTTGTTAGGTTAATAAACTGTTAAGAAATGAAAAGCAAGCATGAATATTAAGGACCTGAATTTCATTCTTAATAATTTAATCTATAAGGTCTAAATGATATTTTGAGGGCATTTCTGGGATTGATTTAGGTTTGTTTGGGGAAAGGAACAACACTTTAATATTTTGTCACATTGATGTTTATAACTTATTTCTAATACCCAAATGTATGTAAACACTAAAGAGACTTATTCCAGTCATTCCATTTCTAATAATTCGATTTTATTCCAAATAGTCCTGAACCAGCTGCCTCTTCCATCTCCTTTACCTGCTACAACTACAAAGAGCCTTCTCTTTAATGCACGAATAGCAGAAGAGGTGAACTGCCTTTTGGCCTGTAGGGATGATAATTTGGTTTCACAGCTTGTCCATAGCCTCAATCAGGTATCAACAGATCACATGTAAGTACAATCCATTTTACAACTAAAACAAAGTAAAAAGTTTGGGCCTTACTAAGAGAATCTGTATTCCTTGTTTTCTGCATTATTTTAAAAAATTTTAGATGTATAGCTTATTTTTAAAATACATCAGTATTCATACACAGCCTTCTGTGTCAAGATATTAATGAGATTTAAACAGGCCATACTTACTTTGTGACAATAGTTTTAACCTCCCTGTAATTCTATGGAGATCTTTTCTTTTCTTTGCTTTTTTTTTTTTAATATTTATTTTTTAGTTCTCAGCGGACACAACATCTTTGTTGGTATGTGGTGCTGAGGATTGAACCCGGGCCGCACGCATTGCCAGGCGAGCGCTACCGCTTGAGCCACATCCCCAGCCCTGGAGATCTTTTCAACTCTTTTGAAATTAACTTGGGTTTCCATCAGCTATGCAGATATCATAAAACTATCTCATTTTTTCCTGTTATTGCTAAAGTAGTTAAAAATTCACAGACACTACAGAATATGCTATTAGGTTTATTTGGAGTAAGCCTAATATGTCTTTCATGAGAAGTTTGATAAGAACTCAAGAGCTGTGTTAGATTTCCATCTCTGTGACCAGAATACCTGAGGAAATCCAGGAAGTAAAAAATTTTGGCTCACAGTTTCAGAGGTTTCTGTCTGTGATTATATGGCCTCATCACTGTTCACCTCTCTCTGGTGAGGCAGAACGTTCAAGTCAGGGAGCATAAGACAAAACAGAGCTGCTCACCCTCTGACAACCAGGAACCAGAAAGCAAAGAAGGGGCAGGCTGCCAGTGACCTACTTCCTCAAAGTAGGCTGCCTCCTATAGTTTCTGTCCCCCAGACCCCCACAATAGTCCATTCAATTATGAACCCATTATTGGATTAGTCCACTGGTGAGGTCTGAGCCTCGTGATCCAGTCATTTCCCAAAACCACACTTGAACATTGCTGCATTTGTGGCCCATCCTTCAATATTGAAGTCTTTGGGAAACCTTTTAGATCCAAACCATAACAAGAACTAACTCCATGAAAGGCTACAACAGAATTTGGGACTAATTTATTTTAAGAATTTACTATAACGTCCAAACATGGGTATGTATTCTCATGCAGTAGATATTTTAAGGTAAAATTACCTTAAATTATATGTATATACTTCTTTAAATGTATTTTTTTTTACTTCAAAACAGTGTATGACTTACCATATCCTAAACACAAAAACGTATTAAACATTAAAATTTTCCATTCTTAGCCTTTCATGTCCTACTACACAATAGTACTCATATAATCTTCCACTCTTTATTATTATTATTATTTTTTTTTAATTTCAAGATTCATTATTCAGAGGAATGAAGATAAAGCACATTATATTGCAGAGTTCTCTGTTATTTGGTACAATGCATATTTTGGGGCCATTTTTAAAGTGGATATCTCTAAGATGAAATATTTCCTAAATGTGAATATTCTGATAATCTGAGAAATGATTGGTTAAAAATCAGAAGTGATACTAATATATTGTCATTCCAGAAATTTTACAATGTCTAAATATTTTAAAATTTTTTATACCTGTACCTAATTATGGAACAGTTTTTAGCAAATATTTAAAAAGGAAGGGGAAATAGGACATATATCATTAGGGTTTATTTTATTAGGAACTCCTTTAAGAAATTTATTGAGTCTTATTATTGGATGCCATCTTTATAGGTTTTTATTGTTGGATCCAATGAGTATAGAATAGTGATATAGAGAAAACATTGCCTATATTTTGTTTTACCATCACCTTCTAAAGTTGTCAATTTAATTTGTTACTTGGAAGTTTATTGAAAATTGCTACTATATTTGACCATTTGTTTGGTCCCCACCTTGTACACACACCACAAGTTTATTTAAGAAGATAGTATAGATTACACAACCTTTCCATCTTATCTTAATTGTCATGGCAACTGTATTTCACTTGGGGATATTTCCCAGGAAGCCAGACTCATTCACATAAGAGAGAAAAAATATATCCCAAGCCCAAAAAATATATTCCAATCCTATCCTTTCATTATTTTAAGTAGTTTAGAGTATGCTCTGCTTATTTTCTTATTTTAAAACTAATGTGAATATTTTTAAGTAAGTTCATAGTTCTATAATGTTCGGGACTTTTTTTCTCCTGTGCATAAAGTAAAATAGAAAAAGTTGTTGTTTTTAATAAGTCTGTTTCTTCCAGGGGTAGCCTCTTTGAAAATCCATGCTTTTGTACATTCTCAAATAATTTGTTTTTGTCCAATAAATCTTTTTAATAAGTCAATGTTTATTTTTTCAATGCCAGAGAGTTGAAAGATAACCTTGGCAGTGATGATCCTGAAGGCGATATACCAGTCTTATTGCAGGCGGTCCTGGCAAGGAGTCCTAATGTTTTCAGGGAGAAAAGCATGCAGAACAGATATGTACAAAGTGGTGAGGTTCTTGATTATTTTATTTTTATGGGTCCTATATAGAATTTGTTTTACACATAATTAAATACAAATGCATTCTCTAATGAGCTGGCTTATTACCTAGGAATGCCTGTTTGAACCTTAAATCAAGCCAAGAATAAGAAGGAAACAAATTGATAATATTCTTGTGTTTTAATGGGTAACTAAATTAATTGTGAATTAGAGCAATAAGAGTATTTTGATAAGTGTTTGGGGATCTATTAGTTTATTCAGTGAGCTTTAGAAATTTATTTCAGACCATAGAGTTGACTTGAAAGAACTGTACATCAAATAATAAAAGTATTTGAAAAGTTTTTGAAAAAAAAAATATATATATAAATACCAAGTATTAGTTTTATTACTGATTGTGATTATATTCATCTAGTAATTGATTTAATATCCCTTGTGCTTTAACAATAGAAAATTGGTTTACAGTAAATATTATTAAAGAAAGATGTATTTATAATAAGTATTACTAACATTATAAAAATATCCAATACACATACATATATATTTATCTATTTTATTTATTTTTGGCATGAAGGATTGAGCCCAAGGGCACTTAAGCACTGAACCTTATTCTGAGGCCTTTTTTTTTTTTTTTTGAGAGACAGTCTTGCTAAGTTGCTCAGGGCTTTTCTAAGTTGTTGAGGCTAGCTTCTAACCTGTGATCCTTCTGCCCCAGCCTCCTGAACTGCTGGGATTATGGGCACATGCTACCACATGTAGCACAGATAAAACATTTATTTACTTGGATAATACCTTTATATTAGAGATGTTGTGTTCTAGAGCTTATTGAATTTGGCAAGTCCAGGTGCTTTCTTGGCTCCCAAGACTAAGGTAGTCAGGGAGTAATAGTTTACACAATTCTGTAAGGTCCAACCTACTTAATGACTAGTTGTATTCATTAATATTGTCACATTTAGTCTTGTTTACTTTATTGGTAGCATCTTTATAAAACTTCTCATTTTGTTTTCTAGTTTTATGTGTGTGTTTTCATAGTATTGCTTGTTTATTTTATGTATTTGGATGTGAGTTATATTTTTAAAGCAATTGCATAAATTCCATTTATTCCCTAGAATGCAACCATGGAAATAACTCTGCCCAACTTACCTTTCAGCAACTTGGGAACAGTTGTATAGGCAAGGACTTACACTAATAAGCTAGATTACAGTAGTAGTGTTTTCCTGAGGAATAGTCACACTGAAAGATAATATAGGGATAATTGGTTGGAAGAAAGTTTAATAAGAGTATTAAGTCTTAGAGAATATCAGTAAATATAATATTGGCTAAAGAAAGTTATCCAAACTGTTAATACTACATTTTTATAATCTATATGTTTGAATATTTAATTTGGATAGTAAATCACTCTTAAGAAGTTTTAGGTCATTCATTTTTCAGTCACATCTATGTGTTTTATGCTATATACGCTTGCTTTTTTAGTCCAAAATGTTGTTTTATTTCTACATATCCTAGTTTTTAAAAACACAAACTATCATTTAAAAATTAACTGATTAGGGCTGGGATTGTGGCTCAGTGGTAGAGCACTTGCCTAGTACGTGTGAGGCCCTGGGATCAATTCTCAGCACCACATTATAAATAAATAAAATAAAGGTCTATTGACAACTAAAACAATATATTAAAAGAAAAAAATTTTTTAAATTAACTGATTAATTTTTAAATTAATTGTGATTTTTAAGGCATTTTCCTGGTAACGTGATTTAAAATTTAAAAGGTTATTTTTTGATTGCTAAATGTCAGTATGAGTCACATGTGGAAAAAACTTAATAATATACAAGTCATAGGTATTTGGAACTTGAGCTAATCTGAAAGGACTATTCAAATTTTATTTATCCCTTGTATTTAGAAAACCATTGCTTTCAAACTAGTAATTTCAGCTTGTAAAAATTATAACACCTATTTCATACTTTTGCACTACCTCTTTTTTAAAAAAATCCATCAACAATAGTTATAGTAATTGAATTATTAAACTATGAAACAAAACAATTTTGTGCTGAATTTGAGTAAATAGAAAGAAAGAAGCCTTTCTTTTTCGAAAGAAAGTTCAGGAATTTAAATTTTTACTACATACATAAGAAAATGCACTATTAGTGGTAGACACTGAGGTAATTTTTGAATCCTGCTATCATTCAGTCACTGACTTGAGCACAGTTTAGGAATATATGCAGCTTCCAAACAGATTGGCTATAAAAATGATTTTTAAAAATCAGAGATAATAATAGATTCTATCTTCTATTTTAAAATATCTAAATAACTGAATTTTTGTTTCTCCTAGATAACAAAATGCCATTTGTGTAACAATTGAGAAACAATGTCTAGTGTGAAAATAAATATAAGAGTTTGAAAACAATCCTCATGCTTTTTAGTTATATATATTCTTTTCATCCTTAAGTAAGAAGGAGTCATTTTGGAAGAGGGAAAAAGTATATTCTGTTTTGCTTCAGAAAGCATTTGGATGCAGATTGTAAGAACTGGACTTTGGGCTCATAATTAAAGTAATATTTTAAACCTAGGATTGAACCAAAATGAAGCAAGGTGAGGATAGGTTCCAAAGAAAGGAAGATGTGTATGATAAACTATTCTCATACAATAAAAAAGCTATCCAAAGTCTAGTAATTGCGTAGTGTTTGATTAGAGGTTAGATAATGTGACTTCTAAAATTTCTTTTCATTTCTAAGGCTACATGATAAAACATTAAATAAGTAAAATTTTAAAATAATAATAATCAGGACTATGGATGTAGCTCAGTGGTAGAGCATTTGCCTAGTATACACAAGGCCCTGGGTTTGATCTCAAAATTAATTGGGTTTTGCACCTCAAAATTAATCATCATCATCATCAACATCATCTCTGTTTCTAGTCTTAAATTACTTTTATAGAAAACAATTTTGTATATTGGTTCTACTTGAAATTTAAAGTCTTACAGGGTCTATATTTTGAACTTGAAAAATATGTCAAAAAAAAAGAACTTTTGAATGAGAAAGGATGACTGATTTAAGGAATATTTTACTATTAGAAGAAAATAACATTTAATTTTTTTTATGTATTGCATAGGAATGATGATGTCTCAGTATAAACTTTCTCAGAATTCCATGCACAGTAGTCCTGCATCTTCCAATTATCAACAAACCACTATCTCACATAGCCCCTCCAGGTAATATATTTGTGTATGTGTAATTTATGAAGTATTATTTTCTGTGGTAAATATGTTTGTGAATATATAGTATACACATTAAGTTAATGAAATACTTAGTCTCATGAATGTGTGCCTTAAAATGTTGTATGTATATTCTAATATAATAATTGAAGTAGTTCCCATCTTAGTATTTGAATTTCACATTAGACCAAAAAAAAAAAATGTTTTAGATTAACAGCTAATGTGTTTGGGCTATTGATAGAACTCAGTGGTAGGACATTTGCCAAGCATGCAGGAAGCACTGAGTTTGATCTCCAGCACCTCAAACAAAACAAAACCACAAACAAATAAAAAATGATGAATTTGAGATAAATAAGAAATTTGTAGAGTAGATTGTATTTTAAGGAGCATAGCTTTGTATCTCTTAATCAAATTGGTACTTTTATGTTGGTTAACTGAATTACCTCAGTATTTAACTGCTTAGTTGAACCCATATTATGAATTGTGAATGATTTTTGTGTTTTCAACTTTGCAGTTTTCTTTTTGTTTGCATAGACTTTATTATATATAAATTAGTTAAAAGAATTTTATGACAGTGAAATTTCAAGGGATAGCATGTTTCTTTTCCTGATATTTTTTCTTTGGGGTTTGGGTTATAGCCGGTTTGTGCCACCACAGACAAGCTCTGGGAACAGATTTATGCCACAACAAAATAGCCCAGTGCCTAGTCCATATGCCCCACAAAGTCCTGCAGGATACATGCCATATTCTCATCCTTCAAGTTACACAACACATCCACAGATGCAGCAAGGTAAGAAAGTTGTTTGTTATTTTATTGGGAATACCTAAATACCTATAGTGCCAAGAAAGTTTATTTTCTTTGTTTTATAATTTTTAAAACAAACTGAAATATTATGTTTAATTGTCAACCTTTATTATTATATGTCTTAAATCATTTAAAAATGTTACATTTATCAATTGGGAGATTGTCATTTAGGATCTTTGGATCAGGATATTACATAATTATATTTAGTTATGAAATTAAGATCTATTCTGTTACTTGGATTTTCTTTTTATAATAGCACCAAGCCAAAGAGCAATTAGGATTTAATTGGTAAAGTATATACTGTGAATAACTTTATGTAAGTATTTATCCTATCATAGAGGAAAATAAATTATTTTAGTGCAAAATTTTCTGGTATTAGATTATCAATTCTCAATTTATTGCTAGCTCTCAATATTATAATATTCATATTATAATATTCTATTGCTTTCAGTTGCATTTCATGGCTGCTAAATAGTTTATTAGTATAAATGTTTTTTACTTTTTTTGAAAGATCTTTAAAAATCAGAAAATATTTTTGTACTGAATAATTAATAGCAAGTTTTAAACATTTGCTGTCATTCATTACTTCCTGTATGTGTGTTCTTATTTTTTATTATACCCAGAGTCAAATGTACTTCATTGTTAAACTTTTTAACTTATAAACTTTTAAGCTGAATTATCAAAACAGATAGCTTCTAGTTTTCTAAACATGTGATTTACCTTCCCATTTCCCAAAACTAGATAATTAAATATTAGGTTGAGCCTGTCTTATACACTAACTCAAGGAGAAATAGGAAGACAAATCACGTTTGGAATATATACAGTTATTGAATTTAGATTGAGTGATAAACAATATGTGTATGTATTATATATGTAGATTCTTAATATTTATAAAATATTGGTACACAAAGTATGAGGAACATTTTTTTTTTAAAAAGAGAGAGAGAGAGAGAATATTTATTTTTTTTAGTTTTCAGTGGATACAACATCTTTGTTTGTATGTGGTGCTGAGGATCGAACCCAGGCCTCATGCATGCCAGGCGAGCGCGCTACCACTTGAGCCACATCCCCAGCCCGAGGAACATTTTTAATATAATTAATCAGAAAACAGATGACAAAAGATCACATTTGTTCTCTTGTAAATGACCATATACACATCAGTATGTGTAGGAAAGAACATCAGTTTTTACTCTTAAGTTCTATTAATGTTTTTTAGCAAAATAAATTTAGCTTCTTAAAAAGAAACCAAAAAAGAAATATATGTAGTTGAAGGCCCTGTTCAGTAATGAGTCGTTTCTTGAAATTTTCAAATCCTTGACGAATTTAAAATGTTTCTTAGAGATTGATCCCACCCAGATATTAAAGTTATTCTAAATTAAAAAAAAATAATCTGGCAGGAAATGTGTAAGTCAGTAGAACAAAAGAATTTTTAAAATAGAGCAATTTAACTTATGAAAAAGATAACATTTAAAACATTTTTTCAACTTTATAAAAAATTTAAGAATGAAGGAAGAGTTTAATTCTGCACAATGAATCCCTTCACCAATGAGCATCATGACACTTTGTCCTTAAATATATCTGTCAAGAAGAGATTTTCTTAAAAAAAAGTGCAAGAATTTACCATTGAAAAAAAAGTTTAAGAACAGTTCTATAGAATCATCTAATATCTAGTCTACATTCGTTTTCACCTATTATTCTAAATGTCTTTAACATATATATATGTTAAAGACATTTAGAACAATATATACATATATAAAGAAAGACTAGTGTATATACATATATATGCTCTTTTTCTTCTCAAAATATAATGTAATTTCTCACACATCATTTTGTTTTTCATCTGTTTTGGCTCTTGGAATCTAAAACAGTTCTATACTATTTTTCCCATCTAATATATATATATTTTTTTGAAGAGACTGTACCTCTATTTTTGGAGAATATCTTGTATACTAGACTTCATAGTTGGCTTAATTAATTTACTGATATACCCCCTATTTTTTTTTTAATAAATGAGATGTTAGCTTTAAAGGTTGTATTCATTTTCAAGTACATATTTTTAGCAAGATTATTACATAGGTAATGTGTACTTTATGTTGCATCACATGAGAAAGCATATAATGCCCACTGGTCTAATTAGGTAGAGTAACATTTAGGTAGAGATCATCTGAGCACAGTACATATTTTTTCTTTTGCAATTTCTAAGTAATGTGTGGGCTGATATTTTACAATTATAAAAATATCCTATTTCCTATTAATTTTTAACCTAAAGGGTTTAGAATCCAGTGATTCTCATTTCATCAGTTTTTATACTGGTCATTAGAAAATGATGAGATTTTTAATTCTGAAATTCTAAAGATGACATATTTAAATCAGTAAGAATGGATTATTTAATAAACAATGTTGGTGAATGTCTAGGTATTTTGAAAAGTTAGTTGGATTCCTGAATTATTTCAAACAAAATTATTCTATAATTACAAGTATGAACTTTTAAATATAATTAACACTTTCAATGAAAACAAGATTTTTAGGAATAAATTTGATAAAAGATGTATAAGACCTTTGTGGAGAAAATTATAAAACTCGTGAAATAAAGGAAGACTTAGAAAATGGAGAGATATAACATCTTTATGGATGGAAAGACTCATTAGTAGGATAAAGATTATTGTTTTCCCCAAATTGTAAGTTCAATACAGTATTACTAAAAATACCAGTTATTATGAAACTTAACCTACTTCCAAAAATTCATATAAAAGAATGAAAGTTCAAGAGTAGGATAATATTGGGTTGGGGCTGTAGCTTGGTGGCATAGCACTTGCTGAGCATATGTGAGGCACTAGGTTCAATTCTCAGCACCATATAAAAATAAATTTAAAAAACTGTATTGTGTCCATTTACAACTAAAAAAGAATAGAATAATATTTTTAAAAGGCAAGTCATATAAGCTAACAGGAATCAAAATTTGTTAAAATATTAGTACATGTATGGGAAGAAAAACGTTGTTACTTTCGTTGAACATGATGAAGCATCTAGGAATATACCCATAGCAAATAAAAATGTTATAAATATGGTATTATATTTTAACAGGGGAAAGAATTATTTTTTAAAATAATGGTATGAAATAATTAGATACTCATAGAAAAAAATAAAACTGGATCACTATTATAAATTATACATGGATTAAAGATCTTCATGTGAAATTATCAAACTTTTACAAGAAAATATAGGAGATTGCCCTTTTATAACTGTGTTAAGAAGAGACTCTGAATGGCCAATATACATGAAAAGATGCTTAGAAATTCTCCAGTAATCAAGAAAATACACATTACAGTGACTGAAAGAGATATTTCCCACCATCATGATGACAAAAATTATTGGCAGAATAGTCAGAATTATCATATAATACTGATGAATATAAGTAGCTACTTGGTAATATTTAGTAAGATTTTAATATGGGCATATGCAGTCATTTTACTTGAATTGATGCCCAGAGTTCATATTATTTGTAAAAAGATCCATGTGTAAGATTATACATTGCAGCATTGTTTATGAGAGCCAAAAATTTAAAGCAATCTTCATGTCCCAATATAACAATTAATAAATTGTGTACATTATACAGCAGAATATTTGTAATTATTTATTTAACACAAATGAAATACAACTACATATTTAAAAAATGGGTATGCTTCAGTATAATGAGTTCAAAGGCAAGTTATAGAAAGATATATAAATGTGCCATTTACAATGTTGTAACCCCCAAAATGCAATGTATTATTTAGGAATATATTCATTTTCAATAAAAGTGTAAATATATGCATAGGTAGAGTGAACTCTTACGTCAAAATAGTAGTTACTTCTAGGAAATATGGGGAAGGGAATAGAGGAAAGGAATATACAAATACAGAGATACAACCATATCTGTAATATTTTACTTTTCAAAAATAGATTTGAATGATATCTGACACAGTTTGATCAAATTGAGAATCAATATATGAGTGTTCATTTTATATTATTCTCTATAATTTCTGCATGCTTAAAATTTTTCTTGTGAACAGTTGTTCTCTAAGAATTTTAAAAGTTTATTTTTATAAACCTGTTTTTATTCTTATTCTAGCATCAGTATCAAGTCCCATTGTTGCAGGTGGTTTGAGAAACATACATGATAATAAAGTGTCTGGTCCGTTATCTGGCAATTCAGCTAATCATCATGCTGATAATCCTAGACATGGCTCAAGTGACGACTACCTACACATGGTGCACAGGCTAAGTAGTGACGTATGTAATATGTTAGTTATCATTAAGGTAATAAAATAATTCTAGTGTTTGTCACATAACCTAGCATTTTTTACTCCACAATTTAAAGGACACCAACTGTCCATAATTCTTGTGTATCAAGAATTATGCTAGGTACTGAAAGTCTGTTAACATGGTTCCTGTACCCAGAGTTCCAGTCTAGACCAGTGTTAACTTTCTATTTTAATTTAATACTGCTTACACCAAAATAGTGTCTTTAAATAATGACCCTTTATTTATTAGTACCTGGCTCCTCTTCTCAGTACAAAGTTTTTTTTTTCCCCTCCCTGAAATTTAATGTTGCCTTGGTGATATTAAAATACTTGATACATTAAAAATTTGCTTTATTGTAGATTTGGCTATATTTTCATGTAAGCTACATATATTTAAGGATAACAGATAACAATGGATTCTGCCCTGAAGACATGTATAGCCTTTTAGATTGTTCCTAGCTTTTTTTGTAGAAAATAGCAAATCAAAATGGAGCATATGAGTAATACCAGTTTTCTTATTCATTGCCATGCTTAGACTATTGATTTTTTGGATACAATTTCAGTTCTTTAAGATATATCAGGAAGAAAACAGGGAAGTGCAGAAGAACTATGCTATTAAATTCCAGCACTTTTCCTGTCATTAATTTATGTCTTTTACTGGTTTTCTAAGATATCTATAAAACCTCTCCTAGCATGCAAAATACAAATTTTGTACTCTGGTCATAGGATGGAGATTCTTCAACAATGAGAAATGCTGCACCTTTTCCTTTGAGGTCTCCACAGCCAGTATGCTCCCCTGCTGGAAGCGATGGAACCCCTAAAGGTATTATTTGAATTAAAAATTTCCTTCAGCATATTTAAAGTCAAGTAAATAACTAAAACCTTTTTAAAAAGATACCAGATGGTACTATCTTGTTTTTAGCTGAAGAAGAAGAAGTAGTAAACCTGCCTTTAAGCAGGTCTCGATCAGGGGATTTAAATTTGTCTCTATTTTTTTTATTTATTCATCAACCATATTCTTTAAATCCCAGTTAACCCTTTGATATTGTTCTCAGGTATATCCACTATTGTTCTCAATAACAAATCCAGTGATCTTTTCATACCACAGCTTTTTTATTTTTTTAACATATATATTTTTTAAGTTGTTGATAGACCTTTATTTAATTATTTTATTTATTTATATGTAGTGCTGAGAATGGAACCCAGTGCCTTATGCATGCCAGGCAAATGTGCTACCGCTGAGCCACAGCCACAGTCCTCAAACCACAACTTCTTAATTTCTCTTAAATATTTGAAATGTTTGATCAGTCGTCATCACTTTCAACTCTAAAAAAGCCTGTTTTACACTAAGCTCACCTGCTTTTCTCCTAGTCTCTTCATTGATGTTTTTTCTCTTCCCTTTTCTTCTTTCTATTCTCCTTCTCGTTTTTCTTTTTTCTTTTTAAGTCTTTTCCCTCCTCTCATTTCTCAAAATTTCTGGCATTGTATTTTTTATTTAACTACCATTGTGTTTTTTTCCTTGGCTCTTTTACTCAGATGGTGTGTTTTGTACTGGCGAGTAAACCCAGGGATACATTACCACTGAGCCACACCCCCAACCCTATTTGCTTATTTTTAAAAATTTTACCTTTTTAGTTGTAGATGGACACAATACCTTTATTTTATTTATTTATTTTTAAACTTTTGGGGGTTGTATATGGACTCTCAATGCCTGTTTTGTTTTTATGTGGTGCTAGGATGGAACCAGTGCCTCACACTTGTGAGGCAAGTGCTCTACCGCTGAGCTACAACTCCAGCCCTATTTTATTTATTTTTATGTGGTACTGAGAATCGAACCCCATGCCTCACGTGCATGGCAAACCTGCACCAGTGAACTACAACCCTAGCCTTTTTATTTTTTATTTTGAAACAGGGTCTTACTAAGTTGCTGAAGCTAGCCTCAAACTTGTGATCATCCTGCATCATTCTCCCCTGTTGCTAGTATTACAGGTGTGTACCACCATGCCTGACTTTCTTTTACTCAGTTTTGATGGCAACATTGATTGCTTTTGGGAACAGCACTCCTAAATTAATCTTTGGCTCTAGTGTTGTCTCCAAAGTTATAATGTTTCTTTTCCAGGAAAATGTTCTTATACCTACTGTATTTCAAATTTATTTTCAGCATTATTCTGCTATTCCTATCTCTCTTAATATAATTCCAGTCCTGCATCATCTTGACTTAAAATTTTGAAGTCATCATAATTCTTTATTTACCAAATATATCCTGTTCTGTTACCTTCCTAAATCTCACATCTGCTTTCATTTTTGCTTATTAAAATTCTATCTGTTCTTCTAGGTCTCCGTTAAGTGTTAATCTTTGAGCCAAGCTCAGTGACTCACGCCTATAATCCCAGCAGCTCCAGAGGCTGAGGAGGAAAGTTCAAAACCAGCCTCAGCAAATTAGCAAGGCCCTAAGCAACTCAGTGAGACTCTGTCTCTAAATAAAATACACACACACACACACAAAAAAAAAAAAAAAAAAAAAGACTAGTGGTGTGACTCAGTGGTTAAATACTCCTAGGTTCAATTCCCAGTATCAGAAAAAGGGGAAAAAAAAAAAAGGAATGTGATTCTTGATCCTTCATGGACCCTTCCATCATTTCTTTAAGTCATTAGTTAATATTTTTTAAATGAATTTATTAAGTCCAGGTGCTAGAAGTTTTAGAAATACTTAAAAATTATAGTCAGGTAATTTTACTTATTAGATTTTGTTGGAAAAGAATGCTTAACGTTTGGGCTTGTGTCTTAACAGTAGAGTGCTCATCTAGCACATTCGAGGCACTGGGTTCGATCATCAGCACCGCATAAAAATAACTAATTAAATGTCCAACTACAACTAAAAAAAAATTATATATATATAAAAGAATACTTCACATTTTAAAATTAACATAGCTACTTAATATGCAATATAACTAATATTTTTATTAGTGCATGAAAATGTCTAATTATAGCCATCTGTAACATGGGATATGTTTAAAGATATGGTAAAGATTTTATTCACCAAATAGTGTTCAACTGTTTTATCAGAGACATTCTTCGTGTGGTAAAAGTTTTGCCTTTATTAGCCATTTTAATCTTATAATAATGTATTTTCAGGGATTAAAATCCCAGCTTCTGCAAGAGAAAACAGCAAGTGAATGATATATAAAGCATCTTGTTCAGTTCTGACAAAAGTGCTTAGATAATTTTTTAATATTTGTTCTATCTTTACTATATTGTCACTTTTATAATATTTCTATCACACTATAAGAAAATATAAAATGAGCACAACTGATTATTTCTATTGAATTATTTTTCTAGGATCAAGACCACCTTTAATTCTACAATCTCAGCCTCTACCTTGTTCATCACCTCGGGATGTTCCACCAGACATCTTGTTAGATTCTCCAGAAAGAAAACAAAAGAAACAAAAGAAAATGAAATTAGGCAAAGATGAAAAAGACCAGAGTGAGAAAGCTGCAATGTATGATATAATTAGTTCTCCATCCAAGGACTCTACTAAACTTACATTAAGACTTTCTCGTGTTAGGTCTTCAGACATGGACCAGCAAGAGGATATGCTTTCTGGTATGGAAAATAGCAATGTTTCAGAAAATGATATTCCTTTTAATGTGCAGTACCCAGGACAGACTTCAAAAACACCCATTACTCCACAGGATGTAAACCGCCCACTAAACGCTGCTCAGTGTTTGTCACAGCAAGAACAAACAGCATTCCTTCCAGCAAATCAAGTGCCTGTTTTACAACAGAACACTTCAGTTGCTACAAAACAACCCCAGACTTCTGTGGTACAGAATCAGCAACAGGTATCACAACAGGGACCTATATATGATGAAGTGGAATTGGATGCATTGGCTGAAATTGAACGAATAGAGAGGGAATCTGCTATTGAAAGGGAGCGCTTTTCAAAAGAAGTTCAAGATAAAGGTAAGATAATCTCATTACCACTTCAACATCTGGACAAATGTGCAATTAATTCTTTGTCTTTTCTCAAATATATATATATATATATATTTACTAATTTTTATACCTCAGAAACTAAATTCTTAATTTCATTTTTTATGCAAAGCAACTCTCAGATTTGTTATTTTTCTCTACTGCAGATCTGTCATCTATTATGTACTATATGATTTTACTTGCTTGTATTTTTCTACTAAAATGAACAATTTTTATATCACATGCTTTTTTCATAAATTATGTTGGTGTAATAGTGCATCTTCAACTTTCTTCCCCCAAACAAATTTAAATACTATAAAATTATTTTAAAGCAAGTACATTTAAGAAACATTTATCTGTAGGCTTATTAAATAGTAAGATATTTCACTAGGTTAATAAGCATATCTTGATATATGATTTTTTTTTGTAATGAGCAAATTACAGAAAAGATTTTAAGTTAATAGCAAACTTTAAGCAAGGATCTTTTTATGGTGGTTAGTTATTGTTCCCTTTTTATCTGACTAATATATTAAGATCAAGTTGGAAGATGGCCCACCTATTCTATGAGTTTATAGGCTTACTTAATTAATGCTTTGTAATTACATTCTAATCAAACAAAAGTAAGTCCCTAGAATGTTCTTAAATATTTGATATGAAAGATGGTGGAATGCGATGGACATTATTATTCTAGGTACATGTATAACCACTCATGGTATGATGCTATATCATGTACAATCAGGGAACTGAAACGTTGTGCTCTAATTGTGTACAATGAATCACAATACATTCTGCTGTCATATCTATCTAATTGAAATAAATAAAATTTATTTTAAAAATTAAGAAGAATAATATTTAAGGGAGACCAATGAATCAGTTATTAAAATTAGTAAATAATTTATAAATTTGCTGTCTTTGCAAATGCATACACACATTTGATATAATCCAAACCTAAAATATGCTTTGTAAATTATTTTTATGATTAAAACATTCTAGATTGATAAACTATTCTAATATTTTATCCCTTGGTAATTACTAGAACACAACTTGACGTTGAATAGAGCTCATGTTTATATGATCTTCTTCCTTATGTGACTAAATAATTGTTCCTATTCTAAGAAACATGCCGAAGATTTATATTATATCGTCTGTCATGGTGGCTTTTTAGCATTATTGAAACTATAGACTGTATTTAGACATACTACAATGTTTGCAGAGTATGTAAATCATAAATAGGTGCAGTACAGAGATTGCTGAAAGTATTTTATTGGCTAGGGAACTAGGATTTTAGCTTTTTTAACTTCTACATAAATCTTTGATGTTAAGGAAGAAATAAAATGCTGCTGGTTCCTTGTCTCTTTCTTTGTAGTATTAGGTGCAGAAAATTATATAGATTTTAAATTATATAAATTCCAAAGTGTATGTCCTTTTTTAACCTCTTATAAAAAAGTATATGCATGTCAAGTGATGGTAGCAAATTACTCAGCTTCTCTTAATATTAATCTACTCCAAATTCCAGAATCCTACAACAGTCATTTTTGCCAGAAATATGCACAGTAGTGATTGTCTGACCCAGTAATAAAAATTTCATAGAGAACTGAATTTCTGCGTGAAATTTAATCTGTTATGGGAAATTGGGTTTTTAAAAAGGAGTGTAATTTTTAAATGATTTTTTTAGTAGTTGTTCATAGAACCAAATACGAAGTGGTGAAATTTTTTAAAACTTTCCTGAACTTTTATTGTATCACATTTGTTGCACACAAAATGTTTACTTTTAGAAACGGAAGAAAAGTAAAAGTATTAAATAGTTGTATTTGCATATTAGCAAACTTGTTTTATGCTGCTAACTTCTTTGGAGAATAAACAAAATCAACAAGATATACTGTTCTTGTGAAAAGTTATAATGTATGTTTTACTCTCACTTATCTAAACAGTTTCCTCTGTAATCTGATTGTGTGGCCATAACAAAGGTAACTGAAAAACTCAATGAACAGAGTTGGGTTTACAATTTTGGTGAAGATATAGTTTTCTGTTGCTATCAGGATTAAAGTAGGTTTTGCTGGCTTCATATTAGAGTTGTCATTTCTAATTTGTTTTTCTGAAAGCCTTGTTGTTTTCCACAGATTTGTTTTACTTTTAGAATCTAACCTTTGATTTAAACCTGTTGTTTTTTTTTTTTGCATTCAATTTCTGCACTGTGTGATGGAAGTGTGTGTGTGTGTGTGTGTGTGTGTGTGTGTGTGTGAGAGAGAGAGAGAGAGAGAGAGAGAGAGAGAGAGAGAGAGAGAAATACCTTGAGATTTTGGAAAGGTTAAAGGTTAATATACTTTGTTGCTACAAGGTTTTAGGTGAGGTCACAAATCGAAGTGAAATTCTAACGATTAGTAATTTTATAATCAGCCCTTGATCGATGAAATACTTCATCATTGGTTATCTTATTTTTACTTTTTAGGACTGAATTCCAAATTGACTTTTTGTGTGTGTGTGTGTGTGTGTGTGTGTGTGTGTATTTTAGTTGTCAATGAACTATTTATTTATATGTGGTGCTGAGAATCAAACCAGTGCCTCATACATACTAAGCAAGCACTCTATCACTGAGCCACAATCCCAGCCCCCAAATTGACTTTTAATGTATTTAGTGTACGTGGCACTAAGAATTTTTTTTTTTTTCACAATGAGAAATAAGTAAACAAGACTACTTACCTACATGGTTTTACTGAGAGCTCTGCTCTTGGGTCTTGAGTTTGTTTGCCAATATTATATGCTATCAGAAATATTCCTTTCAGTAACCAGAAATAAAAACTTTATATCTTATAAATAAGATTATAAAGTTTAGCTTGAGCACAGTGATGCATTTCTATAATCCCAGCTACCCAGGAGACCGAGGTAGAAAGATCACAAGTTTAAGGCCACCCTGAGCAATTTAGCGAGACTGTGTAAGTCTCTAGTACTTAAAAAAAAAAAAAAAAAAACACTTCAGCAAACATAGCTGATAATTATGGAATTCAAGAAAGAGACTAGAATAGTCTTTTTACCTAGGCTGTAGAAGAACCTAATATACCCTGGTTCCATACTTAGGAGACCCTTTTCTGGCTGTTAGAAAATTTCTGTCCCTTTGGCCTTTTTTTCCTTCTTTAGACAGTTCTATGTATACACTGATACAGTAATTCTGTAACATTCTCTGTTATAATAGTCCAAAAGGACATTCTTATCAGTCTTTTTGCTAATACTATTAACATCTGTAATTATATAAATTAATTTTAAAGGGCTAATCATCTTTGCTTCTGGGATGCCCTGTCATTGACATTAATAACTCCTTCATGTGCTGACAATTCCTGCTTTCTTTTGTCAAAGAGGAAGTTTCTTTGTTCATCTGCCTATTTCATCTTTTCCAAGGTCCACTTTCCATGTTAGCAAGTACAAGGAATGGCATAGCTTTACTAATATTTTTGTAATGTTATAATACTCTTGCACTATAACCCTTAGAAGAAGTAAATTACGGATCAAGCATCCCTAATCCAGAAATTCAAAATGCTCTGAAATCCGAAGTTTCAGATTTCAGAGGATTTTAAATTTCAGATTTTCAGATAAGGGATGTTTAACTGGTAAAGTATATACAAATATTCAAAAATCTAAAATACTGAAATTGGAAACACTTTAGTTCCAAGTATTTTGGGTAAGGATTCTCAACCTGTATTTCCTACTATCAGTTGGAATAAAGAGACTGAGATTTTGGACAAGAATAGGATGATTCACTCAGCCTATACTTTGTATTAGGTGTGGGATGTTTTCATTTTTCTTAACTGGCTATTGTGTATATGATTATTGTGCTTTCAGTTATCACATGTAATGTCTTTAAGTGATAGTTTATTTCTTATGAGCATAATTGTTTAGAATTTCTGTATGAGTGGATCTTTTTTTTAAATATCAGAATCTGGATGGCAATTGTTGTAGTATCCTTTTGTTTACGTTTTCTTTAGGAGTATATGAATTCTGATAGCTAATCTTAAGTTTCCTGATGCTGAAGAGGGCTTAAAGGTAATCAGTGTCCCAAATACTAAAATCATTCTTCACAGAGATGGCTTTCCATCATTAGATGACGGTTATGATATAATGAAGATATTACAAAAGTGAATAGACAAGTGACTTATGTAGACTGTGAAATAAATTCATAGTGAGTAAATTCATAGGAATAAATTCACCTGAATCAGACCAAGTAAATCAGAAATGAGTGCTTTTAACATATCCAAGAATCCCTACAATAAAATGGTGAAATTTCCCTGATTTTACAGAAAAGGTGAAATACTTTTCAATAGGTGAAATATTAAAACTTTGTATTTAGGGATATCTTACATATAGTAGGGAAAAATTTTAAGGTTTTTCTCAATCTTAATGCATTACTTACATACAAATGCTTTTGTATATTTTCATTCAAATAATCATAGGATCTATAGTTTAAGATAGATTGAACCTGATAATTTCTTTGAAATTGACTTACTTGCCCAATTTCCATCTTAATGGCAAGAGGTAAATTTTAATGAAGTTAATGATAATTCTGAAATGTTTTGATCATTTAAAAATCAACCTTCTGCCAGGCATGGTGGCTCACACTTACAATCTGAGCATCTTGGAAGACTGAGACAGGAAGATCTCTAGCCTTAGCAAGTTAGTAAAGCCCTAAGCAACTTAATGAGACCCTGTCTCAAATTAAAAATTAAAAAGGACTGGGGAACCCTTGGTTCAATCCCTGGTGCCCCCCCAAAATTAGCCTTCTAAGCTATTAAATATTTTTCTAAAAAAAATTCACTTGGATTAATAAAAGAATATGCCACACATTTCTTTGCAAAAATTTTCAGATGCCTGAAACCAATAACATTGTAGTTGTTAAATATGCTTAGGTTGTCATTTTGATGACTTTCTAAAGCATACTGCATAAAAATAAAGTCTTGGGCTGTACTATATGAATTTCTGGGTTCTTGTCATAAAGGTTTAAGGTAAAGAGTATATGGTGATAGAGCATTCTATTTATAAGCTAGTAATTATTTGGTGTGCCCAAAAGTATTTTCTATGACATTTAAAAAAGATTCTATAAACATAAATTTAGTATTCTGAGTATTTTTCCTAAGTATTGATGCAGAAAGCTTTATATAAATTCTTACCATGTTATAATTTTAGAAAATAATCTAATGATAGCATACTTTATTATTATTATTATTATTATTAATTGTTTTGGAAATGAAGTATGTTTGATGGTATTTTTGACTTCTAGATGACTGAAGAAGTAGATTGGCTTAGTTTTATAAGAAATAACTAACAAATATCCAAAGTGAATTGTTTTTCCCTTTTTGGTAGTACTGGGGATGAGATCATCAAACTCAGGTCCTCCCGCTCTCTAAGCAAGCATCCTACCCACTGAAACACATCTTCACCCACAAAGTAAATTACAAAAATTTGATTAGATTTTACATTGGGTTGAACTGCTGCTTCTCACTTTGAGAACAAAACAGTAGAATTTTGGTGTATTAAAGAATCATTTATCATTAAGTTTGGGTTTTTTTTTTTTCCCTTGAACTTTGTTTCCTAACAATAAAGGGCTGCTTTTCACTCTTCAGTTTAACTTCTAACTTGGTGATACTGTTTCCTTAAATGATGTATCACCTTAGTCAATGTCATAAAAGAATCTGGACATTCCTTTTTTATTGACTTTTAAAAACAGTCAAGCAGTTCAGCAAGTAGGCAAATACTTTAACATATTAAAATGTAACTATGCTTAAGGACTAACTAGATACTCAATTTATAGCAAGTGACATAGCAATCTGGAGTCAGAAGTACAATCCTGCACAGAAATATATAACTTAAAAAAATACTATAGCACTTTATTGCAGTGTGGATTTGTGATTATGTGTGTGTTTGTCCTTACATTTTAGAATACTCCAATTCTTTCTTTCTGAGGTCAGTATATAAACCCACAAAAATTTTTGTTGAAAAGTCAGAAGTATTTTTGTCACTGGACAAAAATAAAAAAAATTAAGACAGAATTTATCTTAAAAGTTCTTATGTACTTAAGTTGATACCTATGGTTTATGTTGTTTCCTTATTCTAAATTTAGCTTCTATGTAATACTGTGTGTTAATTTTTGAACTCCACCTACTTTATTAACAACTTGAAGACTTTGAATTCTTAATCAGAAGTTAATGACAGATTATTGATTTTTAAACTTTTTTCTTACTTTCTTCATTAACCTTTTTTTATTGGCATGGTTAATGTTTTCTTGTTTTATTTTTTACCATACTTACATATATAGTATATTTCCTGTTTGGTATATGGATAGATATGTGGTTCTTAATCATTTGTGGTTAACAGTTTAAATTGCCTTAAGTGAGAATGTATGCTTTGTAACTGGTTGTCTTTTTTCTTATATGAAGAATCTGGTTTATACTTAACATACATGAACATAAGTGTGCATTTGTTTTTGATATATTATAAATTCTGTTCTTTTAAATCTTTGTACTTACATACTTAAAAAGTATGCTTTTTTAAATGAGAGTCATTAATATTTGTTGAAGTCCAGCAAGCATCAAGATTCCCTTAAACCTTTATTTATTTAAAAAGTATTATGTCATTCATGCTTACTATTTTCTATATACATATATACTTTTGCATTCTCTATATTTTTTTGAAAATATGACTTAAAAAGATAGTCAAAATCCATAGGTTTTTAATAGGATAAGAATATGTCTATTACTGATATTGAATATTTATCTTTAAATTTCAGATAAGCCTTTGAAAAAAAGAAAACAAGATTCTTACCCACAGGAGGCTGGGGGTGCTACAGGAGGTAATAGACCAGCTTCTCAGGAGACGGGTTCTACGGGAAATGGGTCAAGGCCAGCATTAATGGTTAGCATTGATCTTCATCAGGCAGGAAGAGTGGACTCTCAGGCTTCTATAACTCAGGATTCAGACTCCATAAAAAAGCCTGAAGAAATAAAACAGTGTAATGATGCACCCGTTTCTGTTCTTCAGGAAGATATTATTGGAAATCTTAAATCTACACCAGAAAACCATCCTGAAACACCTAAAAAAAAGTCTGATCCTGAGTTTCCTAAAAGTGAAATAAAACAAAATGAAAGTAGGTTATCAGAATCTAAACCAAATGAAAACCGATTGGTGGAGACAAAATCAAGTGAAAGTAAGTTAGAAACTAAAATTGAGACCCAAACAGAAGAACTTAAACAGAATGAGAGCAGAACTATCGAACCTAAACAAAATGAGAGCACCATAGTTGAACCTAAACAGAATGAAAATAGACTCTCTGACACAAAACCAAATGACAACAAACAAAACAATGGCAGGTCAGAAACAACAAAATCAAGACCTGAAACCCCAAAGCAAAAGGGTGAAAGTCGACCCGAAACTCCAAAACAAAAGAGTGATGGGCGTCCTGAAACCCCAAAACAGAAGGGTGATGGACGGCCTGAAACTCCAAAGCAGAAAGGTGAGGGCCGGCCTGAAACTCCAAAGCAAAAAAATGAAGGCCGGCCTGAAACACCAAAACACAGGCATGAAAATAGGAGGGATTCTGGAAAGCCATCAGCAGAGAAAAAACCTGAAGTGTCAAAACATAAACAGGATATTAAATCTGATTCACCTCGGGTAAAATCAGAAAGAGCTGAAGCCTTAAAGCAGAGACCTGATGGGCGATCAATTTCTGAGTCGCTAAGACGTGACCATGATAGTAAACAAAAATCAGATGACAGGGGTGAGTCAGAACGACATCGAGGGGATCAGTCTAGGATACGAAGACCAGAAACATTGAGATCCTCTAGTAGAAATGAACATGGCATTAAAACTGATGGTTCAAAAACTGATAAACTAGAAAGAAAACACAGGCATGAATCAGGGGACTCAAGGGAAAGACCATCTTCTGGGGAACAAAAATCAAGACCTGACAGTCCTCGTGTTAAACAAGGAGATTCTAATAAATCAAGACCTGATAAACCTGGTTTTAAATCACCAAATAGTAAAGATGACAAAAGGACAGAAGGTAACAGAAGTAAAGTAGATGGTAATAAAGCACACCCTGACAATAAGGCAGAATTTCCAAGTTATTTGTTGGGGGGCAGGTCTGGTGCATTGAAAAATTTTGTCATTCCAAAAATCAAGAGGGATAAAGATGGCAATATTACTCAGGAGACAAAGAAAATGGACTTGAAAGGAGAGCAGAAAGACAAAGTAGAAAAAATGGGATTAGTTGAAGATCTTAATAAAGGAGCTAAGCCTGTGGTGGTTCTGCAAAAACTGTCTTTGGATGATGTTCAGAAACTAATTAAAGATAGAGAGGATAAATCAAGAAGTTCCCTTAAGTCTATGAAGAATAAGCCTACAAAGTCAAATAAAGGTAAGAATACTTCTGATGTCATTTGTATTCTAATCAGCTTTATGTTTGAAAGTTACTAAGTTTCAAACAATGAAAATCTATATAAATTAAAGCACTACTACATGAAAATAGAACCTTTATATAAAACAATAGTAGACTGTTTCAGGGATACAGATAAAAAGTTCTCAATGAACTTTTTCTTCTCTCACCCCTACATGAACTACTCTAATAGTAATTAATTTTATCTCTATTTAGTTATAGAGATAAGTTCTTTCAATGTTTAGTTTCAGATTTTTCTGAAAGTTACTTCTTAATTCAGTGACTGATGTATTGGAATAAATGTTTAACTCTCCCAAAAGTTCCTTTGACTGTAGAGATACTCCATTTTGCAATGAGGGAGTGAGTTGAATTTTAATATTTAGTATCTCACAGTAAAGCTATGTGGTATATAACAACTAATATAAATTATTTTAAGAAAATTGTCTTACAATATTTTTTATGGAATTCTCTCTGATTTAATTATCATGAATAGTTTGAAGTTGCATAATTTAGAAAATTGTATGTAAGGTTATTTTCGAAATAGTTTTAGCTGGGTGTAATGATGCATGCTTGTAATCCCAGCTACCTGGGAGGCTGAAGCAGGAGGAACACAAGTTTGAGGCCAGCCTGGGCAACTTAAGGAGACCCTGTCACAAATTAGAATTTTTTAAATTCTGGGGCTGTAGTTCAGTGATTACCCAGTACTGCTGCAGCAGCAACAGAAGGATAGTTTTCCCTATTTTACACAAAGGTAATAGAAAATGATATTTGCCTCATAAATTTGGTTAAATTGTTAAATTCGTTGAGGTAGAGTTGGTGTTATTTTTGCATGATTTTTGGATGAAATTCTCTGGTTGCTTGAATACAATTATTTTGGGTATGGGGACAGAATTGTAATGCTGAGAATATAATAGCAATTTGTACAGTAAATATAATTTTATGTTCCTTTCTGTACTCACATTTAAAATACAAGGATTTATCTTATGATACTATAGTCCATGGAGTCTAGTACTTTAAGCAAATTGAAACATACTTTTAACTGAAAGTTAATATTAAATTTTCATTGTATGAAAGAGTTTCATTAAGGACTTGTACTTTATGAACTTAGGAAATCTAGATTTACACTGTCTAGCATGGTAGTCATAGCGTCTTTGGCTGTTAAATTCAAATTAATTTAAATTAAGTTGAAAAACTCATTTCTTCAGTAGTCACATGTGGCTATTGATGACTGTATTGTTCAGCACAAATAGAGAAGATTGGCATCATCATAGAAAACAGAATTGTCTATCACCTATAATATTTTAGCAGATACATAAGTATAATGATTATTATTTTTGTAGCATACTATTGTAGCTTGTCTACTAAAAGCATTGTATTATAAAGAACTCTTTATTCAAAGAAGTGACTTATAGCTAATCTTTTTATTTTTTATTTGGTCTTTATTAAACATGAACTTTTTCCATGTTAATTCACTTTGTTTTTCTTTTAAAAATGAAAAAAAAAATGACCTCATGTTATTTAACTTGAATGTGTCTTTTCAAAATTACTTGTTAATATAAAAGAAATTATAGGATGTGGAAGCTAGCACCATAATTATATAAAGGTTTTATTTACATTTTTCAATGAAGGTTTAGGGATATATTATATTTATAAAGAGCAAAGTTAAAAATTTTAGAAGAGTCAGTTGAAAAATGGAAAGTGGTACCCTCTTATTTCCTTGATCTGGACCATTTTTCTCTCCCTGCCCTCTGTCAGCTTATACTAGCCTTGCTTTCTAAGCCCTGTTCTAACAAAGAGTCATTTATAAATACTTTAAAAAAATAAGGGAATTAATATGTCTCCTAATTAGTAAAGACTATTATTTCTCATGGTTTGTTCACTTGTAATTCTATTACCTATGAAAATGTGTTTTTAGTGCTGACGTGTGTTTCTCTTAAGTGTATTTTTAATGGAAATGTGTATACCTAATATCTCATGTTAGTATTTAGACTACATGTCTGCCTGTTAGAGTGGTATGCATCTGTGTACATGTGCATTTTGTGTGTATATACACAGATATTAATTTATGTGCAATTATAATATAGAGATCTCTTCATAAAAAACATTATGTAAGTTGTTAGGTTTACTTCATGAAGCCAGCTGAGATGACTTTGGCTTTATGTCTTAGGAACTGTATTTTTTTTTTTTAAGTAATGTTATAATTTGTTGTATTTAGATCTCTGCTTAAAAAAAAAAAAAGAGCTCTGCTACTGTGTTAGCAATCATGAGTTAAATGATTGTGGGGATTTTTTTTATTACTTATATATGAAGCACAGTTATGGATTGATGACCCTTTGTAATAAATCCCATTACTTGGGATTTTCTTTGCTAATGAATTTGTTTTGTTTTCTTTTGTTTTGTAGTCTGCTTATTACTAGGATACTTTTATTGTTGATTCCTTGGGCCAAAATTCTGAGTAGGTTCCCTTTCTTTAAAGAGCCATAAAATTTCATCTTTAAGTATTTTACTTGATGTTCATATATTAAATATTCATTCTTCAGGGTAATATAAAATCCTTGAATATACTTTAAGATGATAAATTTTGAATGTGTGGTAGGGGTATAGATTTATGACTTCTAATTTATTTATTCTGTCTTTTGTAGCATATTAGATATAAAGTAATTTAACATTTGATTTCATTCTGTGGTGATATGGTTCTATCCCTAGTATATAATCTAAAACCTCATAGAAAAGAGCATATTAAATGTCTATTGAATGAGCCAAGATGATGGTACTGCCATGTTTGAAAAAGCTTTTGTGTGAAGATTAAAATTGTTCACTCATCTCTTGTGTTCCCACCTATACACCCTAGTATAAGAGCTATTTAACCTTGAAGTTCCTGATCTTTAAACTTTGTAATAACTTTTTCATCCTGTCAACTACCTCATTTTTGTTAAGATCCAAAGGAAACCCACTCATTCAAGTCTATTTATTTCCATTTATGAATTTTGATCTGCAGCTTTTCCATGATGGGCTTCATATCAGTCCCATTCTCTTTTTACATCATCTTGTTTATTCCCTTTGGTGGTGAGGGAGAAAAATAATCTTTTAAGAAACCTTTTAAATTTTTAAAACACCTTTTGTTCTATTTCAGTCAATATATTAAATGCCAAAAATACTTCATTGTTAAAGTTTTATCAGATTATTACTCTAAAGTTTATGAGATCTTTGAAGACCAGTGTGATTATCGTCTATAGATGTTGTTAACAGCTTAACATCAGTAATTACAAACCTTAATAACTTGACTGTTTTTTTTTGATACTTCATAGTGTCTCAAAATATCTTTATATCCAATGAAACCATTTTCTCTTGTTCCCTCCCCCCTTCCTTCCAACTACTAGTAGTAGTAGTCTCCATTTCTTGCAGTAAATGCCTTTAAGAAATATGCTGTAATCTTTATCGGGAAAAATTTGATATCACAAAGTTGTTTTTACTAAGCCTGATATAAAATCAAAGTTTTATATAGCTGACTGTGATAACTATATTATTTTGTTATTTTCTAGTTCTTATTCAATATTTGTAATTGTAGTATGAAATTAACCATATATATATTTTTAGCAGGATAATTAGTATTACTAAGTACTCACCTTCACATAGTGGAGGTATATTAATTGCTAACATTATTATACATATAATAAACACATAAGAGTATAATTTATTCAGATTTAAATTGCTTTTAAAATATCTTAAGTTTGTTAATTTTGAAATATTTATAATACTTTTCTCCTAATGGGAATACTTCTCTAATTTAATATAGAATAACTAAGAACTGACTTCAGGATATCAGAAAGAATTTTCATCTGGAAAAATTTCTTGTAAGACCACATATTCATTCTAGACTTACATTAAGTATTCAGCAAATATTTCTAAACATCTTCAGCATCCCTAACACTGCTAGATACTGCAAACACAATACAGTTATGACTACATCAAGCATATGACTTCATGAAAGATATAGGTAACTATATAGTTCTTAAGTTGTTATATGGTAACAATGTAGAAGCTGTTAAGGAGGAGGATCCTGGGGAATCACACATTTTGAGAACAAGAGTGTGGGGGGAAACATGGCAAGTTTAGGAAACAAAAACATTTGAATGATGTTTAGAGTACAATGGAGAAATATGATGACAAGATTAGTTAATATTAAACATCATTGTATTAATAAAGCTATCAGAAAATATGAACTGATATGGTTAGAAGATGTTTTTTCAGAAAGCACTATAATTCTGTACACATCCAACTTAATGTAATAGTAGTCCGTCCATTGAATAGCTAATGACATTTTATTTTTTATTTTACTTTTTTTAGTTGTCAAAGGACCTTTATTTTATTTTAATATGTGGTGCTGAGTATTGAACCCACTGCCTCACACATGCTAGGCAAGTGCTCTACCACTGAGCCACAACTCCAGCCCGACATTTTATTTTTTAACTTATTTTGATCAACCCAGCACCTCACACATTAGGCAAGCATTCTACCTTTGCCTAATAATACATTTTAATACTTGATCAGATTGATTAAAATAATTAGGATAAACATCACTTCTGAATTTCTTTATCCTTGACTCCATTTCTTCTGAATTCTACACAACCTTAACATGTTCTGTACATAGTTGATAGTATATTGACATAAATCTCGTTTCCCAAAATGAGATATAGGAAGTACATAATGCTAATATGTATAACTCTCTAAAATAGTTAATAAATTCATAACATCTACTTAACAGTTCTCCACACCTTTCACGTAGACATTAAATAGCTCCTAGAAATGACCACTCTGGTGCAGTATAAGCAAACCTACGAACTTGGAGGCAAAGCCTGGATCATTTAAAATAGTCTCAAGTAGGCTTGAGAGTTAACTTCTATAGAATGTACAACATAGTGGAAAACTGGATCTTTTCAATAATGATCCTAAGTCAAGAGTTATTTTTTTTTAAAGGATGGGTATAGTGCTTTCTAAGATTTGCATAAAAATTTTATAATTCTAAGTAACCCAGGGTTTTATTTTAATGAACATTCATATCAACATTTACATCACAATTATAGTTGTAGATAAATAAGCTCTCCGGTAGAAGGTAACCAAATTCTATCAAGTTATGATGAGTAAAATCAAATCAGACTAATTTTGAACATGTTAATCAAATTATCTTTCATTGAACCTTTAGCTTAACAACATTGACTAAAGCCCACACTTTGAGTTAGATTGACCTAGAAAAATCTTTTAAATATGAATTAACTCCTATGTGAGAGAAGTAAATAATGAAGTTTAAAGGACTTTCAAAAAAATTTTTTAATGATGTTTGGAAAGAAAGAAAATGTATGTTGTGTCCTAATATACACATAAACACATTAACAATATCACAAAATTGATTCCACAACTTGTTTCAGTGACACCTTGAAAATTACTTGCTAAAATTTAAAAACTGGCCAATTAATAGATTATTGTGATTCTTTGTATTAGTTCTGGGAATATTTCCCAATACCATCAGAAAGAGAAAATAGCTGTAGATTTGACCCTGAACACCTCCGTCAGCTACAGAAGAATGCCTGTTTGTTAAGCTTCTATTTTTTTAATTTTGTAGTCCTAAGCAAGCATTATTAGGTTTTCAGCCAGTAACTGGGATCTCTGCTTTTTTTGGTCAAAAGTAAGACAACTTTAAACCATATTATCTCATCATGCTGTACTTGCAGTTATCCTGAACCATCATATAAAATGTAAATCCCTCTTAATTGTTTTCTGACTCTTCTTGATGATATAATATACCTGATCCCGTGCTACCTTAAATTAAGGTATGACCACCTCAATTCTGAAGAGATCCTTTTTCTTATTACTTGGATGATTATTAATATTACCATAGAAATGATTTCACTTAATTTTCACTCAACATGTGAACCAAAATGTGCTATCTTCTTTCTCCTAGTTTTCTATTGATTTTACCAAATAATTTTTCAGATACATATGTCAGAGTTCTTCCTTGGAGGCCAACATTTTGTGACTTTAGAATTTTTATTCACTGATCCATGTCTCTGCATTCACTGAGGATTTCACTTCCTGGTGCACAATCCTCCTCTCTAACCCTAGTTTAGGAATATTGGGGTCCCTGTGGAAAGACCATCCCTGGTCTCATAGTTTAACCCCACATTTTTTTTTAGCTTCTCTTCTGGTTGCTGTCTTTTGTTTGTTTCTCAAATTTTACTATTTTTCAGGACTGGGTCAATAGTAGTTCATAGTCTTTGGATGTACTCTCTCTTAGTAGTTTCAAAAAGGTAGTTGTTTTACATTTAGGTACTATTTGTTACCCCCCCCCAAAAAAAAAAAAGTTTTCAAACAATATTCATTTAGGACCACAAGAAGAGCACATTGACTATCTGTACTATTAATTTTTTCTTTTTGTTGCCCTTGTTTACCTCTAGTTGGAGTTAAAGATTGGTTTGATGATATTCCTGTGTTATATGAGGCAGTTACTGGAAGGAATGTCACTGAAACATATGCCAGCCCAACTTGTGTGTGTGTGTGTGTGTGTGTGTATGTGATTATAAAATTTGGAGATTTATGTGAGGTTTGACTAGTTTCAAACTGTTCAAACTGACTGATAGTTTAGTCCCCAAAGGTTTGTTAATTAGAGTAATTGGTTTTAATCTCATGGTTGTTTTCTATTTAAAAAAAAAAACACACTGTTATTTATCAAATCAGTGAATCTTTGGGAATTTAAGTCTCTCAAAGACTTGTATTTTAAATAGTCTGGCAAATTTGCCACTATGAGTGATTTACATTAGAAATCCAAGATTGCTAAAATGTCACATATCTAAGAGTACATGTGTGTTTGGTCTTACTGCTGTCAGAATGTAATGTTGTATTTATGTAATGGAATATATTCATAAAAGTTGATAATGTGCTATTTCACAAAACTGACAAAATGGCATTATCCATCAAGCGAATAACATAAAAATTTGTAATAATTTATATAACTGCTTTAAAGAATAAAGTAGCTGGGACAAAAGAAATGAAGTGAAAAGGTAATCATAAAGCACTAGCATTCTGAGTTTTCCAGTTTGGTAAACAACAGTAATCCCTAAAAATCATCAGTGTGTTAAGAAATAGTGAGACGTTATATTTTTATTTAAAGGATGACCTCTTAATTCTAGAGAAAGAATATAACCAAATGAAAGGTTCACTGTTTTATTCATTTCTGTTGAAACTGGGGGATAATGTTTTAAAGATAGTGTTTTAAAGATCCTAGAGTGAGCTGGGCATGGTGGCGCATGCCTGTAATCCCAGCTGCTTGGGAGGCTGAGGCAGGGGGATCGCAAGTTCAAAACCAGCCTCAGCAAAAGCAAGGTGCTAAGCAACTCAGGGAGATTCTGTCTCTAAATAAAATACAAAATAGGGCTGGGGATGTGGCTCAGTGATTGAATGCCCTGAGTTCAATCCCCAGCACCCACCCCCGAAAAAAAGATCCTGGGGTGAGTATAGAAAGTTATTTTATTTCTTACCCTTTGCAATCAAGGGATCTGAGTCCATTTGTAAAGTACTTCATAAAAAGAAAGGATGCAGCCAGGCACAGTAGTGCATGCCTGTGATCCCAGTGGCTAGGGAGCCTGAGACAGGAGAATTGCAAGTTCAAAGGCAGCCTCAGCAAAAGTGAGATGCTAAGCACCTCAGTGAGACCCTGTCTCTAAATTTAAAAAACAAAACAAATAAAAAAAAAGGACTGGGGATGTAGTTGAGTGCCCCTGAGTTCAATCCCTGGTTCCAAAAAAAAAAAAAAAGAGAAAGGATGCGATTAGTTCAGGAAATGTATACGTTTCTGGAATAAACAGTTCGATTCAAAATGAAGCAGGGTTCACTTTTAGAGGACAGTACATTGAGAGACATTAACCATTGCAAGATTTTCAGGTTTTTTCCAAAGTCAAGTCATCTTTTGGAGTGGGGGAAAGTTTGATTACTGAATTATGTTCCTGTAACTTTCAAACTTGCACAGGGTTTAATAGAGAATATTGTGTTCTTAAATATGATCGTATTCTTGTTAATTTAGAGAAGGAGGATGAACTATTGATACTTGCATTATTAGCTAGAAGACTCAGGTTGCCTTTCTTGTTTTTTGATTGCTGTAAGGAATTTTTGTAAGAAGAGAGAAAGAAGAAATCAAAGTCTTGCATATCTGCAGGATGTTATTAATTCTAGCATATTAGTATCAAGTCAGTATACTTTTGTGATCTGAATTTAATCTCTGAAAAGCAACCAGTTGGGTAAATCTTTTAAATAAATTCTTTGCTGGTGGCTTGAGCGTAGCTCAGTGGTGAAGTGTGTTACTATGCAAGAGGAGACCCTGGGTTCAATCCCTAGCACCAAAATAAATAAATAAATAAATAGATAGATAGATACATAAATAGATAAATAAATAAACAAACGTGAATGGACTAAAGGCTACATGTGGCAATTCAGGAACTATACAAGAAGTACATGTGTAAGTGAATGTAAGAAATTATGAGTTGATTCTTTCATCAAAAACATACTTAGCCCTGCACAGTGGTACATGCCTGTAATCCCAGCAGTTGGGGAGGCTGCGGCAGGCAGATTGCAAGTTTGAGGCCAGCCTCAGCAGTTTAGCAAATATAGCAATTTAGCAACTTAGACCCTGTCTCAAAAAAAGGGAACTGGTGATGTAGCTTAGTGGTAAATTGCCCCTGGGTTCAATCCAATTACACACACACACACTAAATTAGAGGTGTTTAGAGCATTGAAGACTCTTAAGTTAGATGCAGAGTGTGTTTGGTTTGGGGCCGAAAAATAGTGACAATGCAAAGCTCCAGTTAATTTCTTTTACCTATACCATTATTCTAAAAAAAGGCTCTTCTTGATAAAATTTTGTTAAGCCAATTCAAAGAAATATTGCATGAGTTGAAAATGACACAGGATAAGTTAAACTCAAATTTTTTGACAAGATTCTCAGCAGTGAAGTCTTTAGAATAGTAGCAGTCACCAGTATTGCATCTTTGTTGGGTAAAATTGTTTCCATTGCATGTCCTTAGAAGAACAGAAGACTGAAAGTTACTGAAACTCCATTATATTCAGTAAAACCTTCAAAAGAATAAAGAGGATTTAGTCTTCCATTGAGATAAATATGTTGCATTCCTTTTCTTGAATTATATGTTTATTCTTGAGACTTTTGAAATATATCTTAATTGATAAGTATTTTTCTTTCTTTTTTATTATTTATGTGAACATTATTTGAGTGTTAAGTATAGTTTTAATGTCAATTATAAGTTGCTTATATTTTCTGCTGTAAACCACTAAGACATTCTTTGCTTCAAATTCATAAAATTTATGAGGTAAGACATTATTTTTATACTTCCCTTCAAAAGGTTTACATAAGTAAGTGAAGTAACTTAAATTTGTCTTTTTCAGTAGTCATTAAGGATGAATTATTCCAAATAAATAGCTTTTGCTATTTCTGTTTTATTTTGAAACTGTCAGGAAGATGATAATGAATTATTTCTAAACAGAAATATGTGTATGCTTATATATATGTATACAGCATTCAGTAGTATGTTAATGCTTCTTATTGTAATATGTTAAAATATTTTTATTTTGTCTTTACTCTTTTATAAGGAAATATGAAGTTAATTTTCTAACAGACTTGAATTTGCTAAGTTGTATACATTTTTGTTTTTAAATATTTTAGTCCCTTTATCTCACCTTACATGTTTCTATTATGTTCTTTTAAATATATATTGGTTTGTCTGTTTAAAGAAACTCTCCATTTTGTAAAGGCATTAATATGCTTCTCAAAGAGACAGTGATAGATTAAAAACATACATAAAGTTCTTGCCCAAGCCACCATACTCAACTGCCACCATCATAGAGGAAGAGAAAGAGGTGGTAGGTGCTAAATGTCCTCCAACTCTTCTCATTTATACTAAGGAGTAGCATTAGTTTCATACAATGTAAGCCTGCTCCAGACATGTATAAAACAAATTTGTGTGAGGTGTTTTTCTAACTCTAGTGGATCTCTAGTTTCAAAAAGCTTTTTTAATCAATGTGAATAAATGAAACCATTTTATCAAAAATTGATGATGTAACTACCATTCATTATTATAGTAATATGCCTCATACGCACATAAATTGTATTATCAATTTAGGGTTAAGAGTATTATAATTGTAAATGCAAAACCATTTTATTAAAATGAAAAGGTGATTTATAAAACAAATACTAATATTTTGTTTTTATTATATTAATTTGGTTAAAATATTTCTTTTCTATTCAGAATTAAATATTTTCTTACCTTTCATTAATAGGTAGTATAGATCAATCAGTGTTAAAAGAATTACCCCCTGAACTCCTGGCAGAAATTGAATCCACCATGCCACTTTGTGAACGTGTGAAAATGAACAAACGCAAGCGTAGCACAGTAAATGAAAAGCCAAAATATGCTGAAATCAGTTCAGATGAAGATAATGATAGTGATGAAGCTTTTGAATGTAAGTATCACATAACTTTTTCAGAAAAAGAATTTAAAAGGTAGATTTATGTGTTTGTCTCATAATTCAGGGGGTCAACAAGAGCACAGTAACCTTAATTCTTAATAATCTAGAATCTAGTAGAGCAAGTTATTTTCTTTATATTTTAAAAGTATATGAAAGATGAGATCAGTTGGCACCAAGAAAAATATTTTAAATGAGCTATAATTAGTGTTAAGCACTAGGTATGTATCTGTATGTGTTCATTTATTAAGCTCCTACTATATGCTAGGCACCGAGAACAAAAATACAAATAAGATGTGACCCCTGTCTCAAAGAGTCTTCTGTCTATTGGGGGAAATAATTGAGTAAATGATTGTGGTACAGTGGTAATAGTTAAATCTAGGATGATATGGGAACACATTGGATTGGCATCAAAATCAGAGTGGGGGTTCAGAGAATGCTTACTGGAAGAGGTGACACTTGAGTTGAGTCTTAAAGGACACGTAGGAGATAGCCAATTGAAGAAATATTTAAAACCATACTATCACTAAATTATGAATGGATTAGCCACATTGTGGATTATCTGTGTGGTTTGGACCTGGCTTCTCCTTTTTGCCCAGCTGTGTCCTGGAATTCCTCCCTTGTTTCACTGTTTTCCAGAGCTGGCTTCTTCACTACACAGCTACCTCTCTACAACACTGTGATCACCTGTCTTTGCACTAGACTTGCTATACCTCGCCTGTCTTCCTACTGGCCCACTGAAAAAGTTCTTCTCTTTTATCCCTATCTTCCTTCTTCTGGAGCAAGAGAATTGAGCCTAGCCAAGAGGGGTCAGCAACCTTGTTTGACTTAAACGGCATTCAGTGGAAACAGACTATGGGAGATCTTCACTTGTGTGCCAACTGACTTAGTCATAATGACCAAAAGAAGTGGGAAGATCACCAGTGTGTTCTACCTTTTCCACCTAGTATCCATAGATTGAGGTGTGACAAGCAAGGGCAGGAAGGACAGATGCATGCTGCCATTTTTAAGTGTATATTGCTGATGGAAGCTCTTCACCTCCAAAGTTTTTAACCAATGTTCATTTATTCTGACCTTTTTAAAATTGTGAGTTCTTGAGCTATGAGCAGTAGACTATGACTGAACAAATCTGAACAGTTTTAAGAGTGAAATAAAATATACAGCAAACATAATCTGACATATTTAATTATATGTATGATTGTTATAATTTTGTATTACCTTGAGATGTATTTACACACAGTATATTAAAATGGCTAAGGTTAATTTTTTTATTACAATCAACATTTGGTCATATGGGGACATGATTAGCTCGGGCAAGTAAACAGAGAAAGGATATTTGGTGGCCCAGAATCTCCCTCCCTTTCATATACATGACTCCACTCCCTTCCCTAATATGTTACCACTTCTAGAACATCCAAGAAGTCCCTTAATCACAGATTTATTTTCAATTTTACTTCAATTCCAGTTAATTGATAGTGGCTGCCTGTATTATTAAATTGATGAGAATTCTGAAGCTACCTCACAGATAAGTGGAAAGGATAGCAGAATTAGAAATGTCCGCCAAGTGTAAAATGTAGAGCCACACAGGTCTCATGTTTGTCATAAGTGCAACCCCTATTCTTTTCCTTACTTTCCATTATGAGAGATGCTATTTTATGGGAACAAATAGATTCATCTTAAAGCCATGGATCCCATTCTATCTGTCTTCAAATATTTTGAAAGCTATTATTGCTTATTTAGAGGACCTGAGCTTCAACCCTAGGTAAAAGGAAAGTTTCTCTAGGATTTTAAGGATAAGTGGCCACTAGGGCTATTGATTAGAGTTATGAAAGAAATCCAATTGGAACTTGGAGTCACCAACCAAACTGTCATTATACTGCAGAAGAAGTAATAGTGAAAATATAGCATATTACAAAATGTAACATTATTGGGCTGGGGCTATAGCTCAGTGGCAGAGCACTTGCCTAGCATGTGTGAGACACTGGGTTCAATCTCAACACCACATAAAAATAAATAAAATAAAAGCATTCTGTCCATCTATAACTACAAAATATATATATATATTAAAAATGTAATAAAAGAATTATGAGAACTTAAGTTTCAAGCATTATGCTGCTTTTAAAAGAGACTTTTAAAAAAATAAAGGTTTTAATGTACTTTAATCAATTGGTTTCCTAAAATCAAAAACTAAGGAAATATTTTGTTTAAAGATAGGGGACAGGATTGAAGAATGACTTTGAAAGTTGGGCCACACAGGCTTAGATAACTGTAGAAGAAACATAAAGTCATCAGGTGCCCTGGGGAAAACAAAGAGTGAGTATATAGGAAGCTAAAGAGAATTTTGGAAAGGGAAGGTAAAGAATGCCCAAGTCGTAGTTTATGTACCTCTCACTTGAGTCACTTCCTCTCCCCTGCTTTTTCCAGAGTAATGAGGGAAATGAAAAAAGCCACAGTGAGTTGGGATCCTGGTAACCTCATTACAGCACACACAATGTCATAGAAGTTGTTTGGTTTTGTTATCCTCCACCCCATTTTTATTCAAACTACATAAACTAATGAATATGAAGAAAAATCTCCAGGGTCTATAAACAGTTGTCACAATACAGCATATTATATGTAATTACTAACAACTGTGAGTTTTTTTAAGCATTTTCTGTTCATGAGATTTCACACTAGAGGGGCTGAGGTTGTGGCTCAGTGGTAGAGTGCTTGCCTAGCATGCATGAGGCACTGGGTTTAATCCTCAGCACCACATAAAAATTTAAAAAAAAAAAGATATTGTGTCCACCTAAAACTAAAAAATAAATATTAAATTTTTTTAAGATTTCATGCTAGAAATAGATTTCTTATCAAAATAGTTACAGTGCAGAAAGACTAAAGTAGCTCATTAATTTTGGTTCATATCAGACTTCATATCTGAGATCACAGAATACTACTTTCTGAACAAGTTTGTTTATTAGTTGTCAAATCCTTATTTGGTGGGCATTTCAATACTTGACAAAACATTGAGTGAATATTATAAGAAATGACCTGTTTCTCATAGACATACACACACACACACACACACACACACACACCTACTTATAGTAATATATGAGACAACCCTTAAAAGGGGAAAAATCCTATTTCTCTTCACATACTTCATAACGAAATTCATGACTGATCATGAAGAAAATCATGATTTTAATATATTTGTTTACATTTGTCCTTTATATGATCTCTTGCTATGCCAAACCTATGACCACAAAGAAGTGGAAACAGAATTAAATTCCTTTTCCTGCCATGTTGTTGATAGATTGGACAGAAGGGTTAGAACCAGAAACCAAACTAGACTTCAATAGGAATAGTTAGAGCAGCAGATAAGAGTAAGTAATTGTGTTATCCACATATAAGGACACTGACAGAAGTATAGATAGATGAATGAGCCAGAGATTGACATCCTTAAATCAAAGCCAAGTAGGGAACTCAAAAGGTTTGTCTTGAGTATTTGTGTGTTGATCAGTTAGGCATTCAAAACCAAGACAGTCAGAAGCAAGGGAGTCAAGCAGCAGACTAGAAAGTATGTCTCTGTCAGCAACAAGTATTTCCTCTGATAAGCAGTGTATGATTTCAAGGTAGGACACATCAGTTCTCTACCCTGGTTTTAACTTGATGGTGCCTACACTCTAGAGTAGGTATGATAAATATGTCTCCCTTGTACTTCACTCCACCTGTCACTGCAGAAATTTCTAATCTGTCTTTTTTTCCTGAACTGTGATGCTTTCTTGGGGCTCAGAATTATATTCAACTTAATACTTTAGGCAGCTATTACCAGTTGATCAGAGTTGATATATCAAATGAAACCTGTTTGCCACATTTGCCTAGAGAATCCTGTCAGTCTTGTGATTTTAAACAGAATGCTTAGATTCCTGGAAGGATGGATAAAAGACTGAAAGTAACATATAAACATGCTAATGTAGCATGCATAAACTTCGTCGCTTTTCTCCTTGGGTTTAACAAGCCTGTTGTTGGAGAGCTGAATTCAGTAATTAGTGTTTACAATATTGGTTTATTCTATCTCTGTGGGTTTGTAATGTTAGGTCATAAGAGTCTATGGAATTTATTGCTAAGTTGTGGGTATAACTTAGCTATTAATTGATGACATATTTGGTTACTCATATCTGTAACACAAAAGTTGACTCAACATCCAAATCCTGCTCCCCATCAATAATATAAATGCTTTAACATGATTCTGTTTTTTATCCAAATATTAAATAAAGGTTGTTTTACAAGCCTTAATTAATCTTGACGTTTACATAAAATCTTTACTGACATTGAATACCTTTTATTGAAATGTGTACTGTGTTTTAATTCTCAGAACCTTCCTGTTCTGTTTAGTAACAAACTGAATTAATGTAAAAATTTTTAATTTTAGATAAATCTAAACTTCTGAATAGACAAAATTACTCAATTCCTAGACCCACAGAAAGAATACCCCTCCCCCCCAAACATGGTTCATTTGTAAAGTACAAGTTTTAATAGTCTTTTTAAATGAGGTAAATTATTTGTCATGGGGATTTGCTTCTAGCCTCTAGGAAACGACATAAAAAAGATGATGATAAAGCTTGGGAATATGAAGAACGTGACAGAAGAAGCTCTGGGGATCATAGGAGAAGTGGCCACTCTCATGAAGGAAGAAGGAGTTCAGGTGGTGGTCGTTATCGAAACCGAAGTCCATCAGATTCTGACATGGAAGATTATTCTCCTCCTCCCAGCCTTAGTGAGGGTAAATCATCAGTGTAAACAGCTTTCTTACATACAGATTTAAATTAGGGCTTTATCTTTGAAGAATATTTTATATCTTGTTTTGAGTTACTTAACTCTTGATTTTAATTAAGACAAAAGTAAATATTTAGTTTGGATTTTTTATCATTATTGTTTAAAGTATTTAATGTTGAGGAATAAACTAGGAACAGAAATGGAAATATTTTAAATTGTCATTCCTGCAGTTTAGTATTTCTTTTGTTTATTTCAGTCGCTAGAAAAATGAAGAAAAAGGAAAAACAGAAGAAAAGGAAAGCTTATGAACCAAAACTAACACCTGAAGGTAACATTTTAGGGTTTGTTCTTTTTTGTTTCCTTTTATTTTTGTGCTTCTTGATTATTTTTTGTTTTTTTGTCTTCAGCTTCATTTATCTACTTGGAATCTGGATATAAAAAATTTTTTTTCACTTGCAGAAATGATGGACTCTTCAACTTTTAAGAGATTCACAGCATCAATAGAGAATATTTTGGATAATTTGGAAGATATGGATTTTACTGCATTTGGTAAAATCAATTTAAAATATATTTATTTATCTCTTGTATATACCTAGCTTTTTGCGAATTCTCTAGAGCATTATAGAGGCATGCACTGTGCTATCAAGGTACTTAAAATCTAGTTGTGCATTTAGATGTAGTGCATGTTATCAAGAAATTGAAAACTTTTACACAAAAATCAGATACTAAATTAGTCAAGTCTTTTTTTATAGAAGTCTGGGGGTGAGGGAAGAAGGATCAAATCCAGGGCCTTTAGCCAGGCGTGGTGTAGCACACTTATAATTCCAGCAGCTCCAGAAGGTGAGGCAGAAGGGTCACAAGTTTAAAAACAGCCTCTAAATAAAGAAATAAAAGCCTCAGCAACTTAGTGAGACCCTTTCTCAAAATAAAAAAGGGCAGGGGATGTGGCTTAGTGATTGAGCGCCCCCAGTTCTGTTCCCAATACAAAATAATTAAAAATTTTAAAAAGCAAAAACAAATCCAGGGCCTTTCTTCCATAGGCTCTATAACTGTAGTATCATTGATTTACATCCTCAGGCCCCAATTAGTTAAGTCTCGGTATACCATCTTTTTAGAATCCTGAAAGTACAGCTACAATACTAGGTTAAAAGAATTAAAGAAAAGTCTTAATGCAGGTGAGGTTTGAATAGGCAGAAATAGGAATCTATTCATTTATTGTAATTGTATTTATTGAATCCTTACTGTACCATGTGTGTAGTGCTTTATTTTTACAATAGTATGTAAAGATTATCTCTTTAAATATAAAAATGAGTTCATAAAAACACTGCTTACAATAAATAGAGGTACTCAAAAATCTTATGCTACCTTCAGCTGATAAAAACACTAAGGCCTAATTTATTTGAAAACCTTATGAGAAACGTTAATTCTGATACAATTCCATCTATTTGAGAATACCTTTAAAGGTATGTTGCTCTCTTTATTTTTAATTTTTTATTTTTGGTGCTGGGGATTGAACCTGAGGGTGCTCAACCACTGAGCCACATCCCCAGCCATATATATATATATGTATATATACATATATATATATACACACACGCATACACACACATATATATATATATTTAGCTGTAGATGGACACAATATCTTATTTATTTAATTATTTTTATGTGGTGCTGGGGATTGAACCCATTGTTTCACGCGTGCGGGGCAAGCGCTCTACCACTGAGCTACCACCCCAGCCCCCTTTTTATATTTTATTTAGAGACAGGGTCTAAGTTGCTTAGCACCTCGCTTTTGCTGAGGCTGTCTTTGAACTCATAATCTTACTGCCTCAGCCTCCTGAGCTTCTGCGATTAAAGTGTACCACTGTGCCTGGTCCTCTCTTTATTTTAAAAGTGTTTGTTCTGTGAAAATTAGTGTAAATAACATTGTTTTTTATGATCATGTTGAGTATCAGTTTCATCTTTTTAAAAACTTCGCAATTCTATACTGAGAAATTGTCTTCTGTGTCATTTAGGGTCCCAAAAGGAAAACAGAAGCACTCTCAAATTAGGATACTTTGAGGTGGAGTTATTTACAAATAGATTAATTATGAAGATGGGGGTGAAGTAGTGCCAGAACCCAGAGTTAACTGCCATGGACTGTTACCATCCCTACACCCAAATGAATAAGGGTAAAGAGAAATCATAAGAATTCACTTAATAGGAAAAAAAAATGTTATAGAGCAGGTACAAAAGAAGCAGTATTTTTGGACAGATCCAGCCTGAGACCTCATAAGAAAGGAGTCAGGGATATAAATAGCCTGACCTCACTCTCCTTCTCTTTGATCTTCTGACAGGGTACCCCACTGGCTGAACCCAAACAGAAGCCAGAGGGCATGGGAGACTATTGATGTAGTTCATACAGGTCAGCCTCCTGGGACAGAGAGAATGGTTGAAAAGGGTCAACAGTGTATCTGTCTACTATAGTAAAGACAAGAGAGCTGTCTGTCTTCCCATTTTAGTCAGAACTCTTTAATTTTACTCCTTCCCCTTTTCATTTAGGGTTTGCTTGAGATTTACAAAGGCCTTTTAATTTATTTGTTTAGTTTATTTATATTTTTGTGGTCAAATTTTTTATTAAAAGTTAAACTTACCATCTTGAGCTATTTCTTTTACCTAAATTCTATATTTGTTTGTTTGGTTTTTTAGGTGATGATGATGAAATTCCTCAGGAACTGCTCTTGGGAAAACATCAACTTAATGAACTCGGCAGTGAATCCGCTAAAATTAAAGCAATGGGTATAATGGATAAGGTATCTCAGTAAAGTAAAATTTATAAATTTTCTGTTCTTTTTTTTTTACTGGGGATTGAACTTGGGCACTCAACCACTGAGCCATATCCCCAGCCCTATTTTGTATTTTACTTAAAGACAGTGTCTCACTGAGTTGCTTCGTGCCTTGCTATTGCTGAGGCTAGTTTTGAACTCGTGATCCTCTTGCCTCTGCCTTCTGCACTGCTGGGATTACAGGCATGAGCCACCACACATAATGTTTTCAGGGTAAATTTATAAAGTTTATGGAAATAATAATGAAAACTCATTATTCTTAAAAAGTCCTTGAGTGAAAGTAGTATACTATAGATATTATAAGGAAAATTATATTATTGTTTTGAAAGAGCATGGGCCTTGAAATTTTTTTCAGTTTTACAAATATTTAGATTATTAAATGCAGAAATACACTACATTTTTCTTTGACCTTTACTCATTTAGGGTTATTAAAGAGTAGATGTGCAATTTTAACATGTTACGTCCCATGGTATAGAATATTGGTTTTAAAATTGTTATTAAATATATATAGCCTCATTTTTTTAGTGAGTTGTCTTCCTGTGAGTGCACTGTCACTAAGAAATAGTTTTATTTCACTAACGAAATAGCAAATTATTTTACCAGTGATAACTGCAAGCAACAGTGACAGCATCAAGATTTAGCTTCCTGAGCCAGGCACTGTGGAGCATATCTATAATTCCAGCTCGGAAGGCTGAGGCAGGAGGATTGCAATTTTAAAGAAACTCAGTGAGAATCTGTCTCTAAATAAAATATAAAATACGACTGGGGATGTGACTCAGTGGTTGAGTACCCCTGAGTTCAGTCCCCTATACCCCCCCCATCTACCCGCCCCCCAAAAAAGAGTTAGCTTCCTGCAGTCTTTATCTGCTGTCATTCACACCTTAAATTGCTGTGTGATTGCTATACAAAGAGAGTTTCACGACAATTTCCCTCTCCTTCTCTTCTGACCAAGGTCCTTTCTGTACAACATTGTAACTGAGTCTTAAGTTTCCTGGTCTATAATGTAGATACAATGATCTAATCTTCAGAAATACTAAAAGAATTAATAAAAATATTATGTTGACTTGTGGAATCAATTCCAAGCAATTTAATCCTGTTTAACTTTTCTATTTTATAATTTTAAAGCAACCTATAAAGTATTTTGATGTTTTTATAAACCTAAAGTATAATTGGTTCTTCATTTTTTGCTGAAATATTATGCCATGAATTTGATTTTTAAAGCCAGACATAGCACAGTTAACATTTATTGTGCCATTAGTTCACACCAGAATTTCTATATATGGTTGGAGATATTGGTATAGTTGTGTATAAGAATATGTCAAGAGTTTTTTGAGGTGCCTATGCCAGTCTTAGATATTTCTTAATTCCATAATTACATGTTAGTTAATATTTCAACTTATTTGCAAAGGCAAATTTGCTAGATACAACCAAAGTATAGATATTTATGAAAAGTCTCAATGCTTTAATCTATTATGAAATAGTCCAAAGTAGTGTTTAGGGAAATTTGCTTCTGTACTACAGCATGAGTAATCAAACTGGGTTTAACATCAGTTGCTTTGTTGATCTCCTGTTGGCTCTTCTGGCTGATTTGGTTGAATGTCCCGGCAGCATGCTAGGAACTAAGTAGAGTACTATTAAATCAAGAGAATCTGAGTAAACAGTTACCTCCTGATGATACTAACTTTTTAAATACAGAAAACATCCTTTGTAAGAAACTAAACAGGAAACATTTTTTAAATGTCTAAGAAGGATTTCTAAATAAAGCCATGTTGTTTCAATTCACGTTCATAACTTTTATCATTCACCTTTTCATGCTTCCGTTATTCAAAATGCTATCTGGGATTATAAATCTGCTGAATAACATTATAGTGTGAAGCTAAGTGATAATTAAATCAGTGGGTGAAATCTTTAATGTATACATGTGTTCATGTGCAAATTCACTGTCACTTCCACAAGGGCAGAGGGCCCAGCATCAGAACACATGAGTCTTACCTGGATATATGCCCATTCTCTTTTCTCAGGGTGTTTTCAGAAAAAGTTGAATAATTCTTTACATACATGGAATTTAAGGTTCTTTGAAGGGAAGCTATTTTTTCCCCACTCTTTCAAGTAGTAATGATGTGTTTTCCACAGCCCAAAAGGAATAATTGTTTTTTGAACAATTTATAGTTTTTTGCCAGTAATTGATAAAAAAAATTTATGTTCCCATTTTAGCTTTCAACTGATAAAACTGTGAAAGTCCTAAATATCTTGGAGAAAAATATTCAGGATGGATCAAAACTCTCCACTTTGTTAAATCATGTAAGTGTAAATTAATATTGTTGATTTTACCCTTAATATTGTTAAGATACAAATTTTTTCACAAGCAACTTCAATTTATATGGAAAATTCCATATTTCATAATTTGAGCTTATTACTACAAATTATTAGTTGCATTTCTTAACATTTCTAATAGAATTTCACTTTTAGTAATTCAAAATTAGTGTTATACATTGTCAATTTCCAGCTTTACCATGAAAAGTCAGATAACCTTTTTTTTAATATTTTTTTTTAGTTGTAATTGGACACAATACCTTTATTTCACTTTTATTTTTATGTGGTGCTGAGGATCGAACCCAGGGTCCCGCACGTGCGAGGCAAGTGCTCTACCACTGAGCCACAACCCCAGCCCCCACCAGATGACTTTTTTTATTTTAAAAGTGAATCTTAACTTTGCTCTTCCTTGTATGAGTGTTTAAATTTCATTTTATAATGTTGTATAAGTAGTAAATCTTTTTGTTGATCTTTTAGAAAAAAGTGAGAAATGTTATGCTGATTTCCTAATGTATACTAAAACATTAATCTTTTATATGCCGTTTTTATACCTAGTTCAAAGGTAGGTGAAAGGATTCAATGTATTAGTTCATGTAGTGTTTAAAACCATATCTGGCATGTTGTAACTATACACTAAATGTTAACTGTAACTGTTACTGCATTTTAATATGTTTATATCAAAAACAATTGGAACATGGTTGCAGTGGTTTATGAATTGACCAAAGTACATTTTCAGACATCTACCTTCCTAGATTGTAGCTAACTTTATAAATCACTTATGCATTCAAATTGATCTTGATATTTCTAACATTAATGAAAACAAACATTGATGTTTATAGGAATTTAGTGTAAGAGATAAGATTTAGGGAAGTTTTAAGTCAATGAACTTTCTTTTTTTAAAAAAAGTCTAGGGGATGGGTTGAGGTTGTAGCCCAGTGCTAGACCACATGCCTTTTGTGAAGGATGCCTGGTTCTGGGTTCATTCCCCAGCACCACATAAAGGAAAAGAAAAAACACAGTGGGGTGGGGGACTTGCATATATGTCAGCAGTAGAGCTCTTGCCTAGCATGCATAAGACCCTAGATTTTATCCACAGCACCACAATTTAAGATGAAAGGCGGGGGGGAGCCTGGAGAAAATTTTCAAAACATAAAAAAGTTCATACTCTCCTATAGCACTGGCCACTTTTAATACTTTTGAGATATAACCACAGATCCATTTTTGGATATATGTGTGGGTGTGTGTATTTATAACACACTAAATTTTGTTTTATCTTATGAAATAATTTGGTGTTTTTAGAAGCCACAGGTTTGCTAAGTATCCATATGGAATAAGACATGGAGAAAAAATAGTCTTAGGTGGTAGTTCTCTGAATTATTAAATGTGTGGTTGTTTTTTTTGTTTTTTTGTTTTTTTTTAGGTTCTGGAGGTTGAACCTAGGAACTCTACCTCTGAGCCATAGCCCCAGCCCTTTTTATTTTTTGTCTTGACAGAGGATCTTACTAAATTGCCAAGGCTGGTAACATCAGCCTTGTGATCCTCCTGCTTAAAACCTCTGAGTAACTGAGATTATAGGAGTGCACCCCTGCACCTGGCCTATATCTATACTTTATAATTATTATTTTTTGTAGTTGTAGATGGGTGGAATGAAATGCCTTTATTTGTTTATTTTTATGTGGTGCTCAGGATTGAACCCAGTGCCTCATACATGCTAGGCAAGTGCTTTGCCACTGAGCTACAGCACCAGCCCTGTATCTATACTTCTCAATACCCTCTTTTTTAGACTAGTTTTGACATATTTTTTTTTTTTATTGTTGTTTGGTTTTTTGTTGCTAGGGGTTGAACCTAGGGCCATGTATGCTGGGCAAGCACTCTACCCACCGAGCTACATTCTCATCCCCTTGGCTAGTTTTTTAATCATATGGAAAAAAGGCTAAAAGAAACCTGTAGTGGCAGTCTACTCTATTGTTTCTATAAGTTACTTAAAACTTTGCCAAGAAATTATGGGTTCTGGGACTGGCAGTGTAGCTCAGTTGTAAAGTACATGCCTACCATTCATAAGACCCAGAAGTAATACTATAACATGAAGTTTGTATTTCATAAAAAAGAATGTGATAGGGCCTGGGTCGTGGCTTCGTGGTAGAGCGCTTGCCTAGCAAGTATGAGGCACTGAGTTCAGTTCTCAGCACCATATATAAGTGAATAAATAAAAAAACAGTTTATCAACTTTAAAAAATATATTAATAAAAAAAAGAATGTGGTAAAAATATTTGCACTTTTAATAGTAAGCTTTAAAGTATTCCCTCCCAGTTGTAATGTCAAGTTGCTAATGTGTGAAGTAAAAGGAAGTCTTTTGTCAGTTGTTGAATTATCTACTTTAGAAAATGAGTTATGTCTTCAGTAGTCTTTATATCACTACTTTGGGTGCGGTGAAGTTGCTGATGTTTGATTCTAAGGTCTCTCATGCATGGTAATAAGCGCATGCTCTACAACTCAGTTATATTGCCAGCACTGAATATTTCTACTTTTAATTTCAGTTTCAGAAATACAGTGTGGTTAATAAACAAGTATTAGGAACTGCTCAGTCAATAAATTTGACTACTTATAAATAAAAACTTTCCATGTTAATTTCTCTTTGTTTTTACTTAAAAAGTTATTTTAACTATCATATTTATACCCAAGACACAAAATAAGTTTTTATGCAGTGTAGTGTGGTAAGTTAAAATCTTAGATCTAGATAAAGTACACGAAAAGTAAAGGTAACCATAATTTATCACTGGAGTGTCACCTACTGGGGAAATTAGGAGGCAAGTATATCATGTTTGCAAATACTGATAACAAAATTTTAAAAAAAGAAAACCTTGCCTAAAGTAATATAGTATTTGTGCTTTATTCCGGATATTCTTTCAGAGTATGCACATCAAAATCCTGTATTTTCTACCATTGAAAATCAAATATATCAGAATTTTTTATTGATGTTGTAGACTTATACATGTGTTTATTTCCACTTCATTAAACATGTGCTCTTTTATAGAATAATGATACCGAAGAAGAAGAAAGGTTATGGAGAGACCTTATTATGGAGAGAGTTACAAAATCAGCAGATGCCTGTCTTACAACTATCAACATTATGACATCCCCTAACATGCCAAAAGCTGTATACATTGAAGATGTAATAGAAAGAGTTATACAGTACACTAAATTTCATTTGCAAAATACACTTTATCCTCAGTATGATCCTGTTTACAGATTAGATCCTCATGGAGGTTAGTTTGTCCATGTATGTGGGTAGTTTTGAATATAATATCAAAAATGTCTGTTGTAAATTTTCCCATGTTAGATGAGTCAGAATATAAGAAATATATAAAATATTCCATTTTAAAATGGAATCAAAACTATTAGATCACATAAATCATACCAAACATTGACTTTGGCTTTGTATTTGAGTAGAATATAGAACTCTTAGTTAATATAGTGTTTCCCTAATTATGATTTTTTTTTTTTTAGCACTGAGAGGTTAGCATCCTAATCTGAAAATCTAAATGCTCTGAAATCTGAAACTTTTTAAAATTCGTGGGTTTTTTTCCCTTTTATTAATGCATTGTAGTTATGTTTGGCAAAATGAACCCAACTATTATGTATAACTACATGCATAGAATTTGATTTACTCCATTTCAGTCCCAAGTTCTACCATTCTCACCATCCTTACTCCTGAAATCTGAAGCTTTGTGAACACCATCAATAATGCTCAAGAAATTTGGGGATTTTGGAGTATTTCATATTCTTGTCTTAAGGATGCTCAACTGGTAAAGTCTATGCAAGTAGTACAAAATCTGAAGAACTTCGAAATCCAAAACTCTTTGTTTCCAAAAATTACATAAAGGATACTTAACCTGTATTTATGTATGATTGAAGGTACTTTTACTAGTCAAGAGAAAAATCCCAGATGCTCCTATTTCTGTTACCACTTTTCCCTAATTTTACCAAGGTAGTTTTCTCTTTTAATAAATAACTGGCTTTATTTGCCAGATTGTGTTTTAATGTAGCCAGAAACAAGATTGTGTTCTTTTAATTCAGAAAATCGATTTTAGCATTCATTATGGAAAAATATTAAAAGTTGCTATTTTCCTTATCTTGATATTTCTTTCTTTTTAGGAGGGTTATTAAGTTCAAAAGCCAAACGAGCTAAATGTTCCACTCATAAGCAGAGAGTAATAGTAATGCTTTATAACAAAGTTTGTGACATTGTTAGCAGCCTGTCAGAATTGCTAGAGATACAACTTCTTACAGACACAACAATTCTTCAGGTAACTTTTTTTTCTTTCTTTAAGCATTTTGTAAATTTTTAGATGAAACAATATAAGAATAGAGGATCTGATGAAGTCTTGTGTAATCTTGTTTTACTCAGTAATAATGTCATTTCCACATTAATTTTTCCCATTCAGACAATGTTATAATCAAATTAAAGTTCAGGGGAGTTTTAAAAAGAAACATTTTGGCTAGAAGAGAAATGAATGTAGTATAAATTCCAAACTCTAAATTCTTTGAAAGCTATTTCCTTTACAATATGTCAGGATATTTTCACACAGGAAAATGAATGGTTTTTGTTTCTTTATATTTACATGGCATTTATTAATTTAAAAGATAGATATTAGAAAAATGTCAGCTATGAATCAAGGTAACTAATGTATGGGCTAATGTCCTTGAGAGATGAAGGGGAACAGAGAAGGGAATAGATACTGACTACATGAGGGAAAGAAAATGCCCTCTCTATGTCTTCTGGTAAAGTTATATGTTTTTGGAGTCTCAACTAGTAAGATACAATATTACTAAAATCAACTAAAGATATTTACTTATTTTTTCTTTTCAGGTTTCATCCATGGGAATAACACCATTTTTTGTGGAAAATGTCAGTGAACTACAGTTGTGTGCCATTAAATTAGTCACTGCAGTAAGTATAATCAATTTGTATTTTTAGTTATTCCCCAGTAAAATAATATTGACATCATTTAGTCCAGACTTGGAAAATTAATGTAGATTCCTGGATTCAAGTAGGTTAATTTTGCTATCAGGATTATTTTATGTGTCTTATTAGATTCTGTGAACTAAGGATTCATCTTTTTGTTCCATGAATTTGTCCAATTAATCTGTGTTCCAGCTAAAAATTCCTTAATATTTATAATAAAATCAGAATGGTCTGAAGTCACTTAAATTTTGTCTTATTTCCATATCCAAAATATCATACCAAATGATACAATATATTCTTTGACTTCTTTTTTTAGTTGTAGATGGTTACAATAAATACCTATATTTATTTTTTTTTATATGGTGCTTAGGATCGAACCCAGTACCTCACACCTGTTAGGCAAGTGCTATACCACTGAGCTACAACCCCAACCCTATTCTTTGACTTTTATAAGAATGTTGTAATCAATAACAGAAAATTTGAGCAAATTGTCTTAAGACATTACCATTGAAAATGAAACATCTTCATTCTAAATAAATAATATTTTTATTACATTATCATTTTTGCTTTGTTTTCTAATATAATAGTTTAATTTGTAATCTTATAATTACTTAACAGGTATTCTCAAGATATGAAAAACATAGGCAGTTAATTTTGGAAGAAATTTTTACTTCACTTGCAAGATTACCAACCAGCAAGAGGAGTTTAAGGAACTTCAGGTAACTAATTATAGAAGTAGTCAAGTAATGAAGTACTTCGTAATATTATAACCAGGATACATTTATTCATCATTTCTGCCTGATTTATATTCTTTTTGTTCTAATGACTAAATAAAAGGCAGTTTAGTTAGAACATCATGAAGAGTAGCTTAGATATGGGGAATCATATTTGGGGAATTCAAAGTAGTTCAGTCATCCTCAAACGTCAGGATCTATGGCAGTATTTTATAATTTTGGTTTATATAATTAATCAACAAACATATGACAAAATGTTCAATATCTCTAGCAATTACAGAAGTGCAAATCAAAACTACTCTAACATTTCATCTCACTCCAGTCTGAATAGCAGCTATGAAGAATACAAACAATAAGTGTTGGCGAGGATATGGGGGGAAAGGTACACTCATACATTCCTGGTGGGACTGCAAATTGGTGCAGCCAATATGGAAAGCAGTATGGAGATTCCTTGGAAAATTTGGAATGGAATTACCATTTGACCATCTATCCTACTCCTCACAATATACCCAAAGGACTTAAAAATAGCATAATACAGTTATGCAACCACATCAATGTTTATAGAACAATTCACAATAGCTAAATTGTAGAACCAACCTAGATGCCCAGTAGATGAATGGATAAAGAAACTATGGTGTATATATATACACATACACACACACACACACAATGGAATATTACTCAGCATTAAAAGAGAATAAAATTATGGCATTTGCAGGTAAATAGATGGAATTGGAGAATATTATGCTAAGTGAAGTAAGCCAATCCCAAAAAACCGAAGGCCAAATGTTTTCTCTGATATATGGATGCTAATCCATAATGGGTATGAGGGTGGTGCATGGGAGGAATGGAGGAACTTTAAATAGGGCAAAGTGGAGGGAGAGGAAGGAAAGGGGCATGGGGATAAGAAAGACTGTGGAATGAGATGGACATTATTACCCTATGTACATGTATGAAGACACACACAAAAAAAGAGTGAGGCCTATGACTTGGACTTAATTTTAAATAGTCGTAAGCCATTGAATGTTTTGGAAAGAGCTGAAAGATTACTTTTCACAGCAATATAAAGAATAGACATGAGGGCTGAATACTTTTAAATCACTAAGTACACTGTAATAAGGAATGTTATCCATTGCTATGGTATTATTGTCTTTGTTGTCAAAGGGAATTCTTTAGTGATTATGTTGACCTGGCATGTAGGTTTATTTTTTAGATTACTTTGAAGGCTGTCTTCTATAATTATTTTTATCTTAATTTACTTTTAGACTCATGTTTATTGATAAATGTCTGTTATCTGTTAACCCTGAAAAAAATAACTATCAATATATAAAAGAACTCTTATTTTTGTACAACCTCTGTAGAACAAAGCACTTGTCAATTGATTTTTCATAATCTGTGCCACTGACATCATACTCACAAATGATCAAGAGTTGAATTTGTATTCAATTTTTTTTAAAGAGAGAGAGAGAATTAATATTTATCTTTTAGTTTTTGGTAGACACGACATATTTATTTTATTTTCATGTGGTACTGAGGATCGAACCCAGTGCCCCGCACATCCCAGGCGAGCATGCTACTGCTTGAGCCACATCCCCAGCCCCAAAGAGTTGACTTTGTATTCAATTTTAATACCAAATGACACTTCATTCAGCAGATGGAAACTGAAAGCTTTTATCATTTCAAAGTCATTTTGATAAACATTCAGTAATTTTTCATTATAAATTTATCTGCAGTGCATATAAAATAGAAATTTGGATTAACTATTGTATTTTTCTTCTGGCTACTTTAATTATCTGAGCACACACTGCATTGGCATTTATTTGGTATTTTTTATTACTCATTAAAAATAATTAGACCTAAGAACACTGTTAGAAGGACTAAAGACAATGCTTAGAAATATTAGTAAAACTGAAACTTTCAGATAATGATTGACTTGTAAAATAAGATTTTCTTCATACCCCATATAATTCAAACCATTTTTTCCTTACTAAAGGTTAAATAGTAGTGATATGGATGGAGAACCTATGTATATTCAGATGGTTACGGCACTGGTTTTACAACTTATTCAGTGTGTAGTACATTTACCATCATCAGAGAAGGACTCTAATTCAGAAGAAGACTCAAATAAAAAAGTAAGGAAATATTTTAAAGTTTTATAACTTTGCACTTTAACAATCAGAAACACATATATTCTCTGTAATTCTTTAAAAAAACTGAAGTTCTTAATTACGATTTCATGATTGGCCTTTTAGTTCTTATAGAGCATTGGATAAGGTTTTAGAAGACTGGAATTCTAGTACTGATTTGTAGCTACAGGTCATAAAACATGCAAATCTTTTTGACCATTTTGGGTTTCTTCTCCAGCTGTAAAATGAAGGTAATAATACTTAACAGGCCTACTATCCCAGATTGTGAAACTCCAGTGAGATATTGAATATGAAAGTGAATATAACTCTAACATGTAACATAAATGTGCAACATATAAATATAATTGATATGGAATTCATATGGAAATGTGTTTATGCCTTCCCTGATAGGTTACTCTTTACTAAGGTTTTCTCTGGTATCTTTGTTTTTGTGTTGTTTTGTTTGTTTGTTGTTATTCTGGGAATTGAAGCAAGGCCTCTTTCCATTGCTACGCAAGTGCTCTACCGTTTGGCTATACCCCTATCCCTCTCTTGGTTCTAATAGACTCAGTTGACACTTGGACTTTTCCAAGTTCTATAGTTGTACCCCCAAAAAAGTTTAAGAAACAGAAATAGTTTTATTTGTCTATTCTGTTATAGCTAAATACTAATAAATATTACTAATATGTCATAGTTGACAAATATTGTCCAAAAAGTTGAGATCCTGTTTGTTTCTCTCCTCCTTTTTTTTTTTTTTAAAAGACCTTTATTTTGTTTGTTTATTTTTATGTGGTGGTGAGGATCAAACCCAGTGCCTCACATGTGCCAGGCAAGTGCTCTGTCACTGAGCCATGACACCAGCCCCTATTTCTCCCCTCTTCTGGTCCCATTGTTTTGTCTCTAATCTTCATTTGTTTACCATAGGGGCCCAGTATCATGAGTATGTTTATCTTCTTCCATTAATTTATTTACCATTATAGATTTCAGTAGGACTATTTTGTTTTTAAAATGTACATAAATGATAGTGATATATGTACAGTTAATATTTTCAGTCAAGATTTTGGGGAGGGGCATGTGCTGCGGATTGAACTCAGGACCTTGTGCTTATAAGGCAAGCACTCTACCAACTGAGCTATATTGCCAGCCCTCAAGATTGTTTTTAATACACATAACTCAGGTTCGTTTTTAGTTAAATTAATAAAGCTATAGTAGAATGTTGTCATAACCTAAAGCAAATGCTTTTTAGATGTACTTAGAAGTATAATTATTAAATTATAGAATACATATATTAATTTCACTTAATGTTGTCAGTTTGCTCACCAAAGTGATATTTTAGTTTACGTTTCTTTATTATTATTATTTTACCTAGTATGGTCATTATGAAATTATATCAGAGTTTTATTTCATGTTTCCCTAATGAATATTAGTGAGTTTGAGCCCCTTTCCTTGTATTTGTAAACATTTGGATTTCTTCTGCTATGTGTTGAATATTTATATCCTAATCTTAAAATTTGCAATTAATTTGTTGGATTTTCCTTTGAATTATATTCCATTGTTTCATAAACTTTGGGGTTGGAGTATTCTTTGGTTGGTTTTTGTTTTGCTTTTGCTTTTTGTTGTTGTTGTTGTTGTTGCATTGCTGAGGACGGACCCCCAAGGCCTCATTCATACACTAAGCACGCATGCATTCAGTTACCACTGAGCTATACCCCCAGCCCTGAAAAATTATTTTTGTACTTTTAGTTCTTATCTTCTTATCCTGACTCACTACATCTTCACTCTTAAATATTTTAACAAACTCTACCAGTATTTTTATCCTTATAGTTTTAAAATTTGTTTAGTATGCTAACTGTGGCTTTTCTTTTTTTTTATAGAAAAGAATAAATATTTAGTTTTTGAATGTATTTATTACCTCTGTTTAGTAATAACATGGCAGTAGCAACAATAACTTATTTCTTACATCATTATAAGTTCATTTTTCTCACTATAGGTTGACCAGGATGTTGTCATTACCAACTCTTATGAAACAGCTATGCGAACAGCCCAAAACTTCCTTTCCATCTTCCTTAAAAAGTGAGTAAAATGAACTTAAGTCTGATTTTTATTTTCCACAGTATATACTTTATTTAGAAAAAAGATGAATCCAGTTTCCTGCCATAATCTGAACCTAGGGTACACCTCCCTGGTCCTTGCTTTCCTTATCTTTAAAATGAGGCTGTTAGAATATTAACAGTTTAAAAATTTTTTACTTTCTTATGTTAGACCTTAAGGTACTGCATTGAAGTTCTATAATTTTTCTTCACTAAATTTTGAGATATTTTACTCAAAGTTTGTGGAGAGAGGTTACTTAGCGTCATAATTAACATAATTATGGAGAGAAAAAAACAGTGGTTGTTTTTTAAAAGTTGTTATGGTTTCCAGAAAATAATGTTAATTTTGGTTAATAAGTGAATTCCCTATACTGGGGGGAAAAATGGGGTTTGAGAAATAGATCCATAGATCATATTTTGTCTAATGTCCTCACATACGTCTTGTTTCTAAAATACAGAGAAAAGATAAATCAGTTAACAAGTTTAGTTGTAATAGTAATCATGTCACCTAAATTAACATCCTTTTCATTATTTGTCCTTGAATAGATGTGGTAGTAAGCAAGGTGAAGAAGATTATAGACCACTCTTTGAAAATTTTGTTCAAGACCTTCTTTCAACAGTCAATAAGCCTGAATGGCCAGCTGCCGAACTACTCCTTAGTTTGTTAGGGAGACTGTTGGTAAGAGTATAGCATTTAAAGATTATTAGATTTCTAGAAGACAACATAATGAGGATGTACTCTGATTCACAGATGATGAATTCTTTAAAAATGTGTAAGGAAATATGAACATTGCATCTCTATTTTTGCATGTGTATAACTGTACACTATATTACCAGTACTTTGTGGAAAACTTTAAAATGTGAATTTTAGTAGTTTCATTTTATTATATAAGAAAACAATGCTTTAACATTTTTGGTTTGGTTTAGTTTGGTTTGATTTGGTTTGGGGCTATTAACATTCTTAGTTTAAAACATCTCAACAATGAGCCACAAGTTATTTTATTTACTCATTTCAAAGCATGAAACTAACTAATTTGAAATCTTCATCATCTTTAAGAGTATTTCCAAAACTATATGGTTTTAGTCCTCATGAAATACAATAAGAAAATGAAAAGAAATATTGTGATTTTTCTTTTTACTTTTAAAGTACATTTGGATTTGTACAATATAAACTGTGACAAAGCTTTTGAGAACTTTTTGTGAACTGGGAAATATGTTAATATTATTCTAAAACTATTTAATGTTTCATAGGCATCAGAATTCAACCCCTAAGAAATTCTTACTCAGTAACATTCAATTTTATACAGTTGAGTCTGTACTTTTTAAAAAGTGACTATGCTTTATCTGTAAATTTTTTTAGCAAATGAAAATGTTCAGATTTCACAAAACCATAAGGCAAAAATCACTTTATGGACAATACACAAGAAAAAAAGTTTAAATTCCAAATAGTTCAACATAGATTTAAAATTTATAATTTTACAATAATTATTAAATATAAAATGGTAAATTTATATTAAATATAAAATTACTTAATTTTGATGTTTAGGTTCATCAGTTCAGTAATAAGTCAACAGAAATGGCTTTAAGAGTGGCATCTCTTGATTATCTTGGAACTGTTGCTGCACGACTAAGGAAAGATGCTGTTACAAGCAAAATGGATCAAGGCTCTATTGAACGAATTTTAAAACAGGTATTGAGATAAAGATTTAAAATTATGGAGATAAATAATAGTTAATTTCTTTAGATGTTTTTACATTAGTGTTTTATTTGTAGTTTCAAAATAAGATTTATACTTCTAAAAGTGGACTTTTTGAAGTTCCAAAGATGAATTTAATACTTTAGGGTGAATTATGTAAAGTCCTTAGTTTACTTTTTTTTTTTAACTACTGTTGTGAATGCATAATATTATTTTTATATTTGGTTTGGCTTAATGGAGATATAGCTCAGTGGTAAAGTGGTCACCTAGAATGCTTACAGCCTAGGGTTTCAATTCTTAGCATCACCAAAACAAAACAAAAAAAGCTATGTTTGGTTTGACATTTAAATTTTTTTAATTACTAAGATGGTGATGTGGCGTGCCCATTCAGATTATTTTGTATCTTTAAATGTTGTACATCTTATATTAGGGAGGGTTGGAGAGGGCTTCTTTTCAGATTATATTATTAAAGAGTGTTCATCTAAGGGAAAAGTTGTTTTATTGTTTCATATATTCTTTTTAAAAAAAATATTTTGTTAGTTGTTGATGGAACTTTATTGACTTATTTGTGGTGCTGAGAATAGAACCCAATGCCTCACACATTCTAGGCAAGCACTCCACCACTGAGCCACCACCCTAGCCCTTTTTTATATTCTTTCAAAGTATGGATAAAAAATTAATTTTCTAGTCTTATGTTCAAAACTGTGTCCACGTTGGTAGAAACGCCTGTTTTTCACAATTTGTTACATTTGCTTTGTCATTCTCTTTCAAAGTATGCACATCTTTTTTTTTAATGTTTATTTTTTAGATTTTTTTTTTTTTTAGGTGAACACAATATCTTTATTTTATTTTTATGTGGTGCTAAGGATAGAACCCAGTGCCTCACGCATGCCAGGCGAGCACGCTACCAGTTGAGCCACATCCCAAGCCCCTGCACATCTTTTTGTGGGACTGTGATGGAACAAAGGAAACTCCATCTACTGAGTTATGTCCCCAGTTCTTTTCTTTATTTTTATTTTGAGAAAGAGTCTCACTAAGTTGCCAAGGCTAACCTTAAACTTGTAATCCTCCTGCCTCAGTCTCCCAAGTCTCAGGGATTACAGGCGTGTACCACTACACCCTGCTTATATATGCACTTATTATTATTTTTAAAAATATTTTCTGAACCATTCGTGGTTAAATTAGACATAATACCCCTATTATCCCTACTGTATTCTCTAGAACATTGGTTTTCAAATTGTGATTCCCTGTCAAGCTGCACCGATATTTATATGACATGGGAACTTCTTAGAAGTATAAATTTTTTAGGACCTTCTCTGTGTTTACTGAATCAAAAATTCTCAGAGTGTGGCAGTTACTCCTCCAGGTGATTGTAATGAATGCTAAAGTTTGAGAGCCACTGTTTAGTGTATATTTCTGCAAATAAGAGCTCTCACTTAAATATCCATAGTATAGCTATCAAAAGTGAAAAATTATCATTAATGTTAATATAAATACTACTATCTAATGTAATACTATCATTCCTATTCTATTTAATAGATTATAACTTACTGCTACATTATTTTAATGTTCAAATTATCCTACATTTGCCCAATTTGACTCTGTAAGCAGTCTTTTGTGTCCTTTTGATATGTCCCATCATTCTTTAAGGACTTTTCTGGAACAGCTTGGTGTTTCAGAGACACTTTTTACTTTTCCTGCCTAACCCTGCCCTGGGATCAGCTATTTCTCCAAAGAATCCTCTTCCTTCTTAGTGAATGGTAATGTGGAAACCAAGATGTATATTGACCTTCAATATTTCCTTGAGAGGCCCTGGAACCTGTTATGCCATATATGACTGTGTAGATTGTTCACTCAAGGGGAGGAATCATTTGTGGGTGGAAAATGTTTTTCCAAATATCATTTGTAAATATGAAAGCATACTTTCAAATTGTTTTTGAAGTTTATAGAATGTTTCAGTTTCACCACCCTCCTAGATCAGGGGTTACCTTAATCTTTGCTTTCTTTTTTGAGATATAGTCTAAAGTATGTGTTTGGCATTTCACATGCTAAAGCTAAAACTGCTAAAGGAATAACTGTGTACAAAAATATCAGCTCACAGTTAATTTCTGCCTCTTTAAAATTCTTGACAAAAACTAAACATTTATCCTTTTATGCACCTAATTCAGTAAACAGCTCACCTGTTATCTAATATCCTACATGAAATAAGTACTATTGTCATATTACTAATAAGGAAAAAATATTTCCCTTCACAATGTTCTTTTTAAATAATGTCTTAAAGAAATTTGTAATGCTTGGGGCTGGGGCTGGAGCTCAGTGGTAGCACACTTGCCTAGCATGTGTGAGGCACTGGGTTGTATTCTCAGCACCATTATAAATAAATAAAATAGTTATCAACAACTAAAAAATTTGTAATGCTTATTAATACAGATGATAACAATTTCCATTTATTGATTTAAAAGTTTGAAGACCAGGATTTTCCTACATCTGAAGATTTAACAGATTGTTCTGATAACTTTTATGTCAATTACTTGTAAGCTTTTTAAATGAAATATGACATGTAGTTCATAAAAATAAAAACTAACCTCATCTATTAATTTATATTTTCAGAAGTCGTTTTTCTGTTCCTTCCTTTGAGTTGCTATAATTATATTTTCACTTTTAATATTAACGTTTCTTCTCTTAGATTTGTGTTTATATATAGACAATTTGCTAAAACATAACAGTAATATCTTTTTGGTTCCTAATTGATTTATTTTATAGGTTTCTGGAGGAGAAGATGAAATCCAGCAATTGCAAAAAGCATTGCTTGATTACTTGGATGAGAACACTGAAACTGACCCTTCACTAGTGGTAAGATTGTTTGCTTTTTTAATTTAAATTTGGTCTTAAGAAACTTTGGAAATGAAGAGGAAAACTTAAGTTGTTTTGGAATATTGATTTTGAAACAAAAAATTACTTGGTCTTCTAAATAGAAAAGAATGGTTAACTGTTATTTTGTCTGATGTGGGATTCTGATTACAGATACCATAAGCTGAACAAAAAGAACTTGTGTAAAAAGGGGAATATTTGGGCTGCACATGTGGCTAATACCTGTAATCCCAGCCAGCTCTTGGGAGGCTGAGGCAGGAGGATCGTGACTTCAAAGATGCCCTTAGCAACTTAGTGAAGCCCTAAGCAACTGAGTAATATCCTGTCTCTAAATAAAAAGGGTTGGCGATGTGGCTCAGTCATTAAGTGCCCCTGGGGTTCTATTCTTGATACCAAAAAAAGGAGGGTGGGAATACTTGGAAATCTTCTCATTAATTGTCTTTGAATCTAGGGTAGGTTTTTGCCCCTCAGGATAGGTATATGTGATACATAGATGATATCTTCGCATTATTTTTTTAATTATTATATTTTATATATAACCATTTTTATGTGTAATCTTTATTTTTATGTAAGTTATATAAACTACCCAAAGTATTCGTATAATAGGCCATGTATAAAATTTGTAAAGTATGTTAAAGAAAAGGATGAGTATATTGGAGTATTATGTTTTTGCTGAATGGCTATTCTGCTGAATGAGATTGGAGACCAACACATTATTCAGCCAACTCCTGCAAGTTTTCAATTTGTATTCATAGAACAGATTTATAGGTGTGCCTCCATATTAAACTATTTCAATGTAACTGGCCTTTGCATTTCTTAGAAAAGTAAAACAAGGTTTGAAAATGGATGGAGTCTTCTACCTTCAGTATTTTATCCATTTATTCTAAACTTTACTAGTTGACCCATAACCTGTCTAATCTTACTAATTCATGTGATATGCCCTTGGTTAAGTAATTGATAGTAGTATTTTATATTTCATACAGATGTATTTATTATCTTTCGACCTCATTAGTATAAGTGTTTTATCAAGTCTAACTAGTAAGTTTTCTATTATCCAGGCTATTCCCAATTTTCTGTTCTTAAAATTGGATTTTTTATGATATGAGTTGGTTTACAGTAAACCTGAATAGTTGTATTTCTGATTGTGAACATTCTAACTTTATTAATGACTGCAAATGTTGTTACTAATTTCATCAAGCTTATCTATCTAATTTCTTTCCAGTTTTCTCGTAAATTCTATATAGCCCAGTGGTTTCGTGACACAACTCTGGAAACAGAGAAAGCAATGAAATCACAAAAAGATGAAGAATCATCTGAAGGAACACATCATGCAAAAGAAATTGAGACAACTGGTCAAATTATGCATCGAGCTGAAAACCGGAAAAAGTTTCTTAGAAGCATTATCAAAACCACACCGTCTCAGTTCAGCACATTAAAGTAAGATCCAGGGAGAAAATGTATTAGATGTATAGATTGCTTTGATACCTATTTACAAAAAAAAAAAAAAAAAATTAAAATTTTAATGACTTTTTGTTGCAGGATGAACTCTGACACCGTGGACTATGATGATGCTTGCTTGATTGTTCGATACTTGGCCTCTATGAGGCCGTTTGCCCAGAGCTTTGATATTTATTTGACACAGGTAAACTGGGCCAGAATTCCTTATACAGTGTTGTTGATTTTTTTGATTCTGGATGCTTATGGAGTAGCATATAATATCTACTTATTGTTGAACACAAATATTTCAGAGATTATGGAAATAGGATTTGTTGTAATATTCCATATTTGTTAAGATGCCATTGTTCTACATGTCCTTTTTATGTTGGTTGTTTTGTTCTACAAATACCTGCGTATATATCTGTATGAATAGACACAGGGTATATGGGTAGTGAGGTTGTACAAAATTATTCAGTTGATCAAATTATGTTTGAATGATACTAAATATTCTTTATTAAAGTTCACATAACAAGATTTTAGTGTGACTGTAGATTCTCAAAAAGGAAACATAACAGTTGGTGTAGTTGAGAATGCTTAGCTGAAAGAGACCCTGAAGTATAGAATGCTACACTTCCAAAAGGTACTGATCTTTAAAGTTTGGGATCAGTAAGATAATGAATCTTGTACTCACGTATATACAAATTCAAAGGAGATAAATAATAGATTGTTTTCTTTTGTATGTCTTCATCTATGCTTTGTTAAATTTTATGTTTTAAAACTTGCAAAATGTCAATGTTTGCTTGGCAGATACTTCGAGTTCTTGGTGAAAATGCAATTGCTGTTCGAACAAAAGCCATGAAGTGTTTATCCGAAGTTGTTGCTGTAGACCCCAGTATTCTAGCAAGGGTAAAGAGAGCAAAAATAATTTTCTTCCTCATGTTTTCTAGTGAGATTAAAATATTATCTCTACTTAATATAAATTATAATATCTTTTTTTCATTAGCTTGATATGCAGCGAGGAGTTCATGGACGACTGATGGATAATTCCACTAGTGTTCGAGAAGCAGCAGTAGAATTACTAGGTCGATTTGTCCTTTGTCGACCTCAGCTTGCTGAACAGTATTATGATATGCTGATTGAAAGAATATTGGTATGTTTGTTTTGCCATTTTTATAATGAATGCAATTTCGACTTTAAAATATCACAGTTTTAAAATGATAAACTAGAAAAGAGACTCACTTCTTAGTATCATAAAGCAAATCATTGGCAAAAATTGTATTCCTCTTTTCAGTCATGGCAGTTTACAGTGAGTAAATGATAGGAAATGAGATAATTATTTTTAGACAGGAATCTAGAGTAATTATATATTTATACATATGTATGTATATATATAAACAAGAAGAATTATTTCAGTGAGAGACAATTATAGAACATTGGTATCTGAGAATATTTTTGGATCCTTTATATGTATCTGCATGTTTCCTTAAAGCTAAATTATGGTAAGCCTCAGATACCTGCAAGTTAAGCCAGAAAGTTACTTGAGATTTAAGAATGAACTTAAGGGCTGGGGTTGTGCTCAGAGGTAGAGTGCTCGCCTACCATGCGTGAGGGACTGGTCGACCCTCAGTACCACATAAAAATAAAATATTGTGTCCACTTATAACTAAAGAATAAATTTTTAAAAATAAATTTATTTAAAAAAAAAAGAATGAACTTAAGAAATACTGTTCTAAGTTATTCTTTCCTTGCATATCATAGAATTTTCTGGCCCTGAAGGATTTTCCTGGAAAATAAAAGAAAACATTGGCATTCAGAAATGACTATTCTTCTTACCGCCCATTGTAGGCACATTGACTTCTTTTTGTATATTCAGCATAGATACATTAATACACAAGATTAGATGTGCATATAGTGAAAAGAATTTGTTTTATCATCATTAGTCAAATATCAGAGTATTGTGTAATTGAGCATTATAGAGTAATTTTCAGCCTCTGCTAGGCATTAATTAATTTTCATTGAATAAGAAAAGGGTAGAAGAATTTTTTCCCTTTTTGTGCCTTTCCCCAAGAATAAAGGATATAATTAATAGGATTCTCAAATATCTAATGAACTCAGATAGAATTAATCCTAGAAGAATATCCTAAAATGTTCTTAGGACTGCTGAACTGTATATGAGAAATTAAAAATTTATATATTAAGCATCTAGAGTTTGTTATTTATTTTAAAAACTGTTAGGGTTTATTATAAAAACTGTTAGGGTTGAGGTGAGGATGTAGCTCATTGGTAGAGCTCTCACCTGTCATCCATAAGGCCCTGGGTTCTATCCAGAATAACACACACACACACAAATTTAATATGAAAATGTATAAATTAAAGGAAAATAAAAAACCACCTTTCTATTTCACATGTGTTTTTGCTAGATTATTTTAAATTAAATTATAAATATTTTACTATTTTTCCCAAAGATACTTCAACTTGCAGTGCCAAAAAATAAAGATATTATAAACAAACCCTATCTTACCTAACCAAACTAACACTTTCTAACATCATCTAATAATCAGTTCATATTCACATTTTCCTATTCTTCCCAAAATAATGTCTTTTCCAGTTTTGTTTTGAGTGTGTGTTTTTTATTGTTGTTTTTTTTAATGCCTCAGATAGCACATTGCATTTGGGGATCTTAAAATTGAACTCTATTCTCCCACTTTTTTATACTTTCCCCTTAACTGAATAATTTTAAAGACCAGGAATTTTATTATTTTTCCATGGTTTAATATATAATTTGTCCCTTCTTGCATTTCCTGCAAGCCTAAATTAGGTAGTGTCAAAGGTTTTATTAGTTTCCATTTAATATTTTTTGTTAATTCTACTATATAGATGCTTCTTCCCTGCCAGACACTGTTCTAAAAGCTTTGTAATTTTTATCCCACTTAACTCTGGAAAGCTTGTATCTAGTACTAAACTATAGAAAATGTTTCGAATATTTATTTTAAAGTACAGACAATATCATAAGATTATCCATATTTGTAATAACATTAATAAGAAAGCATGTAAAGAGTAAATGTGCCAGGCATAATGATGTACAACTGGAATTCCCATGGCCCAGGAGGCTAATGCAGGAGAATCTCGAATTCAAAGGCAGCCTCATCAATTTAGCCAGGCCCTGTCTGTAAATAAATTATAAAAAGGGCTGGGGATGTGGCTTAGTGGTTAAGCATCCCCAGTTCAATCCCCAGTACCAAAAATAAAAGAGTAAATGTTTGGACCATGTTTATCATATTAACATATAGTGAATGTGATGGTTTGATATATAATTACTAATTTTATCAAATTGTATTCTCCTAAAGCATTTGAAAATTTTCTAACAATTGAAAATACCTTTCTGCTCTTAGGATACTGGTATCAGCGTCAGGAAAAGGGTAATAAAGATTCTAAGAGACATCTGTATTGAACAACCAACATTTCCAAAAATTACAGAAATGTGTGTAAAAATGATTCGAAGAGTCAATGATGAAGAAGGCATAAAGGTAAGATGAAAATTTACTAATATAAAATTTATTTTTCATAAATATTTGAAATAATGCATGTTTATTACATCTAAATTTTTTTGCTTTAAATATATGCTTTACAAGTGAATCAACATTTTTGGTTTGTTAAGTTAAGAAAAAGACATATTTGACACTCTTTCTTTCTTTGTTACCTGGGATTGAAGCTGGAGTGCTTTACCACTAAGCTATTTCCCCGATCTTTTCTATTTTTTATTTTGTGACAGGATCTTATCACTGAGGCTGGCATTGAACTTGCAATCCTCCTCCTGCCTCAGCCTCCCAAATCACTGGAATTATAGGTGTACACTCCATGCAATCTGCTTAAGTAAATACTTTATTAAAATTCTAATCCTAAATTGTAATTTCCATATATACATATACACACACACACACACACACACGCATACACTTATAATCATTTATTTGTCCCTAGTTTTTTAAGTTGAACAAGCACTGTAAAAATGTCTCTCTTAAAATGCAGTAAAAATAGCCAGATTTTGTGGTTCACGCCTGTAATCCCAGTGACTCAGGAAGCTGAGGCAGGAGGATCACAAGTTTAAAGTCAGCCACAGCAATTTAGTGAGGCCCTAAGCAATTTAGCGAGACCCTGTCTCAAAATTTAAGAAAAATGAAAAGGCTGGGGATGTGGATCAGTGGTTAAGCAACCCTGGATTCAGTCCCTGTAGCCAAAAAAAAGGGCAAAGAAATACTTTTTGTTGGATCAAAAATATTTGTATACTAAGCATAGGTTCTAGGCTAGGCATAATATCACCCAAATTATTTAAAATTTGGGTGATATTAAATTTACCAAAATGAAAAGTTTTTAATTTCAAAAAATTAATGGTGATTTTAATTATAAGGAAATTCATACCAGAAACTTTTGGGAATTTTGTTTTGGCTAAATAGGCCTTGTGTTGGACCTAATGAGAATTTGGAGTTGACAATTTGCCATATTTGTTGTAGTTACTTAATTTGAAATTTGTTTTCTTCTAGAAATTAGTAAATGAAACATTCCAAAAACTCTGGTTTACTCCAACTCCACACAATGACAAAGAAGCAATGACGAGGAAAATTTTAAACATCACTGATGTGGTAAGAAAGATAAACAAGTGTGTGGTCACTGTGGGTCCAAACCTAACTGAGACCCATTGTATCTTATGAAGGGGGAGAGAAATGTGTTGAGATATTTGGTTTTAATCTTTACATTTAGTACTACTTCCTGCATATTTTTGAAGTTTCTCAACAGACACAAGTAAGATTGAAATTGATGTCTTCCAAATGCCACAACTTCTTGGCATTTGTTAGTGTAAGCTTTTATTGATCATCTTCTTGTCTTCCAACAGTTGAAATCAGAGAGAGAAAAAAGAATAGATAGTAGCCAAAGGACAGCAACATACAATTCAGAAAATATGAAGTCAGTTTACCTTCATTTTGGTTTTTAAGCTATAATTTTTGACCCCAAATTTGTTCATGTTTTGAATATAAGAAATTTTATATACTCAGTATTTATATTTTGAATATAAGAGATTTTTTATGCTCAGTGACATGATCATCTACATTTTCACTGATCCCTTTAAACCTACCATAAAGAAGGTTAAGAAACAAATATCTTTATTTTTATTGTTTTAGACCTTACAGATTTTTCTGATACAATGCACTTTAAGTTATTATACAAAATTTAGTTCCATATTAATCCTCAATATATTAAATTAATTGATTGCTTTGGAATAAAATTCTGTAACATTGGCAAATGTTTAAATAACTGATAAAAGATAGTTTAACAAAAGTATGATGTTTGGTTTGTTTTGTTTTTTTGTGGTGTTGGAAATCAAAACCTAGGGCCGTGAGCATGTTAGGCAAGCTCTACCCTAAGATACATCCCCAGCCCCCAAAAGTATGTTTTTTTTTTTAAATAAATTTCTAACTTTGATAGTTTCACCATCAATTATTTCCCCCAGGTTGCAGCATGCAGAGATACTGGATATGACTGGTTTGAACAACTTCTTCAAAATGTGAGTATTATTTTGACTTCTGATGATATGAAATTTATATAAGGTGGTTCTATACAGACTTTATGATCTTAAAAAATTGTTTTTTAGTTATTTTGTTAAATATTTGTCTTTTGATGAGAGACATTTATTTCAGTATGCTAGGCTGAATGTTTTTAATTTCCCTAGGATATGATCCATTATTCCATTGCCTGTTTTTGAACCACTAATGAAAATTCTTTATTTCTGTCTTTTGAGATTATGTATTTTTTTTATCCCTTTAATTAATAATAGACATAATATATACAAATAGATATACATATTGCCTATGTTACTTGTCATATTATAAAATCCATAGAATTTCCTTTAGTGGTGTAGATATAACAAAAAATTTGTTTTGTGAATGGAAATGTTTCTCTAAGAATTTTAAATTATTTTAATTTCAGAAACTTTCAAATAAAAATATTCATCACTCAGCTTCAAAAGTTAGCATTTTTTCAGTCTTGTTTTATCTATCCTCTCATCTTTTCTCTTTCTTCCTTTCTCTTTCTTTTTAAATTTTACCCTCCTGTAATAATTTTTAAACAAATCTCAAGCTTTATATTTATTCCAACCATAAACATACAATACTAACTCTAACAGGTAATTCCCACATTCTATATTTTGTAGATCTCATCTAATGTCTTTGAAGTTGTTTCTCTATCCAACATTTTTCCTATAAACACCAGGTTAGATCTAGAGGCTTAAATAAAATTGAAGTTCAGTGTTTAGGATAAGGACACAAATACTTCACAGACAGTGGTGAATATTATTGCATCACATCAAAAAGCACATAATATCTAGGCCTGTCCTTAGTGATTGATCTTTGAGTTTAGGTGTTGTCAGTGTGATGCATTATATAAGTCTCTCAGACTGGTTTTTATGATCATTATCTAGACTCAATATTTCTTTCATTCTTAATGTATTAATTAGGTGGGACTTTTCTCTAAAAATATTTTTTTAGGCCAGGTACAGTGGTGTACACCTGCAATTTCAGCCACTCAGGAGGCTGAGTCAGGAGGATCATTTAAATTTAAGGCCAGCCTCAGCAACTTAGCAAAACCCTGTCTCAGAATAAAAACTAAAAAGACTGAGGATGTACATTAGTGGGTTTTTTTTTTTTTAAGTGCCCCTATATTTAATTCCCTGTCCAAAAGCAAAAAAAGAGAATTTAAAATTTTTAAGTTTTATTCCTGATTAACTATCTGGTTACTGTGAAATACAATTTGTACAGAAAATGCTTGATTATTTTATACTGTCAATTTTCAGAATGAATTTTATCAACATTCAGAGGTGACTGTTGAGTTTTGTTCATTTTTTAATCAGTGTGAACTAATAGATTATGTATGTTATATATTTTATTGCAATCATGATTTGTTTTGAATCTCAAATTCTCCCATCTTTTTCTAGTAGTAGTCTGTTCAGGTTAGTCCTGTATACTTTTTTTTTTTTTTTGTAAATTGGGATGGTATGGGATTTGATTGTAGGAGCTTACGCACAAAGAATTAAATGTAGCTATAAGAAATTACATTATTTGGGATTACTAAAAAGAATCTAAAATAATATCACTGAATTAGAGCTGTGTATTGTGGGCAAGTTAGAAGCAAAGGGGATATGTCCATCCAGATTCATGATCTTTTAACAGTGATAGTTTTATTCTTACATTTTTTGTATCTTTGCTCTACAATCCTATTTAGTTAGCTAACTAATTGTCCATTCAATTCATGCCTCCTATACTTTCTTACTTTTAGTTTCTACCAGCAATTTAGTTTCTAATAACATTCTTACTTTGTGTTCTAGTTTCTTAAACAAGCAGAGTTTGATTTGATGAAGGAAATAAAGCTCAAAAATATTTATGCAAATACATGTGACAGACATGATCACCCTTAGTAATTTTAACAATATGTATGCATAAGTTTTAAGAGAAGCTAGGAAGAATAAAACAATGGACTGTTAAAGTTATTGGAAATTCTTGAATATTATGTTCACACATATATATACATTCTACTCAGTACAATTTCATATATTTCTAATTTTTGTTTTGGGGTTGTGTTCATTTCTTGTAGATCAGTGGTTTCCCATTTATGGAATTAACTTCTTAGGGAACCATGAAGTACTACACTAAATAGCTTGAAATTCATGTATATACCAAGTTCTGCCCATTGACTAAGTATTTATGTTAAAATATCACTTTTAAAAGATCTGTGGAGTAGACAAAGGGAAATAAAGAGAAGGGAGGAGGAATGGAATTAGGAAACACAGTGAAATGAATCTGACCTAACATTCCTATGTACAAATATGAATAAACCCCAGTAATTATAGGGCTGGGGTTGTGCTCAGCGGTGGAGCGCTTGCCTAGCATGTGTGAGGCCCTGGGTTCTATCCTTAGCACCAAATAAAAATAAATAAATAAAGTAAAGATATTGTATCCAACTATAACTAAAAAATAAATTTAAGAAATAAATATAAGTAAATAGCAGAAAGATCAGTAGAGGAAAGGGAGAAGAAGTATTGGGGACTAAATTAGAGCAAATTATATTTCATACTTTTGTAATTATGTCAAATGAAATCTATTGTCATGTATAACTAAAAAAAATCAAGAAAATAAATGTAAAATAAAATATCACTTTTAAATATATGGAGCTAGCTGGGCCCAGTGGTGCACACCTGTAATCCCTAGGGAGACAAAGACAGAAGTATTATGAATTCTGAGGCAGCCTCAGCAACTTGGTGAGACCCGCTCTCAAAATAAAACATAAAAAGGGCTGGAGATGAGGCTCAGTGGTTAAGGGTCTCTGAGTTCAATCCTCAGTATTAAAAAAAAAAAAAAAGTATGAAGGTATCATTTCCTTTAAAACCTTAAATGAAAAAAAAATAAAAATTTTAAATGAATGAAGTCATATTTGAGTTTTGTGCCATAGTTAAGTAATACATGAAAGAATAACTTATAAAGGTTCCCTTTTTTATATTTTTAGTTGTAGATAAACACAATAGCTTTATTTTATTTATTTATTTTTATGTGGTGCTGAGGATTGAACCCAGTGCCTCATACATGTGAGGCAAGCACTCTACCACTGAGCCACAACCCCAGCCCTCACATATTTTTATTTCTAAAAAAAAAAAAAAAAAAAAATTCAAATTAGTTTAACCATTACCATATGTTTAGTACTTTCCTAAGAAGCTCTACATTAACAGCCTTCAAAAGGTACTATCATAGCCCTGTGATAGGTACACTAAAACTGAATTGATTTTTATAGTGCTATTTATTTTAATTAGCTTATAATCCAAAACTGGTCAATTTTTAGTGTATGAAGAAAATTCACACAATGAAAAAAATAAGGATGGTCCCATGTTTTCTCTCTTTCTGGGTAATATGATCCATAGTATGGTCTTCTTGAAGTTTACAGTTAAACACTACCTCTGTCGACCAGTAAATGAATAAACTAACTGTGATGATTCTATACAATGTAATAGTACTCTGCATCAGAAAGAAACCAGAATATTAATACATACATCATAAATGACCAATGAAATATTATGCAGAATGAAATTAGACTTACTGAGGTGTGTATGTCATTATTCCATTTATATAAAATTATATAACAGACCAAACTATTTGTATTAGAAAAATTCAGAGGAATGGTTGAAGAGAGTTGGAGATTGGGAAAGAACATGAGGGAGCTTTCAGGGATTATTTATAGTAATGCTGTATGTCAGTGTTACTAATTGGTGCATCTGTATTACCTGAGGCATTCTTAGAAGTGTAAATTCTCATGCCCTTTCCCAGATTTAATGAATCAGTAACTCTGAGGATAGGGCCCATCATTCTATACTTCAATAATCTCTCCGAATGATGCTGATGAAAGGTAAAAACTGAGATCTCTATTCTCTATCGTGGTGTAGGGGTTTGTGAGGTATAATGGTGAATCTGACAAAAGTGAGCAAAGATATGCTGAAGATTTACCCATTTTATTACATATACATTTTATCTCGGAGGGAAAAGAGGGGCATATACTAGTAGTTTGCAAATTACTTTGAAATGCATCAAAAGTAAAATAGAAGGTACTGCAGATATAGCTCAGTGATAGAGTATGTGTTTAATAAAATATTAATGGTATAAAATCTAAAGGGTAAGTTGAGTGTATTCATGGTGAAAGAATTTTTTAACTTATTTGTATGCTCAAAATTTTCATAATAAAATATTACTGTGAAGTACCTAAATCATTTGGTATGTTGATACCTTTAAAACATTTTTAGCTAGGAAAAATACTGTATTAGAAAATTTTATGTACCTTAATTAGTATATTGTGAGTGCACAGCTAGTATACATGCATGTGATTAAAAGAAATGATCATTTCCAAGGATATAAGAAAAAAGTTAATAAAATTTAATACCTTTGAGTAATAAATTATAATAAAATATGAATTCATTAATTTGACAGAGAATAAACTATAAAACCTAAAATAAAAATAATGCAAAATGAGGAACTGTTAAGGGATTTTATCAAAATCAAGAATACAAAATATTCATCATGTGGCTGTGGTTATAGTTCAGTAGTAGAGCTCTTGCCTATCACGTGTAAGGCACTGGGTATGATCCTTAGCACCACATAAAAGGTAAATAAAAGATATTTTTAAAAAATATTCATCTTTTATGCCAAGATGATCATAAAGTGTACTTGGAAATGTAAAGGCAAACAAAAACAACTAAGCTACTGTTAGAACTTATTTTTAAAGATAAAGTAAATGAAGATATAACAATAATAAATAGATAATACTAAACATACCAGGAGAACAAGATAGCCTAGACCTACATTTGCTATTAAGATGTGGCAGTGCAGATTATGGAAGAAATGAGGTTGGAGCATTTGACTATTCATCAGATTTTTTTTTTAAATCGATTCTACTTGAACTCAAAAATCAACTCCATATAGATTTAAAAAAAAAAAAAAACCTTTGAAATTTTTAAGCAGAAAATAATCGGTGAGTACATTTTTTTTAACCTTTGTGTAGGGAATGATTTAAAGAAGTTACAAAAAAACTGAACCTTAAAAGACAGATAAGTTTCACTGTCTTAAAATGAAGAACATTTTTAAATCAAAAGACATCTTAAAGGAAGAAGATAAGTCACAGAGAAAATATACTTGACATACACATAACCACCAAAGAATTAATATTAACAATCTATGTAGAATTTCTTTGTTTACAAGCAACATAAGAGTTCTAGTAGGATAATAGGTAAAAGGCTTAAACTGTGTTTCATAGGAGGAAAAAAAAACGGTTTAAACTTGTGCTGTTGCAAACTAGCTACATGCATTTTTGAAAAGTTAATTTGTAATTTTGCTTAATTTTTACTTAATTTTAGTTCCTCAATCCCACTAACCAGTGTTTAAAAGCCACTTATGACTTATGGCAAACATATTGGATAAGTTTCTTAACAGATATAGAACATTTGCATTATTGCATAAAGTTATAATCTGACATTACTGAAATTCTTAATAGAAATAAAATATAAATTTTGATTCCTTTAATATCTCCAGAATTGTTTTAACTAATCATTATTAGCAAAACAGATATACCTTAATGATTTTTTCCTTGGATCTATCATGAAAGATTGGATTAATGCCATTAAATTAGAAGTGATCTCTATTTTCATCTCATTATTCATAGTATTTTTAGCATTTTTTATAAATGATTTAGTAGAAGATAATAGAAGAAATTATTTTGTGTTTGCCAAATTTGAGATGTAATCACATACAGATACAGTTATTAATTCTTTAAAATAATTAAATTAGTACCGAATGATATTCTTTGTTTGGGGTTGGAATAACAGAGAGAAGGAATATCTCATATTCTACTTCAGGTCCAACACACAGCATAATAAAATCGTTTGAAAGTATTTGTAAATTATTGGTTTGTATTTTTAAACATGTCATATATTTTTGTTATTAATTTGACTTTCAATATTTGTTAATGACAAATTGAAAAGCATATTACTTACAGACACGTTTAATGTGTTTATTATTATTGCCTAATGAATAATTATACTGGGATTTTTTTTTTATATATATATACGTATATAGTTGTTGAAGTCCGAAGAGGATTCCTCATATAAACCTGTGAAGAAAGCTTGTACTCAACTTGTTGATAACCTAGTTGAGCACATTCTTAAATATGAGGAATCTCTAGCTGGTAAGACATTTTATCTATTGGTCCTTAAGTTTGATATTATAAGATATTTTAAAATACTTTGGACACATTTCTCATTTTTACCTCTGATTCTGCTTGCCTAATAATTATCTACTTTACTTTTCAGTGAAGTTTCTTTTTATTGTATAAATATCTGTTTAATGATGCATTCTACATTATATTTTTAGAGATGACTAAAATTATCTAGCACAATATAGTGAAAACATAAGCCTCATCTCTTCTACATATCTTTCAGTCCAGGGTCTCAAATGTATTTAGGTAATGGTACTTATCACAAAACTATTTGATATCTTTTAAATCACATAAAATTTTCTCTCAAATGAAATTATTTTACTATTTTGTATTATCTATCACACTATTTATTAGTTACAAATCTGAAATTTTCATCAGTTGTAAATAATTATAGAAAAATACGAAAGTCATAATTGATACCTATTAGCTGAAAGCATGTAAGATAAACATTATTTTCCATCTCCTAAAGCACATTAAGGAGAAAGAACAATTAGACTCAGTCATTCTTCATGCTGGGGACAGATAAGTGTCTTAACAGAGATACCATTTATGACACCTAAGGAAATTGTTGATAATTCTTAATATTTTTATAGCATTTTTTTTCTTCAATTTTTTTCCCATTTTCCATGTGTACCTCTTTTTCCCTTTTATCTCCTTGTTCTGTTTTTTATTCTGGTTTTCTTCATCCTAGATTTTAACGGTGATACTGATGTTCTGTCCGTTCTTGTTAAAATTTGCTAATTCCCTCAAAAAATTAGTTTCCTATGAACTAGTGTATCTCCTAATTAGTATCATTTTCTTCCCACCTGAAGAGCATTTTTTTAACATCACTTTTATTTTTTAACATTTTTCAGCTAGAGCAGCATCCCTTTTTTCCCCCAGTATCCCTTAAAAACAGTATCACCTTAGCTAAATTGTTTTTGTTCCTCTTTATACCACATTTATTCCCAAAACCCATCCTTGAACTTCCCAACTTCCATTTTACTTTTTTAACTTTAGTCCTATCCTCTTAGTGTGAAACTTGCCTTACATAGTGATGTCTCTTTGTCCTTTATCTTCAGTGTATTTAATTTCTATAACAGAAAAAAAATGCAGAATAGTATCATAAGAAATGCTAGTCTATTGTATTGAGACTATCCTGAATCTATTTAAGGGATAATATTGAATAATTGAAATAATATTCTGTATTATTTCCTCTGCTTTGTCATATTTTAGTGTTTTATTTCTCTGTTTTTTCAGACTCTGACAATAAAGGTGTGAATTCTGGAAGATTGGTAGCTTGCATAACCACTTTATTCTTATTCAGCAAAATAAGACCACAACTCATGGTTAAACATGCCATGACTATGCAACCATACCTTACCACTAAGTGTAGTGTAAGTATAATGTTATCTTAATGTTCTTTCTTACGTTAAACTTCCAAGTATTTTAAATTTAGAATTCACATTTGTTACCACATTCTCACTGACAGATCAACTTTGTCATTTACTTAAATGTACATTCTAATATTTGTAGCAAGTATATTTTAAATAAAATTTAGGTTTCATTTCTCTGTAAGTTCCTCAAGACAAATCCTCAATAATTACTTAATACATGCAGCTATTATTAAAACCGCAAAGGTGAATGAAGCAGAGTTCCTGTCTTTGAGAAACTTATTGTCTTTTGGATTCTGAGTTCGCCTTTCCTTTGTTTGTCATTTAGAATATATTTTTATTAATCATTTTTATAGCAGAAGTATATTGAATATGGAAGATCTAGTATCACACCAGAGATATTAGACTAATTAATATTAGATATTAGATATTAATGTTGATACTTTAGATCAACATTAACATACGGTTTTCCAAAATAAAATCCAAAAATTAAAATTGAAGTAAAGCAATTTAGCAAATAAATTGAGATTTTTTTAAAAAATATATGTAAGTCAGCATTGTGGATGTGTTATCTGTTACAAATGCTAAATTTTAAAATACTAAAATAAGTTCAACATACTATGTTTTCAGTATTTCTAAGGAGCTAATTGTAACTGTTTCTCTACTATATTCGTTTTTCTTTGCTGCTGTTTTAAATAATCTGAATTATAAGTGAATGTGAAAACCTCAGAATTTAAGAGTATTTTGAGGACTTAGGAGAGTATCAGAGGATAAAAAATACTTTAAAAACAACATATATTACTTCTGAGATACCAGTTCTATCTTTATGTCTTGTATTAAGCCAGAAATAAATTGGTTAATATGTAATCTGACTAGTAATAGCTCATATTTATTAAACACAATTATTAGGCACTTCCAAGAATTTTGCATGCATTGTCTCATTTGCTTGTTAAAGTTGGCACTATTTTATCCTAGTTTTACAAACTAGGAGACTAAAGTTTAGACAATATAAATAACTTACCTAATGTCATATAGCTCCCCAGTCCCAATGTTAGAATTTAGTTCTATGTCTGTCTCCCTCTATCTAGAGTCTGGACTATAATGTAAATGTCCTTGCATGATTTTTAAGGTTTTTGGTTTTATTTTTGTGTGTGTGTGTTTTGTTTGTTTGGGGTACTAGGGATTGAAACCAGGGGCATTTTACCACTGAACTTCATCCCCAGCCCTTTCTATTTTATTATTTTGAGGACAGTTCTCACTAAGTTGCTGAGGCTGGTCTTGAACATGCCATCCTCCTGCCTCAGCCTCCCGAGCTGCTGGGATTACAGGTGTACGCCACTCGGCCCAGCTATAACACTGTTCATATATATTTAAGCACTTCTGCTTTTATTCCAATGGGATGGATTTTTAGGACTGGACTTGCTAGGCAGAGAATGCGATTTTTTTTTTTTTTTTTTTAAGTTTCTGACTTTAGAATAGATCTTACCAGATTGCTGGGGGTATGTTTTACAACCTTTTTCGAAATCTATATGTGACCATTAATGTCATTAATTTTCTGTGCTTTACTAGTCTAACAGATGTAAAGGAATACTTCATTGTTTCTTCAGTTGTTTTCTCTGACCTCCGAGAAAGTTAAGCAATTTTCATAATATTGAGCAGATATTTTTTGGTAAATTCACTATTCATATCATTGGCTCATTTTACCTTTGAATTATGGGCCCTTTTTCAGATTTTGAAAGCTCTTTAAATATATAGCTTTTAAACCACCTTACAATATATTCATTTCAAATACATTTTTCTTATATTCTGCTCTCTTTTATTTCATGATCTCCTTCATTATTTAAGGTTCTTTTATAGATTTTTAAGATATTTCATTTACCTGATTTTTCAGCCTGGTATTTAAACAAGTTTCAGAAAATGCTGCTACTGCTTTTATTTTCTTTTAAGTAAAATGTTAACAGTGGATCTCAAATAAATTTATCTTACCCAACAAAAACTCTTAACTTATCCCCTTTTGCTTTAAGGAGTTAGGAGTGAGAGATAAGGAAATGACAGAATTCCTGTGTTACTTAGAACATAGTATTCTTTTTTTCCACCCCCCAATGTATTTATTTAGTCCTGTGGGAATCCTGAAGAATGAACGCAAGGTAGGGAAGTTTTTAACCAGTGATATAGTAAACTCAAAAAGTCCAGATGAAGGTCGGTAATCAGTTGCTAAAAACAAGGAATGGTAGCTTGGCTAGATTAAAAGCATACATTAAAAACCTCACTCCACAAAAAAAAAAAAAAGTAACTTTGGTCACCTTTAAGAGACTTTATCACAATCCTTTAGTACATTCTTCAATTTTTGTCTTAACGTTCTACCAGTTTTTAAAAACATGTTTGGTATTTTTTTTTAATCAAAGAAACATTTAAATTTAAAATAAAGAAGACTTATGCCTAGTTTTAGGGTTGTACTTTTCTTTTTTTTTTTTTTTGTACCAGGGATTGAACCTCAGGGGCATTTGACCACTGAGTCACATCCCCAGCCCTATTTTGTATTTTATTTAGAGACAGGGTCTTACTGAGTTGCTTAGCACCTCACCATTGCTGAGGCTGGCTTTAAACTCTCGATTCTCTTGTCTCAGCCTCCCAAGCTGCATCACAAAGTTTAACACAGGATTAACACAGGATTTACCATTCTTAGCACTATTGACAGAGCAGGATTATTCATTGTTGTTAGAGATTCCAGTATTCTTTGCATCATAGGATGTTTAGCAGCATCCCTGACCTCTGTTCACTAGATGACATCTGTGCTCCCATCATGACAAGCAAAAATATCTGTAGACATTGCTAGATACTCCTCAGTAGCGAGTGGAGAGCCATCTCATCCCCAGTTGAAAACTGCTTGGTTAACATACCCCAGTTTGAAAAATACTAATCTTAAAAATATACCAGTCTGTAAAATGTTCTGCTAATGCTTAAATAACTTTTGTTTAGCATTAACTTGTCTTTCCTTTTAGGAAAAAAAATAACTTTAGCAATGTAATTAAGTGACCCCAGGTTCACATGGTAGGTTAGTGTTAGAGCTGGAATCCAGATTTTTTTCTACTTGTTACTCTTCCTTCCATACTTTAAACAAAAACTCTTTTCTAGGTAGACCTTTTTATTTTTAACTGAAATTTTATATACATATGTCCCATAAATGCCTCCAAATACATAAATTTGTATATAGTTTCATTTTAGATTTTGGATATTTATATATTAATTTTGTTCTTATAGACACAAAATGATTTCATGGTTATCTGCAATGTTGCAAAAATCCTAGAACTAGTCGTACCACTGATGGAGCATCCAAGTGAAACTTTTCTTGCCACTATTGAAGAAGATCTAATGAAGCTTATCATCAAATATGGCATGACTGTAAGATCCGGTTTACCACCTCTGTATTAATTATATATAATTTGCAGATGATAACTTTATATTATTGTGTCAGATTAAGTTCCAATGTATTTTATTATATTTTTAAAGCAAATATATATAAAGGATAAAATTAACAGTACATTTTAACTTCATCTTTAACTTTTACCTAAACAGTAACACTTTATTTATCTTTTAGGTAGTGCAGCATTGTGTGAGCTGTCTTGGAGCTGTTGTTAATAAAGTAACACAAAATTTTAAATTTGTGTGGGCCTGTTTCAATAGATACTATGGTACGTTCAATGCCTGAGCTTTAAAATTATTCTGCTAGGTTCTAAAGTGTGTCTAATTCATTTTTAATACAATTGATAAAGGGTAGCATCAGGAGAATTATAACCAGTGTGGTTTTCCTCCATGGTCCACAATCAGAATCCTCTGTCTGAACATGGTGTAGAGTCACACTGGTATCGTAATCATACACGTATATAGGGTAATAATGTCCATCTCATTCTACCATCCTTCCCATCCTCCCACCCTCTCCCCTCTATTATCTTTTGTATTCCTTTAAAACTCCTCTATTATTCAGAAACTTGTCTCCTTACAAATAAAGGCTGATAAATTTTCTGTCTACTATGTAAAGTAGAATTTAAATATTTCTTCCTACAATAATTATTTTACCCTTTAAGAAATGTACCTATATTTTTAGACATTTAATTATTGGAACCTTTACTAAAAACTAATTGTAATTCTTTAGTAATTATTTGAACCTCATAGTTTAACTATAATGGGTTTATTGTAAATAAATATTACTTATCTTCATTAGGTGCCATTTCAAAATTAAAAAGTCAACACCAAGAAGACCCAAATAACACTTCACTTCTAACAAATAAGCCAGCACTTCTTAGATCCCTTTTTACTGTTGGAGCACTGTGTCGGCATTTTGATTTTGACCTAGAGGATTTTAAAGGCAACAGTAAGGTAAAAATCATAATATTATCATTGTGCTGTAAAATAGTCCTGTGTGGCCATGTGAGCTGAGAATGACTATAGTGACAGTGGATGAAGGCAGCATTAGAGCAGTCAGGTTAATGAGAATTCTGAAAACAGCACTACTCCAAGCATGGTCCTCAGACTTGTTTCTGATCCATAAACTGTTTATTATTGGTCTATGACAAGTTTTGAAGTTTCCACCATCTATCAGCTCTTTAATAGTCACACTATTTAGATCAGTACTTTCCCCCACCCCTCCATTTTCTCAATGAATGGAGCAGTGCATTGATTCACACCCCAACACAAGCCCTTTGTCACAATCTGATACTTTGAATGTGACTATTCTAAAATAAATGGAATTGGGTTTTATTTTTTTTGCGGTATTAGCAGTTGAACCCAGGGGTTGTGCAAGTAGGCAAGCACTCTACCACTGTCCTCAACCCAGTTTGTTTATTTTAAAATTCACAAGTGGAAATGCTCATTGTTTTAAATTTCACATGTGGAAATGCTCATTGTTTCTAGGCCTTTTTTGGGGGGGGGTAACTAAAAATTGATCTAAATTACTCCTTTTGAATACTTTAATGTGATTTCCCCCCCTTAGGTTAACATAAAGGACAAAGTACTTGAACTGTTAATGTATTTTACAAAACATTCAGATGAAGAAGTACAAACAAAAGCCATCATTGGTCTAGGTAAGTTCAGACTAAATTTATTTATAGCTTTTAGCTCTTTTAAAAGTGGAGTAAACTTTTGAATATTGTGAATCTAAATTGTTAAGTTTATTTAAATATGTTTCTACTGGCAATGTTGGTATGTAGAAGGAAGGACTGGGGTTTAAAAACTCATGCCTCAGCCAGTGACTTTGAGTGACCTTGAGAAAGCCACTTAATTTCTCAGTTCACCAGTCTCTTCATTAGTATAATAGAGGTAACTTACTATCTCCCACCCGTACTTCCTAGGGTGTCTTAGAATATTCAGCCAGGTTCAGTGGTATACACCTGTAATCCCTGCAACTCAGAAGGCTGAGGCAGGAGGATCTCAAGTTCAAGGCCACCCTTGGCAACTAGGAGAACTTTTTTTCAAAATACAAAATAAAGATGGCTGGATGTGGCTCAGTGGTAGACTGCCCCTGGGTGCAATGCCCAGTATAAAGGAAAAATAAAAAACATTCATTATAGCACTTTTGATAAAGAAAGATAGCATATAGAAACTTGGTGCTATTTGCATACCTCTTGTTATTTTTCATTGCAAAATTTTGTCATTACACATAACTACCACTAAAGGTTAAAACACTGGGCAGTATACACAGCCTTATATAGAAACACATGGTAACGAACCCAAGAGGAACAATTTGTCTACATACTTTTTTCATGTCATTTTTTCAGGAGCATTGGTATAATAAAAATGTGTTCTGCCAACAGGTCTATATGGCTTACTGGAAAGAAATTAGAATATAAGAAATAAGAGAATAGTACTAAATCACCTAAATTGAATAATCTTTAAAAATACGAAGTGTAAAACTTTCTTGCCTTAAAAACATGTAATAAATTTTCTTTCTCTATAATGTAAAATACAAGTACAAGAAGAGCAATTTGTCCAGTTTTGGGGTTTTGTTTTTACTGTTTTATGCAAATTGATATAAAGCTACCCAGTAAGTTTTAAAAATTATTTTTATCTATTTGGAAATGATATTTTGGTAGCATTGTCAAGGTTTATAATTTAACTCATATGCATGGGTAGTCATTTGAATTAGTCTTTTGACAAAAGTTAATAATAAAAAGATTACGAGTTACCTACACCTTTAAATTTTGTTCATAATATCTGTAAACAAACTTAAATCTTATTACCTTATAATTCTTCTATTTCTTTCAGAAAATTATTTATAGCAAGTATAGTGAAAATCCAAACATCGTTTACTAGGAAGTTAAATTGATGTAATATTGCCTTTAAGCCAGTGTATATCATTAAATATTCAGTTTGAATATAGGTAACATGGAATGGCAAAGACCATTGTTACAGCTAATTCAGAGAACAAATAAAATTTTAACTTAAAGAAGCAATACTATCCAAAAAATTGAACCTCTAGACAAATTAATAAGACATCTTTCTTACCTGGGCCATAGTTATCCTATGTCTGATCACTCCATGCTTTGAGTTCAGTTGGGTTTTTGGCATCAATTCTTGGTGTCTTCAAGGATCATCTTTTTTTTCTCAAATATTTATGTATTAACATTGATAATATTCTTTTGCTATTTATTAGTGGTTATAGAATTCAGCATTGTGGCCTCGTGTTAATTCCATATGAGAAAGAAATGGAAGATATTTTTAACTCTAGTTAAATTTAGAAGTTTTTCTGTTTCATAAAATGGATCTATTTCAATATATTTTTAAAATAATTTCAATGTGGTACCTTCTGCTAGGGATCTGAAAAATGTTTGCAGACATGACTTCTTAAATCCTGAAAACATCCCTTTGAGGTAGGCGGGTGGTAAATATTATTGTCCCCATTTTACAGATGGAGAATTGAGGCACAGAGAGATTGTATGACTCACCCAGGGTCACAATACAAGTCAGTGGTGGAGCCAGGAATAGAACCCAAGACTCCTGACTCCTAATCCACTCCCCTAGCCACTAGGCCCTGCTCCCTCCTCAAGGTTTCCTCTTGTGTGAAATTCTCCTTTGAAATGCAATTTCTTGTTTTTAATTCATGGGGAAAGAAGTACCTGCTCTAATACTGCTCTAGGTAAGGCCACCAGCATATTCTTCCAGTCATTCTAAGTTTTAAATTTTTGAAATAAGGAGCTTTTTATATAATTTAACATTTTCAGTAAATATCATGTTTAATAGGAACATATGAAGAGTTTTTCCCCCCCTCTTTCTTAGGATTTGCCTTTATTCAACATCCAAGTCTAATGTTTGAGCAAGAAGTGAAGAATCTGTATAATAATATTTTATCTGATAAGAACTCCTCAGTAAACTTAAAAATACAAGTGTTAAAAAACCTCCAGACCTACCTACAAGAAGAAGATACACGTATGCAGCAAGCAGATAGAGACTGTAAGTGAAAATATATTCTTAGATTTCACAGTACAGTTACAGTTACAATATTCTGTAACTCATTTTCTTTAATCCAGATATCTAAATTTCCTTATATATTAGATGAAGGAATTTAATTAATTAAGTAGGGGTCCTTGAGCTGAATTCGTATCTAGACCTTGGTTTATTTTTAAAATTCCTAAAATAGTTGTAATGTTTGGATATATACAAATCTTAATATGTTGAAGCAAGAGAAGGAATTACAGTTCTCAGTGGGGTCTCAAAGGAGCCTCTGACACAAGGAAAAAAACATTTTGAGGTTTGAGTTGTAGCCTTAGTTTATAGCTAGTAAAGTTAGTATGCTCTTACTCTGTGTTTTCCATTTGCTTCCTTTTTTAGGGAAGAAAGTTGCAAAACAGGAAGACTTAAAAGAAATGGGTGATGTTTCCTCAGGGATGAGTAGTTCCATCATGCAACTTTACCTCAAACAGGTGCTTGAGGCGTTTTTTCACACCCAGTCAAGTGTACGCCACTTTGCCCTAAATGTCATTGCTTTGACTCTAAACCAAGGTCTTATTCATCCAGTTCAGGTAAGCAAGTTTCAAAGTAGTAGCACTACTAAAGAGCCACTTTGTCATTTGATGACATTGTGATTAGAGAATTAAGTAGTTCTTGATTCCTCTTAATCTTTAATTTCTTTTTCTAAACTCTTTTGTTTTTCTTAAGAGTTAAGAGTCTTGCTATATACCCAGGCTCTCCTCACATTCTTGGATTCAAGTGTTCCTTCTGCCTCAGCCTCCTGAGTTGGTCTAAACTTTTAAAAATCTAAGTTTTTGACAGTCTCTTAGATTGTCATTACTGCAGAGTACCTATATATTCATAATACTATCTCTATTAAACTTTACTTCCAATTTCTATTGATAGAACATGGACTCAAATCTTTCTTTAAGTAGGAATGACAAAAATTATTTTAATCCATATTTTACCCTTAGCCTCATTAATCAACAATATGATAATAATACTCAAGAGAATTGACCGGGTTTAAGAGTATATGTTCTGGGGCTGGGGTTGTAGCTCAGTGGTAGAGCACTTGCCTAGCATGTGTGAGGCATTGGATTTGATCCTTAGCATCACATAAAAATAAATGAATAAAAGTATTGTGTCCGTCTACAACTACAAATATTATTTTGAAAAGATTATATGTTCCATAGAATAGAATTTTAAACATAAGAAAGTAAATTTTATAATCTGAGCTTAGTTTGCCTTTTTAATTTGGATGTAATACGACCTATCCAACATGTTAAAGCACTGGTGTGAGGATGAAATGATTTGATAAAGGGCTGGGGTGTAGCTCAGTGGTAGAGTGCTTGCCTAGCATGCACAAGACCCTGAGTTCAATCTCCAGCACCACAAAAGAGAGAGAGAAGGAGAGACAGCAGGGCGATGTAATAAACCTATTAGTATTGCTGAGTATTATCAGCCAAAACTAAGGCAATATCTTGTGCTCAGGAGAATGCCATAGACTACAAAAGTAATCTTATCAAATTGTCAACTCTGTGCCCTTTAAAATTTTTTATTATTTCCTTGGTTTTTTTTGGATTTTGGTTTTTGGTTTTTTCATGGGGCTTTATCTAAAATATGCCATATTTAAATATAACGGGGCTCAGTCAGTGATGGAGCACTGGCCGAGCCTGCCTGAAGCACTGGGTTCAAGCCTAGCATACATAAAAATAAACAAAATAAAGGTATTGTGTCCATCTACAACTATAAATATATATATATATTAAAATAAATAAATATAATGTGCTCTTCCCTGTGGTCTGAAACAAAATACATTGACAAATATTTAATCAGTTCTTCATGCCTCACAGCTGTCATGAACAAGATCACTTATCACAGTGTACAGCAATATGTTAAGAATTTCGCCTTTTACAAACTTAAGTTCTTTTTATTATTATATAGATTGCAAATCCCTTATCTGAAATATTTGGAACCATAAGTGTTGTATTTTAGAATTTTTCATAGTTGGAAATATTTGCTTAGCTTTTACCAGCTAGACATTCCTAATTGAAAATATGAAATGCTCCAAAATCCAAAATTTTCTGCTGGGCAAAGATTTCAGATTTTCAGAGTATAGATTTTCAACAAGTATCTGCTTATTTAAACCTTTTATTTCATTTGCTTTGTTTGTTTGTTTTGTGGTACTGGGTATTAAACCCAGGGACATTCTGCCACTGAGCTAAACCCACAGCCCTTTTTATTTTTTGAGATAGGGTCTCACTCACTGTGTTGCCGAGGCTAGCTTTGAATTTGTGATCCTCCTACTTTGCCTCCTGAGTCACTGGTATTACAGATATGTGCCGCCATGCCTGGCTTGCTTTTCAGAACTGGTTAAAATTTTCACAAAAAGAAATTGCAAGAGTGGTACAATAAATTGCTTTATGCTTTTCACCTGTATTCACTGTATGTAACGTTTTGCCACATTTATTTTTATCTGTCTTCTTACATCTGCTTTTTTCTGAATCATTTGATAGTAAATTTCAGATGTGATTCTTTACATGTCAGCATGTATCTTTAAGAACAAGGATATTGTCTATATACAATCATCAAGTTTAGGAAATTTAAAAGTTGATCTAATAAATGGGTCCGTTTTCAAATGTTTCCTAGCTAAGCCAATTATGTTCTTTAGAGACATTCTCATTTCTGGTCTGATATTTAACCCATGATCACCCATTTCATTTGTTGTGGTATCTGTATCTTAAAGTAGTTTTATGTATTTTTCTGACCTTCTCAATGCTGTCTGATTCAAATTAATTTAACATAGCAATGGTGTGTCTTAGGATTTAGCCCAGCACTTGCTTAATATGCGTGAGGCCCTGGATTTCATCCCCAGCAACAGGATAAAAAAGTAAAACAAATATGGCTTTACAAACTATCTGATTGTTTAGATCACATCTAAAATCAGCTTAGTGAAAAAATTATATTTTCCTGAGCTTTCGCATATGGGAGGAAATTACTTTTGCCCTGTATTATTTTTACATAGCAATTTTAGTTAAGCTTCAAGAATTATTGATTTACACATTTGTAGTGTATTTTATGTGATAATCTTAAGTGAATAATCCTAGTGTGGGAGTACTCTAAAGAATCTTAAATTTACTTTGAAATTATTAAATTTCACATCAATATTTTGCTAATGCTTTCTTATTTAAAATCAAAATTTATCATTTTAAAAAGAACATTAAAACACAGCATTTGTAGGCACTCCTATAAAGCTAAATTTATATGTCCCAGATATACAAATTTTGACATATGTTGAGGTACATATATTTTTTTTACTGTAATATCTTATAAATATTTTTTTTCCAGTGTGTTCCATATTTAATTGCTATGGGCACAGACCCAGAACCTGCTATGCGGAACAAGGCTGATCAGCAGCTTGTGGAAATAGACAAAAAATATGCTGGATTCATTCATGTATGTATTTTTTTCCTCTTTTCACATTTTTTGTTGGTGCATTATAATTGTATATAATGATGTATAATAATGGGATTTGTAGTTATATGTTGCACATGCACACAATTTAACAGTACGGTTTAGCCAGTTTCACCCCCAGCACTTCCCCACTCACTTCCCACATTGTACCACCTGGTCCCTTTCCTCTGCTAATCTCCCTTTGATTTTCATGAGATCCTGTCAACCCTCCAACTTTGTTTTCATTTTTCCTTTGTAGCTTCCACATATGAGAGAAAACATATGACCCTTGCTTGACCTTCTGAGTTTGGCTTATTTTGCTTAACATAATGGTCTCTAGTTTATCCATTTTTTCTGCAAATGATGTGATTTCATTTTTTTTTATGGCTGAATAAAACTTACATTATGTATGTATGCCCCCTTTTTTTACTCATTCTTCTGTTGATGAATGCCAAGACTGGTTCCATAGTTTGACAATGGTGCACATATATATTTTTTAATAGAATAACATGTATTTAAACATCTTTCTTTAACAAACAGGTCATTTATTTTAGAATAATATGTTTTGCTTAGTACTTATCTTTTAAACATGCAATTAAGTATCCCCAAACTGTTTATTCTAGTTTAAAATTAACTTAAGATAGGTCCAGTAAGTACACTGGCTGAAAATTAGGAAGCGTTAATTCTAGAGCCTACTCTGTGAATATGGCAGCAAAGACTTCCAGTCCTCAGTTTTTTCTTATAAAGTAAGAGGAGATGTCTAGAGTTCCTTCCAGCCTTTCATTCTGCAAATTGTATTATTTTAAATAAGAAAACCAAATAACAAAGTTAATCTCAAAATGTTAAAGTAATTAAAATACATTCAATTTAATTATTTTAATCACCTTACCAAAATTAGACTTTTATTGATTTCAGATGAAAGCAGTGGCTGGTATGAAGATGTCTTACCAGGTACAACAGGCAATCAACACGTGCCTAAAAGATCCTGTAAGGGGTTTCAGACAAGATGAGTCCTCTAGTGCTTTGTGTTCACACCTTTACTCCATGATCCGTGGAAATCGCCAACATAGACGAGCCTTTCTTATTTCTTTACTCAACCTCTTTGATGACACAGCAGTAAGTATAGAAACTTATTATTTTAAAAATATAAATGTTTTAGAAATTTTATGCCTCAAGTAGTCATCACTTTTAAAATATTGCCATTTTAGCAAATTTAGTAACTATATTATGTGTTTTCTTACTCTGCTTTTATTTACATTTAATACAGTCAAAACTGAAAGGGAGGGGCTGGGGTTGTGGCTTGAAGGTGGAGCGTTCGCCTAGCATGGGTTAGGCACTGGGTTCGATCCTCAGCACCACATAAAAATAAAATAGATATTGTGTCCACCTATAACTAAAAAAATAATTTTTTTTTAAAAAACTGAAGGGGAAATTTTATATGAGAATAAATGTAATGAGGAGTAAAGTATAATTGTACCTCCATCCTGAGTATTATATTTATTCAGTACGTGCTGTTATATTAGTCATTGTACAGGAGATTATAGGATAAAATACAAAAGCATACTTTAATTAAAGAGTAGTGGTATCTACTCACTTAGAGCTTACAGACCAGTCTCTGTATATAGCAGCTTTAAAAGAAAATCTTTTAAATCTTTAAATGTAAATCTTTTTTTGACCACTTGTTAGCCTGACACAGATTTTTCACAATAAAACAAAATTATAATTGCCAGAGTAGAGATACTTTACTAGATCTTTTCCTTTTACAGTGCTACATGAAATTTTACTGTGTATGACCTAGCAAATAAATATTACAAACATCTGTTTCAGAATTGCCTGGGATATAATTTGTCATCACCACCATCATCATTATATCATCAGTATTCTGCTTTCACTATATGTAGGACTCTTTGCTTATGATGTAGTGCTTTTGCCCTCAGAGGATTTTTACCTCCAGTTATGGGGATAAGACACAAAATAAAAAGAATAAATAGTGATTGAGGGTAGATATTCTGAATGCTTGGTGGTTTGTATTGAAGCTATTACTGCAGTCCTTCCTTGTCTCTCTGTTGAGCTTAATTCCTGTGTGGTTTCACTGCCTACTGTGTATTATCCCCTGGACATTTCTGTTATCTCAGCATTTGAAACTGGAAATTCAGCTCTCATGATGCAGTATTTTCTTCTAAGCACCTCCAACAAAGGTTATCAGAGGAGGAGCATATCACTGAAAGCCTAAAGGGATTTGATGAGCCAAATCTACTCTATATACCAGAAGAGGAAGATGTTTTTACCCCCAGGCAGGGGTAATACAAATAAGAATATGTGGCAGTTAATAGATTGTCATTTGTTGGGGCAGGAAGGTCTCAACATACTATCTGAAGGATCCTATATAGACATTGGAGGATTGTTGAAAATATTTAAATAAAATGATGAGAACAAGTGCCAAAGAGCATTTTTAAAACATGATTTTTTCCATCATTGTTTTCACAGTGGAGTTTATAAAGAATTGATTTGGGGCTGGGATTGTGGCTCAGCGGTAGAGCGCTTGCCTAGCATGGGCGGGACTCAGGTTCAATCCTCAGCACCACATAAAAATAAAAGCATTGTGTTGTGTCCATCTACACCTAAAAAATAAATATTAAAAAAAGAATTGATTTATTTTAATGATAGTAAAGAAAGAAGAATGGGTAATAGGAAAGAAAAGGAAAAACATTGTGAGGAAGAAATAAATGAGATTGTGTAAGAAGAATAGGCAAAAAATAACTGGAATATATTTGTCCTGAGCACCAAAGAGAATAATAGGACTGTTGCCAATGCCAGTTTGAAAAGGAGTTGACTTGAGGAGGATATGTGAGGGAATAGTCAAAGAGTTAGGAAGAGGAAACTGAGGAACGTTTCAGGAAATAAAGTATGGGTAATAGTGTCAGATGCTACTGAGAAGTCAAGGAGAATAGAAGTAAAAATAAAAATACATAGGTTGGGATGATTGGTGAACCTGGTAGACAGAAACAGTCAAAGAGTGAGATACAAAAGCATACTTTAAAACAGTAGTGGAGAAGGTATGGAGAAAGCAGTCTAAACTCTTTTAAAATCTACTATGTTCCATTATTCTATACAGAATTGAAAATTTGAGACTTAATGAGTTAAGAAGTTTAATTTTGAAAGGAAGGAGCAATAAGACTTTTATGACAAAAGTTGGAGAATTTCAAGTTTCCTTTTTGCTTTTTTTTATTTATTTTTGAACTGTAAGTATGTAGAAGGAATTTGAATATTATCAAGTCCTTCTGTTTACATTTTATATGATTTATGAAATGCTGAGAATCTGTTTACTTCTTTTTAAAACCAACAACTAGCAATAACTATAATTTTTCTCTTAAATTTTGCCTATCTGGTAATGCTGTCAAAACAACTCTGACATTCTAAATTACAAATATATAGGAAACTGACAAATGTTTTATTAGTACATGAATTTGGGGTTGCTTTTTTTTTTTAACCCATGTATCAGTACTATAATTACCACTTGATTTTGAGGGCAGAATAGTAACTGTGTGTAACTGATCTCCATATGAGTTAAACTCTTAGAAGCACAATGACAAACAATGATGAACTCATAGGTATGTTTTCTGATGCAGTATGGCTTTATCATAAAGGTCACATATACTCTATAAGAAGACTTCAAGGATTTTCATTTGGGTACACTAAAAAATTCACCTCTTCCTTCTTAAGTTAGTATGGTGTAAGTTATCATAAAAATCTTCTAAAATAGGTATAAGATTATTTTATAAACTCTATTTCTGTCCCCAACCCTTTTCTTTCTTATATACCTTTCTTCCTCTTTCTTTCCTTCTGCCTTCCTTCTTCCTCCTGTCTTTTTTTTTAATCCATCCCCGCTTTATTTCTCTTTATCTCTCTTTAACATTAACTGAGGTGAAAGTGCCCTGTAATATTTTTTCTAAAACGTTTTTTTGGATGGGTTTTTAGGCTATCCACTAAATGTGTGTACCTTTTTTTAAAATTTACAGAAAACAGAAGTGACTATGCTCTTGTATATAGCAGACAATCTAGCCTGTTTTCCATACCAGACACAGGAAGAGCCGTTGTTTATAATGCATCATATAGACATTACACTCTCAGTTTCTGGTAGTAACCTACTGCAGTCATTCAAGGAGGTAAGTTACACACATTACTATTCTTAATGCATCTTTCAAAATACAGGCATGCTGTTTTCATTGTTTTGTTTTTCATTTTTATTCTTTCACAATATATTAAATCTTTCTAAATTAACTTATTGAAATCTGGGCAGTCCTTGAATTGGGAGAGAAAGTGGGTTACCATTTCTAGTAAGAAAGATCTAAAACCATCCATTTCTAGATCACTTAGGTGATTTTATAAAATATACACACATGGATTATTCTGATACGCCATCCCACTTCTTATTTCTCATCTTAAACAACAACCTTAAGTGTTTCATTTTCATTCATATATCCATTTAAACTTCATTTTAGAACACCTTACTATTCTGTAAATTTTGTGCTGTAGGTCATAAATAGTGTACATAAAGATATGTAGATATGGGTATATAGCCTACTTATAGAGAAACATTAAATTCATAATACCATTGATCGCCTGTCCTTCAACAACAGCTTCATAATGGAGTTATAGTATTTTATATGTCCAAAATCTTTGCTAAATTTCTTATAAACTTTGTCTTTTCTGTTATAACTTTTAGAAAATTTTAATTAATTATAAAAGCACCCTTAACATAGTTAAGCACTCAGTAAATTCTTTAAAAGTTGAATGGAATATGTGCTTGATAATGCAATTAGATCTCATTTTACAGTAGTAGTGCTCAAAACAGCCTTGTCAAACCAGTAAGTCAGGGAAATTGTTTAAGATATTTTATTAATTTTAAGCTATCTTAAATTATTAAGCTATCTGGAATTAAATAAGTATTTAAACCCTTGCTAATTTAAGCGTGAACCTCAGTCTAGAAGCACTAGGTTCACCCAAGAGCTTATCAGAGCTGCAAAGCCTCAGACCCCACACTAGCCCTGCTGAAATGCCCATCTGCATTTTTAACAAAATCCATAGGTTATTAGTATGCCCATTAATGTTTGAGAACTTAATGATTATACAGAAATTTTAGCCATCATGCTTATTTTATTTTGTTACATTTGTAAATAGAATTGTAACATTTTTCCTGTAGTTTTCCTGAACTACATTCCCAGCCCTTTTTACTTTTTATTTGGAGAATTGCCAAGGCTGTCTTAAACTTGCCATCCTCCTGCCTTTGCTCCAGAGTCACTGGGATTGGAGACCTGTGCCACCAAACCCAGCCTATTTTATTTCTCAGCAGTTAACATTTTGAATAATTGTTTTTGTAATTAAGTTATCCTCCCCATTCCACCACCTAAACCCAGTTGACTTAGAGCTAACATTTTCAAAAAGTACAGAGAAACAGGATTTAAGTTTTCAAGGAGTAGTTTGATAGATGCTGAGGATGTTTAAGCCTACTGTATTCTCATTTATATAATTGCTTTATATAAATGGCATGCCTCTGTACTAAACTGATACTTTTGTAGAACTATCTTTCATTACTATCCTTATGAGAAAATTGTTTTTCCTTCTAGTGATATTTCAAAGGGGTATTTTGAAATTCAGAGGTATTTCAGGGGAGAGGAGGGTGGGTATTTTATATGATTTTACTTATTATAAGTCTTGGGACCTAACTTTTCCCCAAGACATACTTCTCCAATTGTTTATAGGAAGTCATGGGCTTTATAAAATGTTAGTTTAAGGAAGCTTTTTTTAAGTTGTTGAATGGAACATACTTACATCTGTTAGTGGTAATTTATTTTTATTATTTTTCAAACGGAAGAATTTCCTCTTTCTTTCAGTCTATGGTAAAGGACAAAAGGAAAGAGAGAAAATCATCACCTAGTAAGGAAAATGAGTCAAGCGAGAGTGAAGAAGAAGTTTCCAGGCCTCGGAAGTCACGGAAACGTGTAGATTCGGATTCAGATTCAGATTCAGAAGATGATATAAATTCAGTGATGAAATGTTTGCCAGAAAATTCAGCTCCTTTAATTGAATTTGCAAATGTCTCCCAGGGTATTTTATTGCTTCTCATGTTAAAACAACATTTGAAGAATCTCTGTGGATTTTCTGATAGGTAAGTTTACATAAGCAGTGAGAGGAAACCAAAAATTCACTCTGTTCAAATAATAAAGAAATATAAACCTAGGTTTTATTGCATGCTTATCTTAATATTGGAAATAGTTTTGGTTAAAAAAAAAATGCATGAAGTGGTGCATGCCCATAAGCCTAGCGACTCAGAAGGCTAATAAGGCTGGAGGATCACAAGTTCAAGGTCATCCTAGGCAACTTAGACCCTATCAAATAAAAAGGATTGGGGGTTGGGGGTGTAGCTCAGTGGTAAAGTGTCCCTGGGTTCCATCCCCAGTATCAAAAGTTAATTAATTAATTACAATTTTTAAAATTAAAAATGCACAAATTGCCATGCATGGTGGCTTGTACCTCTGGCCCCAGCTACTTGGAAGGCTAAGTGAGAAGAATCACAAGTTTGAGTCCAACCTGGGCAACATTAGGCATCATTGAGATGATGTCTGTTTCAAAAAATGTTAAATAAATACACAAATATATGAATTGGCCAGTCAATATCATGATCCTGAATTCAACCCCAGAACGTGATCCTTTTTATTATTACATAATATTCCACTGTGTAATATATTATAATTTATTTTCTTACAGTATTCAAAGAGGAAAAACTTTTTTTTTTTTTTTGGTGACAATGCATTATGAATAAAAGGATTCATTTTGTTGATTTCTTTAAAAAGGCTTTCCTGAAGACAGTGTAATCTTAAAATAGATAACAACTTTAAATTCATAAGGAACTATGAAATCAAAATAGATGTAAATTGGGGTGGGGATTTAGCTCAGTTGGTATAGGGTTTGTCTTGCGTGCACAAGGCCCTGGGTTCAATCCCCAGTAGCACAAAAACAAGATATAAATCAACTAGGCTGAGCTCTAAGAGACCCCATGCTAGCCTTCGTGTGTATGGGTGTGTAGGGGGGTGTGTTACTGGGTATTCTGGGGATTGAACACAGGGGTGTTCAGCCACTGAGCCTACACCCCCAGTCCTTTTCATTTATTTTGGGATGGAGTCTCCATAAGTTACTGGGTCTGGCCTCTAACTTGTGATCCTCCTGCCTCCACCTTCCAAGTTGGTGGGATATGGGCATGCGCCATCGTACCTGGTTGCCAGATAATCTTTATAAAGTAGGAGATGGAGAAGTGCTAATTATTAGTCACTAAAGGTATCTTTAGTATTCTTGACATGTCTTACAGTCTGAAACCTTAGAATAGGAATCAAAAATTCAAATTTAATAAGAGACAAATAATGAAATAAGTGGACCAGGTCAATGGCCAACTAGAAAGAGTATGTTTCATGTAAAAGGATCACTTAAGTGGACAGTTTTAGGACTTGGGGATGTAACTCAGTGGTAGAGTATATCACTAGCATGTGGAAAGCCCTATGCTTGATCCCCAGCACCCAAAAAAAAGGACGCTTCTCGGTAATACGCTCACCTGACATGCACGGGGTGCTGGGTTCGATTCTCAGCACCACATAAAAATAAAATAAAGATGTTGTGTCCACCGAAAACTAAAAAATATATATTAAAAAAATTATTTCTCTTTCTATCTTTAAAAAAAAAAAAAAGACACTTCTTAGGTTTTCATTCACATGTTGCCACAGGAGAAGTGGGTAGAGTTCCTACATTTTCAAGAGAAATTTAAACTATTTTTTTCTAACACAGTGCTGCAGATTGAAACCAGAGTCTTCACACACACTAAGCATGTGCTCTATCACTGAACTACATCCCCAGCTTTAGAAACTCAGAATTTTGTGATTGGTAGGTAAATTTTAGCAACTAATCTAGAGTAACTTAAAACCTTATAAGATCTTGGCAGTGAAAAGGAGTTGGAAAGATTTGTAATCACAGTTGCTAGTAATCTGAAACAAGTTTATAAACCATCAGTCTGGCTGCTGTGCAAAGAATGAATAGGCAGAAGGCAGCAAGCAGGGGGCAAGCCAGCTAGGTTTTAGTAAGTCATTGTACTAAAGCTGCCTTGTAATCACAGTATTACAAAACAGACATGAGAAACTAATTTCATTAAAAGAATATTTCTTATCTATAATCAGATTTCTCCAAATTTGGTGCTTCCTTACATCCAGGTATTTTTTTCTCCATCCCCATCCTTTTGATGCCTCTATTTAAGACAAACACTGATAGAAACAAGATAAAATTATTTTTTCAATCTTTGTTTCTTATGTCTTTCTTTTTTAAAATCATATTTTTATGTCCAAGTTCATTAGTTGAAATCTATGTAATAAAAATGTTGTTAATAAATAACATATAACTTGAATCAGTTTAAATGTAAGCACCTGAAAATTTTTTAAGCTTTTGGTTTTGTTTTCTCAAAACAGTAAAATTCAGAAATACTCTCCATCTGAGTCTGCAAAAGTATACGATAAAGCAATTAACCGAAAAACAGGAGTTCATTTTCATCCCAAACAAACACTGGACTTCCTGCGGAGTGATATGGCTAATTCAAAAATCACTGAAGATGTGAAGAGGAGTATAGTAAAACAGTATCTAGATGTGAGTAGTAAAACTGAAAATATTTCTTTCTCATTATGACTGTTTTGGAAAGTACATTTTCAGGAGAGAGATCGCTGTCTCATTTACATTGAATGTAAGCTTCTTGAACTATCAATTTATTATTCTCTGTATAGTTTTAATAAGGTACTTTAAGAGTGACTTTCCTTTTGTACCCACTACATCATAATTATTGTTCCTTAGGAAAAAACAGTTCATAGATAAAATATGAAAGATTATAGTAAAAGTGTGTGTATTTTTAACTCAATGGATTATATGTTATATTTCATAAAGGAACAACTGTGAACAATCCTCTTTTTACCTTTGGCTATTCTGTTCTCCTTTCTGACAAGCAATATTACTTTTCATGTATTCTTACATGAGTAATATGTTACATATTTATATGTCTCTATGTATACTTATTTACAAAGTATCTGAGACAGTGTGTACAAAATGTGCTTAAATGTCTTTAAGTATTTAAATTCATAGAAACAGAAAGTAAAATCTAGGTTGCCAGGGTCTGGGAGGAAGAATGGATAGGTAGCTACTGTTATTAATGAGTATAGGGTTTGTATTTAGAATGATAAAAAAGCGGGGCTTTTTTATTATTTTTATGTGGTGCTGAGGATCAGACTCAGGGCCTTGCACATGCTAGTTGAGCACTCTACTGCTGAGCCACAACTCCAGCTCCCAAGTTTTGTATTTTAATCTGCTCAAAGCAATAGCTGAACATAAGTCATATCAGCTTTTTGACTAAGAATGAAGTCTACACAATGGTCATATTATTCACACATTTTACTAATGTTTTACTCTAAATTTTTTTTAAAGTATTTTAGTTCTCTTTTGTGCATGGTGAGAGAAAGGGATTCAGTTTCATTTTGTTGAATATGGATTTCCAGTTCTCCCAGCACCATTTGATGAAGATGCTATCCTTTCTCCATTGCATGCTTTTAGCACTTTTGTCTAATATAAGGTAGTTGTAATTTTGTGGATTGGTCTCTGTGTCCTCTATTCTGTACCATTGGTCTACCCGCCTGTTTTGGTACCAGTACCATGCTGTTTTTGTTACTATTGCTCTATAGTATAGTTTGAAATCTGGTATCGCTATATCTCCTGTTTCACTCTTCCTGCTTAGAATTGCTTTAGCTATTCTGAGTCTTTTATTTCTCCAGATGAATTTCATGATTGCTTTTTCTATTTCTGCAAGGAATGCCATTGGGATTTTGATTGGCATTGCATAAAACCTATAGAGTACTTTTGGTAGTATGGCCATTTTAATGGTATTAATTCTGCCTATCCATGAACAAGGTATATCTTTCCATCTCTGATCCTGCAATTTGTACACATGGAAAAATGAGAATTCATACCGTATTTGAATCAAATATATGATATGTCAGGATCATTGTATTGTCTTGAGCAACTAAAAAAAAAAAAAAGAAAATCTATAGCTTTCAAACAGAAAAAAAAAAGTATTTTAGTTCTCATTTTGAATTCTTCACCATTCTTTGTTTCCTTTTTCCTCTGGTTTTTTCTTAGCAGAGAGCAAAGAGGGCAAAGAACTAAAAAGATGTCTAACCATATTTCTAATCACCTGAGTACTTGATGACTTAGACCAAGAGTTAGCAAACTATGGCTTATGGGCCAAATCTGACCCATTGCCTGTTTTTTGTTGTTGTTGTTGTTGTTTGTTTGTTTGTTTTTGTTTTGTTTTAATGAAGTTTTAGTGAGATAGCCATGCTCAGTCTATAGCTGCTTTCTACAACAGTGGTAAAGTTGCATAATAGTGACTTAAGGTTTGCAAACCCAGAAATACTTATCCGACTCTGTTTACCAACAGTTATTTTGAACAGTAAATGTGGTCTTTTCACCCACTACTGCCATAGGATACTGTATGCCATAGGATACATTTAGGAAGTTGACAATCTTGTGTGAAATATTTACTTAAAGCTCTGAATTAATATCTATTTTTTTATAGTTCAAACTTCTCATGGAACATCTAGACCCTGATGAAGAAGAGGAAGAAGGAGAGGTGTCAGCTAGCACAAATGCTCGGAACAAAGCAATTACCTCGCTGCTTGGAGGAGGCAGCCCTAAAAATAATACAGCAGAGACAGAAGATGATGAAAGTGATGGGGAGGATAGAGGAGGAGGCACTTCAGGGGTGAGGCGGAGGAGGAGTCAACGTATTTCGCAGCGTATTACGTAAAATGATTTTTATGTGCTTATATATGTCAGTCTATTAAATGTACACCAAGTAATGTAATACTTATAAGAGAAAACATTTTGTAGATAGAGATTCTCTACCTAACCATTTATATACATCCTTTTGTAGAAAGTTTAACATAAAAGATAATAAAAAAAAAAACAGAAATGAGATTTATGCAGCAAAAAGGGTTATTAATTTTTCTTTGAATTGTATTAACGTGTGTTATCCTTTTTATTGTTGCTAAGTTTTATGTAGCTTTATGGTTCATATGTATATATAATTTTATATCAAGAGTAAAGACACGGGTACAAATTAAGAGTTTTATGGTTTTACAAGTATATTGTTAACCCCTTGGCGCTGGCGGTCACGGTGCGTCTCATTGCCGGCAATGGAAGTGTGCTGGGAAATCCCAACTCCCGGCGTCAAGGGATTAAAAGCAATAAAAACAATAATTTCACTAAAATTCTTTTGTGTAACACTTCGTCTTTTTTCCCCCCTCCCAATGTTTTAGTCATTGAGAAGGTCAAAACGAAATTCAGACTCTACGGAGTTGGCAGCACAGATGAATGAAAGTGTTGACGTCATGGATGTCATCGCTATTTGCTGTCCAAAGTACAAAGATCGACCACAAATTGCAAGAGTAGTACAGAAAACCAGCAATGGCTTCAGTGTTCAGTGGATGGCAGGCTCCTACAGTGGCTCCTGGACTGAGGCTAAGCGCCGTGATGGCCGCAAACTGGTGCCTTGGGTAGACACTATTAAAGAGTCAGACATTATTTACAAAAAAATTGCTCTAACGAGTGCTAATAAGCTGACTAATAAAGTTGTTCAGACTTTACGATCCCTGTATGCCGCCAAGGATGGGACTTCCAGCTAATGAATTTGTACATGCAGCCAAATTTACAGGAATTTTTTTAAAAAGGCAGAAAAACTTGAAATATCAACATTCTGGCAAAAAAAAAAAAAAAATCAGTTTTTTGAAGAGTAAGAGTGGAACCTGGGATGCAGGAACAAAAGAAGGAAATGTTGGGCAAACATTTTTGTGGGAGCTCCCTTCGCTGTTGTGCAGCAGAAACAGATTCTCAGTTCATTTTTACTCCCACTGTATTATAGTTTAACAAAAATTGTTTATATCTTGGAAAAAAACTTTCTGTTTAAAAAAAATAAACAAGTGAATGTTGGAAATTAGTCTGTTAATGTTCTTAATAAAGTGTTCTTGGAGTTTAACCTAGCAGCGGATGGCTTTCTTTAGCTTAGCCCAGTTTCCAGGGAAGCATTGTTTTTTCCAGGCTGTAAAATGGCAGAATCTCCTGGATATATAATTTATTATGTTGAAAAAAAAAAAAAAGCATGCAGTATCTATGACCTATCTGCAGAAGGAGTTTTTGTAAATGTAGATTTTGTTGTATTAGGTCACCCTGAAAACAATACAAGAAAAGGGATCCCCAGGCAATCTGGTGGAGCGAATACTGCAATAAATTTTTTTACTTCTCTTTGTTACTTGTCTGTTTCCATTTGAATTTCTTATTGTAAAAAATCTGTTTAAATCCATTTATATTATTTTGCAGTCTTATGTAAAATTTATTATATCACTGATTTTCAAAGCAAAACATAAAAATATTGTTTATACAGTTTGTATAGGCTGACTTCTGAATAATTGGTATCTTATTATTTTCATTCCCATAAGAGGGTGTAAACAATTAACTCCAGGGTTTTATTGTATCCTGCAATATTTAGTATTAACTATATATGATTTAGCACTGTGCCAAACACATTTTCAAGAGTACATTTTGATATAAAAAGAAACTATAGTTTATTCCTTGTATGCTTCAATTTCTTTCTAGTGATGTCATAATGGTAATATTTATTTTTTAAACCTTGGGGAAAGGTAACAGTTCCTCTATTTTGAAAAAACAGCATTTCTCTTTAAATGATGCCATGCTATTTTAGAAATAGAATGAAGATGAATGTGGCACTTCATCATTACACACATTTTTCACAGATTATTTTCTAATGCTGAAAGAGTAATTTTACTAGTTGAAATATTTCTTCATTTTCTATTATAAATGTTTTATCATACATTTTTGGGGAGCAATTGTCATTTATACATTAATTACTACAAATACCTCGACTAAATTGGGAGAAGGGTATTTAGCCTTAGATCTACATCGTTGATACTCAGAAAAATAGTAATGTCAAAAATTTACAGTGGATGAGGTCTGTTTCAAGTTTATTTTTTAAAACTGTGTACTTATTAACACTTTGAAAAAAAGTTGACTTAGCTCTAAAATGCTAAGTTTCATGAATCTGGCAAGTAATGAAGGTATTCAATTTGTGAGGAAGAATGACTGCCACAAAATACCTTTTTGTGAACACCTATTAAACCACTGTGAAAATAACTTTTCAGGATCTATTTCCTATGTGGAATTCTTTCAGAATGCTTTCTTGAAGGAAGTGTTTTCATTTTTTTCCTCATAATTGCATGTTCCCTTCCCTTTTACTGTGAACTCTTTGCGACAAAACTAGATTGGGTTTTTTCCCCTCAGAATTTGTCATTTTGTATTAAAAATGGATTTGAGGAAGCCTATAAAAACAATATCAATAAGAGTAAAATACCAGTTAGAGAAAATATAAAGTTCAGCCTAGAGTACTAAAGAATAAAAATGTGAGTAAAAAAAAAAAAACCAACTTTCTATCCTATATGTTTGGTAGTGTTGCATGTTGTCATTTTATTCTCACAAAACCCCTACTAATTAAAACATTTTATCCCCATTTTGTACATGAGAAAATGGGCTCAGAGAATTCAGTAATTTGCTATTTAATGTCACAATAGAAATTTAAATCTGGAATTGGAATAATTGTGTCTCATTACTTTCTTTACGCATTAAGCATTAAGATAGAGTATCCTTACTCAAAGTACCAGTTTCTAAAGGATCCTTGCAGCATAGCTACTTGGGAATCCTATTTAAAGTAAGCTTTAGAAAATGAATTGCACAGTAATAAGTGTTCTGTTGCCTCTGATGATCACGGGTGAATTGCTGTGTTTGTTGTTCATTGAAATTTTAGGAATTCGAAGGTTTGGAGTTTTCCGTGTATTCTAAGGACTGATATTTTATGTATGAGTAATATAAGCTGAATGTTAATGGATAGGATTCAACTCTTAATGTATAGCCAAAGTTTTCAGAAAGTTGAAGATTTCTCAAAGATGATTTTTTAAAAATATTTATTCACAATACCTTTATTTCACTCATTTATTTTTTACGTGGTGCTGACCCAAGGTCCCACGCGAGCGAGACCTGCGCTCTACTGCTGAGCCACAGCCTCAGCCCTCAAAGATGATTTTTTTTAAGATTAGGAATATAATTTGGTGGTAGGACACTAGCTTGGGGCCCTGGTCTTAATCCCTATCACTACAAGACTTTTATGTCTTTAAAGTTAAGACCTTAGAAATGTTCCAGTACCTCTGTATACACAAATATGTGTGTGTGTGTGTATATATATTAGTATGAAATTTAAGTTTTCTTATTCAATTTGTCTTATTATTTTAAGACATTATTTAATGTCTAGTTTTTAAAGACATTTATACCAAAATATACATGGCAGAAAATTTAGAGATCTTTAGAATTTTCTAGAATTTCATAATCTCTAATAGAAATGCTGTGCTTTTAGAGAAACGTGGTGTGTGTGTGTGTGTGTAAGACAGGTAAGTCAAGTTCATTTGTGTCTAATGGGTTTCATAATCAGCAAGCACATTTATCATATTTTTGTATTTATTTTTAGTTGTAGATAGACACAATGCCTTTATTTTATTTATTTTTATGTGGTGCTGAGGATCGAACCCAGTGCCTCACTCGCATGAGGCAAGCGCTCTGCCTTTGAGCCACAATTCCAACTCTTATCATTTTCATTTAGAAAGTAAACCAAACCAGCTAAATCCGTGGTTCTTTGCAACACACATACACTTTTATTTGCATAAAAAATATGATTACTGCACTGATATCCAGGTGGTCTTCATCTTCAGAACTAATGGTATGGAATAAGTTAACTTTGGCAAATATAAAAGTCCTCAGACTGCTCACTTAAAATAATAATGACATTTGTAGCACTCAATAATTTTTGCTCTACTAAAAACCCTACTTGGGAGTGTGTGTAGCTCAGTGAAAGAGTGCTTAGCATGCATGAGGTTCTGGGTTCAATCCCCAGCACCACCACCTCAAAAAACCCTACTTTTTGCTGTTTATCATGCTTATTTTAAGACCAAAGTTTCATCCCCTAGCTAATTTTTCTCATCGCAAACATATCACACATTGATTCTACTAATTTTATTTATGTTTTTTTTTTTTTCCTAAAACTACCCCTTTGCTGTCTGTATTGGTCCTTTCTGAGAAAAGTAAAATAGAAATTTAGGGTGATAGAAAGATCACTGACCAAACAAATTAATAGCTTTGTGGCAAAGCACTTACCTTGCATTCAGGAAGCCTGAAATTCAATGCTCAGGTTAAAAAAAAAAAAAAAATCCAGTTTTTGTTACAAAAATGCTGTTAGTTTTACATGACAATGTGGGTATCACCAAACCATTCTTTTTAAAATCTCATTGTACATGGCTTCATTGCTCAGAGTAGTATGGTACAGTGTAAGCTGTACCCTGTGTGTTCCCCTCCCCCATATTTTTTTAAACAAAGCCAGGCATCGAATTGTTTCATCTATAAATTTGTTAAATATTAATGTTCCCTTAATATCAAATATCCCATATGCATTCAGATCTTTAATTTTCTAGCCAGGTATGGACCTGTAGTCTGTTCTTTTGGGAAAGCCAAAGCAGGAGGATAGTTTGAACCCAGAACTTGAAAACAAGCATGAACAGCACAGCAAGACCCCATCTGAAAAAAAAAAAAAAAAAAATTTTTGTCTCAAGTGTTATATATTTTTAGGTGGTGGTGTGTTTTTTCATCTGTCTGTTTTCTTGCAAAGTTTCTTATGAAAAAAATTTTTTTTCTTTAGTTCTTAAGAAAAATAATTGATTCTAAATGGAAGAACTATAGTTACTCTGGGTTTTACCCCTTTTTCTTTACCTGAATTATAGATTTGAGCAGTACTGGATCTTCATATCCCATAATTTTTAAAATGCAGGAATCATACAATAAGAGATCTGAGAAATCTTTCAATCCAGATGTTCTTAATTTTGAAATTTATGAACCCCTTTGACAATCTAATCAAAATCTCCCCTCAGAAAATGAAAAATTCACACCCAGAATTGTGCCTACAATTTTGGGGATTATTCATGGTTATTCCTATTCCAATTCCATATATGACTTGTGAAAACCTGGACTACACATTTACCAGTCCTGTTCAAACACTTCTTTCTATAAAGGGAAATTGAGGCTAAAGAGGTGACCTGACGCCCACAAGCTGTAGACCTTATTAGTACTAGAATCAAGAGCAACTGCAGGTTCTTATCTCCCAGATGAGCCACTCTTACAATGAAGATTTCATCTCGGAAATTCTTCATTCAGGTTCCTGATAAGATCTAAATGTGGGCTACATAATAACTTGTTGATTTGATTCTTACATTTTGTGATGCCTACCATTGTGTTAGATAAATGGGGAATAGAAAATAAGGAATTTTATCATGTATTTTTATTAATTGTTTTCTACATTACCTCTTGATGTACAGGATTAAAACAATTGGTAAAGAAAAAAAAAGTGTTTTGAAATCAGAAGACACAGTCTGCAGCCATGTGTTTTTGAAATCAAGTGTAAAATGAAGTTTGGTAAATAAAATCACTTAGCATCTTAGATGGAAGCTGTATTTAAAGAAATCCATAGCTATTTTTGTATGTATTCATATATGTACATCATTAGAACATTAAGTGGGAAATAGAACCCCACCTTCAAGTGGGAACAGCAGTAGAGGAGAGGAACTGGGATGCATATACAATATCAAAAGACAAAGCTATACAGAGGAGGGATAGTGTCCAATTTTGATTAATAATGTAATTTGATTGTTTTAATGTTTAGGTATTTGAAGGGCTTTAAGGTGTTAATGAAAGCCTACTGCTATGCATAGGATAGATAGATTTAAGGGACACTAACAATAGTCTCAGCAACTGCAGTAGGATGATGATGGCACTGGGGATAAAAAAGGATCAGAGTGATTACAGATGAATCTAGAAAATAAAAATAGGACATGACAGTTGATTGAGGTAAATGCACACAGAGGTGTCAAGGATAGACCAGGTTTCTCTAGCTTCAGTGAATAGTTTTGATTGTTTAAATATTGAAGCAAACTGTGGGCCATTCAGTTGATGTGCAGAAGGAATGTGCACAAGTGCAAGACTTGCAGAGGTGAAGCCTGGACTGCACTATATTTGGGAGTTATCAGCACGTAAGCTATAGAACAAGAGTAGCACAGAGCAAAAAAGAACTTTGGAGCCTACCAACATATAAAATATGATAGGAGAAAATTAATTCTTAGGGGAGTCTGGAAAGAATGCAGGAAACATGAACCAAAAAAGTTCAAGAAAAAGCTGAGTGCCATGGTACATATCTTTGATCCCAGTGACTATAATTGGGAGACTGAGGCAAGAGGGATCACAAGTTCCAGTCCAGCCCGGGCAAAAAATAAAAAAGGATTGGGATGTGGCTCAGTGGTAGAGTACCCTTGGGTTCAATCCCCAATGGCAAAAAAAGGGAAAAAAAAAAGTGGAAACGTAGTGGTAAGACTAAGACTGAAAAATGTGAGATCTGCTGTTCAGGATGTATATTTTAGCCTTTAGGAGAGGAATATCAGAGGCCATGAGAACAGAAGCCAGATTGTAGCTAAATTGGAATTGGGAAATGGATGAGAATCTTGGGGACAGTGACAGAGCAGGGAAGGAAATAGTGCAATACTGAAATTCTGAGAAGGGTAGCTGGAGAAGAAAGCTGATAATAAAGGGCTTCACGTGCCACATTCAAAGATTTGGAAGGACTTTAAAAAAATTTTTTCTTAATTTTTTTTTTAATTTTAAAGTGTATGAAATGGCCTGTGCATTAATCAGTGGCTGTAGTGGACAGCATTGTGGTGATGCTAAACTGTATGATTGTGCTATTTTTTTTAATACTTATTTTTTAGTTGTAGATGATCACAATACCTTTATTTATTTTTATGTGGTGCTGAGGATGGAACCCAGGGCCTCACAGGAGCTAGGCGAGCGCTCTACCGCTGAGCCAAAACGCCATGCCTGATTGTGTTATTTCTCTCCAGCAATGCTCATTGAGCCAGATTTGGGAGGAGGCATAGTTGAAGAGCTAAATTGAGAGCAAGTGGGAGGCTCAATGTTCAGAGGTCTACATCAAGTGAAAGAGCATGTATAACAGGAACAGCAGACAAGGAATGATGGGACGACAGAGTCAGGGAAAGAGGTGTGTGAGATTTCTAGAGAGTGGTTCTGGAGGTGAGGCACAGTGTTCCCCAACAGGGAATGAGTCAAGTGAGAAGATAGAGGTCTGGCACTGAAGTCTGCACTCCTTTCTTGAGCTAAAGCATTGGCTTATTCTTTCCAGCCACACTAACAGATTGTCCTAGAGATCATTAGGTACTGACACTCATTCTTATCATTTTTATTTTTGCAGATTCCATCATTCCTTTTCTTTATTTTTTTTCCTTTTTATTTGGGGCTGGGGATTGAACCCATGGCCTTATACATGTGGCAAATTCTATTGTTTGACAAGAATTTACTTGAGTGCTTGTGTACCCATTGGCAATAAGCTTGCATTCTAGTAGTTGTAATTACACTACAAAGTATACAGTATCCGATCATTTAATTACAACTGAGGTGAGTGAAAGAAAAAGTAATAGAAGTCGGTGATCAGAAAGGCTTCCTTCTCCAAGTGAAAGTCAGCCTCAGATAAAGCCTGACATATAATGGATATAATAGATACCAAATAATGTTGGTTGACTCTTTTTTTTTAGAATTTTTTAATATTTATTTTTTAGTTTTCGGCGGACACAACATCTTTGTTTGTATGTGGTGCTGAGGATTGAACCCGGGCCGCACGCATGCCAGGCGAGCGCATTACCGCTTGAGGCACATCCCCAGCCCCTGGTTGACTCTTGATAAATAAAAAATGACAATATTTTTTTTTTTCTCTCAGCAATTCATTACTTAGGGGAAAAGAATAGGTGAAGGGAGGTGTTATGGTTTAGATTGTAAATGTCCTCTGAGGGCTCATGTGTTGAAGGCTTGGTTCCCAGCTGGTGACACTATTGGGAGGTGGTGGAACCTTTAAGAGTTGGGGTTAGGTCATTGGGGGCATGCACTTGATGGGAGTATTGGGAGCCTGGCCCATTCCTCTCTCTCTTCACTTCCTGGATGTCACAAGCTCCTATGATATGCTGCCAAACCACAAACCCAAAGTAACATGACCAAGAGACCATGGACTGAAACCATGACCCAAAATTAACCTTTGTCCTTTGTCTATTTTAGGTATTTTGTCACAGTGATGGAAAGCTGACCAGCCCAGGAGGAGAGGAAGAAGGAACACATGGCCTGTAGCAGTTCCAAGGAATGGCAGGGAAGAAAAGAAAGAATGAGGAGGCTGACGAAAAGAGAAGGGCCAACTCGTGCTTCTGCAAGCAATGTTAAGGATGTCCAATGAACCAGCCGTGAAAGAGGTTAAGATGGATGGGAGTGAAAAGGAGATTTACATGTGTGGAGTCCATTTCACATTTTCAAAAGACCACTGACTACAGCCAGGTGCTGTGGTGCACGCCTATTATCCCAGCCATTCAGGAGGTTATGGCAGGAGAATCGATAGTTGGAGGCCAGCCTTGACAACTCAGTGAGGCCCTAAGCAACTTAGCAAGACTCTGTCTCAAAATAACAAATAGAAAGGGCTGGGGAGGTAGCTCAGTGGCAAAGTGCCCCAGTACCACAACCTATAATATTTTTAAAATTTTAAAAATACCACTACAATTTATGGAATGATTGGAGGGGGGTGATGGTGACAGGCTGGAGTGATAGTAATGGAAGAAGAGGAATGAACTCATTTATAGACTGTTTATGAAATTACATCAATCACATTGTTTTGTTTGGTTATTTAAATTGTAATGAGATAATTGGTGTAAATTTCCTTAGGAAGGGTATTTATCCACATAGAAGATAAACTGACGGACCCTTTGGTTCATCTTCAGAACAGCCCAAGAATAATAACTATGATTTGAAAAGAAGAAATAAATTAACAGATGGTGTTATCTAGAAAGGAGAAAGGTCTTACTGGATTTCTACATGATTTCAATCAATTACACGTTTAAGATCCTGCCTTTTATACAATTCAGAGTAATTGTATAAACTATTGATACAAACTATGAGTAGACAGGATTTTAGCTCAGTATTAAAGTTTATTTTATGTAATACTTTCATTTTTCTAACCAACCTTAGGGAAATAATGCCTTGCCCCGCCCTTCCCCACCCAGTTCAGTCCTTCTGTGTAGTGGCAACTATTTTGAACCCTTAGCTCTTTCTTGGGGTCATTATATCTATATTTCTAAAGAATATATTCTTAAAATTTATGAATTCAAAATCTATATATTGAATTAGGATTGACTTTTTATGATGGATAAAGACTTGGCTCTCATATCTCCCCTCCTCAATATGGGTATCAATATATTTAATAAGCATTTAAGTAATATAAAACTATGTAAATATTTTTCAATCATAACCAAAACTTAATGTTATCATGAATATTTTTTTCTTGTATGCTTTTTTTCTGCTTCAGTAAAATTGCTTTGTTTCTTCACTCATATTTTTTTCATAAATAGAAATATTTAATTCTTTTGGAATGCTTGTTAACATAATTCATCCTTTGTTTGTTTGCTTTGTGGTCCTGGGGAATGAACCAGGGGCATTTGGGGCATTTTAGCACTAAGCTAAGTCCACGGACCTTTTTTTTTTTTTTTTTTTGGAGACAGGTTCTCACTACGTTGCCAAGGATGGACTTGAACTTGTGATCCTCTTGCCTCAGCTTCCACAATGGTGGGATTACAGGTGTGTGCCACCACATCTGGTGGCATAATTCATTATTTTAGTCTTCCCCCACCCTCTACCCCGACCCACCCCCTGTGCCTCATCAGGAAACTCTGTCCTGGGAATATTCTTTCTTATGCACTAATTAAGACTGGTTTTCTGCGACTGCCGCACAGTTGTACCAGTTTTCCTTCCCTTCCCTAGTCAGATCCAAAATCCACCTCAGGAATCCACACCTTCCTCCTTTTACCTTAAATGCGCTCAGTTTACTTAAACATATTTTGCTGTAACTCCCTAAGAATGGGTGCACAGACACAAACTTTGGAATCATTAGGTGTGTGGAAATTTCTCTACTCTCCCTCTCATGATGATAACTGGGTCTAGAACTCCAAGTTTTTCCCTTTGAAAACATTTTACCATAATCTTATAACCTGTGCAGACTGATACCATTCTGTTTATTCCTTTGTATCTGGCATTTATTCTATCTAGAAACTTTTAGGATATTTTCTGTATTTCACACTGATGTCTCTTAAAGCATATCACTTTTAAAAATTCCTTTTTCAAGATATGTTGTAGACTTCTTTAATCTGCCCCTAGCACTGAAGGATTTTCTTTAATAAAAAAATAAAGAATTTTCTTTAATTTCTTCCCCTTTAGTTTCTTTATCCTCTCTGAAATTTCTGTTACTTATGTTTTTTACTCTTTTTTTAACTCTTGTCATTGAGGCTTTTTCTGTTTTTTAAAAAAACCACTTCTATTTCCTCATAATTTCTTTTCTGTATTCTGTGTTTCACGTACGTGTGTGTATGTATGTGAACATGCACATATGCTGAGAATTAAACCCAAGGTCTCACACTATTAGACAAGTGCTCTACCACTGGCCCTTTCCTGTTTAATTTGGATTCTCCTTTCTATAGTGTGAATTTTCTCTATGCATCTGGTTATAGCTAACAGTCATTTTATTTTATTTTTATTTATTTCATTTTATGGTACTGCCAATCGAACCCAGGAATACTTTACAACTAAGCTCCATATGTTCCCACCACTTTTTAATTTTTATTTTGAGACAGGGTTTCACTAAGTTGCCCAGGCTGGCCCCAAACTTGGAATCCCCTTGCCTCAGTCCCTCAAGAAGCTTAGAAATATAGGTAAGTGCCAACGCACCCAGCCCAACTGTCCACTTAGGCGAAGGTACATTGAGGCACAGAGCATGTAGTTGTGGTTCCTCTGGAGGGCTCCACTGGAGGACAGTGGCCAGACAATGCTTCTCTGTGAAGTCAGAAAATAAGTATTTTAGGCTTTGCTGTTTATAAGATCTATGTTGCAACTCCGACCCTGAGGCACCAGAGCAGCCACAAGGAACATGTAAACTGATGGGAAAGTTGTGTCTCAATCACATGGACAGTTGTTTGAAGATGATGTGAACATATTGAGCTAAGAGGCTAGAAACCAAGACTATTAATTAGTTCTCTGCTAATCTCTGCTCTGCTCTCCTTTATTCATTCTTTCAGGTTTGCTATTTGGAGATAAAATTCCCTAAGAGAAGACTCACTTCCAGCTATGACAAAATAACTAGTACCTGCTCAGCCTACAAAACATATGTGAGATGCCTTCTCCTCGATATCAGTCACCATGTGGCACAAGAAGACCTGAGGGGAGTCCCATGGGCCCCCAGCTGTGTGCTTCAGGATATCATCCTGACTCTAGCACAACTCCAAGAAGATGACAGTGCTCCCACTGGTTGAGGAGGCAAAGGTAAGGGTTCAAGGTATTCAGAGTGACTGTCTGCAGGGGAGAGCAACAACAACAAAAAACCTCACATTAGTACGCCATAATCATGGGAAATTTTTTCCACTTTATTGTGATAATCCTAAGCAGGATATCTGCTGATATACTATCCTGAGTCCAAAAAGGTATATTTCTTATGAAGCCTTACATTATCTTGCCAAAAGTCCATGTGGGACTTTCCTATGAAGTCTTTTCTAAGGGTTGCACTGCTTGTTTGAATGTAACACTATGTGTGGCTTACCAAAAAGCAGGTTGAGGGAGAACAGATACTCAAAGTTGAGTAGTGTGGGGAATATCGGGGCCCAGACCAGCCAGAGTGGGGTGCTGACACCTCCTTAATTCTCCAGACACACAAAAAAGGATGCCTCAGAATTAAGGGCTATGCTCTGGAGTAAAGTCTAGAAAGCCAAAAATCAAACCTGGATTTTGGAGATTGTATTCTACCAAGTTAGAGAGATGTGGGATATACCTGGGGCTTTCCTTAAGATGACATTAACAAAATGCTAAGCCTACACATAAGCAAGATGATTAGCCTTGAACTGCCTATACGAATAACAACTATCAGCTCTTCAGTGGAAACTAACAGAATCTAGATCTATTATATATCACCCACTGTATTCCTTACATAATAAAATTATTAGATATTCAAAGGAAAAAAAGTCAACAGAAACAAAGTTTGAGATGCCCCAGAGAAAGACTTTAAAGACACTCTTATAAGAACAAAAATAAAATGTTTTAAAAATTAAAGGAGTCTCTCTGCTTCCTGATTACCATGTGCTTAGCTGCTTTCCTCCTCCACATTCTTCTGCCATGATGTTCTGCCTCACCTCAGGCACAGAACAAAGGAGTCCTTCCTCTATGGACTGAGACCTCTGAAACCATAAACACCAAATAATCTTTTCTTCCTCCAAAAGAAGAAAAAGAAGGAGGAGGAGAAGGAGAAGAAAGAATTAAAGGAAAATGTTGTTTTAATGAATGAGCACATAGGAGGGACTCAGAAGATCAATGGAAATCATAAAAAAAAAATATTAAGTGGAAAATCTAGACTATTAAAGTACAATAACTAAAAAAATCACTCAGTAGGCTTAATGATGGACTGGATGTAGAATAAGAAAGCCAGTGATGTTCAAAGTGCACTTGATAGAAATTAAAGAAAAGAGAGAAAGAAAACATGATCAGAGCTTCAGGGACTTACCTGACATTATCTGTTAACCTATCATATGGAGACTCAGAAGAAGAGAGGGAGAATAGGGCAGAAAAAATTATTTGAAGAAGTAGTACACACGAAACTACAAAGACCCTAAATAGCCACTGCAGGCCTAAGCAAAAAAAAAAAAAAAAAAAAAAAAACACCAAAGTTTAGAGGCATCACATTACCTGATCTCAAAATCTATAAAGCTAGGGGCCTGGGGATGTGGCTCAAGTGGTAGCACGCTCACCTGGCATGTGTGAGGCACTGGGTTCAATTTTCAGCACCACATAAAAATAAAATAAAGATATTGTGTCCATCTAAAACTAAAAAATAAACATTTAAAATATCTATAAATCTATCGTAATCAGACAGTACATACTGTTATATTGTTTGATTTAAAAATTCAACTAGGATTCAAGAGCTTAGCTATAATGCAAAGAAAAACACACTATAGTCAAACTGCTGAAAATCAGAAACCACGAGCAAATATTAACAATATCCAGAAGAAAATGACCTATTACACAGGTAGAAGTGATGGAGGGAATGGCCAGCTTCTCCCTAGAAACGATGCAAACAAGAAGACAATGCAACGAGACCTCATGAATGCTGAAATTCTACATCGAGTGAAAACACCTTTAAAAAATGAGGGTAACTGTTATGGTTTGGATATAGTTTGCTCTTGGCCAGGAAGTAATGCCCTCACCGTGGAGCATGTGCTGTGCTATTTGGACTTCCAGGATGTGAGCTAAACAAACCTCTTTTCTTTGTATGAGCTTGTGTGAGGTGTTTCATTACCATGAGGAAAAGCTGACTGAGGCAGTGATTGAAGACTTCATGCAATTTCTATAAAAATTCAAATAACATTTTTTAACAGAAACAGAAAAGAGAATCGTAAAATTGATCTGGAACTACAAAAGACCCTAAATAGCCAATGCAAACCTAAATAAAAACAACAAAGTTTAAAGGCATCACATTACCTGATCTCAAAATCTACTACAAAACTATCATGATCAAAACAGAATAATATTGTTATAAAAATAGACACATAGAGGACCATAAGAGTGCTGGCTTAGCATGCATGAAGCCTGGGCTCCAATCCAGCACTGCAAATAAAAAATAAAATAAATTTAAAAGACACACACACACACACAAAATGAAACATGATAAAGCCAGAAGTAAACTTAAGCCTCAATGGTCAACAAATTTTCAATAAGAACATCAAGAAGACACAATAATGAAAGGATAATCCCTTCGATAAATGATGTTAAGGCTGGGTGCACTGGCACATGCCTGTAATCCCAGCAAGTGAGGAGGCTGAGGCAGGAGGACTGCAAGCTAGAGGCCAACCTCAACAACTTTAGTGAGACCCTGTCCCAAAATAAAAAAATAAAAAAGGATAGGGAGGGAGCTCAGTGGTAAAACACTCCTGGGTTCAGTCCCTAGTACTGAAGAAAGAAAGGAAAAAAGGAAAGGACAGACTAGAAACGCTCATGTAAAAGAATGAATTTGGACCTTTTCCTCACACCATACACAAAAAGCAGCTCAAAATAGATTAAAGACCTAAATGTAATACCCCAAACTGTAAAACTCCTAGAAGAAAACACATGGGAAAAGCTCCCTGACATTGGTCTTAAAAATCATTTTTTTGGATAGAACCCCCAAAGCAGAAGCAACAAAAAAATAAATGCTCAGCAAAGGAAAACATCAGGAGTGAAGACACGGATTGGGAGAAACTGTTGTACACCATATATCTGATAATATACAAAAATATATGAGGGATTAACATAAAAGCAAAATAGCCCCCCCAAAATGGATTAAAAAAATAGGCAAAGGACATGAATGTGCATTTCTCCAAAGATGAAATAAAAATGGCCAACGGGGACGTGAAAAGGTGCTCAACATCACTAACCATGAGCAAAACCATAGTGGGCGAGAGGGTTGCAGTGTTGCATATCTGCCAACTACTTGAAGGCTGAGGAAGGAGGATCACCTGAGCCCAGGAGGTCAGGGGCCAGTTGGGGCAACATGGCGAGACCCCATCCGTTAAAAGAAAAGAATAATAAAACCACGATGAGATATTGTCTCATAACTGTTAGGATGGTTTTTGTTAAAAACAAGAGGGTTGTGCATGTGACTTAGTGGTAGATTGCTTGCCTAGCAAATATTATTCAACCATAAAAAAGTGTATCCTACCAGGTGCAGTGGCACATGCCTATAATCCCAGAGGCTTGGGAGACCGAGACAGGAGGATTGCAAGTTCAAAGACAGTCTCAGAAAAAGTGAGGTGCTAAGCAACTCAGAGAGATCCTGTCTCTAAATAAAAATCAAAATAGGGCTGGGGATGTGGCTCAGTAGTTGAGTGCCCCTGAGTTCAATCCCCAGCACCTCCCCAAGAAAGGTATCCTGCTATTTGTGACAATAAGAATGAAAATGGAGGATATTCTGTTAAGTGAAATAAATCAGATATTAAAGTGTTATATAATCAGTTACATATTTACTTGTATTTTACTTTTTGCTCTTAATTTATTCCTTCCATATTTTTATTGCTGCTTTATAATTACACATAATAGTGTTTTGTTACATATTTATACAAGTATCTGATATAATTTGCTCAGTATTGTTCCACAGTATTTCCCCTTTCCCTCTCTCTTCCTTTGATCCCTTTCCTTTATTCCACAGATCTGAGATCTTCCCCACCACCACCTTTCTTTTCCTTTATCCTGTCTAAAGCCACACACGACAGAAAACATACAACCCTTGACTTTCTGAGTATAGCTTATTTCCTAACATAATGCTCTCAAGTTCCATCCATTTTTTTCTACAAATGAGATAATTTCACTCTTTTTATGGCTGAATAAAACTCCATGATATATATACAACACATTTTCTTTATCCATTCAGACATTAATTGACACTTAATGGCTGGTTCCACAATTTGTCTGCTGTGAACTATGCTGCTATAAACTTGGGAGTGCACGGATAACTATACATTTTATTTTGTTGTTGTTGTTACTGGGAGTTGAACCCAGGGGCACTTAACTACTGAGCCACATCCCCAGCCCTTTTTTATATTTTATTCAGAGACAGGGTCTCACTGAGTTGCTTAAGGTCTCCCTAAGTTGCTGAGGTTGGCTTAGAACTCAAAATCCTCCTGCCTCAGCCTCCTCAGCAGCTAGAATTAAGATGTACACTCCCACATCTAGCTTGATTTTAATTCTTTAGGAATAAACATTGAGGAGTGGCATATGTAGGCCATATGGTGGCTCCATTTCTAGAGTTTTGAGGAACTGATTTCTATGGTAGTTATACTAATTTACAATCTCACCAACAGTTAAAAGTATACCTTTTTATCCTATATCCTCTATAGCATTTATTATTGTTTGTGTTCTTGATTCTAACTGGAGTGAGATGAAATGTAGTTTTGATTTGCATTTCCCTAATAGCTAAAGACGTTTTAAGATTTTTTAAAAATATTTTTTCAGTTGTAGATGAACACAATATCTTTATTATTTATTTTTATGTGGTGCTGAGGATCGAACCCCGTCCCTCATACATGCAAGGTAAGTGCTTTACCACTGAGCTACAACCCCAGTCCAGATTTTTTCATATATTTTTGACTACTTGTATTTCTTCTTTTAAAAAGTGTCTATTTAGTTAATTTGACCACTTATTGATTGGGTTATTTGGATTTTTTTGTTTGTTTGTTTTGTATTATTAGGGTATTTTCAGTTTTTTTATATATTCTGGATATTAATCCTCTATTAGAGGAATAGCTAGCAAAGAGTTCCTCCCTTTCTGTGGGTTCTCTCTTCACATTCTTGTTTCCTTTGCTATGCAGAAGATTTTTAATTTGATCCTGTCCCATTGATTAACTCTTAGTATTATTTCCTAAGCTTGAGGAGTCCTACTAAGGAAGTCACTGCGGGGCCTACATGTTGGAATGTTGACCCCACGTTTTCTTCTAGGAGTTGCAAGGTTTCTGGACTAAGTCCTATGTCTTTGATCCATTCTCAGTTGACTTTTTTGCACGGGGGAAGAGAGGGATCTAGTCTCAATCTTATACATAATGGATAACCAATTTCCTTAGCACCATTTGTTAAAAAGGCTGCCTTTTGCCAGGCATGGTGGTGCACGCCTGTAATCCCAGCAGCTCAGGAAGCTGAGGCAGGAGGATCGTGAGCTCAAAGCCAGCCTCAGCTACTTGGCGAGAACCTTTTTCTAAATAAAAATATATAAAAGGGCTGTGGATGTGGCTCAATGGTTCAATTCTCCATACCTCCCCACAAAAGAAGCTTTTTTCCAATGTATGTTTTTGGCACCTTTGTCAAAGATCAAACTGTGTGTGTCTGTGTGGGTTTGTCTCTGTGTCTTCTATTCTATGCCCTTGATCTCTGTGTCTGTTTTTATGACAGGACCATGCTGTTTTTGTTATGATAGTTCTTTATTAATTTGAAATCAGGTATTCTGATGTCTTTAGCATTGCTTTTTTTTTTTTTTTTTTTTGCTTAGAATTGCTTTGGCCAGGGGCTGGGGATGTGGCTCAAGCGGTAGCGCACTGGCCTGGCATGCGTGCAGCCTGGGTTCGATCCTCAGCACCACATACAAACAAAGATGTTGTGTGCGCCAAAAACTAAAAAATAAATAAATATTTTTAAAAAAAAGAATTGCTTTGGCCATTATGAATCTTTTACTCTTTCAAATGAATTTCAGGACTGTTTTTTTCTCGTTCTGTGAAGAATGTCATTAGTATTTTGATGGGGATCACATTGAATCTGTATATTCCCTTTAGAAAAACAATATACTTGTTTTTCTATGTTCTCTTGGAATTCATTGATCATTTTTATAATCATTCTTTGAAATTCTTTATCTGAATTTATCTACTTTAGTATCTTTGAGTTAGTTGTTGATGAATTATGAATTTTAGGATGTGTCATGTTACCTTGTTTTTTCACATTTCTTATATTGCTGTGTTGGGTTTTGTGCATTTATTGGAATGGATTTCTCTTCCACTCTTACTTAGGGGCCTTTTTAAGACCCAGCCTTCTTCTGGCAGCATGTTCTTGGATATCAGGTTGTTGTGAAATTTTCAGTAACTTTCCAAAGTGGGTTTTATCATATAGATTCCCTTCTAGTTCTTTGGTGATGTTAGTGTATTTTGATATAGTGTGTATTTTGTCAGAGTTTGAGAATCCACTTTTCTTATGTCTCACAAGAATGGAATCCTTATAGATCTGGCTATATAACCTCTGTGATTGCTATTCTGAATTTAACAACTCTGTGTATTCTAAGCAGATGTATTAATCTGGTTTTTCATTCTGTTACCAAGAAACAAACAAGAACAACCTTAGAGAACAAAAAATTTATTTTGGCTCATGGTTTCAGAGGTTCAGTCCTTGGTAGGCTAAGTCCATTGCTCTAGTCCAAGGTAAGACAAAATATCATGGCAGAAGGGCAGAGTGAAGCAGTGCTGCTCCATTCATGGAAACCAGAGAGAGGGGGAAGGAGCTTCAGGGAAGATTTACCTATCCAGGGCACACCCCCAGTGCCCACCTCTCCAGCCATACCCCACCAGCCTATTGTTAACACCCAGTTAGCCTTCAAACTAGAATGGATTGATTAGGTTACAGCTCTCATGATCTAATCATTCTACGTCTGAATATTCTTTTTTAAAATATTTTTTAGTAGTAGATGGACACAATATCTTTATTCATTTTTATGTGGTGCCAAGGATCAAACCCAGTACCTCACATGTGAGAGGCAAGTGCTTTACCACTGAGCCATGACCCAGCCCCTGAATATTCTTGCATGAACACAGGAGCTTTTCACATTCTCTGCAAACCATAGCATTCTGTCCCTAACACTCAAAAGCTCATGAGCACAGTCTCAACTGTCTACATTCCTTTTAGCATTCTGGTCTTCTCAGGTCCTACCAAAATCACCTATTATGCACCTTTGGAACTTTTTCAGGTTTTTCCTGCAAACCAGTTCCAAAGGCTTCTGAACCTCAAGGTAAGGTTAATCACAGCAATGACTCCACTTCTCAGTACTTATTTGTTATACAGCCTTTTGTTGCTGTGACCAAAATGCCAGATAAGGACAACTTAGAGAATGAAAAGTTTATTTGGCTCAAGTTACAGAGGTTCAATCCATGGCAGACCAACTCCATTGCTCTGGGCCCAACTTGAGGCACAGCATCATGACGGAAGGGTGTGATGGAGAGCTGCTCCATTCATGGTGGCCAGGAAGCAGGGGTGAGCCAGGGCTCACCCCGCAGTGACCCACTTCTCCTAGCCATGCCCCACCTGCATACAGTTACCACCCACTTAGTCCATTCAAACTAGGATGGACTGATTAGGTCACAGCTCCAATGATCTACTAATCTCACCTCTGAATATCCCTGCATTATCACAGAAGTGCATATCCAAACCAAAGCAGTGGGAACTGGGAGCAAACGAAGTTGAGATGCCTGGTAGGTGTGGTGTTCACAGTGTTTATTTATTTATTCATTTTTTGCTGTAGGAGCACATGGTCATGAGTGGGCTTCATGGCCCCCCCACCCATTCCTATTTGAGGACTGGTCATTGATTTGGGGTTTTCCCCCTCTCCTATCTTTTCAAGTATCATTGAAGCTTGAGTGTGGTTAGTTGTGTGTGGAGCAAGGTGCAGTGTCTCTTGGCTGGGTTTTGTGTGTAGCTCAACAACAGAAGCTCTAGCCTATGAATTTGTAGTGTCCTAGTATATTCCCAGAGCCTCACAGAAAATGGGAAACAAACAACAACAATAGCAGTGAACACCATCTAGCATTAAAATAAAAGACCCAATGCCTACTATGACACCTATACTACCAATTACCACAAAAACAGCAAAGGCAGCAACTGCCAATGGCAACAGCAACAAATAACCATGAACTAGATCTGGCACTGAAGTAAACAGCAGGTGTCAAACATGCCATCCACATACTAATACCTAAAACAAAATGGTGGGGGCGGAAATTATGTCAATGAAACAGTTCTAAGAAATTATAAAAATAGGGGCTGGGATGTGGCTCAAGCGGTAGCGCGCTCACCTGGCATGCGTGTGGCCCAGGTTCGATCCTCAGCACCACATACAAACAAAGATGTTATGTCTGCCGAAAAACTAAAAATAAATAATATTTTTTAAAAAAAGATGATAAAAATAGTTTATATGATAAAAGAAAATGTAAAAGAATGTATAGAATATTCAAAATATGAACAGAGAAAGCAGAAGAGATGTAACAAACAATGGTTATAAAGGAGAAAAAGAAACAAAATAAATGTCCATATATAGAGAGAGAAAAGGAGAATTTGGCTATTAAAGGAAGAATAACGGAGAGAGTGAGAAACAAAACCCCCAAATAAACAATAAATCCTAGCCCTGCACAGTGGCACTTGCCTGTAATCTCAGCAGCTGGGGGGCTAATTCAGGAGGATTGCAAGTTCAAAGCCAGGCTCCACAAGGTAGGCCCTAAGCAACTTGGCAAAACACTATCTCAGAATAAAAAATAAATTAAAAGGGCTGGGGATGTGGCTCAGTAATTAAGCACCCCTGGGTTAAATCTCCAGTACCAAAACAACCAAACAACCCCCCCCAATTAATCCTAACCCCTCAAAAGACCCCCCAAAAATGTTAAATATAGAAAAAAATGTACACACATTTCATGAACCAATCAGCATAGCAAGAATAACCCCACCACACACACACACACTTATAAAGGCGATGGGGAGAGTCTTAATAAAAAACGAAAAGAATTGGGCTGGGGTTGTAGCTCAGTGGTTGAGCACTTGCCTTGAATGAATGACGCACTGGGTTCGATCCTCACCAACACATAAACAAATAAATAAAATGAAGATATTGTGTCTATCTACAACTGGAAAGATGAAAAAAGAAAAAAGAAAAAAAAATGAAAGAATTCTCTGCATTTCTGCCGAGGTGATCAAAACTATTGGACAAGGACAAATGTTCGCTGCCTATGCCAGACGTTTCTTCTTGGGCGGTTAGAGCAAGGGCTGGGATTGTTCAACCGGTCCTCTCTTTGTGCTGCTCACTGAGCTGCCAGTTGGAGTGGCCTAGAACTGCAGGTGGCTAAAATAGCTGTCAGCTTCCCCTGCCATCAGTACAATAGGACAGAGTGGAAAGTACTCTTGATTGAAGTTTTGTTTGGACAGAACAGATCACTGAGCTCCTGGGGTGGGGCTGCTGCAGAGTTCTAAATGGGAAGTTCCACTGGCTGGACTTTCACTCTCATCAGATCTTTGGGACTTAGTTGGATGGTATCTGTTTTGGAGAAATCAGATCAACACACCCTTAGGGTTGGGCAGATGCTGATCTCTCCAGGGCTTCCCAAAATCTCTACCCATAGGCTGTGGAAGCCAACCCTTACAGGTCTCACACATCCTGTTGCCTATGGAGGTGGTGTTCCCAGGCTGAGTCCCCAAGTGTAGTTTCCCAACACTCTTTAGCTGGTCATGCAAGCTGCCAGATGCAAAGAGAAGGGAGTTGCATCCCCTCTGTATCTCTGACTTGAATCCCCCTGGGTACCAATCTTCACTGTGCCTGTTTCAATCATGTTCTGCTAGGCACACCCTAGTCCGCCCAGTGGGCACTTGGCAGGACAGTAAGGCCATATTTGTTATGGTCTGGGCTCCCAAAGTAGCAAGTTGCAGTGTGGACACCTCAAGATGGTTCCTGCCAGTTGAAAAATGGGGAGCCCTTTTCAAACACCAGTTGGCCCTGTAGCCTCCGCATCAGCTAAGTTCAGGTTGCTCTCCTGATCTGCAGGTTTTTCTGTGCCAAGTTTGTCTGTTGTGTCCTGTTTATGTCATCTCTCCCCCTTGTGGCAAACCAGTGCTATTGCTGTTGATGCCGCTGGCTTGGCTCCAATGTTCTTTCTTGTTTTGTTTCGTGCCCCAGAATTTCTGGGTCTCTTAAGAGTTTCTGACTGTCTGATGTTGAACTTCAGTGAATTCACTCTTTTACCCACCTCCCTGAGAAATGGCACCCTGCTGCCTGAGCCATGGAGCAACTGGATATGCAGCCTTTCTCTAATCTGCCATTGTGAATCTCTTACACATGGATTTTTCTTGGGGGGGGGGGCTACTGGGGGTTAAATCCAGAGGTGTTTTACCCCTTTGCTACATCTCCAGCCCTTTTTATTTTTTTATTTTGAGAAAGGTTCTGACTAAGTTGCTTAGGGTCTTGCTAAGTTCCTGAGGCTGGTCTGAAATTTGTGATCCTCCTGCTTCAGCCTGCCAGCCACTGGGATTACAAGTGTGCCCCACTACATATGGAATTTCAAAACAATAAAACACAGAAACAGAAGAATGGTGGTTACAAGTCAGGTATGGGAAGATGTCAATAGGTCAAAGGGCACAACATGGCAGCTCTTTAGGATGCATAAATCCAGAGGCCTAAAGGTACTTGAGGACCACAGTTGGTAGTGCTGCATCCTGCACACACGGTGGAAGATGACGCATGCTAACTTACTGGACCATAGTAATAACTTCACTATGTATATCAAATAATGCTGTACCCATGAAAGTTTATCAGAACACGTTGTACTCCTCAAATAACAGAATTTTAAAAACTTAAGACTAAAGATGAAATAAAGCTACACTTGGCCTGGATGAAATCTGAGAGAATTGCCAGAGATATACACTATAAGAAATGCTGGAGTCAGGCATGGTGACTCATGCTAGTAATGCCAGCGGCTCAGGAGGCTGAGACAGGAGGATCTCAAGTTCAAAGCCAGCATCAGCAAAAGCGAGGTGCTAAGCAACTCAGACCCTGTCTCTAAATAAATACAAAATAGAGGTGGGGATGTGGCTCAGTGGTTGAGTGCCCCTGAGCTCAATACCTGGTACTCTCCTCCACACCGCCCCACCCAAAAAAATGCTGGGCTGGTTGTGGGGCCGCAGGCCTGTAACCCTAGCTACTGTGGAGGCTTATGAAGATTGCATATTCAAGTACAGCAGCCTGGGCACTTGGTGAGACCCTGTCTCAAAATAAAATTTTAAAATGGGTCTGGGAGCTAAGTATGGTGGCGCACACCTGTAATCCCAGAAACTGAGGAGACTGAGGCAGGAGGATCACAAGTTTTAGGCCACACTCAGTAATTTAGTGAGGCCTTTAGTAACTGAGACCCTATCTCAAAATTAAAAATAAAAAGGGTTAGGGATGGAGCTCAGTGGTAAATCTCTCCTACCTGGGTTCAATCCCCAATACGGTGGCGGGGGTGGGGGTGGGGGTGGGAGAAACAAATGGGTCAAGGATACAGTTCAGCAGTAGAGTGCTTACTTAGCATGTGTGAGGCCCTGTGTTCAATCCTGCACTGGGCTGGGGTATAGCTCAGTGGTAGAGCACTTGACTAGCATGTGCGAAGCCCTGGGTTCAATGCTCAGTACCAGCAACAGGAAAAAACAACAAAACAAACAAACAAAAAAACACAACTAATATAATCTTCAGATTGAGGGAAATACTAGATAGAAATTTAGATCTATAGAAAGAAACTAAAGAACTGTGAAAAAATTTCCTTAAAAAAAAACCTGACTGTTTAATGGAGATAAAAGGAATTACTCTAAGAGTAGCTCAGCTGGAGGGAGTATGAAATATAAAAGAACTGTGAAACTTCAAGTGACTTTTGGCTCTGAATAGCCTGAATACTAAGGATTCCTTCTACTAACTGTAAAGTAGCAGTTGCCAAATTTTGTTCTCCTTACATTAAAGGAGAACCAAAGAACTTTTATGTGGCTCTACCTGTAATTAAAATTGTTAAGCATTATTTTAAAGGACTGCAATAGTTATATCATCTAAAATATATTGTTATATCATGTGCATGAGCGTATATGAATATGTAATAACAAATATTATGCACCAATGAAAAATGTGGAAAAAATTGTAAAATGACTAATAATTCATTCAATATCACATTTTTATAAAAAAACATTATTTTTTAGTTGTAGATGGACACAATACCTTTATTTATTTATATGTGGTGCTGAGGATCAATCCCAGGGCCTCACACATGCTACGCAAGTGCTCTACCACTGAGTTACAGCCCCAGCTCCTTTGTAAAAACCATTTTCAAAAAAATTAGAAGAATGTAATTAATTTACAGGTTCTGCAAATCTCTTTAATGTTAACGGCTAAATTCCCTGCTTCTTCATTCATCCTGCAGCAATATGTTCTTTTGGTTGAAGTATATGACGAAAATTTGGCTTCACAGCGTTGGGAAAGGAGGAATAACTAGCATTGGGATTCTTTTTTTTAATATTTATTTTTAGTTATAGTTGGACACATTACCTTTATTTCACTTATTTATTTTTATGTGGTGCTGAGGATCAAACCCAGGGCCTCGTGCTTGCAAGGTGAGCGCTCTACTGCTGAGCCACAACCCCAACCCAGGATTCTTTGATACTACATCAATAATCAACAAGTGGCTAAAGGGTCCTAGTTTTTAGTTAAAACCGAGTATAGTTCTAGAAACTAGTGGGCCTCTGCACCTTGGTTTTTACAAGGTTAAGATAAGCCTTTGAGAACAGGATTCACATTTTCTTTCCACCTAAAGCATCCATTCCTATTTCCTTCCTCCAAGAATGTAGGTTATAGGGCAGAAGACAGGTCTCTAGTACTACATGAAACCTGGCTTATTTACAAGTTCAAGATCCATGTGAAGTGGCCAAACATTATACAAGTAATTTAAGGATATGTTTTATTTGGGGTTTTGTTTTTGTTTACTGATACTAGAGGTTGAACTTAGGGGCACTTTATCACAGAGCTAATATCCCAGCCCTTTTTAACTTTTTTTTTTTTTTTTTTTTTTTAGAGAGAGTGAGAGAGGGGAGAGAGACAGAGAATTTTTTTAATATTTATTTTTTAGTTCTCGGCGGACACAACATCTTTGTTTGTATGTGGTGCTGAGGATCGAACCCGAGCCGCACGCATGCCAGGCGAGCGCGCTACTGCTTGAGCCACATCCCCAGCCCCCTTTTTAACTTTTTAAAAATATTTTTTTAGTTGTTGACAGACCTTTCTTTTACTTATTTATATATGGTGTTGAGAATCAAGCCCAGTGCCTCGCACATGCCAGGAAGTGTGCTACCGCTGAGCCCCAGCCCCAGCCCCTTTATTTTTAATTTTGAGACACAGTCTTACTAAGGCACAGGCTGCCCTTGAAATTGTGATCCTCCTGACTCAGCCTCTTGAGTAGCTGGAGTTATAGGCATGTGCCACGATGCCTGGCAAGGATAAGTTCTATAATAGTGTTCATTACTGAGTTTTTCAGGCAAGAGTAGTGATTTTCTTCTCAATGAAAGAATTTTTCCTATTAAGTTCACCACAGAAAGTTATTTCTCAGAACACAGAATGTAGTAAAGGAAGAGGCATGATATATTTTTACTGAAAGTAGTTTATTATGCAAACATGGCTTGAAAGGGTACTTATGTGTTTTTAAATGATGCCTAAACATAAGCCAAATGCAAAGACTTAGCACATCTATTATAAAAAGCCCTTATGAAGACAAAATTATTGAGAAATGTTTATTTTCCCTCTTGAAATGACTAATCCAGGAGATAATATGGCTGTAGGTGGTAAATTCAGTTTGCTTTCTTCATTGTTCCTCTCCTAAACCCCCAAATCTTTCAGAAGCACTTTAATGAGTTGCTTGCTGGTGCCTGGAAACAGAATGATGTCCAGACTTTACAGGCCCATGGCCCAGCGGACGGATGGGCTCTTTTCCTCCACACTGGCCACCATATCTTCAATGGCATTCCAGTCAAGATTGCTGAGGATGCTGCCAGTGCTCTCAGACATGCTGTGCATGCCAGCCACCCCAAAATGAGGCTCAGGCTCTTCCTGTGACAAGTCCTGTAGAATTGAGAGGGAAGACAGTTGTGGTAGCAGAGTTGTCCCATCCATCAAAGAGCTGAAGGGTGTCAAGGCTGTAGTTGCCCAGCACACCCAGACTGACAGTGAGCTGGACGTCATCTGACACTTACCCTGGCACAAGATCTGAACAGTGAGCAGAATGGATTTTAATGCCTATGGTACATTTATTTGTTCTCATGTTTGCTGTTTTGTAATGAAAAAGAAAATATAAACACTAGGAGAATTCTGAAAGAGAAATGCTGGAATACTAACCCACAAGGGTGGATGCCTTGAACGATTATCTCAAACTGACTTAAACAATCACTCAGTATCTCCACATCTCACAAAAAACAAACAATAGTAATAACAGTAACAAACACAGCGACTATCAGACAAACCCAACACTAGAATGGTGCTCACCTGCAAAAGGGAACCAGGAGTCTCATGAAGAATTCGGTGGATTTCAGGAGGTAACGTCCAGGGACTCGTCATGATCTCCTCTCTCTCGTATTCTATATGCACCTGCGTTGTCTGAGGTGCAAGCCCAGCACATCTATGTTTTTTTGTATGCTGCAGACATGGAGAAGGAGAGCCTTTGGAGGGAGAAGGACAAAACATATGTTGGAACTGATTCATCAATTCGATTGTTATTTTATTGTGATTTTACTGTCAAAGCCAAGACAGATAGATTTTACCTAACATTTGAATCACATGATCTGGAGTGGGTTCACTGTATAGTTCCAACGATTCCTGTCCTGTCAGTGTGTGTGATGGGCCACCTCTTTTGATTTGAAGTGTAATGGTAATCTTTACGACAAGAACTTCTAGGGAGGAGATCACAGGTAGAACTGGGAAGAACTCAGAATTCAGAACCCAGAGCCAGGCTTTGCTGGCCTCTGTGGACCCTGGGAGCAGCTTCCCACTTGCATGTGCTCTAGCTGTCTGTGCATAGTCTGCGTTTGGGCACAAGCCCTAGGGTGAGCATGGTGGCAACACATTATTCTCTTCCTCATTACCACATATATCCATATTTGTGGAAACTTTCATCTCAGTGCCTGGGAGCAGCTTAGCAAACCCCTCGGACATCAGGCTCTAGAGGAGCTTGTCTTGACAGCACATTCTACCCCTCACCAAGGTGGCCTCCCGAAGAAACATCCGAGACGTGGAAATAAACCCAAGCCGCCCACAGGCAGCCATGTGGCTCCCTGAAGGGAGGAAAACGAGGTAAGGGAATGATGAATTTTGGGCCCACATGGCCTTTTATGGCTCTATATGTGCTTGAAGCCAATATACCTCCAAGAAGTAAGCCCAGAAACAATGACAGCACACAATCTGTCATTTAGTGTGGGCTAAGCACTCTACGAACATTTAGTCCCTTACCAGAGAGCCACGGGCTTGGTCTTCGGTTCCTCTTAACATCTACACTCTGCCCAGCTGATCTCCTCCAAGTTCCCTGGCTTTAAATATCACCTACACGCTGAAAATTCTCAAACCTAAACCTCCAGCCTCACAGAGTTTAAAACTGCTTTCTCGACATCTTCACTCAGATGGGCAATAAACATCTGAATCTTAATATGTCCAAACAAAAATTAATTTTTACCTCCAAAATTCCATCCCAGTTAATGCTCAGGTTAAAGTCCCATCATCCCTCATCCTTTCTTAAATACCACACCTATTCCATTCAGTACATCTTAATCTAGTCTATGTTCAAAATATATCCTGAATCTAGTGAATTTCCCCCATTTTCTTTATTTTAACCCTAGTCTATACAACCTTTCGTTCCTTGTTTACTTCTGATTTTCTTCTCCTGCAGGTTCTAAAACAGAAAATGTCACCTACATGCTTAATTTCCTCCAGTGGAGCCTCATGAATCTAAAACTCCTTGTTTTAGCCTGTAGTATTTCACCTCTCCCCCCAACCATACCTCTGGCCATTTTTCCACACAGATCTTCTCTGTCATGCCAACTTTGTTTCTGTTTGGTGGCACTGAACTTGCTGTTCTCTTTGTAATTGTTTTGCTTTATCTTTACAAGATTTATCTCCTTATCATCATGCAAGATCTGTAGTTCAACATCACTATCTCAAAGAGATCTTTACCAACTCCAGCTAATATCAGCCCCACTCTCCCTTCTGTGTCAAGGTGCACTTCATGACTAAAATGACGTCATGTGGTAGGAGCTCATGGATGGTTGCTGAATTAATGTTCTTCATGACAAGTGTTATTATCTCCATATCACTTGCCTAAGATGTGGAAGATGACCTACCCCAGACCTGAGTTAATGCATTAACTTTCTGTTCCTTAGTGTGAGCAGTACACTACGGAGAGAGGCCTTTAGTGATAATTTTCATATCTGTGAGAAATGAATGGTCTACTTATTTTGGTCCCTAAGGCAGCAACTTTCCAAAAGTCTCTTCCTGGGGTGGCGAAGGAAGGGAGTAGGTAGGTGGCAATTCAAAAAGACCTAGCGGTTTTCTTTGAACTAGTCCCCTGAGCCTGAAAGAGAAACTAAGTTAAATCACTTGGCAGCACCTGTGATTGCCACTTTAACTTCCAGTGTGAGAGCTTGTGATCTAGTTGAAAACAGTTTGGCTTTTTTTTTTTTTTTTTTTTTGCTAAAGTCTATTTTGGGATGCCACTGAAAGTTCCAAGTTAAGTGTTTCAATAAATATCACTAAGGAATAAATATTGAAAAACTCAATGAAAGAAAAAAATCTAGGAGCAGACAATGGGAATGCATATGTGAACAAACACTGCAGTTTAAAAGAAAAAGAGAGACAGACTGAAGAAACCAACAAGTGGAGGTAGGGTGCCGAGGCTGTTCCTTCAGGTACTCAGGATATGGCCAGATCAGCGAAGGCCATGAACACCCACTCCACCCCGTCTCCGCTACAACTGATTTGGTATCTAGACCTCTACTCTTGTTTTGTTAAATAATTATTGCCATCTAGAAAGAATAACAAAAGTTAAAACACTGCCGAGTCTGCTGAAATTAAGATTAACATTTTAAAATTAAGGCTAATATCCCTACATTTAGGATAAACTTTTACCTGCGGAGTCTCTATAGACCTTGAGAGACTAACACTGGCATTCTCTCACCTTGCATTACCCATGGATGGCTCTGTAATTTCCTTCTCTTCAGATCATAATGAGTTTCTCTAGGATTTATTCGGGATATCAAATCTTGAGATGAAAATACAATATGAGAAAAATTCTGTGAAACTGAGGATGTGAACTTTCAAACGGAGGGCATTCCTGCCCCCAGTGTGAATAGTAAAAGCTTTATTTATTTTTACAACAAATTGTATTGTGTATATTTAAAGTATGTAACACATGTATATACACAAACGTCTATATGGAGGTCTATACATATATGTGTGTGTACATATACACACATATGTGTGTATATATGTGTGTGTATGTAAGATGGTTACTGTGGTGGAACAAATTAACATATCCATCTTGTCACATACTCACCAGTTCTTCCCCCTGACCCTTATGGCAAGAATGACTACAATCTATTCATTTAGCAAAAATCGTGAATGAAATGTACTACTATTAACTACAGTCCTCATTTTGTATACTGGGTCTTTGGACTTGTTCATCCTACATAGCTGGTATTTTGTACCCTACACTGACCTACACTGTCGCATTTCCTACCCCTCCTCAGAAACGACTATGTCTATATATGTTTGACACCTTCCCTTTTCTTTTAGAGTCCACATGTGAGAACATGCAATGATTTTCTTTCTGTGTCTGGCCTATTTCACTTAGCATGTCCTCCAGGTCCATCCATGTGGAAAATGGCAGGATCTCTTCTTCTTTTAAGGCTGATAATATTCCATCCTGTGTATATATAGTAATCCCTCCTTATCTGCAGTTTTTTGTTCTATAGTTTCAGCTACCCTCAGTCAACTATGGTCTTAAAATATTAAATGAAAAATTCTAGTACACAAGTTTTAAACTGTGTACTCTTCTTCATAGCATGATGAAATCTTGTGTAGTCTTGTTCCACCCTGCTTGGGACATGAATCATCCCTTTGTCCACTGTATCCATGCTGTATATGCTAACCACCCAATAGTCACTCAGCAATCTTCTTGTCAGATTGCCTGTCATAGTATTGTAGTGCTTGTGTTCAAGAAGCTCTTCATTTTACTTAATAATGATCCTAAAGTGCAACAATGATGATGATGGCAATTTGGATTATTAAAATAGTCAAGTGCTTCCTTTAAGTGAAAAGGTCAAGTTCTTGACATAAAAAGGGAATTTTAAAAACCCCATATGCTGATGTTGCTAATATATAGAGTAAGAATGAATCTTCTATGAAATTGTGAGAAAGGAAAAAGAAAAATTTGCTGGTTTAGCTGTCACACCACAAACTGCAAAGTGTATAGTCACAGTAAATGAGAAGCACCTGATTAAGATGGAAAAGGCATTAAACTTTATCATATGTATGTATGTATATGAAAAAAAGAGCATGTATAAGATTTGGTTCTATCTACAACTTCATGCATTCATTGAGGGTCTTGAACTTTATCTACCTTAGATAAGAGTAGATGCATTCATTTCTTGATGAACACCTAGGTTGTTTCCGGATCTTGGCTATTATGCATAATGCTGCAATGAATGTTGGGAGTGTAAAATCTTTACGGGGTACTGATTTAATACTTGGTCATTGGGCAGCTCTATTTTCAATTTCTTTAGAAAATTCTATATTGATTCCATAATGATTACACCAACCTACATTTCTACCTACAGCATACAAGGGCTCCAAACACTTGGAGTAAATAATACTTATTCTAAAAACTCCTAACTTTGATCCAGTTTGAAGTCCCCTGATATGTTTGCCATTGAGAGAATGATAGAAAAGGAAGACCTTGTCTACTTTAAACATCACTGGGTTCAAAATTACCCTAAGACAAAGCAGAAACACCCTCAAAAAAGGACTATGTACCAAATAAATATAGCGCCTCTGTTTTTTAAAAAAAACTATTAAAAGTATCAGTTTCACATGCTTATAAATATTTTAAAATATTCATATGTATATTCTTTTGTTATACTATGATTGAACCCAGGGGTGCTCTATCACTGAGCTACATCTCCAACATTTTAAATTTTTATTTCTTAATTTTGTGACAGGGTCTTGCTAAGTTGCCCCGATTGGCCTCAAATTTGGGATCCTCCTGCCTCAGTCTCCCAAATTGCTGGAATTACAGATGTGTACCACTGCACCCGGCTCATAGTGTTTTGATTTGCATTTCCTCGATGATTGAGCACCTTTTCGTGTTCCTGTTGGCCATTTTTATATCATCTTTGGAGAAATGTATAATCAAGTCCTTTGCCCATTTCTTCAGATTATGTTTTCAGGGCCTGAAGATATGGCTTAGTGGTAGAGCATTTGCCTAGCATGCAAGAGAAGCTGGGTTCAATCTCAAGTACTGTTTAAAAAAAAATCTGATTATATGTTTCCTTACTATTGAGTTGTGTGAGTTCTTTATAAATCTTGGATATTAATTCCCTGATATATGGTTTGTTTGCAAATATTTTCCCCCAAAACTGTAGGTTGCCTTTTCACTTTGTTGACGGTTTCTTTGCTGTGTGGAGGTTTTTTGGTGTAATATTCAAGGCCAATGTCAACTTTTCCATTTTCTTCTATGAATTTATGATTTTAGGTTTTTTACTTAAGTCTTTGATCCACTTTGAGTCAGTTTTTATGGATGGTGTAAGAGAAGGGTGTGCTATAGTTTGGATCTTGAATGTCCCCCAGGACTGGTGCTGAAGGCCTAGTCCTCACCTCATGATACAAGAGGGAGGTGTCAGAACCTTAGGAAGTGCAGCCTAGTGGGAGGAAGTTAATTTGAGGGCATCTCTGCAAGGTGGCACTGTGATCCTGGCCCCGTCCTAAGGTACGCAGCTTCCTCTGCCATAAGCTCCCACTGTGACAGAGTACACTCCCCCACACAGAGGCAGTGGGACCAAGCAAAGGTGGATGGAGACTTCTGAATCCATGAGCCAAAAACAGCCCCTTTTTTATGCATATTTTGTCACAATGACAAAAAGCTAACATGGAATATTGGTACTGAAAAGTAGGGCCACCACTGGACTATAACTGATGATGTGGTTCAGAATTGGTTCATGGGAAGAGTCTGGAAAAGTTTGCAGGAGGAGGTCAGAGAATGCCTAGAATGCTGTAAGCAGAGCTTAATGGGTGGTTCTGGTGGGTCTAGAATGCCGAGAGGAAAGTGGACAGTAAAGTTTAGACTCACAAGGTTTCAGATGGGTATGAGGACTCTTGGAAACTGGACTGGGTGCCACCAATGTTACATCATAAAGAATTTCAATTCCTTTTGTCCCCACCCTAAGATCTGATGTGAGGGTGAACTTAAGGAGGCTGATGGCTGAGGAATTTTCAAGGTAGCAAATCCTTTAGGCAGCAGCTTGGGTTTTGATGGCTACTTTTAGCCAGATTGATAGTGAGAACTGGAAGCAAACAACAAAGAGATGAAAAACTTGCAGCTTGGTGAGAAAAGCAACATGTTTACAGTTGCAGCCCAGGAGGGCATGGAGATTAGCACACCTAAAAAGAACCAAGAGCATTTTGCACCAAGATAACAGGAAAATGCTTTGTGGGCTCCTCAGGAATTGGCAGGACCTCCCCCATCAGACCCCACACATCACACTGCATATCATAATATCACAGGCTCAATAGTGTAAAACTAAACTCACTTCAAAGCCAATGCAGTGCCAGAATGCCCAGTTAACTGGGAGGTTGAGGCAGGAGGATTGCAAGTTTGAGGTCAACTTGACAACTTAGTGAGACCTTGTCTCAAAATTGAGGACAGACAGCATGTGGCAGGTTGAGTCCCTGCAAGTAGTCTCTGACAGACTGATGAATAATGAAGCTGTTACTGTGAAACCAGAGCTGCAATGGGACCCCAGGAAGTTGTGTTGCCAGAAACATAAAATGCCTTGCAAGGGAAGATGCAGGCAGGGAGCATAGCAAGTCCGAGACAGTGGGCTGCAACCAGCGATACGCATTTGCAACTTACTTCATGCCATTGTGTGCCCTGTATGCCAGACATGGAGCTTTAAGATTTAATGTTTGCCCTGATGGGTTTGTTTTGCTTTGCTCTGAGTCTTCCTTATTATTTTACTATTCTCTCATCAAGAATGGAAATGTTCCTGAGTGTGCTGTTTTTAAGTCCTTTGAATATAGACCAAGGAGAGGGATAGCTGGGTCGAATGGTGGTTCCATTCCCTATTTTCCAAGGAATCTCTATACTGCTTTCCAAATTGGTTGCACCAATTTGCAGTCCCACCAGCAGTGTATGAGTATGCCTTTTTCCCTACATCCTCGCCAATACTTACTGTTGTTTGTCTTTTTTTTTTTTTTAAAGAGAGAGTGAGAGAGGAGAGAAAGAGAGAGAGAGAGAGAGAGAGAGAATTTTTAACATCCATTTCCTAGTTCTCGGCGGACACAACATCCTTGTTGGCATGTGGTGCTGAGGATCGAACCGCCAGGCGAGCGCTCTACCACTTGAGCCACATCCCCAGCCCCTGTTGTTTGTCTTCATAATAGCTGCCATTCTGACTGGAGTGATTTTGATTTGTATGTCTCTAATTGCTAGTGATGATGAACAAAATTTTTTCATGTGTTTGTTGATTGATTTTATATCATCTTCTGAGAAGTGTCTGTTCAGGTCCTTGGCCCATTTGTTGACTGGGTTATTTGGTTTTTTGGTGCTTAGCTTTTTTGAGTTCTTTATATAACCTAGTGATTAGTGCTCTATCTGATGTGTGAGGGGTAAAACTCTGCTCCCAGGATGCAGGCTCTGTATTCACCTCACAGATTGTTTCTTTTGCTGAGAAGAAACTTTTTAGTTTGATTTCATTCCATTTATTGATTCTTTTTTTTTTTTTTTTTTTTTTTTTTTTTTAGAGAGAGTGAGAAAGGAGAGAGAGAGAATTTTTACTATTTATTTTTTAGTTCTCGGCGGACACAACATCTTTGTTGGTATGTGGTGCTGAGGATCGAACCCGGGCCGCACGCATGCCAGGCGAGTGCGCTACCGCTTGAGCCACATCCCCAGCCCCCATTTATTGATTCTTGATTTTAATTCTTGTGCGAAAGGAGTCTTATTAAGGAAGTTGGGGCATAATCCCTCATAATGAAGATTAGGGCCTACTTTTTCTTCTATTAGAAGTAGGGTCTCTGATTGTATTCTTAAGTCCTTGATCCATTTTTGAGTTGAGTTTTGTGCAGGGTGAGAGATAGGGGTTTAATTTCATTTTGTTGCATATGAATTTCCATTTTTCCCAGCACCATTTGTTGAAGACGCTATTTTTTCTCCAGTGCATGTTTTTGGCACCTTGTCTAATATAATTGTAGTTTTGTGGGTTAGACTCTGTGTCTTCTATTCTGTACCATTGGTCTACCAGCCTGTTTTGGTGCCAATACCATGCTGTTTTTGTTACTATCGCTCTGTAGTATAGTTTAAGATCTGGTATAGCGATGCCACCTGCTTCACTCTTCCTGCTAAGAATTGCTTTAGCTATTCTGGGTCTCTTATTTTTCCAGATGAATTTCATGATTCCTTTTTCTACTCACATGAGGAATGTCACTGGAATTTTGATCGGAATTGCATCAAATCTGTATAGTGCTTTTGGAAGTATGGTCATAATATTAATTCTGCCTATCCAAGAGCAAGGTAGATCTTTCTATCTTCTAAGGTCTTCTTTGACTTCTTTCTTTAGAGTTCTGTAATTTTCATCATATAGATCTTTCACCTCTTTCATTAAGTTGATTCCCAAGGTTTTTTTTTTTTTTTTCTTTTTTTGAGGCTATTGAAAATGGGGTAGTTTTCCTCATTTCCTTTTCTGAGGATTTGTCACTGATATACAGAAATGCTTTTGATTTATGGGTGTTGGTTTTAAATCCTGCTACTTTGCTGAATTCATTTATTAATTCTAGAAGTTTTTTGGTGGAATTTTTAGGGTCTTCTAGGCATACTACAGGGACACAGCCTCATTAATGTTTATACAGCACAATTCACAATAGCTAAATTGTGGAACCAACCTAGATGCCCTTCGATAGATGAATGGATTTTTTTTTTTAAAAACTGGCATATATACACAATGGAATATTACTCAGCAATAAAAGAGAATAAAATCATGGCATTTGCAGGCAAATGGATGGAGTTGGAGAAGATAATGCTAAGTGAAGTTAGCCAATCCCAAAAAGCCAAATGCTGAATATTTTCTTTGATATAAGGAGGACAATTCATAGTGGGATAGGGAGAGGGATCATGGGAGAAATAGACAAACTCTAGATAGGGCAGAAGGGTAGGAGGGGAAAGGAGGGGACATGGGGTAATTAATGATGGTGGAATGTGATGATCATTATTATCCAGAGTACATGTATGAAAACATGAACTGGTGTGAATATACCATGTATACAACCAGAGATATGAAAAATTGTGCTCTATATATGTAATAAGAATTGTAATGCATTTCACTGTTATATATAAATAAAAAAAAGAAAAAAAATGAACAACAACAAAAAAAGAAAGGAAATGTTTACCCCATGCCATTGTATTTTGGAAATATATAACTTGCTTTTTATTTTTTTAAACTTTTTACATATTTTTATTGGTGCAATACAATTAAAAATAATGATGAGCTTTGTTATTATATGTTCATACCTGCACATGATATAACATTATTATTTGGCTAACATCATTCCCCAGAATTTCCCCTTTCTTATACGGATCTACCTTTGATTTTCATGAGATCCCACTATCATCTTTTTTACTTTTTCCTCTTTCACATATGAAAGAAAACATGACCTCTGACTTTCTATTGAACATAATGTCTTCAAGTTTCATCAATCCTCCTGCAAATGACACAATTTCATCCTTCCTTATGGCTAAATAAAGCTCCATTGTGTATATATACTACATTTACTTTTTTTTTCTTTTTTCCTTCTTCTGCTTTTTATTTTTATGGGATTTCTCAGCTCAGCTTGCCTTAAAATCTCACAAAACTATGGATTTGGACTTTTAAAATGCATTTTAACTTAGGTTTTTTTTTTTTTTTTTTTTTTTTTTTTTTTTTTTTTTTTTTTTTTTTTGAGAAAGGGTCCTGCTGTGTTAGCCAGGCTTGTGTCAAACTCCTGAGCTCAAAAATCCCCCCACCTCAGCCACCCAAGTGCTGGAATCACAGGTATGTACCACCCACCACATGTGGCTTGGACTTAGACTTCTGAAAAATGCTGGAGCTATTCAGAATTTGGGGACTCTAGCAAGATAAAGTGCGTGCATTTTGCATTGTGAGATGGACATGAGCCTCTGGGGCCAGGGATGGAAGGACATAGTTTGAGTCTTTACTGTCCCCAGAAGGCCCACCTACTGTAGGCTGGCTCCTGACCCTGTGGCCAGTAGGAGGCAGTGGAGTCTTAGGTGATGGGGCCTAAAAGGAGAAAGCAAGGAAGTCCGGTCATTGGAAGCATCATGGAGAAATGGGGACCTGGTCCCTTCTTCTCTTTCACTCCTAGCTTCCATGAGGCATACAGCTTCCCCCCACCCCAGGTGCTTCGGCCATGAATGACTGCCTCAGAATAGGCCCAAAGCAACGGGGACAAACAACTGTGAACTGAAATCTCTGAACTGTAAGCCAAAATAAAATTTTCCTTCTTATAAGTTGAGTATCTCAAATATTTTCACAGTGGTAGAAAGAAAGGACTAACATAGGGTCCGATTTCTTTTGAGTGTGGAAATCTTGTTTTCCAAGTATTATTTCCCGAAGAGACCATCCTTTCCACATTGTATCTCTCTGGTTCCCTTGTTGAAAATTAGTTTGCCTTATATGTTTGGATGTATTTATGAATTTTCTCTTCTGTTTCACTGGTCTGTGTGTCTGTTTTTATGTCGCTACCATTCTGTTTTGATTACTATAGTTTTCTAATATAATTTTATTTATTTTGTGGTGCTGAGGATTGAACCCAGGCCTTCATACATGCGCAGCAAGTGTTCTGTACCCAAGCTACACATTCAGCCCATAGTGTATTCTATTTTTAAATCAGGAATGTGAGGCTTCCCATTTTGGTTTTTGCCCAGAATTGCTTTGGCTACTTTGAGATTTTTTTGTAGTTCCATACCAATTTCACAATTGTATTTTCATTTCTGATAGGGATTTGCATTGAATCTAGATATTGCTTTTGATAGGGACTGTATTGAATCTACATCTTGTGTTAGGTACTATGGACATTTTTACAACATTGTTTAATCTATAAGCCTGAAATATCTAGACTTTTTTTTGTATCTTTTATAATTTCTTTCATCGGTATTTAATAGTTTTCAGTGTACAGGTCTTTCATCTCCTTGGTTAGATTAATTCTTTAAGAGTTTTTTTAATGCTATCGAAAGCAAACTTTTATTTTATTTGTGGTCCTGGGGATCCAACCTAGGGCCTCATTCATGCATGGCAGGCACTACCACTGAGCTATATCCTCAGCCCCTGAAACTGTTTCCTTGATTCATTTTTTGGCTAGTCATTGTTTGTATATAGGGATGCAATGAATTTCTGTATGCTGATTTTATATCCTAAAACTACTCAGTTCATTTGTTAGACCCAAGTTTTTATTTAGTGGAGTCTTAGAGGTTTTCTACATATGGAATTATGTATACTTCTTCCTTTCTGATTTGGATGCCTTATTACTAGCAAGAGTTGTCTTAAATAGAAGAGTTGAAAGCATGTTCTTACTTTTACCAGATCTTAGAGGAAAAGCTTTCAGTTTCTCCACAAATCAATCATGCTAATCTAACTATGAGGGATTTTTATAATAGCCTTCATTAAATTGAGGATGTTTTCTTGTATTCCTAGAATGTAAACAAGTTTTTATCAAAAAAAGATGTTGAATTTTTCAAATGTTTTTCCTGTGTCAGCTGATATGATCACATCTTTCAATCTGTTAATATGATATATCACACTATATCACACTACTTGATCTGTGTATGCTAAAATAGCCTTGCATGCAGGGATAAATCCATCTTGATAGAGATGTATAATTTTTTTGGTGTATTGTTGAATTTTATTTGCTAATATTTTATTGACAAATGTTGCATGAATGTTTATGAGTGATATTGGCCTGTAGTTCCCTTGTACTTCCTTTGTCTGGCTTAGGCATCAAGGTGATGCTGGCTTCACAAATGTGTCAGGAAGTATTTTCTCTAGATCTATTCTTGGAAGAGTTTATTATGTATTAATATTAATTCTTCTTTGAAAGTTTGACAGAATTCAACTGTAATGCCATCTAGTTCTAGATTTTTCTGTGTTAGAAGGTTTCAAATTACTACTTCTATCTTTTGGCTTGTTAATGGTTATTTCAGGCTTCCTATTTATTTCTCCCTGACTCAATTTTTGTTTTTTTGTACCAGGGATTGAACTCAACGAGCACTTGACAGCTAAGCCACATCCCCAGCCCTATTTTGTATTTTATTTAGAGACAGGGTCTCACTGAGTTGTTTAGCATCTGGCTTTTACTGAGGCTGACTTTGAAACTTTGATCCTCCTGTATCAGACTCCAGAGCTGCTGGGATTACAGGTGTGCGCACCACTGTGCCTGGCCCTGACTCAACTTTGATAGGTTGCATTTTTCTAGAAATTTATCCACTTTCCTCTGTTATCAAATTTATTGCTGTAAAATTGTTCACTAGTCTTTCATGATCCTTTTTATTTGAGGTGTCACGTTTCCAGTTTTGTTCCTTACCTTACATATTTGAGTCTTTTCTTAGTCCAGCTAAAAGTCTATCAACTCTATTTTTTCAAAAACCAGCTTAGTTTTATTAATTTCCAATGTTGTTTTTTTATTCTCTATTTCTATTCTGATATTTATTATTTCCTTCGTTCTGCTAAACTTGAGTTTGTTTCTCTTTTTCTCACTCCTTGAGGTGTAATGTTAGGTTAATTAATTGGGATCTTTCATATTTTTTAATGTAGGCATTTATTGCAATAAAATTTTCCATTAGAACTGCTTTTGCTGCATCCTATAGATTTTAGTATGTTGTGTTTCCATTTTCTTTTGAAGATACTATTAATTTTTCTTTTATTTTCTTCTTTGATCCATAGTTATTCAGGAGCATTTTAATTTCTACATATTTGTGAATTTTCCAAAATTCTTCCTATTTTTGATATCTAATTTCATTCTAGTGTGGTAAAGACAAATCCTCTGAGAAGGAAATGAGGAAAACTACCCATTCACAATAACCGCAAAAAAAAAAAAAAAAAAAAAAAAAGCCACTTGGGAATAAACTTAACGAAAGAGGTAAAAGATCTATACGATGAAAACTACAGAACCCTAAAGAGAGAAATCAAAGAAGACCTTAGAAGATGGAAAGATCTACCTTGCTCTTGGATAGGCAGAATTAATATTATCAAAATTACCATACCTCCAAAAGCACTATATAAATTTAATGCAATTCCAATCAAAATTCCAATGATATTCCTCATAGAAATAAAAAAAAAAGCAATCATGAAATTCATCTGGAAAAATAAGAGACCCAGAATAGCTAAAGCAATCCTTAGCAGGAAGAGTGAAGCAGGTGGCATCATTACACCAGACCTTAAATTATACTACAGAGCAATAGTAACAAAAACAGCATGGTATTGGCACCAAAACAGGCTGGTAGACCAATGGTACAGAATAGAGGACACAGAGACTAACCCACAAAACTACAATTATCTTATATTAGACAAAGGTGCCAAAAACATGAACTGGAGAAAAGATAGCCTCTTCAACAAATGGTGTTGGGAAAACTGAAAATCCATATGTAACAAAATGAAATTAAATTCCTATCTCTCACCATGCACAAAACTTAACTCAAAATGGATCAAGGACCTAGAAATCTGCATCTAATAGAAGAAAAAGTAGGCCCTAATCTTCATCATGTAGGATTATGCCCCAACTTCCTTAATAAGACTCCTATAGCGCAAGAATTAAAATCAAGAATCAATAAGTGGGATGAAATCAAACTAAAAAGTTTTCTCTCAGCAAAAGAAACCATCTGTGAGATGAATACAGAGCCTACATCTTGGGAGCAAATTTTTATCCCTCACACATCACATAGAGCACTAATCACTAGGGTATATAAAGAACTCAAAAAGCTAAGCACCAAAAATAAACCAAATAACCCAATCAACAAATGGGCCAAGGACTTGAACCGATACTTCTCAGAAGATGATATACAATCAATCAACAAATATATGAAAAAATGCTCATCATCTCTAGCAATCAGAGAAATGCAAATCAAAACTACTCAAAGATATCATCTCACTCCAGTCGGAATGGCAGCTATTATGAAGACAAACAACAACAACTGTTGGTGAGGATGTGGGGTGGGACTGCAAATTGGTGCAGCCAATATGGAAAGCAGTATGGAGATTCCTTGGAAATCTGGGAATGGAACCACCACCATTTGACCCAGCTATCTCTCTCCTTGGTGTATACCCAAAGGACTTTAAAACAGCATACTACAGGGACACAGCCACATCAAAATTTATTGCAGCACAATTCACAATAGCTAAACCTTGGAGCCAACCTAGATGCCCTTCAGTGGATGAATGGGTAAAAATAATGTGGCATATATACACAATGGAATTTTACTCAGCAATAAAAGAGAATAAAATCATGGCATTTTCAGGTAAATGGATGGTGTTGGAGAAGATAATGCTAAGTGAAGTTAGCCAATCCCCAAAAAACAAATGCCGAATGTTTTCTCCATATGAGGAGGCTGACTCATAGTGGGGTAGGGAGGGGGAGCATGAGAGGATTAGATGAATTCTAGTTAGGGAAGAGGAGTGAGAGGGAAAGGGAGAGGGTAGGGGATTATCAAGGATGGTGGAATGTGATGGACATCATTATCCAAAGTACATGTATGAAGACATGAATTGTGTGTCAACCTACTTTACATACAAATAGAGACATGAAAAATTATGGTATACATGTGTAATAAGAACTGTAATGCAAAAAAAAGTACATGTATAAAAATATAAATTGGCGTGAACATACTTTATATACAAAGATATGCAAAATTTTACTCTATATGTGTAATAAGAATTGTAATGCATTCCGCTGTCGTGTATTTAAAAAAATAAAACAAAACATGCTATATGAGTTGAGGATGTCTCAATGGAAGAGCAATTGCTCAGCATGTACAAAGCCCCGGGTTCAAATCCCAGCACTTCCCCCACTAAAAAACAAAACAAAACAAAAATGAAACTCTTGATTTTAATTTGTCAAGACTTGTTTTGTGGCCTACAATATAGTCCATGTATCTTGGAGAATGTTCCATGTACACTAGAGAAGAATGTGTATTCTGCTGCTGTTGAATGGAAGGTTCTGTATGTATTTGGTCCATTTTATCTAAAGTGCTATCAATTTCTGCTGATATGCATTAGTATTGACTTAATGTATCTGGGTTCTCCAATGTTATATGCATATATATTTATAACTGTTATGTCTTCTTGATGAGTCCTTTATCGTTAAGTAATGACCTTCGTTTTTTGTGATAGTTTCTGACTTAAAGAGAAATGTAATTTGATCTACATATAGTTACCCTTTCTCTCTTTTGTTACCATTTGCATAGAGTGTCTTCTTCTGTTCCTTCACTTTTGGTCTATATGTGTCAGTAAAAGCTTTCTAAGGTGAAGAAACCCAATAGCGGAAATCAGGCCAGCAAATACACTCTTTCTCCAATGGAGAGTGGGAAACGACACTCACTTTCTTTGAACAAATTGCCAAACAATACCTGAAAAATCTAAAACCGAATGATAAGCCTAAACCCATTACTTCTTCCACTCCTAAAAATAAAACCTTACTCCCTAGTGGCACATATCTGTAATCACAGCTATTTAGATGGCCGAGCAGGAGTATTGCAAATTCAAGGCCAGCAAGACAACTTAGTAAGATCCTATCAGGATCTGGGAATGTAGCATAGTCGGACACTTGCCTCAGACACACAAGGTACTGAGTTCAGTCTCCAGCATTGCAAAGCACAAACAAACTAAAAATCTTGTTTCTCTTGCCGTACTTGTGTCAATTAGTGGGCCACAGTCTAGTCAGCACTCAAGCCAGAAACCCAGAGTTATACTCATTTTTTTTTTCTCTCAGAGGTAGGCTACCGCTGGACAATGATCAAATACCTCATGCACTTCTACCTCTGAAGCTTTCATAAAAATACAATATAAACAGGGCACAGTTGCACACTCCTATAATCCCAGATACCTGGGAGGCTGAGGCAACAGGATCACAAGTTTGAGGCCAGTCTTGGCAACTTAGATCCTGTCTCAAATTTTTAAAAAATAAGAAATGTTGAAGATGTACCTTGCTGGTACTAGATTCAATCCCGAGTAAAACACACACACACACACACACACACACACACACACACACACAAATTTAGATATAATTTCCACTGCTTTTAAGGACAACATTGGGGACATTTTATCTGATGTACTAAACATTGTTAGATAGTTGCTTAGAAGATAATTTAAAAATTACCAATGGGCTGGGGATGTAGCTCAGTTAGTAGAGTGCTTGCTTGCATGTACAAGGTCCTGGGTTCAATCCCTAGCACACACACACACAAAAGATTACGGAGTACTCTAAACTAGAAAATATTCTATAAAAGATTAAAATAAGAAACTGAAAGAAAAAAAACATCTAGCCTGGGATTATAAAATTAAAAGCACAGGAAATTAGTGATCCTAATAACTAAAAAGCTTAGGTTTTAATGCATTCATGTGGAAATAATGGGAAAAGAATCAAATAGAACATTGAGAAAATACAGCCATTCACATTAAGAACTTGATGAATGAGTTGAACATCAGATTGGAAATAGCTGAAGAGAAATGTAGTAAACTGGAAGATCTGCAATGAAGAGGTATCGCAGAGAAAAAGGCAGTTCTTTTCTTTAAATGTGGATAACTACAGACCTCATTAGATGAGTGTGGGGATTAAGTGAGATCATGTATATAAGGTGTTAACAAATTGGCAGAGTAAGCACTCTTTTTTTTTTTTTTTTTTTTTAATTTATGGGCACTCAACCACTAGAGCCACATACCCCCCATCACAATTTTGTATTTTATTTGCAGACAGGGTCTCACTGAGTTGCTAAGTGCCTCACCTTTGCTGAAGCTGGCTTTGAAAACTGTCAACTACTACTACTTTTATTGTCCTAAGGAGATCTGAAGGTCCCTGGACTTCTCTATGCCTCATTGTGCTCAGCTGTAGGATTGGGATAGCAGTACCCTGCCTATCTACCACAGTTCTTATGTACATTCTATTAGAGCCTGTATTTTGTAGGTGAGAAAAGTGAGACTTATATAAATGGAATTGCAACTCTTGTCCATGGTTACCAAGTCAACAGTGAATTAGGATTTCATACAAATAAACTTTCCAAAGCCTTATCTCTGAAACACATCCTCCTGTAATTACACCCTTCAACCTGAAATCTACATTTGAAATTTCTAAGTCTGATTTGTGATTATTTAAAATTTACTATTAAATTTAAGAACGTTCCATTCTTTATTCCTTACCTGTTGGGAAGGTAACTGGAGACTGCACAGCCTTTCTTAGTGCCTCTTTGGCTCCACCAGCTCTTTTCTCTATGGGGAAATTGGCAGCTCCTATAAAATCAGACACAATTTTTGCAGTTTAATAAGAATATGATTTTTCACACATCATAGTCTTAAGTTCTTTGAGGATAGAAACCTTCTGGAAGTTCTGATTCTGTTCAACAAGCCTTGCTTATAGTAGGTGCCCAATCAATATTGGTTGATCCAGGGGCTGGGGATGTGGCTCAAGCGGTAACTGCGGCCCGGCATGTGTGCGGCCGGGTTTGATCCTCAGCACCACATACAAACAACGATGTTGTGTCCGCCGAAAACTAAAAAATAAATATTAAAATTCTCTCTCTCTCTCTCTCTCTAAAGAAAAAAATGTTTAAAAAAATATTGGTTGATCTGAACCAAGAAAGCAAAGTAAAGGTATGTCAAGCATTGGGGTTGTGGCTCAGTGGTAGACACCTGCCTAGTATGTGTGAGGCACTGGATTCGTTCTTCAGTACCACATAAAAATAAATAAATAAATAAAGTTATTGTGTCTATCTACAACCAAAAAAACCCATATATTCATATATATGTGAATATATATGTATATATGAATGAGAGTTATTTTTTTAAAAAGTAAGATAAAAGAAGAGGGGAAACTGAACTTTGGGACTTGATATCCAAGAGCACAACTATGATCATTTTTCAAATGGCAAATGTGTTTCAATGACATCTCTAGCAACTGGAAAATCCAAGAGCACAATAGCCTACTAGCAGTAAACACTCAGATAAAATGTCAAGTTAAGGGGCTGGGGTTGTGGCACAGTGGTAGAGTGCTTGCCTAGCAAGTGCAAGGTCCTGGGTTCAATCCCCCGCACAACATAAAAATAAATAAATAAAACAAAGGTATTGTGTCTAACCGCAACTAAAAAATAAATATTTAAATAAGTGTCAAGTTAAAATTTAGCAAGAGAATAATTAAGATTTCTTAAACTCAAAGATTAATAGTAACCATTTGCCAAACATTACTTATAATCCTCAATGACTCTCAAGTAGGTTTCATTCATTCATTCATTCATTCATTCATTCATTCATAGATGGGGTTGGCCTTGAACTCCCCGACTCAAGTGATCCTCCTGCCCCAGTCTCCCACACACTGGAACTACAGGCATACAATATGGCATCAAATGACATAGGTTTGAAAACAATTTTTTTTTCATGTTACTAGAGATTGAACCTAGGGGAGCTTTACCACTGAGCCATATCCTCAGCTCTTTTCATTTTTTATTTTAAGACAGGGTCTCGCTAAGTTGCCATGTCAAGTTGGTGAATATGGCCTCAAAATTTTGATCCTCCTGCCTCAGCCTCCCAAATTGCTGAGACTACAACTGGTGTGCACCATGACACCTGGTTAAATGAGGTAGATTTCAAAGAGAGCATCTGAGGATATAAAATAGGCAGCAGAACTGGGAAATGAATCTAGGTCTTGATTCTAAAACCTAGAACTTCATTAAAGTGACAGTTAAGCTGGGATAATAGTTGGGCACATGGTAGTACTGTTGACTCTGTATAAATGCTATGGTACCCTCAATTAATATCTTTGAACATAATTTATTTACATTTAGCTATTTTTAGGTCAATCAAAGCTAAATAGCCATTTTTCATTTGGCCAATTATCCAAGTATTTCATTTGTTCCATGTAAGGGGTAGTACAAAGAGGAGGAAGAGAGTGTTACTATACTCTAGCATGGTTCACAACATTTTATAAGAAACTATAGGGTAAGACTTATTGTACCTCTTCCAGAGGGGCATAAACATGTTATTAAGGATTCAGAGACAGAAAAATAACTATTTTAGCCACCATTTACCACTAATCTTCACAGCAAACATGCAAGTTAAATATCAGCTTCAATTCAGAAATAATAATGCAGAATTTAAACAGAATATATCAGATTGGAAGAACTAAACAAGAGTAAGGATGCTTTTAAGACACAGAAGTGAGACACTATGAGTGTGAAAGTATAAGGGAGAATTTCAAATAAGGAATGTGAGTTCAAAAGCATAGCAGGTGGCTGGAAAATGAACATAGATTATATAAGGAAAGGAGTCAGGAATACTTGGAAGATGGCCTGAGGCCAGGAAGGGTCTATACATATCTCTGAGCTTGTAGCAGATCACCTCACCTGGTATATTCAGCAAGAGCAGGTGGACCAAAAATTGGCTGAGGCCACACTACACAGTCAAGAGTGCAAGGTGGGAGCTGAGGATATAGCTCACTTGGCAGAGCGCTTGCCTTGCATGCACAGGCCCTGGGTTCAATCCCCAGCACCATCAAAAAAAAAAAAAAGTGCAAGGTAATAATGAAGAATTTTCATGGGGCAGATATGAGAGGAAGACACATTTCCATGTATTCCAAGACTTCCCCCAGATATTAAAAAATCATAGTAACTATAGAAAACATTCCACTGCTGTCGTGTGTTTAAAAAAATAAAATCAATGACAGATAAAAAAAATAATAATGATAAATAAAGGCTGGGATGTATAAAAAAAAAAAAGTGTCTGTTTCAGGACTAAGGTTGTGGCTCAGTGGTAGAGCGCTCGACTAGCTCATGCAAGGCCCTGGGTTCAATCCTCAGCACCACATAAAAATAAATAAATAAAATGAATGTATTGTGTCCAACTACAACTATAAAATAAATATTTAAAAAAGAAATGTCTGTTTCATTCATTTGCTCATTTATTAATTGGTGTGTGTGTGTGTGTGTGTGTGAACTTCTTTGAGTTCTTTACATATTGTGGATATTAATCCCGTGTCAAAAGAATAGCTAGCAAAGATTTTTCTCCCATCCTGTGGGTTCTCTCTTCACATTCTTGTTTCCTTTGATATGCAGAGGCCTTTTAATTTGATGTCTTCCCATTTATTAACTCTTGGTATTATTTCCTTTAGGAATCCTATTGAGAAAGTCATTGCCTGTGCCTACATGTTGGAATGTTGACCTTATGTTTCTTCAAGGATTTTTGTGATTGATTTTTGTGTGAAGAAGGTCATTGGTATTTTGATGCGGATTATACTGAATCTGTACATTGTTTTTGGTAGTATAGCCATTTTAACAATGTTAATTCTGCCTATCCATGAATATGGGAGGTCTTTTCATCATTTTTTGTCTTCCTCATTTTCATTCTTCAATGTTTCTATAGTTTTTATTGCCCAGACCTTTCACCTCCTTGTGAAAGGAGATTTATTCTTCAGTATTTTTTTCTTTTTCTTTTTTGAATGGTATTATTTTCCTGATTTCTTTCTCAGCAGATTAATTATCGGTATAATGAAAATCTAATGATTTTTGGGTCTTTTCACATTTTTTATTGGAGTCCTATAGTTGTACATAATGATGGGGGAAAGCTATTGATTTTTGTATGCTGATTTTCTAATCTGCTACTTTACTAAATTTGTTTATTAACTCTAATAGTCTACTAATGGGGCTTTTTGGAACTTCTAAATACACAATCATATCATGTACAAACAGTGATATTTTGACTTCTTCCTTTCCTATTTTTATCCCTTATTTCCTTCTCTTGCCTACTGCTCTGGCTAGAACTTCTACTACTATATTAAATAAGAGTGGTGGGAGTAGACAACCACACATCCTTGTCTTGTTCTGGATTTTAAAGGAAATGCTTTTAGTTTTTCCCCATTCACTCTGATGTTGGCTTTCGACTTGTTATATATAGCCTTGGTGATATTGAAGTAGATTCCTTCTATCTCCACTTTCATCAGTGTTTTTATCGTGAATGCATGCTGAATTTTGACAAAAGCTTCCTCTGCATCTACTGAGATGACTAAGTGATTTTTGTCCTTAATTCTATTTTGTGATGAATTACATTTATTGATTTGTGTATGTTAAACCATGCTTACTGTTAGGTCGGTGACAGTGACTTGGTGGCGACTTAGTGGCAACTTAGAACAAAGCAGCCCTCACTGGAAAAGAACATCAATCAGATGCCGGAGGAAACGCCTGTCAATCAGCCAGATCTCCTGACTAACACCTGTCAATCAGCAGGACCTCCTGGCCAATCCTGGAGTTCAGCCAACTCCCCTGACCAACTCCAAGGGGGCAAGGGACTCCAAGAACACCTTTTCCTGTCCCAAGTCCTTCCCTTTCTGCTGTAAGCCCCATAAAAGTCCAGTCCGGTCGAGCTTCCATGCTGTTTCTCCTCAGACCCTCCTCCTGTCCCTTCTGTGGGTCTGATCCAGTTCTGCCCTGGAATGATGTCTCAATAAAGCCTGTTCAGCAGCCCTTTTAAATCACTCCCCGGGCAGTGAGGGCTGCTTTGTTCTAAGTTGCCACTAAGTGGCCACCAAGTCGCTGCCACTGACCTAACACATCCCTGGAAAGGAACCAACTTGGCAATGTTGAATACAATTTGCTAACATTTTATTAAGATTTATGCATCTAGGGGCTGTGGCTCTGGCTCAGTGGTAGAGTGCATGCCTCAAATGTTGAGGCACTGGGTTCAATTCTCAGCACCATATAAAAATAAATGAATAAAATAAAGGTCCATCAACAACTAAACAAATATTTTTTTAAAAGATTTTTGCATCTATGTTCATCAGGGATACCAGTTTCCTTTTCTTGATGTGTTCTTATTGGTTTGAGTATGAGTTTGACACTGGCTTCATATAATGAATTTGGAACTGTTCTATCCCTTTCTATTTCATGGAATAATTTGAGAAGCACTACCTATCCATGAATATGGGAGGTCTTTTCATCATCTTGATGTTAGTTTTTATTTAATTGTCTGGTAGAATTCAGCTGAGAATACATCTGGTCCTGGGTTTTTCTTTGTTGAAAGGCTTTTTATTACTGCTTCTATCACATTGCTAGTTACTGGTTGGTTTAGATTTTCTATGTTCTCTTGATTCAATTTTGGCAGGTCTCCTGTGTAGAAATGTATTCATATCTTTTAAGTCTTTCAATTTATTGGAGTATAAATTTTCAAAGTATTCCCTTAGTGATCTTTGGATACCTGTGATGTCTGGTGATTTCTACTTTTTAATTTCTAATTTTATTAATTTGGGTCTTCTCTCTCTCTTTTTTTTTTTTTTGGTTATTTTGGCTAAGGGCTTATCAATCTTGTTTATCTCTTCAAAGAACCAACTCTCCATTTCATTGATCCTTTGAATGTTTTTATTATTAATTTCACTGATTTTTACTTTGATCTTAATTATTTCCTTCTTTCTATTGTCTTGGCTTATTCTTTTTCACGAACCTTAAGATATACCACTCGGTTATTTATGATCTTTCTGATTTTCCTATGTAGCCACTCATATTTGTAAACTGATTTCTTAGAACTGCCTTCATAGTGTCCAGAGGTTCTGGTATATTGCATAACTATTACTGCTTCGTTATAGGAACTTTTATATATGTGTAATAAGAATTGTATGCATTCCACTGCTGTTGTATATTTAAAAAAAATAAAATCAATAAAAGATTAAAAAAAAGAATTTTTAAATTTGTTCCCTGGTATGAAATAAAATTAAAAAATAGAAGAACAGTATTTTCTATCTTGAAATTTTAGTTTAAAACGAACAGTGTGTTTTCTTACTATAATTCAATCAAAAGCAAGAGATACCAGGCACAGTGGAACATACCTTTAGTTCAACTCACTCAAGAGGCTGAGGCAAGAGGATCACAAATTTGAGGCCTGCCTCAGCAACTTAATGAGACCTTGTCTCAAAATAAAAAGGGGGTAGGGATGTAGCTCAGTAGCAAAGCACCCCCGGTTTAATTCCAACTTACCCTCCTCCAAAAAAAAGCAGGAGTTAACCAAAGATTTTTATCAAAAGGATTAGAATTTGTGGTATTTCAATTTTCTGAGAGGAGGCAGCATATAGAGATGTAGTTTCTAAGTGTATAAACCCTAGACCCAGTTTGGGATTAAATACTGGCTCTACTACTTCCTAGCTTGTTATTTAAGCATCCTCTACCTTGGTTTTCTCATCTTTAAAATGGGAACATAATAGTACCTATGTCACAGGGTTGTAATTAGAGCATAAAAAGAACCTGGAATATAATTTAGTTATTAAACATTTTCAGTTGTACACATTTGTACCATGTTAACTATCAGCATATCCTTTTAATATGTAATCATTCTACAAATAAGTATGTTTTACTTTAGGAATCAAAACCCAATTCAAATATGGTAAAATTAACTAAGGAAAGGTTAGCAATGAATAACAGGTATATCTTCAAATATGGGAAAGGATGCCCAAAGGTAAAAATATACTATTTCAATGTGAGCTTCTTTTCATTCCTCTTCTAAGACATGGCCATTCTATAACTACCAAAGCTTGAGTTGAACAAATGTCTATTTTAGTCAGAGATACAAATAAAAGACTCCCAAAAAAACTACCTCTAATCCACTGACTGTTCAAATTATATTATGAAAAGGCCACTAGTTTAAAAAGATTTATAGGGCCTTCCCATTTCAAAGCAACAGAACAAAATCCTGGTACAGCTAAGTCTTTATCTATCCCTTGCATTCTGTTGATATCAGCATTCTTTGTTACTAAGATTTATAGCTTTTACAGATGAAAACACAACTGTGGAAACAAGAAGGAAAAATAGGTCCAAAGTACACAAAATTAAAAAAGCTTTAAGTCTTACCACATCGCCAATGTGAATCTTGAGATGGTTCAAGTGTTTTCCCTTTATGGGTATGACTTGATTTTGAAATACATTTGACTTTTCCAGGTTGATTTATCAGAAAATTATGTCCATGGTGATACTCTCTACAACAGAAATTACACAGTAACTATTACCCCTAATATCTCATATAAGTGACATTTTTTAATATCTCAAAAATCCCAAATTATAGCCCAGATTAATACATGCACTTGACACTCCTTTTTTTTTGTACCTCAGTGTTATTTTAAGATTAAAAAAATTAGTTGTAGATGGACACAATACCTTAATTTTTATGTGGTGCTGAGGATTGAACCAAATGCTTCACACTTGCTAGGCAAGCACTCTACCACTGAGCTACAACCCCAGATCCTCAGGATTACATGACTCTCAAGAAATTATCTGTTTTATGTCATACCTCAAACCTTGTTCATTTGTTTCAAAGAGATTATTTTTAGTTCTCTCTCTACCCATTTTAAATTCTCCATATATTTACCAGTTACTTAGTATTTGATCCCCTACTTTATTCTAGAAAAGACACAAGGGGAATATTTGGCATTTTAAATAAACTCCAAAATACAAATGCAAATGATCTGATTATGTTTGGGTCTGTGTTGGTAGCACTTCCTGTAGGCTCTTATTAATGTTCATAATTCTAATTACATAATTTGTCAAATATGGTATCTTTTTACTACCAGGTGATTTATTGCTATAAGTAACTAAACAAGAAAGAGAAGAGATAGGCTGTTGTTTCAGTCAAGACAGTTGGCATTCTCTCTCCAAGGTCTGCCAGATGTGTCTACTCAAAGCCTTAACAATTCTTTCTGAACAGTATAAACATGAGACCCAGCATACCTGGGTAACAACTGGGCCAATTATACACTGATTAAAATAGCACATAATGAGGGCACCCAACCAGGCAGGATGCCCTGAACTGACAGAAGTAACATGTATTCATAGGATGTGTTGAATACAAAACCTTAAAAAAAATTTTTTTTTACATTAATACTAACACAGAACACTTTTAAACGTTCTTCAAGAATAGGTGCACAAAGAATTACCTCTTTATTTCCGAATTCCCAGCACCTAGGACTGTTTTGAGAAAAGCCAGGAGGTTGAGCACCTCCCCTTCCCAATGATGTCACTTTCTTTGCCAGAGCAGCAAGGTCTAGCTGGAGAAGAGAACCCACAGGGCTCGAGGGGGTGGTTAAAAGTCACCAGGCAGCTGCTGTGCAAAGCAGCAGGGGATGGACGCTGCCCTGGCAGGGTGGGAAGGGAACAGCAACTTTGGTTGGACCCAGGGATCCATGGATTTGACCCCAATGTGCCCTGGTGGTCCTGTGGGATTGTCCTAGGCACTGGATGGTCCAGACCATCCCTGAGGAAGAGTGGTGGAGCCAGGGCTGGGCCTCCAACCCTGGGGTCTAAAGGAAGTAACCTCACCCAGCATTATAACACAGGGTCATTCCGCTGCCTTCCAATCAGATGTGCAGAAACCAACACTGTCAGAGATGGGTCCTGGGAGAGGCTGGTGAGTTCACAAGGAAAGGTCAAGCCAAGCCAAAGGGTGGCACACAACACTAGGGCAAACCAGCTGCTGGCAAGATGCCTAGGGTTTGCCAGTTCAACTAGCTTTATTGCAAACTGCCGAGACTCAGTTTTCTTCTGCTGGAGCAGGCTTTCCAACAACTTCCTCTGCACCCCCATTCCCAGCATCCTCTCCAGGCCTGGAGTGCTGAGGGCCACTGGGCCCCTGGCAAAGCTGACAGGACCATTCTGCACAGCCTCATACTCCACAGGACCCCACCCAGATAGCTGGCAGGGGCCATCTCTTCTTCCCTGACCTCTTGCATGGGGATGTTAACCTCCTTGGAGACCCCATCTTCCTGCTGCCTACCCAGCACACAATTTCCCACATCTCTGTCTTTGGAGAACTGGTCTTCTAAACTCTAATTTTCTTCTGTGTCTCTGACACCATGTTTACCTTTGGGTTTCCTCAGCTGTGCATTTCTTTTTAGGAGAATTGCCACTGAAACTTTAATTCCGTCTTCATTTTCTGAAGTAGATACGGTCTCTGAAGTAAGACAGTCGGCTTGGTAGATACGCTCCCTTCCCTGGTAGACTTGACAATGTGAGTTGGTAGCACACAGGTGAGCTGCCAGCCTTAGAATGCCCGTGAGTTCAGCAGAGTCATGCAGTCAGTCTGAATCTCCATGCCTTCCAGGGCCATCCATTGTTTAACAATAATAGCATCAAAGCCCTGTCTGCTTTTGCTAACTTCTGTACAAACAGCTTCAAAGATGAATACTACATCAGTCAAGCTGTAGAAGGAATCATCCACCATTCCAAGGTGGAAGAGTAAATTCACCAGGACTCCTTTCTGGAAGTGGTCACTCATGTGCTCCAACCAGTTGGCATCCAAACTCCTCGCTATCTGACCATTCTTGGAGACCACAGAAAAGAATACTGATGGGATAGTATTGCCAGCACTTCTGATAGCTCTTCAGTTTGTTGAAAGGGCAAAAATCTCCATTTTCCTAGAGAGGAGCCTTGTATGTGTGTCCATCCACTGTTGGGCTCATCCCCTATGGGGAAAATCCTCCACCCTCTCCAGAGGATAAGCTGGGCTCCTTGGTGAAAGGCAGCTCCCCTGTGTGGCCTGGGCTGGGCTCTGGGTTCCCATTCACCCCTGTGGGAGCAACACACATGTCTGCAGCCCCTGGCTTCTCATCCTCAGTGATGCATGGTTTCCACATACCTTTATCACCACTCTGGCATCTGTTGCGCCATTGGCAGTGGGTGCAAGAGGGCTGCTGCCTGCTGAGTTCACAGGGTAGTGATACTGAGGAATGACACAGCAAACTCCAGGCCCCGACTTGCAGCCTCCTGGACCTTCATAATAAACTCTGGGATGATATTTTATCTGTCATATGGTCTAAGGAGGAACAGCAATCTAATTTGAAGATGTAACCTTCATTGTGAAGATGAGTTTTCTGAGATCTGTTAGTTTTCTTGACCGAGATTGGCCCTAAATGTGTGCTGGAGGGGCATCTTTTCCTACCTGTGAATGGGCTGCCCAAAGGGGTGCAGGGTGGCCAGGGAGAACCCCTGCTGGCACAGCTCCAGGAGCTGGGCTGGCAGGTCCCTCAAGGAGGCCAGCCTCACTGCTGAGGACCATGGGAGCTCCACAACATTCAGAGTTGTGAACTACAGGAGGCAGTACTCATAGGCCACATCCACCTTGTTTTCTACCTGAGGCCTCTTCAAAGTTGAATAAATATTCCCAGGCCATTCCTCGTAGCACTTCCCTAACTTGTTCAATCCACAGCCCATTTCAGCAGATTTTGCAACTGGCGGTGGAGAAGGCGCAGGCTGGGTTCCCTGAGACAGTGTGTTGTGTCCTGGGAGGAAAGCGGGTGGGTGGGGAGAGGGGGTGGCACTGCCTGCTCACGTATCAGTCCCTCAGGTTATTGGTGCATGTGTCCCTCCCCAAAGCCTAAGGCTTACGTGCTCCCGCTCACTAAAGGTGAGTGCTGTCAATTCATGTCCACCACATGGATTACCAACAGATACAACTTTGCATGTTTGTTAGCCATATACGAGAAATTTTACACTTGGGTACATTAGCACTTTCAATTAATTTCTGCTTAACGACTTATACCCAAACCTACTGTCTGTGATTAAGCTTGTGTAGCAAGCTGATGGGAGCTGGCTGTTCCTGCCAGAGTGAAGATGACAGGTAGAGAAACAGGGAGATAGCAATTAGGAGGCAAATTAGAGAAACAAATCTTAACAGAAACTAAAAAAAAAAAAAGAAGACAGTACTGGACAGATATGAAATGTCACACTTCAGGTATACTGAAGTGCTTTGTTACAGCTTAGTTAGAAACTGAATGCCATTTTTGCCTTTTTCCTTTGGTGATTCTATACATTTATAAAGACCTCATAATTATGGAGCTATTTTGTTCTTTACTTTATCATCATAATTCTAAGCAGGGTAGATGCAAATACACTGAGCTTGATACTTTTTTTTTTTTTTTTACTAGGTGCAATGTTATTTTTCCAAATAATATGGTGAATTGTGTCTTACCTCCTTGGAGAAGGGCAGCACTGCTGTCCAGAATGCCAAGCAGTGCTGGGTTTGTTAGGAGATGGTTTCTGTGCAGTTACTGGCAGTTGTACTGATTCTGATAACAGTTCATTCATCAGACTGTATGCTTGTGTGATTCGCCGACTATAGTGGTCAGAGAGCAGCAACCTTTTAGATAAAGAATTAAACACCATTTATTTAAAAAGTCACTTTTAGATCTTATTTCCAGAAGGAACACAGTACTTTTGTTTTTCTTAGAACTTTTCAAATCCCTCTAATCATCAGATTTCTTAAAACCATTAGGAAGTAGAGTATATTATTAAAGATATTTGTAGTTATGGTCTTGAGGGTATTTCCCAAATACACATACATATCTGGTTTGGGAGAGAGAGTACAACAGAAATGAAAGTCATAAAAACTGTATGGTGCCAATAATATTTGAAAGCAAATTTCTAAAAAGGGTACTGAGTCTAATTATTTTCTTTACAATGATATCTCCCACAATTTTCTGTTTATTGACAAGAAGACAATTATGAAAATAAATTCCTAAGAATTATCTATCAGAAAATGCTCAGGATATAGCTTCCAAGCTTACCTATCTTTCTCATGCTTCATCTTTTGTCTCAGCCTGATTTCCTTTGAAGTCATGTAAAACTGCATAAGAAATATTCAGTTAATTCATTATTCTTCAGTCCAAAAAAACCATTAGACATAATTCTACTATTTAGAAAATAGTACAAAATGAGGCCATATTTGATAAAACTTTCTATCCTAAAGCAAAACATAAAAATGTTAAATTAAAACATCATATAATTAAATGGAATGCGAAATGTATTTTACTAGTTATATTTTTTTGACAGAGGACATCCTACAGCTGCACTTAAGGTGGAAGAAAAGAACATTTTAGGGATATAGACACTTTAACTTCATCTTCAGTCTGGTGATTAATTTCACCAATAGCTTGGTTGAAAAAGCAGAAAGAGACACTCATTTAAAATCATTTTAATATTGTCAAATATTTATCAAAAGCCTACTGTAATGAGTTTGCTATAATTTATAAATTTTTCAAAATTATATGTCAGAAGGCAAACTGAGACAAATGTCAAATATATATATATTCCAGAACATGAAGAATTATTATTGTAAGACTAGGATGGAGCTCAGTGGGAGAGTGCTTGCTTTAACATGTGCAAGGTCCAAGGTTCGATCCCCAGCATGGAATAAGAATAAGAGGAAGAGGAAAAAGAAGAGAAAAATAAGACAAGTAAGTAAAATACATTCTTTAAATAATAGTTCACCTACTTTTACATCATATGGAGTTTAAATGGGGCAACCTTATCTGGAAAATAAACTTACATCATTTGTTAATAATGCTTTAAAAATGAAGTGCTATCATGTTTTATTTCAAATTGCAAAGGGATAAACTGTAATCTATAATCTAAATGTGATTTTCACAGTAATGTGGTTATCAAACACTACTTTTTTCTTGGTAGCAGGAATTGAACCCAATGGCATTTAACCACTGAGCCACATCCCCAGCCCTTTTTAATATTTTATTTAGAGACAGTGTCTCACTGAGTTGCTTAGGGTTGCGCTAAATTGTTTTGAACTTGTGATCCTCCTGTTTCAGCCTCCCAAGCTTCTGGGATCAAACTCTACTTTGTTTTACCTTCCAAAGAAAAACTATTCCTGACCTGAACATGGGGATGCCCGTATTTCAGGGCTCAGTAAATAAATGCTAACAGTTTAAAGGCATTTAAAACACACACACACACACACACACACACACACACAGATGACTGCTCTGCTGGTACATGATTAGATCATAATTTTATTCTTTGCAGAAAACAAGTTTAAAAATGGCTTTAACACACATATAATCCATTATTTAACTGCTACTCACTCTCAATGAAAAAGATACACAATCACTCAACCTCATTTGTTTAAAATATTAAAGTCATAATTAATTTGAGGGAAAAAGAATATTTAATATAGATCAACAGAATATAGCTTGCACAATATCCTGCTATACTTTGCTAATGTAATTTCTCAACTTTTCCTGGCATAAGTAAAATGTTGACTTTTCATCCGCCCAATAAAAAAAGAATCTAAATTATGCTAATTTTTTTTAATATTTGCCAGAAAAAAATATAGACGTTGTATAATAATTCCATTACCCTTGATACTGCAGACTTACTGGATTGCTTCTGGCACAGAAGGGATCATGTTCTTGCCCTCTCTTTTCTGCCAGCTGATTTAAGTACTCTGCCATTCTTTCTTTTCGTTTTCTTTTCATCCAGGCTCGAATCTCTCTTCTCTCCTTCTCAGTTCTTTGTGGACATCTGCCAGAAGAATGCTGAATCCTGTGAAATTTAATGAGCAAGGCATCATTGGCTTTTAAATTTGTTGTGTAGGTAAGAACTACCACAACTTAATAGTAGTATTCGTTTGAAAAGACATTGCCCTGTCTTGAAAGTAATGTACACTTATGGTCTCTAATCAACTTGTTCACAACTCCAGAGAAAATGGTCTCAGAAAGTTCACCAACAATTCTCTGAAACACTTGCTTTAAATGTTATATTTAAACAGCTTTTCCCTCTTTAAACTGTCTTACCTGGATCTTTTCTTACTCAAAACACTACATAGCCTCCTTTCATCTCTGCTCACCACTTCAATATTGATGCCTTAAAGGTTCTGTTTTGGACTTCCTTATCTACCATTCAGTTCCTGGACCATCTAAACCACTTCTTTTTTTTTGTACTTTCTAATTTTTTTCATTTGTTCTTTTTAGTTATACATGACAGTAGAATGAACTCTGGCAAATCAACCACTTCTAAAACCTACACACACAGGTAAGTTCCAAGCTGCTGCTTTTCTGGATCTACTCCCATCTTCAGGTCCATGCCACACATCTCACAATCTGGCTGAGTTAATGACTAAGTATGGCAGGAATGTACTAGCTGGTTCATTTCTGAAATATGGGTGACTCCACGGGTGACATGGCTTGAGGCCCTATCACTGATCTAGCTGAAATATTCTTAAAATGGCGCTGGCATTCTGAAACCCTATCTCCCTAATTCTCTTTCCTCTATCTTTCCTCACAAACATCTCCCAAAACAAATCTCTTACACATCAATCCCATCTTGGCTTCTGCTTCTTGGAGGATCTGAACTAACATAAGTTGTACTTTGGGTGGTCTGAGAAAACAGGGGATAGATGGTAGTGTGTGAAAAAGACACCATACTAGATGGAAGCTGGGTCACAGATACAGACAATGTGGTTTATTCTGAACATTTGCTTAACGAGTTTGGCTCTTGGGATGTGCCAGGAAGGATTCCCAATAAAATCCTAGGCACTGAGTCTAATCAATTGCTAGTAGACAACATCTCACATGTGTTGTCACAACCTGTTGCTTGAGGAATTATGTTATATCCTTTGTGACTCCACTGGGAGAGGATTCTGGGAAGCCTGTGCCTGGTTTTCCCTGGAATTTACCTAATGTACCTTTTCCCTTTGCTGACTTTGCTTTCAACCTTCTTGTTGAAAATTCATATTTTATATTTCATATTTGTGGCCACAAACATGACTAAACACTGTGAGCTCTCCTAACAAAATGCTGACCCTCAGGGTGATCTTCAGAGCAGATCTACATCTGCACTGCAGTCTGATAGCTGGTCCCCACATTTCATGGCTCCCTTTTCTTTTCCTTCACAGGCATTTTCCAAACAAAGCTCTTCCTTATCTAAATCCCAGCTTGGCATCTGTCAGAGGACTTACAGTTGATATTAGCGAATGAATGTTATCCTGGAACTTTACATCTAAAACTACATTTTCCAATTTGCTAAAGAAATTATCATCAGTCATGTAAGAAAACCTATCATCCTTACCTCCTGACAGCCTCCAGTGTTTATCTACCCTGTGACCTACACTCTCCATTTCGATTCACCTCATCTCTGGCCTCTGGAAGTAAGTCATTCATCTGGCTCCCAGGTCTAGCTGATGATAACCTGCTGCTGAGCTCTGCTGCCAATAGTCAAGCCAGCTTAGTGCTTCTGTCCCCACACAAGCTAGTCCCACTCCCTTCCAATGAACAAACTCTAGCTACATCTGAGTCCTTGCCCTTTGTTGACCATATCTTTGCATATTTCTGTCTGTAATATCCTGTCTTACAGTTACCAGTCATTAGCAGAATACAATTTCTATTAATCCTGAGATACGAATCAAATTCCGAAACTGGTGACTCTGCTTTTTGACTGACCTTTTTTCCCTGAGCTCCCATAGCACACTGACAGAACTCGATCCTACATTTATATCCTTTCAAGAGTAGAAACCAAATATTATTTTTATATAATTTTAGAAAAAAAAGAACTATTAGAGTTAACTAAATCCATTAGTTTAGGAAGTTAGGGTCTAACATGGTCTTGATATAAGGTAATAATATAGTAGATAAATTATGTAAACAAAAATAATCTTTTTTTTCTAAATAATTTTAATTTGGACAGAACACCTTTATTTATTCATCTTTATGTGGTGCTGAGAATGGAACCCAGGGCCTCACACATGCTAGGTGAGCGCTCTACCACTGAGCCACAAGCCCAGCCCTTCTTTCTTATTTTTTTATTTATTGTGCTGTTTTCTTTTAATAGTCTTGTAAGTTTGATGATAACACACTGTACTTTCACTGAAGTAATAAGTGGAATTATATCTAAAACAGATAAGGTTGACTGTTTTCTATGAAGCAACTAAGGGGTATAAAGGAAAATAAAGGTGAGCGAGCTTTTATTACATCCAGGAAGGGTTGCATGGAAAAGTATTTTAACCTAATGTTCTATAGAAAGGCTACTGCAAAAGTAACCTAAGGGTTAGTATTTTGGATAAAATGCCATGAAGTAAACCATTAATTACTTTTAATAAGAAACAGCATTCATTCTATGTTGTACTTACAGTGATTAGACCTGAGAAAAACTCTCCAGAATATAGATGTGCTCTGTTAGTTAAGTACAAAGTACACTTTGGGGAACATGGAGGAATGGCATAGCATACATCACAAAAATTATTTAGGTGGAAAAACTCCTAAACTTCAAATTTGTTTAATAAAAATTACATTGAAATGTGGCAAACTATTTACATTCCTAAATCAGAAACATTTTGAATGGGTTAAAAAGTAATTCTTTAGTGGCTAAATGCCAGCTTAGCATGCCAGAACCCAGTGGTCCATTCGTAGCACCAAAACAACCACAAAAAGGACTCTTAGTGAGTCCAGATTACCTGGAGATACTCCTTGCTTGTTGTTCTGTTAAACCAAGCTCTTTACTGGAAACTCCGCCTCTAGTTATAAGATCATTGATAATGTCTGCAATGTCAGTCAATCCAGCCATCTGGAGTGGATCTACTGAAATACTTCAATTGCAAATGAAATTTGACAAACAGAAACATTTAAGCATTTACAAACTAATTACATTAGGAAAAAACAAATACAAAAAACTATGCCATTCAAGAGCATAAATAGACACAAAATGATACGTCTACTTTTCCTTCTATTTCTATAATTCTGGTGTCTCCCACAAACACCAACTCATCAACAACTGATGACTTTGTAGGTACTCTTAAAAAAACAACAACTTTAGGCCCAGGAGAAAACCTCTATGGGTCTTGTCTGTTCAAATTTAATACATACTGAGTAAAAGAGAATGTAGCAAATGTAGCCCATTGTATTGTAATTACCTGTGTTGAAACAGCAAGGGATGTAACAACATTTCTCAGTTTCTCAGAACATTCCATTCCCAATAGAAATTTATTATATTTCATTAAACTTCAAAAAGATGTATAATATATAAGTTCACATTCAAAGGCAACAAAATTTCCAGGACACATACTCATACTCAAATTTTAAGTAAAATAATGAACTACTTCTTAAAATATTTACCTTTCAAATAATTCATCACTGTTATTCACACCTTAAAAAAAAGGAAACATTAATAAAAGTTACACATATTGGAAAATATCTAATTTAAACCCAAGAAGATATTTACTTGGAAGAATAGGATCCAAAGAATGATTTTTAAGCCTTGCCCAATATAAACTAAGTATCTCTAATGCAAGACATTTAATCTATTTAACCTTCTACATGTTTAATCTGAAATATAATTAAGTTAATTAGGGAAAATGTTCTGACATCTCATCTCAAAAAAGTTTCCTTGTTAAGATTTTTTTAGAGCTCTTCGCAATGGCACACACCTGTAATCCCAGTGGCTCATGAGGCTGAGGCAAGATCTCGAGAGTTCAAAGCCAGCCTAGGAAATTTGCCAAGGCCTAAACTACTCAGTGAGACCCTGTCTCTAAATAAAATATAAAAAAGGTATAGGGATGTGGCTTCGTGGTTAGGTGCCTCTGGGTTCAATCCCTGGTTACCTGCCCCCTCCCACCCCCACACACCCCAAAAGATTTTATTAGACTAAGAGTAACTAAACTTCTCCTCAAACTTAGGCATCCACATGGGTTTTTTTGTTTGTGTGTTTGTTGTTTTTTTTTATGTGTGTATGGTGGGGTACTAGGGCCTGAACCCAAGGGTACTCTACCACTGAGCTTTATTTCCAGCCCTTTTTTATTTTTGAGACATGGTCTTCCTAAATTGTCCAGGCTGGTCTTGAACTTGTAATCTTCCTGCCTTAGTCTCCTCAGTCATGTTTGTTTGTTTGTTTTGGGGGTAGCTGTAGATGGACAGATGCCTTTATTTATTTTTATGCAGTGCTAAGGAATGAACCCAGTGCCTCACACACGCTAGGCAAGCACCCTGCCACTGAGTTATAGCCCTAGCCCATGAATCGTAATTTTAACATGAAAGAATTTTGCTTTCTTGAGCACATATTGTTCTATTTATTAATCTCCAATTCTTTTATCTTTGTTTTCAGGGTCTGGGCACTTGTGAGTTCTTAATAGTAATTCATTAAATTTAGCTAAGAGGAAAATACTTCCTATAAATGTAAAAGAAAAAGTTCCATTAAAGAAACATCCCCCCCCCCCCCCCGCTGTACTGGGGACTGAACCCAAGGGCACTCTACCACTGAGCCTCATCCCCTTCCTTTTTTATTTTTTCCTTTGACACAGGGTCTCACTGAGGTTGACCTCAAACTTTGCGATCTCTTGCCTTGGCCTCCGGAGTCACTGGGATTACAGATAGGCACCATCACACCTAGCCAAGAGATACTTTCTATCGGTGTTTGAGTGGCCCCTGCAGATCTACTCATGAAGAGAGCTTGAAGGATTCCCTCCATCAACTGGCTGGATGAGGAAAGTGAGATCTTAGTCAAGACGGTAACCTCTCAGGTTAAAGGCTGAAGTTTTAGTTAACAAACATAGGTAACAAGTTACTCTTCCTTCCGTTAGTAGCCAGTGACCACAAGCTCTCAGCCACAGCAGCTACAAATTTGACAAACCTTGCCAAGCGGGGAGAGTTTAGTTCTCTGTAATCATTGCTGCAAAAAGAGAATACGCCTTTGCAGGACTCCAAAGCACTTTGGTAATGAGCACAACTTAACTGAACAGCCTCATGTTTAAAGATTAATTGTCTCACATCACAGAACTGAGGGCTGCTGATCCCTGACAACGATCATCCTCAAATGAGTTAAGAAAAATCAGTTATTGTGAAAGAAAAAAAGTATACAAGAGCAAAAAAGTATTATATTCAAATGAATACCTTTAAAAGTAACTACATATGGGTATTCTATCCTTACTTCATTTTCAAACCATTTTTGGAATTATTCCCAAAGTGATTGATTGATTTTACTGGTGATTTACTAAACAAAATCAACTTTATTCCTTGATAATTATAATTCTTTTTTTTAATTCCAAATGGACACACTCAGACTGATAACTTACTTCACTTACCACAAAGTACCTCTAAATATCTAATGGCTGTTACCAAAAATATTTGTTAGTAAAAATACTCAGAAGAATGTGCTAAGAAATGGAAGTTAGCTAGCTGCAAAAGAGGAAATCTATACTATTTTTTGATCAATAATGCCAGATGACAACTTTGGAGGAAATACCCATTAGGACATCTAAATTCTTTACTTTAATAGAGAAAAATATTTAATTTTTCCATCTTTATGTGGGTTGTATGGTAAATACTATGTCTTATTATTTATAGGACAAAATGTATTTGTTTGTTCTAAAAAATAACACTTTTAATTTAATTACAACCTCCAAATGAAATGGAGCAAAAAGTGGCACTAAATCTTTCTAAGCCTCAATATCCTAAACTATAAAATGGGGAGAATATAAATCTACTTCATAGGCTTAACTCAGCATCCAAGCACACAAAATAGCAGTGTCTGGCACATGATAAGAGGCCCCAGAAATGACAAACACTATTTTGTTCTCAGTTAAAACTCAAGTTCTGACAACTGGCAGTTTGAATTTCTTGACTTTTGTAAAAACAACAGTAATTCCAGTTGTTATATATTTAGCATGAATACATTCACAGAAGTATAATACACAATTGAAGCATATCTTATGAAGTTCTTCATGTGAGTAGCACAAATTTTAACTTCCTTCTCCCGAAAATAAATATTACAAAATGACTTCACAAATCCTTCATGACTATATTCCCTGTATACAGTTCAGAAACATAATAGAAAATAAAAGTGTGTATAAATGAAAAAAGTGAAGAACATTACCAGGTGAAGGAGTATTCTGGTCACTGGAAAGACTGACAGCTGAATCAGCAGAAAGGAACACAGAAGTTTTCGGACTAGAATGATTTTCCATTACTGAAAATGCAGCTTCTGAAATCTCATCTTTGTCACTTCTATCTTCTTCATCCGTATGAGTCAGGAAATTCACTAATGCAGAATATGTGTTACAATTAAAATGGTAGGAGGAAACAAACACATGGAAAAAATATAACAATAACACTTTCAAAGGACAACACAAATATACTGGACATTTGCAATGTATTATTCAGATCACTTTCTACAGTATAATGAACTAATTTAATATGAAATCTAAAATGAGAATTTTCTCATATGAAGAATAATTACATTTAAGAAAGCATAGAAGCCACAATAAAGAAAAAGATAGATTCAAAAAAGAAATAGAAATTATAGATTTTAAAAATGAAGCGACAAGAATTAAAATCATAATGAATAGGTAAAAAAGCAATGATGACACAGCAGAGGAGAGAATTAGCAAACTAGAAGACAAATCTGAGGAAATCACCATGAGATGAAGAGGCAGAAATCATGAGAGTGCTTTAAAAATTAGGAAGAGAATGAGAAGGTCCAACATACCTGTATTTGTTTATTGGTGTATTATAATTATGCATAATAGTGGGATTCACTTTGTCATAACCATACATGTACATAACATAATTTGGTCAATCTTTTAACCTAATCCCTTCTCTTTTCCTCCCCATTTCCTGCCTGCTCTACTTTACTGATCTCCTTTCTACTATTATTTTGATTAGTATATTATAATATATATATGAGGGATTTACTGCAGCACATTAGTACATGGACATATCATAATTTGATAGATTACATTCCCCAGTATTCCCTCAAGCCCTCCCCTTCTCTCCCCCTCTCTATTGCCTTTCTATTCTCTGTTGGTCTCCATTATTCTAATAGTGTTTTTAGAAGACAGAGTAAAATAATGGGGTGGAAGCAATACCCCAAAGATAATGGATGAAAATTGAAGATAAATAAAATGAAATACACATCTAGACATGCTGTATCAAAAAAGCAAAATAAATAGAAATTTTAAAAGTGATCAGAGATAAATGAACAGCAGTTAGAATGACAGCACATAGGTAGTGTAAATTCAGCCATTAGGAATGTCAGTATATAATGGGATAATACCAAAAGGACTTAAAATAAGCATATTACAGTGCCAGCTCAATTCACAATAGCTAAACTATGGAAACAACCTAGATGCCCTTCTAGGGCATCTCATATGAAGAATAATTACATTTAAGAAACCATAGAAACATAGAATATGTACATCATCTACAGATTAATGGATAAAAAAATGTGATACACACACATGGAATACTCCTCAGCCTTAAAGAAGAATGAAATTATGGCATTTGTCGATAAATGAATGGAGCTGGAGAATATCATCATCCTAAGCGAAATAAGCCAGTCTCCAAAAAACAAAAATCAAATATCTCTGATATATGGATGCTAATTTTTCCAGAGCCATCCATGGGTTATGTGTGGACTACACCAGCATTGTAGCCTCTCATAGGAACACCTGGTATTTGGGAACTTCCCCTGGCAATCCCACAGGATAAGATTGCCCAAATATATGTGAATTTCTATTCAGCTCTGCCTGGTCCCACACAGCACCAGAGATGGGGTGACCTGCTGCAGCCACACAGCCTCTCAGAGATGGGTGTGACCTGCCAAGATGCCAATCAACCTGCTGACTCTAAGACATCAGGAAGCAAGACTCCACCCCTGAAACCTTATCCCTGCCTTTGATGTAGCCCCTTAAATAAATCACGGGAGCCATTTTATAATTGTCCAGCTCCAGCTCCTGTATGGGTTGGATCTATCAGGTGCTCTGCTTCAAAACTCTCTTTGACTCTGTGTCTTTTGTTCTTCACTGATTCTGACTTATTTTCTCCAGTGGCTTATACCCTCTCCCTGGCAAGGTGCTGGCAGCCTCCTCATACTAATTCACAATGTTGGGGAGCCTAGGGAAGAATAGTTACTTTAGAGTAACTATTTAGAGTAGAGGGGAGTGAAGGGAGGGGAGAGGGTTAGGGTTAGGAAAGATAGGAGAATGAATCAGACATTATCATCCTGTATGCACATGTAACTGTACAACTGGTGGGACTGTACATCACGAACCACCAGAAGAATGAGAAATTACATTCCATTACATATAATGTGTCAAACTGCATTCTACTGTCATGTATAACTAATTAAAACAAATTTAAAAAATTGAAGCACACACACAAAACAAACAAACAAACAAATGCTAAGGGAAATTCTCAAGTTAGAATCCCAGAATTCTGTAACTCAGTTATAAGTTACCACAAAAAAATTACAATAAAATTAAAGTTATTTTCAAAGACTGAGAATTTACCACTCACAGACTGTAGATGAAATAACAAAGGAAAGAAGAAGGAAATGGAATTCTTAAAGTAGATGCAAGAAGCAGCTGCGGGCAAAGCAGAGAATAGAAAATGCCCAAGTGCATCTGGCATGTTATTTCATAAAGCTTGTGTCTTATTTTTACATATTTACATTATTTAAATTAAGAAAAGTTTTAAATGAGTACTTGTGGGCAAAAAAACTGACATGTTCAAAAACTCCTAAAGAAGCACTGACTAAATAGACAAGCGGGACCAAATGAGAGGGTTTAAAACCAATATAGATTTAAGTTATTTAAAAAACAGTATCAGAGTATATCAAGGGAACAAATCATGTTAAAGGCTCATAAGTCCTTATATTGCTTGGGAAGTAGATACATTTACCTTAATTTTTAACTCAGTATGAAACAATTACTAAAAGAATAGAAATCAAAAGTATAATTTCTGAACCAATGAGGGAGAAGAATGTGATAACTTAATCCAATAAAAGGCAAGAAAGGAAAGAAAACAATAAAGGAAAAAGGCTCTTTAACCCAGCACAGTGGTGCATGCCTATAGTCCCAGCTCCTTGGACGACTGAGGTGGAAGGATCATTTGAGCTCAGAAGTTTGAGTACAGCCTGGACAACAGATGCAAGACTGTGGGGAGTGGGGGCATGCTAAACAGGAAGCACCAAGGATTTTAGAAGTAAGCACAAATATGGCAAAAAATACAATAAATGAACACTGATTATACTTGCCAATTAAAGAAACAAGATTGTCTAATTACTTAAAGGAATAAAATATAGTTATATGCTTGACACAACTACAACATAATTACATGCTTAAAAGTAAGGGGATGTCCAATTTATAGGCCATTCAATGGAGCAAAGAACATATTATTAGATGACACCACACAGGCTCAATTAGCAAAATCCAGATTCTGACAAATACTTCAAGACCTACATCCTCAGTTCTTCAATGAATACACTGCAAAGGGGAAAAAACAACAGAGAATGGGAACCTAGAAGGGAAAAGAGACTTACATAGAAGCTATCAGCCCTACTTGGAATCCCACTAGAACAAAGAAACTAGCTTTAAAAATAAAACAATTGGCAACATTTGAACCTTGATTAGGTTCATCTTAATGTGAAAATGTTGTTCTGAAGGAGTAAAACATTATCATGCCTATGCCTAAAAAGGGAACTTCATCTTTGAGAGATACATCTAAAATATTTATGGATAAAATAATGTGCTGTCTAGATTTTGCTTCAAAACAATCCAGGAAAAGGTGGGAAGAATGAGTGAGAGTTTGGGTAAGAATCAATTAGTTGTGAGTTGGTAACATTAAAAAGCTTAGTACTGGGCACATGAAAGTTAATCATACTATTCTATCTTCTATTGAAATATGCTAGAAATTTTTCATAATAGAATTTTTTGAAAGTACCAAAAAAGATGTACCAGAAAAAGAACACAAGTATGCTAAAGAATTAGACAAAATTAACTATACAAAGAGGATCATTAATGATAAAATAAACAAAATTCAACAAAACATATAACATTCCTGAACTATATTCACCTTAAGCCTCAAATATATAAAGCAAAGTTTATTGTGTGTGTGTGTGTGTGTGTTACCTGGCTTGAACCCAGGGGTGCTCTACTACTAAGCCATAGCCCTGCTCCCTTTTATTTCTGAGATACAATCTCTCTGTGTTGCCTATCCTGGTCTTGAACTTGCAATCTTCTTGCCTCAGTCTGCCAAGTTGCTGGAATTACAGTTGTATACCACCACATCTGGCTGAAATTTATCAAATTTAGCAAGAGCCATAAACAATTCCACAATGATTGTGGACAATTTCAAATGTATCTTGCTGAAAAATGAATGATCAGGACTGCGGTTGTAGTCAGCACCACATAAAAATAAATAAAATAAAGGCACTGTGTCCACCTACAAAACTAAAAATATATTTTTAAAAAGAATAAGACTAAAGAATGAAAGAATATTGGAAATGTGGACAATACAATTTAGAAACCTGAGTAATGATTTATACACTTACCTTACATCAACCAACAGACAATGTTTATTCTCTTCAAATAAATGTAGAATGTTTAGAAAAAATGACTATGTATACTAGGCCACAAAGGAAATTTTAACAGTATCTAAGAAGTCATACCATCATATATATCATCTAATCACAATACAAGGAAAATGGAAATCAATTACAAAAACACATCCCAGACCACTTAATATTTAGAAGCTAAAAACCCTTTCTATGATATGAGCTAGTTGTATGGACATCAAATGATATGCATGTCACCACTCTTATCTAGGTCCACGTGTGAATATGTTCAGCCATAAATGCACATATTGGGAAATAACAGAGTTAAGAAAAAAGAACAAACTAACCTCCCAAAATGGAAGAAAAATAAAGGTAAGAACAAAAATTAATGAAAAAGAAAATTAAGAAACAACAGAGAGAATCCACAAACCAAAGCCTGGTTTTTCAGAACAGACCACACTGCTGACAGGCTGAATGAGAAAGAGAAAGCACGTACATACTACTATAGAAAAAAACAAAAATGCAAAATGTAAAGTCATAATTACCCTAATTTTTCTTCCAATATTAAATGAAAACACTGAACACCTCACCACTGCTTAGCAAGACCTCAAATTCCAGTTCAGCTGATAACCACAAATAGCAACCTCAGCACCAACCTCTGCAGTCCTCTGCAGTGCAGCCAGCAGGTGAAATCCACAGAAATAAAGACCCAAGCCACATCATGGCCCCTTTCTGGTATAAAAGGGAAGGGAACTGGCCTCTTAGGGGGAGAAAAATTGGCACGTGGGCCTATGGCGTGTGATTACCCAGCCTGAGGTCAACAGACTCCGCAGTTAGGAGATATAGGTTAAAGCTTTTCAGGTATTTTTACTCATATTATAAGGGTTTAATCTGGTCATCTCATGCTAGTTGGGAACATGGGAGAATTGCAGACTCTGGGACAGGAGTCCCCTGTGTTTCTCCTTTGCTAGCAAAGCAATAACATTTCTTTTTCTTCTTTCTCAAACAAAACAAAACAAAAAAACACACACAAAAAAAATTCTTAAATAAACTAAGTTTGGAGCAGTCTTTCTGTGACAAAATGTTTTTGGTAAAAAGATTGGAAACTATTCTACTTGGTGCTTAGTGAAAATATTTGAATTAGTGTATATACCAGAAGTTATCAATCAAATAAATAATTTTTCAATATTGTTTAAAATCAAGAAAGAAAAGAAAAAGAAAAAAATGACCTTGAAATGAAAGCTTATCACATTATTACAAAAATAATCCTGGGGAGTAGGGGAACAGCACAGTGGTGTAACGCGTGCTTAGCATGCAGGAAGACCTGGGTTCAACCTCCAGTTTCCCTCTACATCCTACTAACCAGAAAAATAATAAAAGTAATAATCCTACTCTAAAACTTAGGGGGCTGATTGGCTTCAGCTCACATATGAAAACTATTTCTAGTACTCATATTCCAACAAGCCATGCTTATTTTTAAAGCCAGGCTTCAGTCACAGAGCACCCTACACACCTTCTTCAGAAATGCTGATGGCTTTTGAAGCTACTGGTTTTTTGTATTCAGGGCCAGAAGACGATTCAACATGATCCATCAATCCAACCTGTAGGAAAAAACATACAACAAAACAACTAAGTTTAATACTTTGATCATTTCAAAGTATTATACATAACTTTGGGTATGGTTTAAACATCTGCATTGATGGGATAAATGAAAAAAAGGGATTAAATCCAATATGAGCTACATGACAGAAATAACAAGGAAGAAACTATTTGTGGCTTAAGAGACTGAGAAAAATAGCTTCACATAATTTTAGAATGGGAGAAACTGTAACTACCACCTAGACAAAATCTTTCATTTTATAGACGAGGGAACAGACCCTGAGAGATTCAGCAATTTTTTTAGTGACAGAACATGATTTCCATCCAGGTCTTCAAAGCTCCTTGACTACAGTATCCCTCTGCCTCTTCTAGGTCTATGAGATATTTTCTTTAGGAAAGTCAAAGTGTTTGTATTTATGTACACATTCTAATAATAGGGCAATCACATTTTAAACACTGTATCAGGTTTATCGTTTGAATTAATGTTATTTCCTTCAATGCAGTCATTCTGGAAGAATAATTTACTTTTGAACTTGAGCAAATATTTTTATAACTATTCCTGTGAAATTGTCTCTAAGCTTCTGCTACAATTATTAATATAACTGTTCTAGTGGCAAATCTTTGGTATATAAATGTGATTTCATCACAGAACCCAAAAACAGGTCAGCAAAGGCAAGCACAAAACACACATTTATCAAATGCGACAGACAGCAAAAATCAGTTTTTACCTTCCAACCCTGAAATGCTTGGACTGGAGGAAGCTGTATCCGAATTTCTCGAAACTCTCTGCCTCCCTCAAAGTCAGGAGAGCCAGCAAGTACGTTCTGAAAAGACGGTCAGGGTGATCCTGACACTCAGCTGTTCAGCAGCCTACCACAACCAGCCCTGGGGCAGCTCTGCCCCACATGGCCCCTTTGGCTGGCCGTTTCCTGAGGCTTTCACTAGGTGTGGAACAGCCTGCTGTCAGAGCCTCACTCTGACAAGGCAATGAGCCCACAGGACTCTGCTTCACCTTTTACTCACTCCATGTGCTCTCTCCATCATGATTGGAATGTTGCCCTGATGATTCCAAAACCCCTATTTAGATCCTCAGCTTCAAAAGCATATGTCCAGGTAACTAATCTCATGGCACCTCAAATTTAATATGTCCCCAAGAGAAATCATGGCACCTCCTTCCCCAGCACGGGCTCCTGTACTTCCCCTTCCTTAGTTTAGAAAATGCCTCCTCCATTCTCCTGGGCTGTAATGTGGGTACCACTGTGGTCTTCTGGTACTTCTGGTACTTCTGGTCTTCGCTGGTCTTCTCTGACTTCCTACATTCTGTCAGGCTCTTCAGTCCTGTTCTATCCTGCCCTCTATTCCTACTGCTATAGTTGAGGCATTTTTGAACATTAATTTTTGCTATGGGTATTCAATGGATCGCAAACACCCATCAGTGGACCTCATATAGAACTAGAGCATAAGAATCATCTATGAAGTTTTTTTTTGTTCAATCTTTTTTTTAATTGTTGGTTGTTCAAAACATTACATATTTCTTGATATATCATATTTCACACTTTGATTCAAGTGGGTTATGAACTCCCATTTTTACCCCTTATACAGATTGCAGAATCACATCAGTTACACTTCCATTGATTTACATAATGCCATACTAGTGTCTGTTGTATTCTGCTGCCTCTCCTATCCTCTACTATCCCCCCTCCACTCTCCTCCCCTCCCCTCTTCTCTCTCTACCCCATCTACTGTAATTCATTTCTCCCCATTGTATTATTTTTCCCTTTCCCCTCACTTCCTCTTGTATGTAATTTTGTATAACCCTGAGGGTCTCCTTCCATTTCCATGCAATTTCCCTTCTCTCTCCCTTTCCCTCCCACCTCTCATCCCTGTTTAATGTTAATCTTCTTCTCATGCTCTTCATCCCTACTCTGTTCTTAGTTATTCTCCTTATATCAAAGAAGACATTTGGCATTTGTTTTTTAGGGATTGGCTGGCTTCACTTAGCATAATCTGCTCTAATGCCATCCATTTCCCTCCAAATTCTATGATTTTGTCATTTTTTAATGCAGAGTAATACTCCATTGTGTATAAATGCCACATTTTTTTTTTTATCCATTCGTCTATTGAAGGGCATCTAGGTTGGTTCCACAGTCTTGCTATTGTGAATTGTGCTGCTATGAACATCGATGTAGCAGTGTCCCTGTAGCTCTTTTTAGGTCTTTAGGGAATAGACTGAGAAGGGGAATAGCTGGGTCAAATGGTGGTTCCATTCCCAGCTTTCCAAGAAATCTCCATACTGCTTTCCAAATTGGCTGCACCAATTTGCAGTCCCACCAACAATGTACAAGTGTACCCTTTTTCCCACATCCTCGCCAGCACTTGTTGTTGTTTGACTTCATAGTGGCTGCCAATCTTACTGGAGTGAGATGGTATCTTAGGGTGGTTTTGATTTGCATTTCTCTGACTGCTGGCGATGGTGAGCATTGTTTCATGTACTTATTGATTGATTGTATGTCCTCCTCTGAGAAGTGTCTGTTCAGGTCCTTGGTCCATTTGTTGATTGGATTATTTGTTATCTTGTTGTCTAATTTTTTGAGTTCTTTGTATACTCTGGATATTAGGGCTCTATCTGAAGTGTGAAGAGTAAAGATTTGTTCCCAGGATGTAGGCTCCCTATTTACCTCTCTTATTGTTTCTTTTGCTGAGAAAAAACTTTTTAGTTTGAGTAAGTCCCATTTGTTGATTCTAGTTATTAACTCTTGTGCTATGGGTGTCCTATTGAGGAATTTGGAGCCAGACCCCACAGTATATAGATCATAGCCAACTTTTTCTTCTATCAGACACCGTATCTCTGTTTTAATATCAAGCTCCTTGATCCATTTTGAGTTAACTTTTGTGCATGGAGAGAGAAAAAGATTCAGTTTCATTTTGATGCATATGGATTTCCAGTTTTCCCAGCACCATTTGTTGAAGATGCTATCCTTCCTCCATTGCATGCTTTTAGCCCCTTTATCAAATATAAGATAGTTGTAGTTTTGTGGATTGGTTTCTGTGTCCTCTACTCTGTACCATTGGTCCACCCGCCTGTTTTGGTACCAGTACCATGCTGTTTTTGTTACGATTGCTCTGTAGTATAGTTTGAAGTCTGGTATCGCTATACCGCCTGATTCACACTTCCTGTTTAGCATTGTTTTTGCTATACTGGGTCTTTTATTTTTCCATATGAATTTCATGATTGCTTTCTCTATTTCTACAAGAAATGCCGTTGGGATTTTGATTGGCATTGCATTAAACCTATAGAGAACTTTTGGTAATATCGCCATTTTGATGATGTTAGTTCTGCCTATCCATGAACAGGATATATTTTTCCATTTTCTAAGATCTTCTTCTATTTCTCTCTTTAGGGTTCTGTAGTTTTCATTGTATAAGTCTTTCACCTCTTTTGTTAGGTTGATTCCCAAGTATTTTATTTTTTTTGAAGATATTGTGAACGGAGTGGTTATCCTCGTTTCCATTTCAGAGGATTTGTCGCTGATATACAGGAATGCCTTTGATTTATGCGTGTTGATTTTATATCCTGCCACTTTGCTGAATTCATTTATTAGCTCTAATAGTTTCTTTGTAGACCCTTTTGGGTCTGCTAGGTATAGAATCGTGTCATCTGGAAATAGTGATAATTTAAGTTCTTCTTTTCCTATTTTTATGCCTTTAATTTCTTTCGTCTGTCTAATTGCTCTGGCCAGTGTTTCGAGAACTATGTTGAACAGAAGTGGTGAGAGGACATCCCTGTCTTGTTCCAGATTTTAGAGGGAATGCCTTCAATTTTTCTCCATTCAGAATGATGCTAGCCTGAGGCTTAGCATAGATTGCTTTTACAATGTTGAGATATGTTCCTATTATCCCTAGTTTTTCTAGAGTTTTGAACATAAAGGGATGCTGTACTTTGTCGAATGCTTTTTCTGCGTCTATCGAGATGATCATATGGTTCTTATTTTTAAGTCTATTGATGTGGTGAATAACATTTATTGATTTCCATATATTGAACCAGCCTTGCATACCAGGGATGAATCCTACTTGATCATGGTGCACAATTTTTTTGATATGTTTTTGTATCCGATTTGCCAGAATTTTATTGAGGATTTTTGCATCTAGGTTCATTAGAGATATTGGTCTGTAGTTTTCTTTCTTTGAAGTGTCTTTGTCTGGTTTCGGAATCAGGGTGATGTTGGCCTCGTAGAATGAATTTGGAAGTTCTCCCTCTTTTTCTATTTCCTGAAATAGCTTGAAAAGTATTGGTATTAGTTCCTCTTTAAAGGTTTTGTAAAACTCTGCTGTATACCCATCTGGTCCTGGGCTTTTCTTAGATGGTAATCTTTTGATGGTTTCTTCTATTTCCTCAATTGATATTGGTCTGTTTAGGTTGTCTATATCCTCCTGACTCAATCTGGGCAGATTATATGACCTAAGAAATTTATTGATGTCTTCACTATCTTCTATTTTATTGGAGTATAAGGATTCAAAATAATTTCTGATTATCTTCTGTATTTCTGAAGTGTCTGTTGTGATCTTGCCTTTTTCATCCCATATGCTAGTAATTTGAGTTCTCTCTCTTCTTCTCTTCGCTAGCATGGCTAAGAGTCTGTCAATTTTATTTATTTTTTCAAAGAACCAACTTTTAGTTTTGTCAATTTTTTCAATTGTTTCTTTTGTTTTGATTTCATTAATTTCAGCTCTGATTTTAATTATTTCTTGCCTTCTACTTCTTTTGCTGTTGTTTTGCTCTTCTTTTTCTAGGATTTTGAGATGAAGTATGAGATCATTTATTTGTTGTTTTTTTCTTTTTTTAAGGAATGAACTCCAAGCAATGAATTTTCCTCTTAGAACTGCTTTCAATGTGTCCCATAGATTCCGATATGTTGTGTCTGTGTTTTCATTTAACTCTAAGAATTTTTTAGTTTCCTCCTTGATGTCTTCTAAAACCCATTGATCATTCAGTAACCTATTGTTCATTCTCCAAGTGATGCATGATTTTTCCTTCCTTCTTTTATCGTTGATTTTCAGTTTCATTCCATTATGATCAGATAAGATGCATGGTATTATCTCTACTCCTTTATATTGTCTAAGAGTTGCCCTGTGACATAATATATGATCTATTTTTGAGAAGGATCCATGTGCTGCTGAGAAAAAAGTGTAGCTGCTTGATGTTGGGTGGTATATTCTATATATGTCAATTAAATCTAGGTTGTTAATTGTGTTATTGAGTTCTATAGTTTCCTTATTCAACTTTTGTTTGGAAGATCTGTCCAGTGGTGAGAGAGGTGTGTTGAAGTCTCCCATGATTATTGTATGGTGGTCTATTAGACTCTTGAACTTGAGAAGAGTTTGCTTGATGAACATAGCAGCACCGTTGTTTGGGGCATATATATTTATGATTGTTATGTCTTGTTGGTGTATGGTTCCCTTGAGCAGTATGTAGTGTCCCTCTTTATCCCTTTTGATTAACTTTGGCTTGAAATCTATTTTATTTGATATGAGTATGGACACTCCTGCTTGTTTCCGCAGTCCATATGAGTGATATGATTTTTCCCAACCTTTCACCTTCAGTCTGTATATCTTTTCCTATCAAATGCGTCTCCTGTAGGCAGCATATTGTTGGGTCTTGTTTTGTGATCCATTCTACTAGCCTGTGTCTCTTAATTCGTGAGTTTAAACCATTAACATTTAGGGTAATTATTGAGATATGGTTTGTTCTTCCAGCCATATTTGTTTATTAATGTTACTAAACCTGATTTGTTTTCCTCTTTGATTATTTCCCCCCCCCCTTTTACTATCCTACCTCCCACTGTTGGTTTTCATTGTTGTTTTCCATTTCCTCTTCCTGTAGTGTTTTGCCAAGGATTTTTTGAAGAGATGGTTTTCTAGCTGCAAATTCTTTTAACTTTTGTTTATCGTGGAAGGTTTTAATTTCATCTTCCATCCTGAAGCTTAATTTCGCCGGATACACGATTCTTGGTTGGAACCCATTTTCTTTTAGCATTTGAAATATGTTATTCCAGGATCTTCTAGCTTTCAGAGTCTGTGTTGAGAGATCAGCTGTTATCCTGATTGGTTTACCCCTAAATGTAATCTGCTTCCATTCTCTTGTAGCTTTTAAAATTCTCTCCTTATTCTGTATGTTGGGCATCTTCATTATAATGTGTCTAGGTGTGGATCTCTTATGATTTTGCACATTTGGCATCCTGTAGGCTTCTAGGATTTGGGATTCTGTCTCATTCTTCAAGTCTGGGAAGTATTCTCGTATTATTTCATTGAATAGATTGCTCATTCCTTTGGTTTGGACCTCTATGCCTTCCTGTATCCCAATGACTCTTAAGTTTGGTCTCTTTATGTTATCCCATATTTCTTGGATGTTCTGCTCATGGTTTCTTAACAGTCTTGCTGAGCTGTCTATGTTCTTTTCAAGTTGAAATACTTTGTCTTCATTGTCTGATGTTCTATCTTCTAAGTGTTCTACTCTGCTGGTAGTATTCTCAATTGAGTTTTTAAGTTGGTTTATTGCTTCCTGCATTTCTAGGATTTCTGTTTGTTTGTTTTTTATAACCTCTATCTCCCTGTATAGTTGATCTTTTGCTTCTTGGATTTGTTTATGTAATTCATTGTCAAAGTGATCTTTCGTTGTCTGATTTTGCTGATTTTCCTTGAGACTCCAGATCATCTGAAGCATGTATATCCTGAATTCTTTATCTGACATTCCATCTGCTGCATCTATTACCTATTCTAAAGTTGAGTTGACCTGCATTGCTTGTGGACCTTTCTTTCCTTGTCTTTTCATACTGCTCGCATTTCTTTCTGCTTGGTGAAACTGTTGTGTTTTTGAAATTTTCCCCCTATATATTTATATTGCTCTTGTATAGTTGAAAAGTCTCCCTTGCAGGGCGGGCAGCAGCTGTGCTCCTCCTCCAATTGGGGTGATCTGTCTACCACGCCAGCGGGTCGCTGGGCCTGTTCCGGGCACGGGAGGCGGCTCTGCTCTGCCCCTACTCCAATTGGGGTGACGTGACTTCCACGCCAGCAGGTCGCTGGGCCTGTTCCGGGCACGGGAGGCGGCTCTGCTCTGCCCCTACTCCAATTGGGGTGACGTGACTTCCACGCCAGCGGGTCAGCTGGGCCTGTTCCGGGTGTGGGCGGCATCTCTGCTCTACCCCTACTCCAATTGGGGTGACGTGACTACTATGCCTTTGGGCCTCTGGGCCTGTTCCGGGCGCGGGCCGCGGCTCTGTTCTGCCCCTACTCCAATTGGGGTGACGTGTCTACCATGCCAGCAGTCCACTGGGCCTGTTCCTCCAGTCGGTCGCAGGTCTGCCTACGTTGCGGGCACGGGCGGCGGCTCTGCTCTGCCCCTACTCCAATGGGGTGACATGTCTGCTGCGCCAGCAGGCCACTGGGCCTGTTCCGCCAGTCAGTCACAGGCCTGCCTACCTTGCGGGCGCGGGCGGCGGCTCGGCTCTGCCCCTACTCCAATTGGGGTGACGTGACAACATTCCCCTGGGTCGTTGGGCCTGTTCCGGATGCGGGCAGCAGCTCTGCTCGGCCCCTATTCCAAATGGGGTGACATGACTGCCACGCCGGCGGGTCGCTGGGCCTGTTCCAAGCATGGGCGGCGGCTCTGCTCTGCCCCTACTCCAATTGGTGTGACGTGTCTACCACGCCGGCAGGCCGCTGGGCCTGTTCTGCCTGTCGGTCGCAGGTCTGCCTACCTTGCGGGCTCAGGCGGCGGCTCTGCTCGGCCCCTACTCCAAATGGGGTGACATGATTGCCACGCCGGCAGGTCGCTGGGCCTGTTCCGGGTGCGGGCGGCTGCTCTGCTAGGCCCCTACTGCAGTTGGGGTGAAGTGATACCATGCCGGCGGGTCACTGGGCCTGTTTCGGGCGCGGGCGGCGGCTCTGCTCTGCCCCTCTGGCCTCCACAGTATTCAGCAGGACCCAGACCGAGAAGCAGTTTCTGCGGGTTCTTTAGCCCTGGGCCAGAGCAGTGCTGGGAGCCAGAATTCGGCCGCTCCGGGCTCGGTGTATGTTCTGATAGGAGCAGGCTCCAAGAAGCAGTTTCCGCAGGTTCTTTAGCACTGAGCCTGAGTAATTTGTCTGCGAGACGCAGGCGAATGGCAGCCTGAAATTACCTGTTCTATAGCTGAATTGAAGTTTGTTAATATTGTCTCTACCTCAGAACTATTTAGAATCAGAATCTCAAGGAAATGGTACCAAGATATTTGCATTTCAAACAAGTTTCCAAGATAAGTGACCAGGTCTAAAATCACTGACCCACTTGGTCTCCCTGTTTCCAGTCTTCTCCTTTTCAATGTATCCTCCACACTACTGTATCGGATCATATCACCCTAATGCTTAAAATAATGTTAAACATTTTGCTTGCTGATAGGATAAACTCCCAGTCACCTGGCATGACAAATAATCCTTTCTTTTCTTATTTGTCCCATCCTTTCTCTGATGCCAGATATCCAAAGCCCAATCCCACTGGCCTCTACCACCAAGTAATGCTTATACAGTTCCCCAAACATTCCATGCTATTTGACACCTTTCTGCTCTTGCTCGCAGTGATTGTCAACCTTTCCTTATCCAATTTATCAATTCATTACCAGCTCCAAGAATCACCTCAATCAGGTCTCTTTGAGGCCACATCTTCCCTTACTCTGACTAGCCACAACAACCCAGGCATAGTACGTGTCCTCACTGCACCCAGTTCATATGTACTTACTAGTGTATACTTCTACCTTCATTTAGCCTCTAAGCTACTAGAGAGCAGGTACTTAGCTCAAGGTCTCATATGTAGTAGATGCTCAATAAATGTGTGTTGAAGAAAGGAGTGAATCATGGACTTCTGCAAGAGGTGAGCAATGCAGTATCAAAACTAAGGAGGAAGGAAAGTATTTGGCTTCAGATATGCTTTTCTACTAGCTCAGAAGGCAATTTCAAAAAAAGAGGTTCTCAACCTAGATACCCTCCAACAGATGAATGAATAAAGAAAATGTGGTATATATACACAATGGAATATTACTTAGCCTTAAAGAAGAATGAAATTATGGCATTTGCTGGTAAATAGATAGAGCTAGAGTTTATCATGCTAAATGAAATAAGCCAATCCCAGAAAAACAAAGGCCAAATGTTTTCTCTATATGTGGATGTTAATTCAGTGTGGCTAGGGAATACGGAGAAGTCCTCTGGATTAGGCAGAGGGGAGTGAAGGGAGGGGGAATGGGGGGTAGGAAGGACAGTGGAATGAAATGGACATTATTATCCTGCATACATATATGATTACATGACCAATGTGATTCTACATCATGTACAACCAGAAGAATGAGAAGTTATACTCCATTTAAGTATGATGTGTCAAAATGCATTCTACTGTCATGTATAACTAATTAGAACAAAATTTTTAAAAAGAGATCATTTGAAGTAAGGGGCTCCTAGGACTGTTATGATATTCAACCTTGGTTGGAATGTGACAGTTCTAAGTTTATGTCAAAAAAATAAAAAACAAACATCATTAATATCATTACTTAATGGTGGTCCTATTTGGCTATTATTGAGCTGGGGCTGGGGCTCAACGGAAGAGCACTTGCCTAGCATGCGTGAGACACTGGGTTCAATCTTTAGCACCACATAAAAATGAACAAATAAAATAAAGGCATTCTGTCCATTTACAGCTATAAAAAAAAACATTTTTTAAAAAAGAATGCTATTATCAAAAAGACAAGGGATAACAACTGCACACTGTGAGTGAGAATGTAAATCAGCACAGCCACTATGGAAAGGCTGGCTTTGAACTCAGAGCTGCTGGGCTTATATGTGTGTGCCACTCAGTTCGAAAGCAATTTTGATTGTTAAGTGCTACTGGCAGCAAGTGAGTAAAGACCGGGGATGCTGCCAAATACTCTATAGCTCAGTCATGAGGATTTGCCAAGCCTAACAAAGGTTCTAGATTTGATATCCGTCTCTGAAAAATCAAACACCCCCCCTTCCCCAAATCCCCAAATTGACCCAAATATCAGTAATTCTGAAATTCAGAAAATCTAGCTTAAAGAAACCAAATTTCCCATTATTTCAAAAAGTCCAGTGTTTTAAAATTACAAATTTAATAACTCAGTTACTGATAAAAATAACAATAATTTAAAAAAACTGAGGGTAAACTACCTTTTCATGATGTAAACTTAGCATTTCAGGTCTGGGGAAATCCTGCTCTATGTTGTCGGCAATGTTCTGAATTGATAACAGCTGTTCATCAATTTTCTGAAGCTTAGCGTTGAGAAACTCTAGTCGGCAAGCTGCAGGGCTTGGCACAGGGCGAACTGCAGTATGGCGAGCTGCAGGGACATCCTGCAGCACTTTCCACAGCAGATAATTTTCTGCAGAGTTTGACTTTGTGCTCTGTTCTTGGAACTGGAATCTTGGTCTTGGTAGATCTAAATATTAATTATAGTAAAATCAGAATTGATTGTAATTAAGGAAGAGGCAGATAATGATAAATCTCATTTTTTGGACGATCTTACTGTAAGGCAACATAACATTATTTTCCAAATAAGTTTTAATTTAAATATATGTAGGGAATTGGGGATGTAGCTCAGTGGTACAGCACTTGCTTAGCATGCGCAAGGCCCCTTGGGTTCAATCCCCAGCACTGAAAAAAAATTTAATATACTTATAAATTGTATTTCTTTTGCAATTTGTCTAATGTGAAATAAGGACCCTTAAGAATGTTAGAACCACAAGTCCTACATATGAGGCAGTCTGAATGTTATTTTTATCCCCTATTACAGATAATTCATAAAAAAAGAAACTTTAACATTTTTATGACTTTTTGAAACCAATGAAAACCAAAATCATCACATACTAGGTCCAATGATGGCTACTGCTAACTTTATGTGGGATCTCAGATAAATACCAAACCTCCACAGACCAGTATCAATTGATTCCAGACCCAAGTTTGAGATACCTTCTTTTTTAAAATGAACTCTCCTTCTGGCATCTCAGTCTCCCCTCCCTGTGTTACTCATCCTGTTTAGGCCTTCCTTTATCCACAGGCACCTTCAGGGTGCCAGCCTCAGCACAGATCTCTCCTCACTCTTCTCACCATATCTGAGCGATGTCACACAAATGACTCCTAAAGGCCATGTGGTACTCCCTCTGAACTCCAGCTGCACAGTAGACTGAACTCATTGCTTCCTACCACTTTGAACCCTCTTCCCTGTTTCTCAACTCAATGAACAGCACTACCATTTACCCTGTTTCCCAAGTCCCCAGTCTGAGAGTCACTCAAGGTTCTTGTCTCTCCTTCAGAGCCAAGTGATACCAAGGATTGATTCCACCTCCTGAATACCTCCAATCCTACTACCACTGATCAACTCGATATATTTATTTTTCTTCCCAGTACCTTTCTGTGTTTCTCCAGTGCCTTCACTTCAAAGGCCCAAATACCTCAATATAACAGACAATGGCACTCATTTCTTGTTATTTTTTCCCCTTTCTTGTTTTGGTACTGGGAATTGAACACAGGGTGCTCTACCATTATATCCCTAACACTTTTTAGTTTTTACTTTGGGACAAGGTCTCACTATGTTGCCCAGGTGGGACTTGAACTTTCAATCCTCTTGCCTTAGTCTCCTAGATTCTCTGGCATTACAGGCATGTACCACCTGCCCAATTTCTTGCTATTTCTTTAAACAAACAAAAAACACTCTGTTTGACTCCAAGCATACTGACCGTCACTTGTCTCAAACTCGGCAGGCTCCATCAAACTTCTGAATCATTGCATAGTCCATTTTCTCAGTCTGGATGCTCTTTTTCTCTCTAAATCCTACTCTACTTCATTCCACTTTAGTGTCTCTCCCGTAAATAGCCCCAAACCTCCCCTGAAATAGATGAGATGCTGTATTACCCAAGGTCTCATCCATGCCACTGTCACAGCCCTTTCCAAGCTGTATCATAATCAACCCCATAATTACCTGTCTTTCTTCCCCCTATAGGTATGCTCACAGGTTAAAGGCATAGTCCTTTCTTCTTTAGTCCTGGTACCTGGTTCCTAACTTAGTGTTTGCAGAATAAAGAACAGGTAAAGTGAATTATGATGCCTGACTCACTTAACTTGAGAAGTTTTGTGAAGATCAAATTTAAAACAAAGTTCTTTGAAAAAAATGTGAATTGGTAAACAAAAATGATTGTTACATTTCAGTCCCAATCTAAGGTGAACCTTCTGTGAGAAGACAATGGTAAATGCAATGGCAGTTTCCCTACCTCTTTCAGTTTGACTTTCACAATATTTTACCATCTGTCTAACCTCCATGTTTCTCAACAGCCTGAAACACATCTCCCTTAACACTTAACAGGAAAGATCTGGTGCACACAAACTTCAAATGGTAAAGGCAGCAAAAGAGATGAACATGCTTAAAATCCAGACTTCCTTCTTCCGCTCTACTTCACTAACAGAAAATCACACAGGAGGGTTAAAACTGAGTTTCACTGACCTGAAATGTTCTTCCGTGGGTCAGAAAAACTCTGCCTGCTGTTACTGATGCTATCTTTCATGGGAAAAGGATTCTAAAATAGGAAGCTACTGTAATTCACAATAGTGAGCAGGTCTCCCTAAAACAAGAACTGTTTACTCTTAATACCTAGAGACCCTATTCTTCCCTTCCCTGATCCTTCTCCTGTCAAGCAAATTCCACTCAACTCTAATGTGCAATTATATTCTGAGTCTTTACACTATATTACTATAAATACCATGATGGAATTAAGTTTCAAAATATAAAGCTTTTCCTTTTAAATTAGCATTTTTAAGTTCTTCTCTTCAAGAGTAGATAGAACTAATGTATCTTTGCAAATAGATATTCTCCTTAAGAAAGGAATCTCCAAATGGTTGATTGCAGACCTGATCTTTCTGATAAAGAAAATTAACCTGAAGTTTGTAGTCTTTAAAATGCTGGCCTTAGCTACTCAGGAGTCTCAGGGAGATGGATCTGCTTCCAGTTTTCCCGGATTTCAGAAATTAAGAAAATGAAGGGAGACTAAGGGTACCTAAGCAGCCATGGCACTTGGACAACCCTATGAGATTGCAATTGTGTCCCACAGAGAAACAAATAAAGATCAGATAAAGTTAGTAAATTTGCAAAACATCTCCAAGCTATTCAGGAATAAAGCTGGGATTGAAACCTAGGTGTGTTCTAATTGAATCCAAAAGCCAAGCTCCTTTCACTCCAGTTTCTATATCCTTCACCAGCCCGAAAGACTATTAGCTTCTTAAATCTTGCTACTCCCACCACTTGTACATACTACTACCCAAGACAGAACAGAGAGAGGGCAAAGGCTTCAAAATCTGATATGTTGGCACCTGTTTGTTTATGCAGCTATAATGCACATCCCCAAACATCCTAAAGTGATACACAAACATCCTAAAGTGATGTGTCCCTCCTCCCATCCCTTTCTTGCTCCTTATACCTCTTGAGTGCCCACTGTTGACAGACAATGAACCTGCATCTTGCAACAAAGCAGGGTCCAGAATTCCAACAGCTGTGGAACCTAGAAAAGACATCAGCTCTGTTGTAGAAAGTCTGATTGCCAATTGGATTAATCTAACCATTCATAAGATATAATAACTGTATACTGTAGAGAAATATTCTTCTAAATATTATAAAAATTTGCCACATATAACCTGATTTATTTAAAACTAAATATTTTACTGGTTAAGTAATGTTGGCTACCATGCCTATGTTTTACGTCTGTTCTGCTGCAGAATTTCCCAACTTTTTAAACATAAGAATTCATTTTAAGCATCAAAGTACTCAAGAACTCCCACAGGATATTTATATTTTAGCCTCCTTAACTGAGAAGATACATGTACAAGTACATCCATAGTCTCCTTGTAAAACATGGTGCTAGCTTAATGGCTAAGCTCATTCATCTACCTGCCCTCTCCACTTAACAAAGGACAAATCTCTTTCCTGTTTCTTTTGCAATTATCAAGCATTAGTGCTAGTTTCCATCATAACAGGAATTTGTGAGGGAAAGTCATGCTATACATCTTCTGTCATTCACCTTGGTCCTGCTGACTTTCTAATGGAGTCACTGAGGAGATCCCAGGTTCCTTCACTTCTGTAAAGTCTGCTCTCCAGGTTTTTTCATCTAGACAGGCTGGAGTCACTCTTGGAGGCTCAGAAAATAAGTCCACAGGAGAACTGGCAGCTTCTATCAAGAATATGAAGAAGGATGTACAAAGATTGATTCTGAACTTCTAAAGAAGGTGAATTAAAAGATTTAAGAGATAATTTCTGAATGTGAAATATAAACATCTAAAACTGCAGTGGGCTTTCAGAAAGGGAGCTATGAGATTTGAGTAGGAATAACAATGCTATGTTATGAAATTTTTCAAAATGTATTTAAAGTAGGAAAAAGTTATTACCTTGACTTTTACAATTGTGTGGGGGAGAAGTATTGGTAACTGAAGCTGCCAGATAATGTAAGTCTGCAGATGATGGGACCTCCAGATGATCACTTTGCTGTTTGATAACATTCTCATTTGAAGGCTCTGCTCTGACAGGTAATTCCTGTAGATCATCAGCTTCAATGTCAACCACATTTATATAAGTGTGTCCAACCTGAGTTAAAGCACATAAAAATCATTCTTATTACCTTGGATAGCCACTCTATCTCCCACCCCTAAAAAGCTAAATTCTTCATTATTATTACTAAAAAGCAAGAAGAGCTTTTATGTGCCTAATCTTAGGGAAGCTGCAGGAAATAAGTCTCATTGGTTTTAGTTTACAATATTCCAGGGCATAATACTTAAATTGATTTTTGATCTTTCCTACAAAGCTACACAGATGAGATTTTTAGCTTCATTTCACCCATTCAATTGTATAATATCTAGAAAAAACTAATAAATTTCAGTACAATATTAAAACTTCTGAATACATAATTTATTACCATATCAGGTGCTGAAGGAGACAAAGATTTCTCTGATATTTTAGTAGGAAGTTCAACATTGAGATGTACATCTGGAACCAACAGCTGAGGAACAGTTACAGGTTCATATTCTGAAAATTAAGAAAAATTGGGGGAGGAGGCTCGGGGATCCGCCGAGGCTCGGGCGGCGCCTCCCTGCGGCGGCCCGGCCCGGCTCCGGCCCCCGCCGGGGCGATGCTCCCCGCGGCTGCGGGATGAGCCAGGTCCCAGCTCTTTGTGATGATGGACACCAACCTGCCTGGGAGGAGGCCTCATCCCCCATCCCCCACCCCAAGAAAGCCAAACATCAGACATTAAGAAACACTGAGTGTGAGATTATCCCGTTGAACCCTTGTAGGCAGATGGTTTTTTATTTTGTGTAGTGGGGATTGGATGTCAATCAATGGAAGGGTAACTGATGTGATACAGCAATTTGTATACGGGGTAAAAGCGGGAGTTCATAATCCACTTGAATCAAACCGTGTAATATGATGTATTAAGAACTATGTAATGTTATGAACGACCAATAAAAAAAAAATAAATAAAAAAATAAAAATTAAAAAAAAAAAAATTGGGAATGTAAAAATATCTTTAACTTGACTTAAATCATTAATTTTGTAAAAACTAGTAAACAACAAACAACATAAATGCATATGTCCTAAAAATCTAAATAGAAGCTTCATGGGTATAAAAAAAATTAAATTCTATCATATTCTATGGTCAAGCTACTCTAGAGTAATCCGTAATTTAATAAAGATAAGTATTGCCAGGCATGGTGGCACATGCATGTAGTCCCAGCCTCAGCAATGGCGAGGCACTAAACAACTCAGTGAGACCTGTCTCTAAATAAAATATAAAATAGGGCTGAGGATACGGCTCGGGTTGAGTTCCCCTGAGTTCAATCCCCAATACAAAAAAAAAAAAAAAATTAAGTATTGATTTTCTCATAATGTGATAAGAACAACAAAGTATCTAAATTATGTCATGAAAATGCTATAATTTCCTATTTCCACTTCAGATATATTAACTCACATTCATCTACTTTATTTAAGAGAACTTCAATAAAGCCAAATTTTAAGAAATAAACCTATAACTAAATTTGTAAAAATTTTTGTTTCTTGATACTTAGGTCTTTATCTTATTACTAGTTTTATTTATGTGAGAAATAAAGTCTAGTGGTCCATTTTCAGAATATAGTACTTACCTTAAATGTAACATTAGGATGTAAGAAGGGCAGCAGGAGGGGAAATGGAGCTGAATGGAAAGTTACAAGCAGTTAACTCACACAATAGCACCACAGCCTATGGATGTGGCAGATCCAAAGTCCAGGCACCTCAACAGCTCATTCTCCCTGGAGGGCAACAGCAGCAGGAGCTCAGGGAGTGTGAAAAATCCCCAGCTAAGTGGGTACTGAGTACATAGGAGCTTGGGACTTACAAGAAACCCTCAATAAGGTTGAGTACACAAAGGGAAACTCAGCTATAGAAACCTAATGAAACAGAGGAATAAAAATTCTAGGCCTAGGAACATTCATAAAATGGAAAGATCCGATATGTACAAGTCTTCTTTCCCTTAAGAACCTTTTCCTGAGGAACTCATGGGCTCTCACATTCTTTAAATATCTGGACTGACTCTAATCTGATTCAAAAGCACATTCTGGTCTAATATAGATGTTTCACATGCTCCTTTATTAAAGTAATTACAGCCATGCTATTCCTCCCAAGTTTGTCATTTTCTGAGCTCATAATTTTTCAGGTGAATTCTCCTTTGGTCCTGTGTATCTGAAGTAAGATATTTTGTTCTGATTACTTTTGTTTTGTCTAACTGGGGGGTTTTTTGTTTGTGTTTGTTTTAATTTTGTTTTCATGCTGTTTTTATTCAGAAGCCGACTATCCAAAGGTCAACTCTCAAATGCACTTAAAAATGAAAGAGGTCTTCTTCTTTGGAGAGTCCTAACAAGGAAAATGAACTGGTAATGGTAGGAGTAAATCTATCTCATGGAGGATGAGCGGTCACCTAAACCTCGGATTTTAGCATCCATCACAGCTGCCAGACTCTATTCCCAATTGTACAGACCCATCATGTCTGAATTATACTGTAAAAAAAAAACTCTGGGACAGGCTGTTTAAATTTCTAAAGGGTCAATTTACATTGGCAAGAGTAAAGATGTCTTTAAAATTTCTAACCCACAAGGTTTTCTAGTTGACCAATCAATCAAAAAAACATTAATTTCTATAAAATGTTTAAAGTGCAATGTCCACTACATGTAAGAATTTTTCTTTGGTAAGAATTAACTGACTTAAAGTGTTAACTAGACTTCTCTGATATGTTGGTTTTCATGGGTACCCTAAGTTAAAAATGGGTAATGAGAGTTAACATGAATGGGATAAACATTGATAAATGTGTTTGTTACAAGTTTTTGCAAAGTTAAAATACTAAAACATCAACTGCTAAATATAAACTTAAATGTGGCTTCTTAAACGCCATAAGGTAAAATATATACAGGTCTACTAAACGTGTTCTTAAAAGTTAGTAAATGGAAAAGTAATTTTTTAATATATATATATTTTTTTAGTTATTGATGGTCTTTTATTTTATTTATTTATACGCAGTGCCAACAATGGAACCCAGGGCCTCACACATGCTATCAGCCACAACCCCAGCCCCCTGGAAAAGCAATTTTAAGGTTGCTTTACTTCTGGGCCTAAACTAAAAGCAAAGTTACCAAAAGTTAAAATTCTAAAAGGTACAATTCTGTACATAAGGAGTATGAAAAGTTTCAGATGAGCTTTGATGAAAGGACTGTAAAAATCATTAAGTATTTCATTTTATTACAAAAGAAGTAATTTGTCAAAATTCAGAAATTTCATAAGGATTGTTTCAAAACATAAATTTAAAAAAGAGTGAACAACTGGAAGAAGGGAAATATAAAAAGTTTTAAAAATGAAAATGTGTGTTTCTAGATGAGAAAGTATTGTAGGGTAAAATTATATTCTTGTACTAAAGCTGAACATGAAAGAGAAGACAAAACTAAGAAAGTGAAAAAAATTATAGATTGTCTAAGTTTTTAGTTGTCAATGGACGTTTATTTTATTTATTGATATGTGGTGCTGACAATGGAAACCAGTGCATCACACATGCTAGGCAAGTGCTCTGCCACTGAGCCACAACCCCAGCCCTACCTTTGTTTTATTTATTTATTTTTATGTGGTGCTGAGAATCAAACCCAGTGCCTCACATGTGCCAGGCAAGCACTCTGTCACTAAGCTGTAAACGCAGAACCAACACAGCCATCATTTAAGGGATTTTTTTTTTTTTTTTTTTTTTAGAGAGAAGAGAATTTTATTTTTAATATTTATTTTTTAGTTCTCAGCGGACACAACATCCTTGTTGGTATGTGGTGCTGGGGATCGAACCCGGGCCGCACGCACTCCAGGCGAGCGCGCTACCAGTTGAGCCACATCCCCAGGCCATTTAAGGGATTTTTTTAAAAAAATTTTTATTTTTATTTTTTTAGTTGTAGTTGGATACAATGTCTTTAATTAATTAATTTGTTTTTATATGGTGCTGAGGATCGAACCCAAGGCCTAGCCCGTGCTAGGCAAGCACTCTACCGCTGAGCCACAGCCCCAGCACCATTTAAGGGATTTTTTTTGAAGGTGAAATTTTTATTCACTGATTTGAAAAAAAGTCTAAAACACTGATCTGCTGTTATCTATCAAGATAATTTCCTGTGTCTTACTTAGGGAAACTAAGTCTTAAAGGAATTAGAATCTTTACCTGTTTTCAAGAACTCAAAAAGATAATCACCAAAAAAACCAAATAACCCAATCAACAAATGGGCCAAGGACCTAAACAGACCCTTCACAGAAGAGAATATACAAACAACAAATATTATGAAAAAAATGCTCATCATTGCTAGCAATTATAGAAATGCAAATCAAAACTACTCTTAAGATTTCATCTCACTCTAGCCAGAATGGCAGCTATTAGGACGACAAACAACAATAAGTACTGGTGAGGATGTGGGGAAAAGGTACACTCATACACTGCTAGTGGGACTGCAAATTGGTGCAGCCAATATGGAAAGCAGTATGGAGATTTCTTGGAAAATTGGAAATGGAACCACCATTTGACCCAGCTATCTGTCTCCTCGGTCTATACCCAAAGGACTTAAAAACAGCATACTACAGGGACACAGCCATATCAATGTTTATAGCAGCACAATTCACAATAGCTAAGTTGTGGAACCAACCTAGATGCCCTTCGATAGATGAATGGATTTTTTTTAAGTGGCATATATTCACAATGGAATATTACTCAGCAATAAAAGAGAATAAAATCATGGTATTTGCAGGCAAATGGATGGAGTTGGAGAAGATAATGCTAAGTGAAGTTAGCCAATCCCAAAAACTCAAATGCCAAATGCTTTCTCTGATATAAGGAGGCTTATTCATACTGGGGTAAGGAGGGGGAGCATGGGAGGAATAGACAAACTCTAGATAGGGCAGAGGGGTGGGAAGCGAAGGGAGGGAGCATGAGGTAAAAATGATGGTTGGAATGTGATGGTCAGCATTATCCAAAGTACATGTATGAAGACACGAATTGGTGTGAATATACTTTGTATACAAACCAGAGATATGAAAAATTGTGCTCTATATGCGTAATAAGAATTGTAATAAAAAAGAATTATAATGCATTCTGCTGTCATATATAAATTAAAAAAATTAATTAAAAAACAACAAAAAAGAAAATAGTAAATTTAACTGGGGATTTATTTATATCACTTAATGTTTTATAACTAGATAAAGATAACTTGTTATCAGTAAGTTTTATATACAGTTTATGATGCTTTACACTAGAATGGAAATTTAGTGTATTTTTGAAAGATAATAAAGAGAGCCTAATTTGTTTAAAGTTCCACAATGTAGAAAATGAAAAAATTTTCTTTTCCACAAAAAGAAAGGAGCACTCTTAGCTTGTTTGATTCATTTTTTTTAAATATTTTTTTTAGTTGTTGATGAACTTTTTAAAATTTTTTTTATTTATTTATATGTGGTGCTGACAATCGAACCCAGTGCCTCATGCATGCTAGGCAAGCGCACTACCGCTGAGCCACTACCCCAGCCCTTGATTCATGTTTTAGAATTTACTTTCCCCAGACTTGAAAAAGAGAGAGAGAGAGAATGAATTTTTTTTAATATTTATTTTGTTTTTTTTTAGTTTTCGGCAGACACAACATCTTTGTATGTGGTGCTGAGGATCGAACCTGGGCCACATGCATGCCAGGCAAGCACGCTACCGCTTGAGCCACATCCCCAGCCCTTGATTCATGTTTTATATGTACTGTTGTATTGTGTTAATTGATATTCACTTAGACTTGGGAAACAATATATGAAAACTTTGTAAATTATATTTAAGAAAGAGGTAAAGATCAACTTTAGAAATAAAATAGATTGCCTAGATTTGTCAAGAGCCCCCCTATCTGATTTAAGACTCTGACTCTCACCTTATTCCATGTTAGGATGGCTCCAAAATTAGGCCAGAATTAAGCTTATTTAAAGTTATATTCAAATGATATATTTTTGTTATAAAGGTACTACAATCTCAAAAATAAACAAGACAGAAAATAAAATTTAAAACTAAGTAAAGAACTGGATAAATTGTAAAAGGTATTTAAAGGCTGTAAAAGAGTTTTAAAAGATTAAAATTTGTCAAGGATCTCATATGAATGAACTCATATATATGTGGGGTCTTTGTGAGGCAAAATAGATATCAAATATACATTTGTGGTATTAGAGATAATGTTTCTTGGTTCAAAGCTATTATACAAACTGAATATATTTTGCTCTAGTTCATTTTGTATTTTCTTTGTATACCTTAGTAACTGCTGCCTGTTAGTGTTTTGTAGAAGTACTTCTTCTAATAGAACAATCTGAGTTAATTTGAGATAATACCCCATCACCTGTAGGACAGACAGGATATAAGGCAGATGTCCAATACTAATGCTGACCCCACTTAAATGTAAGGGAAAACTATAAAATTATAGACATTAAAGTTAAAATACAGTACTCCAAATTTAAGACTGGTGAAACTGGCCTGCTGGATGTTTAAAACCAAAATTTGGAGACAAAAGTCAAGGAAATAAAAGGGCAAAGGAGAAAGTAGCCAATATTGTGGCCCTTGCACTCTAAGGTCAGCAAGGACCCAGGGAACAACAGGACCCTTCTAAAGGACCTGCAACTCTCATGAGTCATCTGACTTTCGAACTATGGGGAATTCTGACAACTCTAGAGAAGAGAAAACCAACCAGTGCACATTCTGCAAAGACGAGGTCACTGAAGATGGAAATGTCCCTGATGCTTCCAAGGGAAACTACATGTGGTCAGCAAGACCCTGACCCATTTTGTAGGTGGCACTACTAGTAGAAAAAAGCTAAAGAAACCAAGAAGCTTCTCACAACTTCCCAAGAGTGATCTCTAACAAATCTCAGCTGACTCTTAACAACAGAGAAGAAAAAGATCAATTTTGACCAACTTGGTTTTAAATACCTGGCAGGAGAGTATTTTAAATATTTTAGCGCAGCCATACATTGACAATTAAAGAAAAGACAATGGTTCTTTTAATGTAACTTCATGGACATTTGTGTCAGTCCTCCCAAAAGTAAGTAACACCAGGAGGTTAAAGGAAGGGTTTTATACAGGAGTACCTAATAACTCTAAAAACCTCTGTCAGAGTCATAAATTTGTTCTGGGTCAATTTGAGACCTACAAATCTTCTTAACCTCCTACATAGAAAGACTTTGTTGTGTTTCTGTTGTTTTGCTTATATAACATTTATATGAGCTCCCTTACTTGGGAAAAACTATAGAATTTCTTTCTATAGAAAGTAAAGACCAGGGGCTTGGGTTATGGCTCAGTGGTAGAGCACTTGCCCGTCATGTGTGAGGCACTGGGTTCGATTCTCAGCACCGCATATAAAATAAAATAAATAAAGGTCCATCAACAACTGAAGAAATAAAAAAGAAATTTAAAAAAAAAAGAAAACATATACTAGTCATATCCTTCACTTTATTATCCCTCAAGTTAAAGGGATTCCTTGCTCGATATCTCCTCTGGTCACAATTCATCACTTCCAGCCTGGTGGCTTGGCTTTAATCAAAGCCTGGAAAGAAGACAAGCTTCAACTGAATTGGAAAGGACCTTACCAAGTGCTCTGGAACACTGGGACACCTTCAGAACTGCTAAAAAGGGGTGAACTCTTTACCATGGGAGTTTCCTCCTCAAAAACCTAATATGGCTAGGATACATGACAATACCAAAGGAAAAAAGCACAAAAATGAAAATGAGACCAAAAGGTAAAAAAAGAAGAGGGGGCATGAGAAATAGAAAGTCCGTTTTCAGAATACAGTATGTAGCCTTAAATGTAAAATTGGGATGTAAGAAAGGCAGCTGGAGGGAAAATAGAGCAGAATGGAAAGTTACAAGCAGTTAACTCACAATAGCACCATAGCCTATGGATGTGCCAGATCCAAAATCCATGTACCAGAACAGCCCCTCGACAAACAGGAGGTGGAGGAAGAGGCTAGCCTGACCAACAGAAATAGAAATCTCTCTGTTAGAAAATAGTAACTTAGGTAAAGAATTAAGAACTGCATACATGTTAGAATACATTCAACCCAAAAACACTTTCCCATCATGAGAGAACAAAGGGTGGAAACAACTAAAGACATTTCTTGAAATAACCAAGAGTAAAGACAAGACAGTAAAACCTACGAAATGCTGGAGTAGACTGTGCACTTGGCCAGTGAGGAACCTGGAAGGGAACTTGCACACTAGGAAATAAAATGCCGACTGTAACTGCTCTGGGGGTGCCCACTTACCCAGATACCCAATCTTGCAAGACCATCAGTAAAGTCTCATTTTTTTGCTATACCTTGTGTCTCTTAATCCATTCTTTGGGTTTGGACAGGTGAGCCAGTTTCTCACATTAAGATATGATCATGTTCTTCAAAAGGGTGGTATTAAGTGGTCTTCAGTATATTCAGAATCCATAGCTAAATTTTACCACTCAAAATGTTTTAACATCTAAATTTCATAAGTTATTTGTTTCTTATTCAGTAGTAAAATAAACAGGTCTTGACTGAGACTATAGCTAGGGGTAGAGCACTTGCCTAGCATGTGTGAGGCACTAGGTTCAATCCTCAGAACCACATAAAAATAAATAAAATGAAGGCATTGTGTCCATCTACAACTAAGAAATAAATAAAATTTAAAAAAATAAAATAAGGGGCTGGGGATGTGGCTCAAGCGGTAGCGCGCTCGCCTGGCATGCGTGCGGCCCGGGTTCGAGCCTCAGCACCACATACCAACAAAGATGTTGTGTCCGCCGAGAACTAAAAATAAATATTAAAAATTCTCTCTCTCTCTCTGCCTCTCTCTCACTCTCTCTTTTAAAAAAATAAAATAAAATAAACAGGACTGTCACATGTACATTAGCAGGCAGTGTATCTCTGTGCCTTTTGTTCTTGGGCTCTAATCTTATTTTCCAGCATTTCAATTTTAGTACAGCATTACTTTCAAATTTCATGCTTAAAAATACAACTCATTGTTATAAAGAAAACAGGAAACTTGCTATGAAAGTTTTGAATTAACCAAAAAAACAGAAAAAAGGAAACTGAAAACAATTGTCATTCTGTTTCTATTAAGTCAGCTGATTGGTTTAACTGCTTGTTTAAATGGGGTTGGTGACTTCGGCTTTGGCCTCATATAGATATAACTGTAATCAGTCTCCCTGTTTTCAGAAAAGAAAAAAAGAACACACCTGAGGTGGAAGAAATGATTTGCTGATTTTTATCACATTCAGAAACAACTTCTTGAGAAGCAACTTCCTTATCTTGTAAATCAGAAGATTTGAAGCAAAAAGAAAAAAACAGAAAAGATTTCACAAACACAGGAAACAAATATATGAATACTGACAATTAAATATGGAGCATAAAAAGTGGTAATAAAGATTGACAACTACTTAATTTTAACAATTTAAACAATGATTTTAGAGTTTTAGTTTTATGTATTTCCCCGGCCTGTCTCCAGATGAATCTTAGCAAACAGGCTGCCAACTTTATAAGATTACCCAGCAGCAAGGCAGAGTACCTTCAAGGTCTTCTCAAAGACATACTTAGATAACAACATTTAAAGAATGTTTCCAAAGGCAAACTCATCATTTACCTCAAAAACATCTCTTTGAACCTAAAGGCACTTTATCACTGACCTACATCCCTAGTCCTTTAATATATTTTATTTAAGACAGGCTCTTACTAAGTTGTTGAGGGCTTTGATAAATTGTTGAAGCTGGCCTCAAGCTTGTGAGTCTCTGGGATTACAGGTGTGCACCAACATGAGCAGTCTCAAAAAACAACTTTCACATGCTCAACCCAATCTCAATCAGTAATAAACACAAAAAAATGACTTTCTATCACCTATCTGATCAGGAAAGTCAAAATTACATAAATCATATGAACGACAAAAGGTGTGTGTGGGGGTCTTATGCATTATTTATAGAGCAGAAAAAACTAAAACCTGCCAAGTAGCCAGCAGCTTCAACAATAAGAAATTGGTTAAATATTTTATGGCAAATAAATACAAAGTACTTTTTTTGTTTTGTTTTGATGATACAGGGAAACATTTGGCATAAGTAGAAATCAAAGTAAAACAAAAGAGATACAAAATAGGCTGAGTGTGGTGGCACACACTTGTAATCCTACAGCTCCGGAGGCTGAGGCAGGAGGAGCTCAAATTCAAGGCCAGCCTCAGCAATAGCAAAACCTTAAGCAACTTAGCAAGACCCTGTCCCTAAATGAAATATAAAAGGGCTGGGGATGGGGTTGGGGATATACTCCATCAGTAGAGTGCTTTCACATGCACAAAGCCCTGAGTTTAATCCCCAGTACCATGGGGGGGGGTGAGGGGAAAGGGCTGGGGATGTGGCTTAGTGGGTTAAGCACCTCTGGGTTCAATCCCTGGTACCAATAAATAAATAAATAAAATATAAAATACCCCTGATACACCTTGTAATCCAAATTTAATCTACTGAAAATATACTGAACTGTTAATTCTCAGATACCAGGAGGCTTATCTCATATGAGAAAAAACATTGTACCAGTCCCCTTTTTTTTTTCTTTCATTTTTCTCCCCCCATCCCCCAGAATGGGGATTGAACTCAGGGGATCTTTACTACTGAAGTATATCCCTTATTCATTTTATTTTGAGATAGGATCTCCATAAATTGCTGAGGCTGACTTAGAACTTGCAATCCTCCTGCCTCAGCTTCCTGGGTAGCTGGAATTACAGGTGTACACCACAGTACCCATAAGGCATTTTAAACGTCACTTAATTAATGTTCTTTTATTTATTGGTAGTGTGTGCCCTGCAGTATTGAACACAGATATGAATTACCTTCAACACTGCAGCAAGGACCACATGCAACATTACTGTAATGCGAATATAGTACAATGAAGTAATATGTTACAAACACACTCTAATTATGCTGGGTGGTGCACACTTGTTGTACCAGGGACTTGATAGGCTGAGACAGGAGGATTACAAGCTCAAGGCCAGCCTGGGCAACTTAGTAAAATCCTGTCTCAAAATAAAATATAAGAAAGGACTGAAGGTATAATAAAATGCCCCGAGTTCAATCCCTAATACCAAAAACAAACAAAAAAAATCAAACAAACAAATAAACAAAACCACTCTAATTGAGAGAGTTTCGAGTTATTTGGGAAATAACTATAACAAAACTCTCAGGGAAAAGCTAGGAAAAAGGAATACCTGGACAAGAGGAGTTCAAATAATGAGGATACTTTCTATTTAAGTATTCTATCTAACTACATAAAACAACAAAAGATAAAAGACAAAACCATCCCAAAACATTATTGCTAAATTGTATGATTATAGTTAATTTTCATCTATCATAGTTGCTATATTATCCAAATATTCTATAGTAATTATATATCATTTTTAATGATGTCAGTAAATACTTTATAAAAAGACAAAATTAGAGTGTTTAGAAAGTACTTAAAATATTCCATACACAGACGAAACTGTTCACTGAAAGTCATAATAAGAATTACTGTGACATAATGAGCAGAGCACTATTCAAGATACTATTCATAATGATTAGTTATATCGATGAATAAGTTTTACAAGCAATTAACAGCAGATCCTCAAACATTCCCTTCCTCTGCTCTTGAACAGAGTTATGAGCCCTTCCCACACTAGCCCCAATCTCGTTTTCTACCAACCTCAACTTTATCAGCCCTACTCCCAGGCCCCTCAACCTTAGGTAAGCAATTCAAGTGAAGGAAACTCAGAGCACTGATAATCCAATTCAAAACATTATTTCTACTGACTTAGGATGTAGTCTATGTCAGTTTTAAACAGAATCTCTATTATGTTTTACTTATTATAAATTCAATCTCTAATTTCCCCTTGTTGGGGAGAAGAACTTTAGATAGGTAACTAATATCACATAATTTTAAATTCCCTTTAAATTGCTGCCTTAAGAAAACACACAGATTATCTTAAATACATTAAAATATATTAATTTTTTAAAAAAGAAAAATAGTACTTTACCTGGTTCTGTATTTGTGCTTGCATCCTGACTTCCTATAACTTTCTTTTGTACAGAAGCCATGAAGTGCAATCCCGCGGAAGTATTAACATCGTCTTTAAGCATTTCTTAAGTGTAACAAAACATTGGAAGCAATCATTGAGCAGCACACACCTCAAGGGGTATCCAGAGGCTCAGTGAGTCAAGGAAGATAAAGGAAGGGGTTAGGAGGTTATAGAAGCAGACTTGGCATGAGGTGGAATGTGAGCTAAATTTCAAAAGACACAGTCTAATCCAAACTAATACTGTGGAAGACAGTATATTCAGCCAAGAAACCTAGAGATTTTTCTGACTAATGAGGGTCCAGTTGAAGGTTACCCAAGGAAGCGCTATGGCCATATTACTGTTCTGGAAAAACCTCCCCAGCAAGTGTGTAGAAAAAAAAAATAGATTTGCACAGATAAAATTGAAATAAAGCAATTAGTTAGATGAGGCTGCAATGTAAACAAGCAAGAGAAAAAATTTAAGAATTATGAAGGAGATAAAATAGGCAGGAACTGGTTCTTGAAGAGAAGAAGAAAGGGAAAGGCAGAATTCAGAATGATGTTTTTTTTTTTTTTTTGGTTAGGCTGGCATCAACACAAATGGATATAGACAACAGAGATAGGAGAAGAAAACTGTGTGGGGAGAGGTAATAAATTCAGATTTCTCATGTGACTTAAGGTTATTTCCACTCAGGCAGGAAAGCTCAGCAGGAAGTAAAATCAAAATCTAACGTACATTATGGCGTTTTGGATTTAGATTTAGATTTTCCTGGGAGATGACACAGGGAGATTATGGCACACTGTGGTGGTATAATAAAAAAACATAAGTTTTGTATTTGTCCCTAGTTCCAGGCACAGACTTTGTTTACATATTTAGAATGTCCTATCTATATCTATAGATAGATATAGATAGGTGTATATATATATATGTGTGTGTGTGTGTGTGTGTGTGTGTGTATCTATAGGTAGATATGGATAGATGAATATATATGTGTGTATATATATGTGTGTGTATATATATGTTATATGTATATATTAGGAGTATCTTTTATTATTCAGAAGGAGCTCTTTTGATCAAACCTGAATTTATGCTAATGAGTGACTTCAGGATGGAGTCAGTCACCACACAAACCAACCTCATGGTTAGAGGGTTAAAATTATCAGCCCCCTATCCACCTATCCTACCCCTAGCTCTAGGGTAGGGTAGGGTAGAGACTGAGTTCAGTCACAGTGGCCATGTTTGTGATAAGTTATGCCTATGTCCTGAAACTTTAATAAAAATTCTGAAACAAACAACTAAAGGGGATTCCAGGTGGGTAGACCCATCATGTGCTAGGAAAGTGGCCTGCCTACAGAGGGCATGGGAACTCTGAGCTGTCCTCCTTGCTGCCCTAAACATTACATTTGGCATTTTCTAAGTTGAAGCCTTTATAAAAAGCATCATAATTTCAAGTAAGGTGCTTTCCCAAATTCTGTGAATTATTCTGGTGAATTTTGAAGGCAGGAGCAAAAGGGGGGCTGTCAAAGGAAACTGAGAATTTGTAAACAGCTTGGCAGCCATGGAGGTGTCCTGGGGACCTTGTTTACAACTGGTTTCTAAATGAAGCCCTCTTGTGAGACTGAGCCCTTCACCTGTGGTGATCAGTGCTAACTCCAGGTAGTTAGTGTCAGTAATGAATTGAATTGTAGCATTCTTGGTTGGTCTCAGAGAATTGTTTGGAATGATACAACACACATCCACTGGAGTGTAATGAAGTCATTAAAAATAACATTGTAGGGCTGGGGTTGTAGCTCAGGGGTAGAGTGCTTGCTTAGCACTCATGAGGCACTGGGTTCGATCCTTAGCACCACATAAAAATAAAATAAAGGTTATTGTGTCCATTTACAACTAAAACAAATGCAAAAGAAAAAAATAATATTTTAGCCAGGTGTGGTCACCCATGCCTGTAATCCCAGTGGCTCAGGAGGCTGAGGCAGGAGGATCTTGAGTTCAAAACCAGCCTCAACAACTTAGGGATGCCCTAAGTAACTCAGTGAGACCCTGTCTCTAAATAAAATACATAAAAGGACTGGGGATATGGCTCAGTGGGTAAGTGCCCCTGAGTAATTCAATCTCTGGTACCAAAAAATAAAAATAACATTGTACAAGAACATCTAGGGACATGGGGAAAATATTTACCTTAATACTAGTATGTAAATACAAGTTAACTGTACCTGCTTAGCATGTGCTAGGCCCCCTGTACAAAACACACACACACACACACACACACACACACAAGTGAAAAAATTGTTTTAATATGAGTGGGAAAGAACTGTAGAGGGGTTAGGAAGTGCAAGACTGAAGCTGAGCAGGTCGGTTACAAGGCGGTTAAAAGGAGGCCTGATGCAAGGCAGAAGCCTTGGAATGGTGATATCAATGTCAGAAAGATGCCAATTTAAAATTCGTACATGTTAATAAGATAAAAGTAGAAAAGAAAGATGAGAGACTGTGTATGTATTTGAGCAACATCAAAAAAATGTAGAAGCTGAAGTAATGACTGAAATAATGACTGAAATAATGACTGAATGGCCCTATGAGCACAGGAGTGAACAAATGAATTGCTGAGAAGAAAGATGTAGGGAATACATGCATTCAAGGGGCAAGAAATAAACTGACCAGTTTAAGAAAAACTAATAATTTATTATTTATAAGTGAGTTATTTTTCTGAACTGATTTCTCTATTTTTAAAGTACTCATATTTCTATGTTGAATTAAATCGTAAGCATATTCTTTCATAAATTCCTTTCATGCTTTTTACCTTATTTTTGAAATCCTAATTGATTACATGACCCTACAGCAGGGGTTGGAAATCTGTATAGAGCCAAATAGTAAATATTTTAGGGTCTGTGGGCTACATGGTCTCTGCAGCATCTATGCTATCCTGCTGCAGCTAAAAGCAATAACAGACAAGGCATAAACTAATGGGCATGGCAATGCTCAATAAAACCTGATTACAAGAACAAGCCTAAGCAGGGCACAGGTAGTCACCTGTTGCTCTATTGGATATCAACAAACACAATGCATCTTGTCAAAGACAATATGAAAAGAATTCATTCTCTTTTTTATATTATATCTATTTCTAAAAAGCTGATTTTAACTCTAAACTTAAACATTATATTAATCATGCATATACATACCAAGAGGAATGCTGAAATCATCCAAAGGCTGAGAAACATGATGTTCTTGTTCCTAAATGAATTTCCAAGTACCAATTTATGATTAACTACAAGACACTATTTTGGGGAAAAAATATAACTGTAAAATGTTAAATTCTTAAGTACAGGTTCAATTTTTATCATTCTAGGCATAATTACTTATTCTATCAAGTTATTTACTCTGTAAAAGTTAACTCTACAAATGAGTTCATGAAATTCACAAGCCAAGAAATTAAAAAACATAATTACCAATTTAACACAAAGTTACTAAGTTACTGGTATGGTTTGGATCTGAAATATCTCCCAAAGTTCATGTGTTAGGCAATATAGCAACATTCAGAGGTGAATTGATTGGATCTTGAGGGATGTAATCTCATCAGTGGATTAATCCATTTGATGAATTCATAATTTGAATGGACTTCTGAGTGGTAACTACAGGCAGATGGGGTGTGACTGGAGGAAACAGGTCCCTGGGGGTATGCCCTTGAGGACTACATCTTGTCTCTGTCTCCTCCCTTTGCTTTCTGGATACCATAAGTTGACCAGCTTTCCTCATCACACCCTTACAATATGATGCTTGGTTAAACCTCATGCCCAGAGTAATGGAGCTGGCTAACCATAGACTGAAATCATGAGACAAAATAAACTTTTCAGGTATTTTCGTCACCACAGGTATAGCTGACTAACACAGTATGTGCAATTATCCACTGCAGATTAATTTCAATACTCTAACAGAATCCCAATCCTGTCAAAATCTTTCATGGACACAACAAACATTTTCATGAAGTGCCTCTAGACATGCTCCTGAGGACTATTATGGTTTAGATTTGGTGTTCCCCAAAAGCTTATGTGTGAGACAATGCAAGTTTTGGCGGAGAAATGATTGGGTTATAGCCTTAACCTATTCAGTGAATTAATCCATGATGGGATTAACTGAGTGGTTAACTGGAGGTAAGTAGAGTGTGACTAGAGAAAGTGATTCATTGGTGGTGGGGCTACGGGGTATATATTGTGTGTCTGGAGGGTGGAATCTCTCTCTGCTATCTGATCACCATGTGAGCTGCTTCCCTTTGCCATACTCTTCCACCATGGTGCTCAAGCCTCACCTTGAGCCCCTAGGAATGGAACCTGCCTTCTATGGACTAAGACTTCTGAAACCATGAGCCCTCAAATAAATTTTTCCTTCTCTACAACTGCGCTGGTTGGATCCTTTAGACAGACACAGCAGCGAAACAGCTGACTAAAACAAGGACTTACTGAAAAAGCATATCTTTAAAAAATCCACATGAATGAACTTCTGTTTATTTAATCTATTGTTACCCAAGTAGCTAAACAGTCACCAGATTTTGAAAGAATGTTTCAAAGATCTGACTTACAGGTTACCTAATAAATGTTTGTTTGGCCAGGGTTGTGGCTCAGTGGCAGAGTGCTTGCCTGGCATGTACAAGAAACTGGGTTCAATCCCCAGCACCATATTAACAATAATAATAATAATAACAACAACAATGACAACAACAATAATAATAATAAACAAAACAAAATTATAAAAAAATAAAATAAATCTATGTTTGGGAAACATTAGAGGCACCTCAAAGAGTGGTAAAATTCTAATAGGAAGACCCTAAATCACAAATCATATGCATTAAGATAACAGAGAAAAAAGCAAAGAATTATTTCAAGCATAAGAATGTCACAAAGGCCAGGTACAGTGGCATATGCCTGTAATCCCAGTGGCTTAGGAGCCTGAGGCAGAAGGATCACAAGTTCAAAACCAGCCTCAGCAACTTAGCAAGGCCCTAAGAAACTTGGGGAGACCCTATCTCTAAAATACAAAAAAGGGCCAGGGATGTACCTCAGTAGTTAAGTGTCCCTGAGTTCAATCTTCAGTACAAAAAAAAAAAAAAAATCACATAGGCAGATGCAGGGATCTGTGTACTGAATGATTCGAAGAGACTCCTAATCACAACCTGAAGCTTCCAGCACTACTAGACAAGCCACAAGAAACACCAAACTCTGTGAACATGCAAAGTAGGGAAGTAGTTGTTCTATACTCTGAGTTTCATGGCAATTTCTGAGTCATCATTATTAATGAAGGAATCCTCTGGCCAGAAACTCACACTTGTTTTTGTCCTCAGTTTTTCGCATCTTTTTTCTTGCAGCTCTTTCTCGGTTCGTCTTTTTTGCCTGTTAAAAACAAACAGCATAAGTCAGGCGTGGGCAGTACATGCCAATAACCCTAGAGTCTCAGAAAGCTGAAGCAGGAAGATCTCAAGTTTGAGGCCAGCCTCAGCAATTTAGCAAGGCCCTGCCTCAAAATAAAAAAGTAAAAGGACTGGGGATATAGCTCAGTGGTGGAATATGTGGTAGAGTGGCCCTGGGTTTAATCCCCATAAAAAAAAAAGGTATAAAATGTACTTAGTTTTTTTGTTTGTATCATGCTATACAGAAATCGTTACTAAAATCATGTTAATAAATTATTTAATAGAATTTAATTTAATTAGTAAGACATTCATTCTGCTACATTGTAGACATATAAACAAACAAAAAAATAAAAAATATGTGGTATTTATTCCTAGTTCTTCTACTACTTAACTGACTATTCTTTGGTGGCCACAGGATCTCAGGATAGGCTTAAACCTTTTAATTAACTGTCAAACTCTCTTTTCTGCAGATTTGAAGCTGGTACTAGAGATCATATCAGATATATTAATTTGCCTATCCTGATAATGCTAAGCACATTTAGTCACCTCAGTGAAATCCCAGTAAGGAGGAAAAGAGGTCCCAAAAACCTAAACAGAAGACTTATATTGAAGAGGGAAAACACAGAAAGGATGGAAGGAGTAAATCATTTCTGGAAAGAGCAATGGGAATACATTTTACAGTCTGATAATGTGAAATTTAGAAGTATTCTCTAGATTCAGTAAATCAATCAATACATGTCTTGAATATCCATTACAGGTAAAACACTAAGTGCTCTTCATTAGATATTACAGCCTTGCTTTGTACATATACACCTTTTAGTGCCATGAAGCAATGACCTACCCTCCTGCTTACTACAATAATCTGTAGAATATAAGATCAATAACAATAAATACTGGCTCAAAGAATCAGATAGTACCTGGAATACCAAATATTTTGCTGCAAAAGACAAGCATCTTTTACTCATTGTGTTATAAAAACACGTAAAAGAATCCTCCAGCCTGTGAACAGTAGAAACAAATTCCCTAATAGAAAAAAAAAAAAAAAAAAGATAAGGCTATCTCCCAACAGAGATATTTTCCTCATTATAAGACATGTTAAAATACATGACACTTGCCAGGTGCAGTGGCACACTCCTGTAATCCCAGTGACTCAGGAGGCTGAGGCAGGAAGATCGCAAGTTCAAAGCCAGCCTCAGCAAAAGTGAGGCACTAAGCAACTTAATAACCCTGTTTCTCAATAAAATACAAAATAGGGCTGGGTATGTGGCAAGAAAACAGAATATGAAATTGTGTACTAAGCCAGGAGGTTGTACCAGAGGACTTCCATCTTTAAGACTACATGGATTACAACTGCATTCTTTGATCCATCAATAAATACTTGTAGTTAAAAAAAAAGACTATATGGATTTATAAGTAATAACTTATTGATACATATCATCAAAAAAATCAGAACTTGCCTTTTTTTAATATTTATTTTTTAGTTGTAGATGGACACAATATCTTTATTTTATTTTATGTGATGCTGAGGATTGAACCCAGGGCTTCACACGTGCTAGGCGAGCGCTCTACCACCAAGCCACAACCCAGCCCAGAACTTGCCTTTTGTGACTGTTCTTTCCTTGTCTTATTCCAGATGGTTCTACTTTGATATTGAGAAGCTGAAGGCAACCAGAATCCCCTTGTTGCAATAAATGATGTGTTAGTTTCTGCTGGCTTTGTTTAAATGTAATGAGGTTATCAAGTGGGATAAGCTGCGGTTTCTTACACTACAAGAAACAAAATAATGAAACTTTATAAACTCAAATATACAATACGTTGACAAACTGAGAAAAAAATTTAATTAAACCAAAATATGCAAAAGACAGAAAAAATCAAATATAACAACTTGGTAAGCTAAGTATTCATATTTTGAAGAATTAGAGATTTTAGAATGGAAATTTTCAACTATGTCTTTTTTAAAAAAAAAAAAAACACGTTAAGGATCAAATCCAACATTAAATTGCACGAGGTAGACAAGCACTATATCACTGAGCAATATATCATTGTATCACTATATCTCTGGTCCTCAAGATTTCTACCCTTTTATCTTGTTGTTGTTCTTTTTAGATATACATGACAGCAGAGTGTATTTTGACATATCATACACATATGTAGTATAATTCATTCTAATTAGGATCCCATTCTTTTGGTTATGCATGATGTGGAGTTATGCTGGTTGTGTATTCACAAAGTTACGTGTGATTCATTCTACTGTCTTTCCTATTCCCCTCTTCCTCCCTTCCCTTCATTCCCCTTTGTCTAATCCAGTGAACTTCTAATCTTCCCCTCTCTACCCTCCCTTGTTATGAGTTAGCATCCACTTATCAAAGAAAGCATTCAGCCTTTGGTTTTGGGGGATTGGCTTATTTCACTTAGCATGATGTTCACCAGTTACATCCAAATTTCATTTTTATTTATGACTGAGTAATATTCCATTGTGTATATATACAACATTTTCTTTACCCATTCATCTGTTGTATGGCACCTAGATTGGTTCCATAGCTTGGCTATTGTGAATTGAGCTACTAAAACATTGATATGGACGAAGACCTCTAGTTTAATTTTTAAAACAAGTTTGACAATCCCTAAATACGGTGATGGGAACTTGAGGGTTCATTATACTATTCTAATAAAATTTTTTTAAAAATTATTTTCAAAACGCCAACTTTTCCACTTCTTTAATTCTTCCTCCTTCTTTATATTGTGTTCAGAAAGAGGCATCCTACCTATTTTTTCTAAGAAACAGCCATTTCTCTTTCCAGTATCATCTTTAAATCTTAAAGCATACAACAGAATGAATTTCTCCCTAAGATGGTACTACTCATGTACAAAATTAGAACCTAAACATTTTGTATTTCATAAATCAAAGATAATATCTTAAAAGAGGATTTGGTGGGTTTACAAAGCTACCATTTAATTACATGCACAGCCACTGATAGAGCAGGGTTGACTTAACTTTAACCTATAACAGATTTGAAGAGAGTCATATCGCAATTGTTAGCAATCTCACTGGCTCACTCTTGCTCTCTACACATGCGCACACCCACATGCAAACAAGAACACCTAATAATTATATTTTATTTTTTATTTCTTCTCTGAGAAGAAATAACTATGAAAGATTCAATTAAATTCTGATATACTGATAAAGAAAAAAGGCCTAATATCTCTAAAATACACTTATTTTAAACCTGAAATTTCTGTTATATGAAATTAAAATACAAAAAACCCAGAAGCATTATTTAGAGTTTTCACTGAACTTATAGAATTCATGTTACAAAAAATGTAGGATCCTGCCCTTGTATCACTGCACAAAAATTAATTACCATATTTTCCGAGGACAAACATGATTGCAATAATGACAGTTGTGGGTATTTTCTTTCTTCTGCTACAGTTCTAATATGTCTTGGGGGAACTGTAATTGGTGCTCTTGTGGCTGATGAAAATATATAAGGAGACTTAAATTGCAGGTGCAACAATGGAAGTCCAAAGGAATTCTCAGGAGATATCTTAAGGGACCCTTGCTTAGCATCATAGAGTTTTTCTGGCTTTATTAATATTACAGAGTCCTGTTGAGATGTCAAGTTTTCTTCTCCAATATACTGACTGAAGTTCACTTTCATAGGAATGTCTGTAATTACAGTTTCTGCCCATTTCTTCTGCTCAGTTGCTTTGTTTATGGTTTCAGTACTGCAGTGGCTTGAGTTTGAGTGGGATCCTGAGGTAGCGGGTATTTTTCCCTGTGGTACAGGAGGCTGGAAGCCCCAAGCCTCTCTTGGCTGGGCCAGAGGCTGAAAGGGAATGTGTGGTACTCTTTCTGCTTGTAAAGAAAGGGGCTTGAATTCATATTTATGCTCAAACTGAAGCAAAGGAAAGCCAGAATCAGGACTGGACGTTTTGGCAGGTGGGATAAGCCTAGGTGTCTTCCAGACATTAGAAGGCGTGGACAAAAGATGGAAGGGAGTATTTCCAGCAGGAGTTAGAGAAAATGAAGGGGGTGCTAAGCTTTGAGATGCTGGGGTGAGTCCTATCTTCTGAGATTGGCCATCTACTTGACATGAAGATACACTCCCATGGGGAACATTCTGGAAAGGAAAAAAAAAGATATAATGTAAGTTTAGAATATTACAAACTCCATATTTTGTAAATGATGTTAAACATTTTGAGGGGTGGAATGTTAAGAAAATTATTAAAAAATTAATTTGCTCAGGGGGCTGATGTTGACCGGAAGGGTCCAGCAGTTCTGTGATGGTGCTCCTGGAGAGCCAGTAGTTCCTCGGGGAGCTGCCTAGGCTCTTCCAGAAGTGTCAGCTGTCGGCAGCACGTACATCACCTTGAAGAAGTATGATGGTCGAACTAAACCTACACTGAGGAAGGGTTCTGTGGAGGGTGTTGAGCCCTCAGACAAGAAGTGTCTGTTGAGAGCAATGGATGGGAAAAAGAAGATCATCACAGTGGTGAGCTCCAAAGAAGTGAATAAGTTTCAGATGGCTTACTCAAGCCTACTGGAGCTAACATGGAAGGGCTGAAGAAGAGAGAAAAAGAGCAAGAGTAAGAAGAGCAAAGCAGCACAGTGAAGAGCACTGCATTCTCTGCTTTTACCAAACCCCCGAATTGCTATATTTCCCTTTTGTTTATAGTTTTGCTCATAAATCTAGGTTTCTGGTTTCCCCATTAACCATTTCCATGTGATATTAGGATCATTTTGAAGAGAAGAAAGGTTGCAGTGTTTACAAGGTAGTTGTGGTAAGAAACCAGTTTATTTCAGATCTGTGATGCCTGGTTGTAAATTCCTAAATTAGTTTTTAAAAGTCTCTGTAGTCATCGCTGTGAAGAGCAATGTATCATTAAACATCTGCTTATCAGTAAAAATTAATTTGCTCAAATACCAAAAGAACAATGATCAGACTACTAGAACATTAATGGTATTTTTATTGGCATTACCTGAAGATTTCCATTATTATTCTGATCAGAATGGATAATTCCTTCATGGCCATGTGAGTTATTCTTGCCAGGCTCCCTGGTGTACTCTCCCATGGACTGTGGTTTAATGAAAATTTTCTGACTAAGATTCCTACTTCTATTGACTTCAACATCATCACTCCCTCCTGTAGGGTTTAAAACCTGGCTTGTTCCCAAACGTTCAATCTGAGTCTGCTGTAGAAGTTGATGCACATCTTGGAGGTTAGCAAAAGATGATCCTACTATTTGCATTAAACTAATGAAGTTGATCTGTTGCAGCTACAACAAAACAGAATTAAAGAGATAGCTTAAAACATAATGAAAAGAATCTAAGGAATCAACAATAACCACCTGAATATTCTTTGTCACACTTTTGCCTCGGCATCTGTCAAGACTCATAAATGCAGACTGGGAGGCAGGGCCAGGAGAGATTTTTTTTTAAAAAGGGTACAAAAAAGTACGGGAACATAAACACTAAATCACCACTGAAACCTGAGACTATGCATAAACCTATGAACCAGTTCACAAATCCATCCAGGGATCATAAAGGAGTGGTTCAATGGAGGAGGGTGAGAATAAAGGATTCCTAGAATGGATGTGTTTTGAACAAGTTTTCAAGAAAGAACAGCAGAGGGGCTGGGGATGTGGCTCAAGCGGTAGCGCGCTCGCCTGGCATGCGTGCGGCCCGGGTTCGATCCTCAGCACCACATACAAACAAAGATGTTGTGTCCAACAATAACTAAAAAATAAATATTAAAAAATTCTCTCTCTCTCTTCTCTCTCTCCTCTCTCTCTTAAAAAAAAAAAAGAGGGGCTGGGGATGTGGCTCAGGCGGTAGCGCGCCCGTCTGGCAGGCGTGCGGCCGGGGTTCGATCCTCAGCACCACATACCAACAAAGATGTTGTGTCTGCCGAGAACTAGAAAATAAATATTAAAAATTCTCTCTCTCTCTCTCTCTCTCCCCTCTCTCACTCTCTCTTTAAAAAAAAAAAAAAGAAAGAGCAGCAGAGAGCAGCACACCAGTGAGAAATTCATTTCTGGAAGTTTATTAACTTTAAACCACACACAATCATTCGTAGATCTACTTACTTTTGTAGAGATATGCTCACCTGAACTAATTTAAACATTTCATCTTGTAGCATTTGTCTAACAGAATCTGAAGAATCTGGTAATTGAGCCCTGTGTTCACTTCTCTGGGTCGCCCCAGGTGATGGAACAGGTGTTTCTGAAGCAACATTGACTCCAGTTGATACCAGGGGCAGAAATGAAGGAGATTTACCTTTAAATGCAGAAATCTGTACACTATATGGAAACATTTAAATTTTTTAAAATGCAAATTAATTTAAAAAATCTGTAACATCAATATTTAGACCCCACTTTTTTTTTCAAATTTAGGGGTTATTTTGGCAGTTTTTAGGATCTCTGCAGTACCCATCATTTTTCATCTAAATGCCTGTATCAGGGACATGTACTGTCACAGTCAACGATGGTCCCTCGCAATGCTGCTACAGCACAGGAAAGTCCAGCATAGGTCCATGTAGATATCTGAGTTTGAGACGTATGATCATTCTGATTAACTATACAGACTTCATAATTTGGCGTAGGAATAAGATTTTTGACTAAAATTAATGATTCAGATTAAAGAAAACTAAGAAAAGAATAGGTTAAAAAAATTAATTCTGGGATCAACAAAGCAAGCAGCTGCTGATCACCATTCAATATGAAACAACACTGTGGTGAACATTTCCAAATAAATCAGTTCCCATTTAAAACAAACTCTAACAATTACAACTCTGGACAGGGAACACCTGGAATGTAGCCATTGAATCATCACTTTAAAAACCCTCTTGTTCCCCATGATGGGGAGAATCACAACCTCTAGGACAGGAGTTCCCTGTGTTTCTCCTTTGCTAGCAAAGCAATAAAACTTCTTTTTTCCTTTTTCTAAATAAATAAAATAAACACTAATAAAAACATTTATTTAAAAATAAAATTAAAGATCAAATCTAGTTCTTTGGTTTTGTTATTTATTTATTTATTTGGTACTGGGGACTGAACCCTGTGGCACTCTACCACTGAGCCACAACCCCCAACACTTTTTATTTTTTTTATTTTAAGTCAGTGTCTTGCTGAGTTACTCAGGGCTTCACTAAGTTGATGTGGCTGGCCTTGAAATTATGATCCTCCTGCCTCAGCCTCCCCAGCTACTAGGATTACAGGTTTAAACCACTGCATCCAGCAATTTTTTGTTTTTTTAAATAAAATGATTGTTGGGGACCAATTCCTTAAAAATAGCAAGTAGCCAATGTTTTCTAAGCAAATAAATTTCATAAACTAAAGGAACAGATGTTTATATTCAAATAAATTAGTCACTGTTTCCAAAAAGTGCATACTAAAATGCACTTAGATTTATTTGGGTTTACAGTCAATCCCTTTGAGCTAATATCTGCCTCTTATTGGGCATCTAATATGCTCAGTAACAAAACTTTTTTTTTATATGGAACATTAATTTTTTTTATATGGAACATTTTTTTAATATGGAACATTCACGAAAAATAACTATCATGACATATATGACTATTTAAAAAAACTACTGGGCGGGCTGGGGATGTGGCTCAAGCGGTAGCGCGCTCGCCTGGCATGCGTGCGGCCTGGGTTCGATCCTCAGCACCACATACCAACAAAGATGTTGTGTCTGCCAAGAACTAAAAAATAAATATATATAAAAAAAAAAACTACTGGGCTTTGTTTTCAACAACTAACAAGAAGACCAATTCTAATTATGTAAAAATTTTGTAAAGTAAAGCCATGCTATGTTTTCCTCCTAATTATACACGATTTCTAAACAGAAAGCACTCTGTTCATCAAAAGAGAATTAAAAGTATTTCAAATGATATTAGAAATCAGAAGCTGAAAATAGCAACAATTACATCTTTCAATAATATATCCACTACTTTTTTTCTGGGAAAAAAGTATCCCTGTATGTCCTTAACAACAGGTAAAGAAAGAATCTTTGAATAATTAACTAAGATGTCAAAAATTTGTGCTATGTTACTCTTTCAATATTGCATGGTGTGTTCATTTATTATTTTCATAGTTTTAGCCAACACTTAGCAGTTATTTCAAACTGGTACAGTAGGCATAAATTCATCCTCTTACTTACTTGTACAACATGATCATTTTTAAAGTAGTAGACAAAAATTCTTACCTAGAAATTTCTGAATTTGTATCTATACAAAGCAAGTGAGAAACAGCATGTTCAGGATTTGAAAAGGCTTCAGTCATACTATAAATAAAAGTTAATAAGTGATTAGGAAGGAAGATATTGTTTACATTATCTAAGATACAGGTGATCTAATGATTAGCCATCTAAGAGTCTAAACATCCTCTAACAGTGTGTAATGTTTGGCTCATAATCATAATCTATTTACATCTGTCTCCATAGCGATTAGAAATAGATTCAAACAAAAGCAAAAAAAAATTTCTATATGACTTAACTTAAACAATGTTGATTGCTCAGCAACAAAAACAACAGAACCTAAAATGAGGGACATGAGGTTGGCTGGGACCCAAATTTCTCTTAAGGAACAGGTAAACACTTTGCTTAAGAACACTGAAGAAATTGTTGTTGGGGTTGGGGTTGTGGCTCAGTGGTAACGTGCATGAGTCATTAGGTTCAATCCTCAGCACCACATAAATGTAAAATAAATATCTTAAAAAAAAAAGAAATTTTTGTCATGTATGAAACTGTAAAGACTAGTTTTTACAAACAGATGTATCTCATATAGGCACATCACGTTAAATGTATAATTTGGGGGGCTGGGGGCAGAGGTCAGTGGTAAAGCATGTGCAAGGCCTTGAGTATCGAACCCCACCCCTGAGGGGGGAAAAAAAATCTTTTTGTCAATTTTTCACAGTAGAACTAAACAAAATTTGTATACTAAAAAAAGAAAATCTAATTATGTTGCCTCTCATATTCAAGGTAATCCTAAAATTCTAACACTCATATCTACAACTGCCCTCAGCTCTTTCTGAAACAGTAACAAGTCAGCCAGCAGAGCATGTGCTCCTTGTAGCTCTACTGCAGGGCTAATGGGGAAAGATCATGTGTAATCATGATGCATAAGGGCTCTTTGATTCCATAAACATGGAAAGGTGGTTTGCTAATTGGCAGATGAACATACACTGTTCTATTTACAGTTATATTTTATTTTAATAAGACTGATAGTGATAGAGAAGAAAAGGTATTTTCAATATTATTATTTATTCCACTCTAGCACAACTTGAAAATGTAACATTTACCAAAAATCATTGTTTACTCTAGCTATAAACTTAAGTTACCAATTTCATTAGAAATATAATAACACCATAAAATACATAGTACAACTTCAGAGGAAAAAAAAAAAAGCTGCAAGCTTCACTGAGTTAAAGAAGCCAGTGAAGTCATTTCATACTATCTTCCCCTTACCCTTTCTGTTCAACTGATTTTTCTTTCATATTTGCCTCCCATGGTTCTTCCCTTGGACACAAAACCTCTTCTGTCAGATGCTGTAAAAATAGTACCCAAAATGAAAAGAGGTAAAACAAATAGGAATTTCCTGGGATGGGTATTTTGAGTTTCACATGAGCTACTTGCCCAGAGTAACAGTTTAAAAGCAAGGGAAAATCAAATACTAACATGTACTCCCAGGACTGCTCTGACCAGATCCTTAGACCATATGAACTGCCTCTGGCTATCATTCTGAGCTACTGAGCATATTCAGGTACAAATACATGATAATGTGAGTAGACTAACACAATATAAGTTACATACACTCATCACTGCATGATTATTAATTAATCTGTGAAAACAACTACAAAATCAAAAAAGACCACTCTTTTCTAAAAGAATTGTTACATTAATTGGAAAACTCAATCTTCCACCTAGATGTTCAATGTATACAGAATTTTGAAAAAACAAATTAATATAGAAAGTGCATATAGTATTACAAACTACATCCTATACTGAATTATACTTCATAAATTACAAACATTTTCACCACTCTTGATTAATTTGCTGAAGCAGTTTATGAAAAGAGAGTCACTGCCTAAAATTATTGGACATGTACTAGTAAAATTTTAGTGAAAAAAAAATTCTGCAAGGCATGGCTCTATTCTTAGCTCAATAGTGCAGATGTAAAAGATAATAGCTTTGCTTTGATATATTTTGTAATAGTGGATAAAAACCCTTAGATATAATTTAAACTCTAGACAGAAGTTAGATCATTTTATCCACTATTGATTTACCTCTTCCAATTGCTGTGGTAAAGCTGGCATGTAAATGGCAATATTGGGACTTTTGAGACCTCCAACAGATTCTTCTAGAAGAAAATTAAAGGAAAAGAAAATTTGTCTTTTGAAAAATAATCGTTTGACTTACTTAAGGGTTTCAGGAATATTACAGGAAACATTTTCTACCTTAACAAAATATTTTTTAAAAAACACTTAGACTTGGGCTGGGGATGTGGCTCAAGCGGTAGCGCGCTCGCCTTGCATGCATGCGGCCCGGATTGGATGGTTGGCACCACATACAAAGATGTTGTGTCCGCCGAAAACTAAAAAATAAATATTAAAAATTCTCTCTCTCTCTCTCTCTTAAAAACAAACAAACAAAAAAAAAAAAAAAAACACTTAGACTCTTCATCAGGTAAATCCCTGATGAGTCCTAGGAGAGCTCCTTTCCATATGTAAAGCTCTCAGAGTTTCTGCTTTGATGACATCTGTTTCATGGGGTCAGTTCACAGGAATTAAGAGGCCTGTCATTATTAAACAGGTAGGACAAGAGGCCCAATAATTGTAAAAACTACTAACAAAAAAATGCCTTATGTGTTTTTGGTTTTATTAAAAACCTAAGGTTACAAATACACAACATTTCATAAAGAACATTCTCTATTTATTTCTGGGCTATTTTAAACATACTGACTTAGATATAAAACTATAATTTCAGGTATCACTTATTAATTTCAAATTAATAAAGTGAAAGAAAATGATAATCTATATAACTGACCTTCACAGTTTGACATATGCATATCCATTTCATCCTGTGTAAATGTTTCTACTTCTAAAAGATTCTCACTGGAATCTATAAATTCTTTTTCAGAATTATGACTGATGGAAATAATCTCATCATTGACTTCTTTTACTTTAGGATTTTCTGCTTCAGTCAGCTTTCCACTGAAAAAAATGCAGCAACTAAAGTTACAATTCATTCTTAGGGACAAAGAGCATGCTTCCACTTGACTCCATGCTTTTTTAAACAACTATAAACTTCATTTTCATCTTTATCGAGTCTTTTTTTCTAATTTTTACATTTCTGGTACATAGCTCAGCAAAAAATTGATCAACAAATAGCTGAATATTCTAGTTTTCATTTACTCAAAAGACTGGAATAATTTCAACTTATCTAAAATTGCCTTTTTTCACAAAGGAATCTTCATGCTGTAAGAGCTTTTGCCTTGATATTTGCTCTAATAAAGGTTCACATGGCAAACCTTTTTTCTCTCTTTCTCTCTCTCTCGCTCTTTTTTTTTTTTTTTTTTTTTTTTTTTGGTACTAGTGATTGAACTCAGGTGCACTCAACCACTGAGCCACATCCCTAGCCCTGTTTTCATAATTTATTTAGAGACAGGGTTTCACTGAGTTGCTTAGAACCTCGTAATTGCTGAGGCTGGCTTTGAACTCTCAATCCTCCTGTCTTAGCCTCCCAAGCCACTAAATTACAGGTATGTGACATTGCACCCTGCAAACCTTTTCCCAGGTACTTTGTTACAGGAAGCTAACACAGTATTCAGATATATTATTATTATTTCATATAAAAAAACTGATGATTGGATTAATTCAACTCCCTCTGAATGGTCAATAAACTAATAACTGGATCTGTCAAGATGAATTAGCTCCTCTCTAAAAAAGCCAGACCAACAGGGACAAAACATAATTTGCAATTAATTGTTGAAGTATATCAGAAAGCTCATTTGTATTCTTCTAGTTCAAAGAAAATGCTCATTTCTTTAACTTTCAAGGGTTCAATTCCTCCTTTTAAGCCCCAAACTAACAAACCAGTCAACCTCTATTGAAAAGAAGAGCACAAGGAGCAACTTACTTCAAGATACTTTGACAAAATTCATTCTGATCATCTCTTTCCTCAGTTCCACCTTGAGTTGCTACTACAACTAAACAGCCAGCATCAGTTTTGCTCCTCCTCCTCTCCACACTGCATCCAATCTGAGACTTAGTATGATTTTCTAGCTCCTGAAACAAACCATTTATAGCATTTTATTTTCATTAGTGATCCCTTAATTTTTATATTTAAATTATTCATACTTTCTATAAACTTCTCCTGATCAATTCTCTTATTCATTTATCAAGTATTTATTGCAGTTTTACAACTCAATATTTGTTACTGAAGCAATGACCAAGTCTTTATTCCACCTGGAAAAAGCACACATGACTTCCTACATAGTATACCAAAGAAATAAACTTCGAAATTCTTAAAGTGTATCCTAATTATTTTCAGGTCACCAAACGATGGCAATGAAAATTGAATACTCTAGTTTCACTTTCTTTGCAATTATAAAAACATTTAGCTAGGTGTTGTGGTAAACACCTGTAATCCTGTAATCCAGTCTCAGCAATTTATACCCTGTCCCAAAACAAAATACAAAAAGGACTGGGGATGGAGCTAAGTGGTAAAGCACCCCTGGATTCAATTTCCCAGTAGCAGAATGAATGAATGAATGGCAGACTATTTAAAAAAAATAAAGACATTCAGTAGTTATGACCCAGGGGCCAGGAGTGGCGGTACATGCCCGAAATCCCAGCAGCTTGGGAGGCTGAGGCAGAAAGATTTTGAGTTCAAAGCCAGCCTCAGCCTTAAAAACTAAGCAAGACTCTGTTTCTAAATAAAATATAAAGTAGGGCTGGGGATGTGGCTCAGTGTTTAAGCACCCCTGGGTTCAATCCCAGGAACCAAAAAAAAAGGCACATTGCACGAAAATACAGGCACCTAGGAATTTATGTGTATATTAACTAGAAAACGCAAGTTTCAAAGATAACACATAATCATAGCACCAAATAATTAAATTGTGTACCTTAGGAGAACAACTGATCTCAAAAACAAAAATAAAAAAAGAAGGAAAGAAAACACCCATATAAACAAAAAATAATACAAATTCTGGGTGATAGCATGGATCTGGGGAGTTTCTACAGAAACTCTTATACAGTTGACTTCCTTACCCTTGAACCAGAATAAACTATTTTAGAATGAAGGCACTTGCTACTGACCAGAGAAAACAAAGAACAGCACTTCTCTACTGACAAAACACCTACCTTTCCAGGTGAGGTTCTTCATACTCTTCTGGCCTGAGACTACAAATAAAAAGATTCCCTGTTGCATTTAATGAAGCATCAATAATAATAAATGGGTCAATACCTAATCCTTCATCTGAACCAAAGTCTGACACTTAAAAAAAAAATAATATAAATGTTATGGCATTTGTAATATCACTTAAAGTTATTCATCTTTTTTTTATTTTTCACAAACACATACACTTCAAACCTACAGCCTCTATGAAAGCACTTGCACCCTCACCACCACCATTATCATTATTGTAGTGCTGAGGATGGAACCCAGGGCCTCACACATACTAGGCAAGTGTGAGTTACACCCCCAAACACTAATTATGTTTAAGAATTAAAAGAATTACTGGTAGTTGGGGCTGGGGTTGTGGCTCAGAGTTAGAGTGCTCACCTACCATGCATGGGGCACTGGGTTCAATCCTCAGCACCACATAACAATAAAAAAAATGAAGATGTTGTGTCCACCTATAACTAAAAAATAAATATATTTTTTTTTTAATATTTTTTTTATTTTTTAGTTCTCGGCGGACACAACATCTTTGTTGGTATGTGGTGCTGAGGATCGAACCCTGGCCGCACCCATGCCAGGCGCCAGGCGAGCGTGCTACCGCCTGAGCCACATTCCCAGCCCTAAAAAATAAATATTTTTTAAAAAATTACTGGAAGAAAAAAAATTGAGTGATAAAGAATATAATCAGGAGCTAGGATTGTGTCTCAATGGCAAAGCACTTGCCTAGCATGTGTGAGGCACTGGTTTCGATTCGCAAGCACCACATGTAAATAAACAAATAAAATAAAGGTCCATCAATGTCTTAAAAAAATAAAGAATATAATCAACATTACTATTAATTTCCCTTTAATTACTGATTCTTTAATAAAGGGGAAAATATACAGTTTTAATAAAAATTACAGTTCTTATTTCTAATAAACATTTGACTTCCTTACCTTAATAATGGCATTTTTTGCCTTAGATGTAGAAAAATAATAGGGTTGCTCCAAAAGCCATAATGAGGTAAGAATGGCAGCTGCAGAAGTCTTCACACGAATTACTGGACTGTACTCACAGGGTGACCGAGTGATACCAGAATCACAGAGCAATCTTCGATCAGACCACCTTATCATCCACTCCAACAGTCTTCCTATACTGCCAAATGCATTCTTTACTGTCAAAGGGAGATCTTCCTGAGGGTTAATATCATTGCACTGAACTGCTTTGAAACTGTGTCTTCTAGTTATAGTGGTCTTGGAAGACCAAAAACTATGGTTTGATGGTCTCTGGTTCAGAGGTTTCTCTCGATTACCATCTTGAATTCTGTAAATTGACTTTTTTTTTAAACCAAACAATCCACTCTTTCCTTCATCTTTACTGATTTCATGCAAAGGGTTCTCTAAAAAAGGTCTCATCCCATGACTAACAAGTTCTGAAGTCGAAAGTGCGTGGTTTTCTAAAGTTATGGCATATCCATCACTTACAGAGGATACTTTTCCAGATTCAGGTGACTCAGGAGCAACAACAAAGCAAGAGCCAGCTCTAAACACATTCTGGCTTTTAGTTTTGCCCTGACGTCGTTTTAATGTTGTATGTACATCAAAAAGTAAAGAATTAAGCTCATGTTCTCTAAGTTGTACAGAAAAGCTGGTTAAAAGTGGAATGCCAGGATCTCTGGAACTGAGCAGGTCTCTTTCAAGAACGTAACTCAAGAAAAGATCAAGGAATTTAATATATTCATCATCATCACGCTCAAATTCCCAAATACCTATTACAGGAAGTGTACTTTGTGACAGCTTTTCATGATCTTCTTTCCGTTTAGGGTTTTTACTCTGATTACATATTTTCTTTCTATCACTGGGCTTATGAATCAGTGTTAATTCCATGTTATCTGAGGAGTTTCTACAGAAAAAAATTGAAAAAGACATAATTAATGATCACTGAATTACTAAAACTGATCTCAGAATTGACATACAAAATATCTGTACTGATTAAATCATGCAACATTTTTGTGCCTCAATTACTGTTTCAAATGTGGAAGGAGACTAAAATGATCTCTAAAAAGTGGAACATTCTATAGGCTCAACAAATACAACACACTAATATCAGAGGGAAAACTTGTGTTAACAGATATTAAAATATATTGACAGAAATTTAACTATAAAAAACAAGAATACTTTTTCTGGGTGTAAAATATGGTCCTCTAAATTTTATCCAGAATTTAAGAATACAAAATCAATAAAAACCACAAGTTCTTTCTTGTGGCTGCTCCTTTCAGCCCCCTTACACATACCAAGTGCAAAAGTGAGACTGCTCTTTTTTATTTTACCACAGAAGAGTTGGGAACTTTTTCTAAACACTTCCAGCTGCCAAGAAACCCATTAGGCAAGCACCTTAGCTGCCAACAATAATTACTGTAAAATTTCTTTTTCAACACTGTCCTTAGGGCAGAACAGATACTTAAGATCTCTTGATGAGGTTGAAACTAACACACTTTTTCTGAGAATACACAGTAAGCAGCTTTTATGGGGATGCCTGTGCTAACATTTAATGATAACTGTTTTGTGAAATAAGCACACCATTTTAAAATGCCATTAGATACAGTTTAAGCACACATTTGGAGTAGATGTAATAATTTCACTTAAGCAAAATTATTGTTGATTATATAGTCTTTAAGTCACGAGGAAAAAAAAACTATACTGCAGTTACTAGAAACAAAAAAGAAAAATTGGCTTAAATCACAGTGACATGGGTTTAGATAATAAAAGCAAGAATTTCCCAACAATTGATGAATAAATTTCAAAAATAAATATGCAAAATCAAAGCAGATCCATAGAGGAAAGGGATCAGGGTATGGTAGGAGAGGAGGGTAGAGGGGAGGATTGGGGTAAGTGTTGGGGAGTGATACTGGCCAAATTTTATACTGTTAAATTGTGTGCATGCATGAATACATACCCACAAAACCCATCATTATGTACAAGTACAATATACCAACAAAAAAAAGTGGAAGGAAAAAAATGAATATTCAAGTACTACCATGGAAACCCTTAAAAATAATATGGTTAACCCAATCACAGTGTTAAGGGTTGGGTATCCCTTATGCAAAATGGCACCAGAAGTGCTTTGAATTATTTTTTTTAATTATTTTCCAAAGGAAGTGAATGGTTACTAAGAAATCTTAGTTGTACCTTTGACAGAAAGGTATCCTAGTTTTTTCTTCAGCCGACAAAGCTTCAGAGAATGTATCGGCTGTATCTCCTTCACTATGGATCATAGAATTTCCCAGTTCTGTGAGAGTGCTTCTGCTCAGGCTAGTCCCCAGAGAAAACCTATCCAAACCCACAGTCTCATCTGGTTTTTCTTCTTCAATTGGTTCCCATACATTCATCTCAAAAGAACCTATATTTCTCCGCACACGTTTTAGAGCTTTTACCCTCACTTTATGGATAGAATGCATGACAACAGACATCATTTCCTCAGTCTGGGGACCTAGAAGGAAAAGAAGAAAGGGGCTTGTGGTTCATTAAATTATTTCAACACGATATATGGAAACCCAATTCTGGTCCCTCTTTGGGACATGGAACCTAAATAACAGCTAAGGCTTATTTCCATATTCTTACAGATTATGTTTTCTTCAGTATTCACTGGAAAGTCTATTTCAAAAATCAAATCAATAATTATTAAAAAAAATAACTAATATTATTTTCTATTTCCATAGAGTGGAGAATAAGAGAAAATGAGTATAATTTTATCCAAAATAATGACACCTTTCGTACTGCAAGTAGTGAAAAATAATTGAAAGGAAAGTTTTTCAAGGCTACCTGTAGAAATTTTTTTAGAAAAAAATTTAAGCATTTTTATTAATATATAAACAGGACATTTTAGAAGATAGCAAAATATATATTAAAATACAAATCACAAAAGCAAGTTTGTTAATGTAATAATGTATGATCATGGGACATTATGTATGATCATGGGACAATAATGTATGATCACAGAACATAACTAGACTTGATGATTGTAGTTCTAAAAAATGACAGTTGGGGCTGGAGTTGTGGCTCAGTGATAAAGTGCTCGCCTAGCACGTGTGAGGCCCTGGGTTCAATCCTTAGCACCACAAAAAAATAAACAAATAAAATGAAGGTATTGTGTTAAGTTACAAAGAAAAAATAAATATTAAAAAAAATGACAGTAATATGAATTCTTTAAAAATTTCCAGCCAGAGTGTACAGATTTAATGCAATTCTAATCAAAATCCCAGTAGTCATGAAATTCATCTGGAAAAATAAGAGATCCAAAATAGCTAAAGTAATCCTTAGCAGGAAGAATGAAGCAGTGACATCACCATACCAGACCGTAAACTATACTACAGAGCAATAGTAACAAAAACAGCATGGTATAGACACCAAAACAGACCGGTAGACCAATGGTACAGAATAGAGGACACACAGACTAACCCAGAAAATTACAATTATCTTATATTAGACAAAGGCAACAAAAACATGCATTAGAGAAAAGATAGCTTCTTTAATAAATGGTGCTGGGAAAACTGGAAATCCATATGCAATAAAAATGAAATTAAATTCCTCTCTCACCAAGCATGAAACTCAACTCAAAATGGATCAAGGACCTAGGAATAAAACCAGAAACTTTGCATCTAATAGAAGAAAAAGTAGGTCCTAATCTTCGTCATGTGGGATTAGGCCCCAATTTCCTTAATAAGACTCCTTTGGCATAAGAATTAAAATAAAGAATCAATAAATGGGATGGATTCAAACTAAAAAGTTTTCTCTCAGCAAAAGAAACAATCTGTGAGGTGAATAAAAAATCTACATCTTGGGAGAAATTTTTACCCCTCCCACATCAGATAGGGCACTAATCTCTAGGGTATATAAAGAACTCAAAAAGCTAAGCACCGAGAAAACAAATAACCCAATCAACAAATGGACCAAGGACCTGAACATACACTTCACAGAAGAGGATATACAATCAATCAACAAATACATGGAAAAATGTTCATCATCACTAGCAATTAGAGAAATGCAAATCAAAACTACTCTAAGATTTCATCTCACTCCAGTCAGAATGGCAGCTATTATGAAGACAAACAACAATAAGTGTTGGCAAGGATATGGGGAAAAAGGTACACTCATCCATTGCTATAAAGCAGTATGAAGATTCCTTGGAAAATTGGGAATGTAACCACCATTTGACTCAGCTCTCCCTCTCCTTGGTCTATACCCAAAGGACTTAAAAACAGCATACTACAGGGACACAGTCACATCAAGGTTTACAGAAGCACAATTCACAATAGCTAAATTGTAGAACCAACCTAGACGCCTTTCTATAGATGAATCAATAAAAAAAAATGTGGCATTTATACACAATGGAATATTACTCGGCAATAAAAAAAAATAAAATCATGGCGCAGGCAAATGGTGGAGGTGGAAGAGATAATGCTAACGGAAGTAGGCCAATCCCAAAAATGCAAATGCTGAATGTTTTCTCTGATCCAAGGAGGCTGATTCATAGTAGGGTAGGGGGGGAAACATGGGAGGAATAGACAAACTCCAGATAGAGTTTGGGAGGGGCGGGAGGGGAAGGAGGAAGGTTAGAAATGATGATAGAATGTGATGGTCATCATTATCCAAAGTATATGTATAAAAACACAAATTGGTGTGAATATACTTTGTATACAACCAGAGATATGAAAAACTGTGGTCTATATGTGTAATAAGAATTTTAATGCATTTCCCTGTCATATATAAATTTTAAAAAATAATAAAAATAAAAACTTCCAGCTGGGCTCAGTGTGGTAATCACAGCTATTTGGGAGGCTGAGGCAGGAGCATCACAAGTTCAAGGCCAGCCTCAGCAACTTAGCAAGACCCTGTCATGAAATAAAGGATTGGAAAAGGAGCTCAGTGGTAGAGCATTTGCTTAGCAAGGACAAGTTGCTGGGTTTAATTCAAATCACCTCAAAAAAATAATAACAACAATAATCATATGGCCACTAGTGTAGCTCAGTTTAGAGCACACACTTAGCATGTATGAGGTCCTGGGATCTATCTCAACACTGCCAAAAAAAAAAAAAAAAAAGAAAAGTTAAAACAATAATATATATTTTGCTATAATTAAAAAAAAATCCACAAGGTCATCTTGAATATATAATATAAAATAACCACAAATGGAATGAAAGAATATTACTTTTCAGTAGAGAGAGAGAGAGAGAGAGAGAGTGTGTGTGTGTGTGTATACTATTTACACAGTATATAAACACTAGTTTACAAAGCACTATATGCTGATCAAAGGTCACACAGTTAATGACTGACAGAGCCATGATCTAAAGTAGCTCAGTCTGGCTCCAAAGCACAATTAGTTCTGCCATGAGGAAGTGTGGCTATCTTCTCAGAAAGGAAAGACAAAAATGCACAGACCCACACAAACAACAGAAAATAAATGCTTTCAAACAAGAGGGAGCATCTCTAGCCATTTATCTATTAGATATCTGAGAAATAACAAATACCTTTTACAACACAGTGTCTGAGTCTCTGTCGAAGACAATGATACTTTTCTCTTAAAGGAACTCTTATTTCCTCGGGATTTGGAAATGCGTTCACAAATATTTCTGCCACCTTAAGAAAAAAATTTTTGAAATTTCTTTGAGCAACATCATTCTTATTTTTTCCTTTTCATTCCTCAAACATTTCAACTCAAACATAAATGCATATTTATTACTAACTTTTTGATGTCAGGTCAAATCCTCTCTAAAGCATGAGCTTGCTAATGAAAGTTAAGCATCAGCTTTGTCTTTTTTATTTTTTAAATTTTAAAATATTTAATAAACAAAAATTGTGTACATTCAATGTGCACAATGTGATAGTGTCTAATTTTATTTATTTATTTGTTTGTTTGTTTATTTATTTATTTTGCAGTACTAGAGATTGGACCCATGGCCTTGTGCATGCTAGGCAAGCAGTCTATCTCTAAACTACATCCCCAGTCCTTTTCTTTTGAGACAGAAATGCAAATCAAAACTACTCTAAGATCCCAAATAACTGGGATTATAATCATGATTTGATATACATATACACTCTATACTGATTACCCCAAACAAATTAATTAACCAGACATAGTTATCATTGTGTAGGAGATGGTGGTAAAGACACTTAAAATCTCTCTTATCCAATTTCAGGTAAATAATACAGAATCATTAACTACAGTCACTATGGCTGCACATTGGGTATCCAAAACTTATTCCTCTTATAAATGAAAGTTTGGACCCTATAACCAACATTTGCCCATTTCCACCACAACCCCAGCCCTGACAACCTGTTCTACTACTGTCTGCCTCCATTAATTCGAATTTTTTAGGTTTTACACAGGGAGACCATATAATATTTGACTCTGAGTCTGGAGGATATTATGCTAAGTAAAATAGGCCAGACATAGGGAACATTAATTTTATTAAACAAAATTAAAATTCTTCAAAGTCTCTAATTCAGATTTAAGTTTATTTTCATCTACAATCACATCACCTTTCTGATTGGTGGCAATTCTCCAATAAGGCTCAAAATTATATCCTGAATAAGTTCTTCAATATTAAAAAACCGAGAGAAAGGTAGCATTCTATAAGCCCATTCCAGTGCACTGAGACAATGCTCCACCATACAGGAATCAAACTCCTCTTCAAAGTCCTAAAGAGATATTGAAAAGATAACTGTCTCTTCAGTTTAGATGAATAGACCAGAGTGAATTAAAAAAAAAAAAAAAAGTTTATTTCAAAGAATAAAATCTTCCATTAAAGAATAATTTCCCAAGTAATGTTTGTTCATTTTTCTTATTCTTCTGCTGGCAAATACCTTTTCTCCCATCACATTTTCTCTTGCTTTCTGATATTGCCTACAACTATAGGATAATTTATCACGGATATGTAGCACCCAGCACAAAGCACAAAGTTCTCTGAAGCAACCTAAAGTAGGAATAAAAACATGAAAAGAATGTATGAGTATGTACATTAATAGAACAACTTTACCTCTGATAGTTATTTTTTCAAAATAAATGTCTTTATTTTGTTAATTATAAAAGAAACACGTTTATCATAAATACCTCATATGAAAGTCATAGGTTCTTCCAGAATTTTGATGCACATTATTGTATATTTCATGCATATCAGTTGATGAAAATTTTGGAAACATAATCATAAAGTATATAACTTACTCTATTTATTATCAGTTTACTCATTTTGTAACTTCATGGGGTTAATATCACCAATATAGTATAGAGTATCATAACTTAACTACACATAATGCAAGGGCTCACAGTACAAGAAAAAAGAATTTCAACTATTCTGCTAACACTAAATTTACTTTCCCTTATTTTAATTAACTATGTCCATAAGTAAGTCTCATCTTTTCTACTACTATAGCTAACAGAGCCTTTTCCTGTGGAGGGAGAAAAGTAATCCCCCCAAATTTAATAGTCATTAAAAGCCTTAATATTTTATTTATTTTTTAATATTTATTTTTTAGTTATAAAATTGGACACAATACTTTTATTTATTTTTATGTGGTACTGAGGATTGAACCCAGGGCCTTGCACGTCCCCAGCGAGTGCTCTACCGCTGAGTCACAACCCCAAAAGCCTTAATCTTTTTAAATGAGCCTATTTTTACAGTAAACTGACTTTTATTTTAGTGATTAGTATTCTCATTTTTGTTAGAAAGCTACTTAATTTATTTTAAAAATAACTTGCAAAGCCAAAAAGTATAGTTAGATGTTATGAAAACTGAGGAGAAAACAGGTCTTCTACAAATCTATCCACCCCAAAGAGAAGAGTGGTGGGTAAACACCCCTAAGACTGTCAGGATCATCTGGGGGCAGTTTTGCACTATGATCCAAGTCCATACCCCCGATTCTGATGAGTTCTACCAAGGGAGCATGGCCCAATCTGTTGAAAGGCACCAACTTATAAATGCTTCACTATTTCTTATTTCACAGGCATGCTGGGACCGAACTAGGGTCAAGAATCATAAAGTTACATGCAGAACAAACTCAGCAACTACTCATCTAAAAACATCCCTTTTCCATGTTCTTCCAATTATAGATTGTTATCAGGCTATAAAATCAATTCAGTGAGTCTCAACCATTTAAAAAAACTAGAATACAACAGAAAATAGCAATAGTGTACGGTACATAGTAAGGATGGCTCCTTAAATTTTCATTTCCATATAGTACTGTACTGAGGTACATACAGTACTAATATATGTACAGTACTAATATAATATCTGTATCTTATTAGAAGTTGTGGTCATGAAAGTTTGAATACCAAAAAGGTATCATCAACTAAAACTAAATTAGAGGAATTCTACTAGATAAATGACCTGGTTTCCTTAATAAATAAACGGCCTGAAAAAAATAATGGGGAGAGAGAAACTATTATACATTAAGAGAAATTGACATATCAATGAAAATGCAATGTGTAGAGGACCCTGTTTGGTTCTAGATTTGAAAAAAAAATAACTGAAGAGGTCATACTGAGATACTCAAGTATATATAAAACACAGGATAGATAATATATAATGTGAAAGTATTTTAATTAATTTTGTTAGGTATAATAATGGAATTGTGCTTTCAAAAACTTCCTGTTGTGTTGACCACACATACTGAAGTACTTATGAGTAAAATCTCATGATATCTTAGATTTGCTTTCATGTGTTAACATCTGGTCGAGGTGGCTAATAAGTACTTGAAAGTTAATTATCTTTTTTGTTTTTTAAATTCTCTATAAGAAGCTTTAAAACAATTTGAACTTTGTTATTTTAGATAACTAGGAATGCAAACTTTTTAATCTAGCCAAATCACTTCTCAAAAACCGAAAGACCAAACTAAGCAAATTAAATAGTGACCCTCAAGGACAAAATTAAACTATTAAAATGTATGTTCAAGTGGCTAGGATTGTAGCTTAGTGATAGAGTGCTTGTCTAATATGTGTGAGGCATCACAGCATCCTCAGCATCACATAAAAATAAAGAAAATAAAGGTATTGTGTCCATCTACAATTTAAAAAAAAATTAAAAACACACGTTCCACATCCTAACACACCCAAGAGTAAAATATGTCTCTGGTAACTTATCAGCTCCAAAGAACTTATCCTATTGCATAGTCTCATGTCATTTTAGCACACTTTCTTGCTTTTATTACTGATAGAAGTGGTTGGGAAGAATGTCAGAAGCCCAAAGTTGAATTAGCTGGACCTATTTTAGCAAGCATATCAGCCAGCATAGGGCTCTCTTACTTTGTGATTTTATTATTCTCTGCCTCTGCCCACCTCCCCACATTCACTCCCCTGCCCCTCCCTTAAAATGTATAAAGAAATGGAAAGATTTTCAAACCAGTACAAGTACATACGCATTGATAGCAGCACTATTCAAGAGTCAAAAGGTAAAAAGAGCTCAAATATACATGAAGTGATAAATAAATTGTAGTGTGGCCATACAAGGAGTCTTACTCACCCACAAGAAGGCATAAATATTAGCACATGCTACAATGTGGCTAAGCCTTTAAAACACTGTGCTAAGTGAAAGAAGCCAGCACTCAAAGGGATAGAGGGAGGAGGAAGTGAGAAGAAACTACTACATGGTCAAGAGATGCTCGGAATAGGTAGTGACCACACAACACTGGGAATGTACTAAATGCTACTGAATTATTTACTTTAAAATGGTTAAATTTGTGTTATATTAATTTCACTTCAATAAATTATTTCTTAAAAAATAAAAATGTATGTTCAAATCTTTATTTCAATCATTTGTAAACTTTTTTGTTTGTTTTGTTTTGTTTTGTTTTTGAGATGGGGGTCTAGATATGTTGCTGAGGCTGGTCTTGAACTCATAGGCTCAAGTGATCCACTGACCTCAACCTCCCAAGTAGCTGAGTCTATAAGCACCACTACACTCAGCTTCATGTTTTATTTATGATCAACAATCTTCTAACTGGGATTTTTGTGAACTTAACTCATTATTTACAAAGTAAAAATTTTTTAAAAATACGATTGGATTGTACACACATTTCCAAAGGACAACTGCCTGGCCCTTTCTTTTGTTAGAGTGAATGAAAAGTCTATAAACTAAGCTCATAACAGCTGAGAAAAGCAATTGAAAAGCATTTTGATGCCATTATAGTTTGAAAACAGACAATCTGAGCCCCAGGACATTTATTATTTAAGATTAGTACAAAGGTTAAGTGAGTTATAAAGGACCATTTTAATCAAAGTCTAGAGAGATCAAGGCTTAATATTAATAGAATGGTAAAAATTAATAATTAAAGAGAAAAATGTGGAATGGCATCCAAAGTGTTACTTCTTTTTAGGCTTATTATGCAGATAACTGGACATAAGACTATGAATAGGAAATGAATTTATAAAAGGAAATATAAAAGAAAACTAATACTCAATATAGTCACAAGGAAAACATATTAACATAAAACTATCATTTGAACCCATCAAATTAATCTAAAGGAATTATAACATTTGGCATACTATTTTAAGAAATGTAAAATAGGTATATTCATTAACTAAACAATTCTACTGCTAAGAATCTACCTAAGAAAATTATTTTAAAATACAATAAAGGAACCTAATGTGTCAGAGGCAACTTAAAAGTGCAAAAACTGAATTAACTTTTTAATTTTTGCTAATAGAAATTTTCAACTTAATAGATATGAAAGTTTTTTAAATGGAAAAAATGTTTAGGTAGCATATGTTAAGTTAGAAAAACAGAAAACAAATGATAAATCTATTCTGATAAGGTCAAAGCCTGTCCACTTCATGTTTGGCAGCATACCCTAACTTCAAGAAAATGACCACAGGTGGGGCTCGGATTGTGGCTCAGCGGTAGAGCGCTCTCCTAGCACGGGTGGGACCCGGGTTCGATCTTCAGCACCACATAAAAATAAAGGCATTGTGTTGTGTCCATCTACACCTAAAAAATAAATATTTAAAAAAAAAAAAAGAAAAGAAAATGATCACAGGAAAAGCTTTTTTTTTTAAATTGAATCTAGGAATACTCTACCCCTTTTTTCATTTTGTTTTATTTTGAGACACAGTCCCTTGAAGTTGCTAAGCTGGCCTCAAACTTGTGATCGATCCTCCTGCCTCAGCCTCCCAAGTAGCTGGAATTATAGGTGAGCACCACCAGGCAAGAAAAGCATCTAAATTTCAAATTTAAATAATGAAACAATAAAAATAATGTCATAATTTTGTATTATATAATAAATTCCTGGGGCTGGGTGTATAGCGCAGTTGGTAGAGTGCTTGCTTCACATGCACAAGGCCCTGGATTCAATTCCCAGGACCAAAAAAAAAAAAAAAAAAAAAACCTAATTTGATACCACACTATAATGCATGTACATACATGGCTGTTAAAATTATAGCATTCACTTGTAAACACTAAGTAAAATATTATACACCACTCCATACTTTGAAGAGTCAAATCATTTAAAAATTTTGCCAAATCAAATAAATTATACACCATTATTCACGTATAGGATAATTTCTAAGCAAGTAGTTCATTGTCAACAAACCAATTGCTCTAATGGAAACTTCATCAAGCTTGTGGTCTCCAGTTGCTCCAGGTCTGAAGAATGCTACTCCTCCTTTACAGTAGTTAAGTAAGGACTGGGGGAAAGGATTCAATGATGGAAGAGAACCTTTCATTCGAATCTGAAAGTAAAAAAATGGCAATACATTAATCTTGGTATAAATAATGTTGAGGGGCTGGGGATGTGGCTCAAGTGGTAGCGCGCCATGCCTGGCATGCGTGCGGCCCGGGTTCGATCCTCAGCACCACATACCAACAAAGATGTTGTGTCCGCCGAGAACTAAAAATAAATATTAAAAATTCTCTCTCTCTCTCTCTCTAAAAAAAAAAAAAATAATAATAATGTTGAGAGGAAACTACAGAAGAACAAGGCAGTGAAGATCAACCATATAAAATGGAAAACAGCATGATTCCTCTACTATGGAAGGACAATAGTCCTGAAATCAGCTATTCTTTCAGAAGCTTAGATTACAAATCTAATTCAAGAATTTCATTAGATTACATCTCAAAAGAGAAAAAAAGTTCTAACTAAATCATTTATACTCCCTTGTCACTCAGTTTTGCTTATAAAAAACAACCTAAGGTTATTCATCCCTGGCTTACCCCACAGTTTAGAGAAAGAAAAGAAATACAGGCATCTAATCTCATTTAAGATAAACTGTGTAGACTCCAAAACCAAAAAACAAATATAAAAAAATTTAACTTCATATATAACTTTTAAAAACCTAATCTACAATGACAGAGGTAGAAAGTCCTCACTTGACAACGCTTAAAAAAATGACTCTAGGCAAGAATCATCAATAAATGCCATTCAGATTAAAAGTTGGTGGGCTGGTAGGGAACTTGATGGAAGATAACAACATAAACCCAAACCCACTGATCAATCTCACTACCATCAAAAGTGCCACATGTGCCCCATGACATGGTACAATGGGGAAGCATTATGAAAGTTCATTCCTGAATAGCACCAAACCTCCCTACCTCCATGAGTATAGGTCGCTCACCCATGTACAGGAAATAAAAGGAAACAAGAACAAGTTAAATGATGCTAAATGAAAAAACCATTAGACAAATCTAGAATATAGTACACGAAAATTGCCCTGTTTATCTAAATCAATTTTTTTTTTTAAAAGAGGGTGGCTGTTATAGATAAAAGAAAAGGAACATAAGAGACATAAACCTGGGAAGGAAGGATAGCAAATAGCCAAGTAATCACTCTAACTTTGGATGCTTTGAACCCACTTACGGAACAGGTAGACATGAGAGGCGGAAACATGGGGATTAAGTGTGTTAAATCTACACACGGAGCCTATGTGCTAACTCTCAATATGTTTCTAAAGAAACAACTTAATAAAGTCATCCTGGCCCTGCTCTGATGTAAGAAAATGGCCTTGTAACAACATATCACAGGGCCAAGGAGTTTGCTCAAGACTCCTCCTTTGATAAGAGGAAGATGGCCTGCTCTACTTGGAGGGTGGAAAGCTAAATGGCCTCAAGGTCTGTGAAATCAAGTTCCAGACAAAATAAACAGGTGAAAGCTGAGATGATCAAAAGTTGCCTTTAGGTCCTCAACATATCATTTAATCTGATTGTAATTATAAATTTTCACCCTATGGATTTCACTTAGACACTCTTGACTAAAATATACGAAACAGGGATTTAGAAATCTAATACAATCCAACTGTCAATCAAGAGCTAGGAGGTAGTGCTTGGGAAAGACCTCTGGAAACTGTCCCTTAGCCCTAACTAAAACTAGGACTGAAAGGACACTCACAGAGACTAGCAAAGTCCAAAGACCACACCACACACCAGAATCTCACGCAAGAGATTTATTGTCAGTAGCACAAGGCAAACCCACAAGGCTGTGGGTTGGCACTCACAGAGCAGCTTTATAGCCCACAGGGGGAATTTCCTAAGCTGCTTAGGAGTTGCGTCATAAACTGGGGTGGGGCTGATCCTTTAACAGGCACATGCAGCACTTTCTCAGAATGGAAACTTTGGAGCCTCTAGATAAAATGGCTCCTGGTCTAAAATGGCGAATCTGATGCCAACATTGATCTGATACCAGTATTGATCTGATGCCAATAAGGACAAAATGCCCCACTCCTCTCATTGAGCAGCAACAACAATCTCCCTTGAGGGTGCTTTTCCCATGCCCTTCCTCTTTCTCTTCTAATAAACTTTGCTAAACTTTGACCACACCTGTGTCTTGCTTGAAATCTCTTTTTAAGACACAAGAGCTGAGAACACACAACCTTCCAGTAACACACTGAAGCCCCAACGGAACAGAGATCTCTCCCCAGAGAGAAGTGAATTCTTCCCACACCTCAGTCCTGAATTGAGTTTATATTATCTTCAATGAAGAAATAAGTTTAATTCCCAGGACCGAACTGACTGGACATTTTGTATTATCAGGCAGGATATAACTAACCTGGAGACCCAGTTCAAAGTTCTCATCTTTTGGCAGAAAGAATCTGCTCTTTTTATGTTGTTTACCATAAATAAGCCTGAAATGTATGGATTCACAGGGCAGGACTCCTTGGAAAAGTGTTATTACAGTATAAGTATCAGTTTATTTCAGTTGTTTAACACAGCACATGAATAAGACATTCCCATACCTTCTGCATGATTTTTCTTGCCCTCCTCAGCTGCAAAATGTACCACTGTGCTACAGGAAAAGAACACCGAGTTGCCCCGAAGAGCAAGAGAACTCTCTGAAGTATTCCAGACACCTTTTGGCGATTGTCTTTTTCAGCTTTTACAAAAAGATCATCTCCATCTTCCTGGAAACAATAAGACAACCCATTTTAGTGATAATAAGAAAATTTAAAATGCTAAAGAAAAAATAAAGATAGGTTAATGACAATGCTTGACTTCAGGTTGACTATTTTTAAAACTGACCAAAATCAATTTTCAATTAATTAAAGGAATAACGCATAAGCTTACTTGACTAAGAATAGCTGGCTGGGGACAATATAATGGAGGAGCTGGAAGATACAAGCCGGCAGGCACTAAGCCCCACAGTCTCTTACTGAAGTCCTTGGCAGAATCTATCAGATGCTGTAAAGTGTCTGAAAGAATATCCGCATCAGCCATAACTGATGCTTTCAGGACTTCTTGTACTGAACCAAATAGCAGATTTGCATCTTCCTCTTCAATGGGATCTACTAAATACAAAATTTGGTAAAATAGTTAAAATTCTCATTTAACTTCTCATCCTATTTTCTAAATTTTTTTAATCTGAAAAAGTAGATTCTCGAGAATACAATGGTTAATAAGCAAAACATCCAAACTTACAGACAAAAATTTATGAACTTTCTTGTTATTTTAAGATCATAAGCAATTAGAGCATGAAACTTTTTCTAAAACTGAAAAAGAGATACTCTAGGAACAACTACACATTTAATGTTAGAATATAGTCCTTAGTAAAAAAAAAAAAAATGTAGTGGTAGTAGTAATATTTGAAAAAATATCAATGGAAAAAACAAATACACCAAAATAATATACATTAAAATACAGCAAATCAACAAATGTTTCTTAATATACAACATTATGACAGAAGATGCTTAGTTGGATTAATCCTGTCAAGAAGGGAGTGAAAGAGTAATCTTCCTTTCAGTGGTCCATGACAATACTTTTATAATAATGTAATTAATAAAAAAAAGCTTCTGAAGAAAATAGAAAATTGCAAAAGTCAGTTGTATTTTATGGCTTTAAAATATGAAAATATCTGTATATACACAGATATGTCCCAGAAGGCAAACTGAAAGGAGACATAGGACAGAACTGGAAATGAAAGGGTTTTTTCTATTATGAAGTACTTTAAGTACACTATGAACTATGGAATATAACACTCATACACTCACTTGTCATCCATGTCTGATATTAACATTTCACTATATTCATTTTAGATTTTTTTTAAATATTTATTTTAGTTGTAGATGGACACAACACCTTCGTTTTGTTTATTTATTTTTATGTGGTGCTGAGGATCAAACCTTGGGCACCATATGTGCTAGGCGAGCGCTCTACCTCTGAGCCACAACCCCAGCCCCATCAATTTAGATTTTTTAAAAATAAAATATTATATACTGGGGCTGGGGTTATGACTCAGTGGTAGAGCATTTGCCTAGCATGTGTGGGGCACTTGGTTCGATTCTCAGCACCACATATAAATAAATAAAATAAAGGTTCATTGACAATGAAAAATATTTTTTTAAATATTACATATGTAGCTGAAATTCCTTGCATATCAATCATATTCCATCTTTCAGAGGTAGCCATTATGCAGAATCTGGTAGAGACACAACTGAAATTCCTAACAGACAACTTTTCTACATGCTACAAACTTTAACTTCATTTTCTTATTCTTCAATTCTTGATCTTGTTTATATTTGTCTTTATCTCTATATTTATGTAGAGATGTATATATATTACATGCATATTTTTTGGATATCATGTATCCATAAAATAAATAAATAGCTCAGATTTATCTTTTCATTAATTGGCTCTTAAACTGGTTTAATAACTTTGAGTTTTTGTTTTTAAATCAGACTGAGGCATAATTTACATTCAGTAAAACTCATCCTTCTCAGTGAACTTTGATATATCTGCACAGGCCTGTAAGAACACTTCCATCACTCTACAAAATTCTTTCATTATGCTTTGTAGTTAATTCCTCCCCCACTACTCCTAGGCAACCACTGTTTCCTGTTCTTATAATTTTATTTTTTGTAGAATCATATAAATGGAATCATACAATATAAATCTATCTCCAGGTATTTATAAACTTCTTATATTACAAAATTTATATTAACCTGATGTCAGACCTTATGTATGTAACACACCTGTGAATTGTTTATATTTTGAGCCCATTTCCTGTTTTCCTTCCAAAGAGGTTGGTTGACCTAAAAAACACTGCAATTTTTTCTGAAAAATGTGAGCTGGAGTCATATTTAATGGTAGCTTCGGACACTTTTTTTTGGACCTGAAATGACATCAAATTAAGGGAAATGAATCCAAATTTTGATAAAAGAAAAGCTCAACGGTAGACACTTGCCTAGCATGTGTGAGGCCCTAAGCCCAATCCCCAGCACCATAAAAACAAATAAGAACTAAACAAAAATTTAAGAAATAATGGAAAGCCAAGTATGGTGGCACACGTCTGTAATCCCAGCAGCTCAGGAGGCTGAGGCAAGAGGATTGCAAGTTCAAAGTCATCCTACTTAACAATTTAGTGAGGCCCTAAGCAATTCAGGGAGACCCTGACTCTAAATAAAATACCAAAAGGGCTAGGAATGTGGATCAATGGTTAAGTGCCCCTAGATTCAATCCTCCAAACAACAACAACAACAAAAAGATGAAAAGAAAGAAACAATAGAATTCACACACTCTATTCACCCTACATACAAAAAACAGTGTATTAAGGCCCTCCCAAATTATAATCCTAATACATTTTCCCACTCTTATTTCCTACTGTTATTCTTCATACATACTTTATCCAAACTGAACCAAAACTTAATTTTGCCAAATGCCATTGCTCATACTTAGGATGTTTTCTTTGAATGTTTATTTAATTCATCCAAATCCTATATGTCCTTTGATTCCCATTTCAAATGACATCTCCTACATAGTATTTCCTGTCTTTCCCCCTCTTGACAATATCACTGTCCCCATGGTACCACTATCCTTTTCTTACCACATCAATTACTATGTAAATTATAATAATGCTTTGTCCTATTTTCTCTATTAAAGTATAAATGCCTTAAAGCATTGAAACTATGTACATTTAGGTTTATATCTACTAAAATACCTGACATTAAGCTTTGTACAGAGTAGTTTCTTAAGAAATAAATATAGGGCTGGGGATGTGGCTCAAGTGGTAGCGTGCTTGCCTAGCAAACGTGAAGTTCTGGGTTTGATTCTCAGCACCACATAAAAACAAAATAAAGATACTGTGTCCACCTAAAACTAAAAAGTAAATATTAAAAAAATTTAAGCATATAAAATGTGGTGTTCATGGTATTTTCAGTTTAATTAAAAATAATGTTAAAAAAGAAAGAAATATATATTGAATTAGTGAATTGAAAAACACATAAAAGACACAGCAATGCCATAATATTCTGAAAAGTTGAAAGATCAGATTAATTAATTTAAAACTCAAATCCTATTTGGAATAAACTTTCCCATTGACTATATGTCCTTTAAGGGCATTACTAACACATAAATATGTTAAATGTTTTATTATAAATAAGCAAGCCACTGAGCTATCAAGCACAGTAATCACTATGTTACATAGCGTGTGGCTATGTAAATATAGGTGAAATTAAACTCAAAATGAAGCTCATTGGTCTCACTAGCCACATTTCAAATGCTCAACAGTTGCTTGTAACTAGTGGCTACCCCATGCACATTGAGCACATACAGAATACTTCTATCATTAGAAAGCTCTTTTGGCCAATGCTGAATAAAGAGCTCCACATACGTAAACACCAATAATAAGAGAAATATAAGCTACTTTACACGATACTGTTATACTTAAGCTTACCTAAAAATACATACCTCACAAAATTGCTATCATGTTTATAGAAGAGTTGGAAGGCCACGCCAATTGCAACAGATGTCTTCCAGTCTCCAAGTTTATATGATAACCATATAGCCTCTGTAACCAAGCCACCAATGAACAATAATTCCAGGGCATATTCAACTGTCCACACATTAGAAAGATTCTGGTCTCTAACAATACTGGCCACCTTGGAGTGTTGCAGAGGAATAAGTCGAAGAGACTGCTCTGTGAATAAATTAAAGAAAATGGATATTACAATTACACACATACATCCAAATTCAAGCCTCTTTACATTTTATATTTATCTCTTTAATTAGTATCTTCTAAACAAGACCACAGAAAGGAAGATACATACAAAATGGGCTACAATAATACTAAATATCCTAGAACAGTTTTTTTCAACACTGAAGAATATGCTTCATTCATAGTGAGCCATGAAAGAAATAATAGAATTCCTAAAAAACAAAACAGAACAGAAAAGAAACATACAGAATGAATCCATTAACTCAAAATAAAAGTAAATACCGTTTAATGAGACATTTGTGTCAGATAATATGTACACAGGTATACATATGAACATGTACCGGGTCACAGTGCACAATTTATTACTGTGGGTTGCTCAGAAATATAAGCCTATTTTTCATATCAGATTATGAAATTTGGAGGTATGAAATGGTGTTTTATCTGACTTTGTATTACCCATAGTGTTATGCAATAAAAAAAAATTTCAAATAATAAATATACAAAGTGTTCAATATATTAGTGTTCATTAATAAGAGGCCTTATTGTAGCTCAGTGGTACAGTACTTGACTAGCATATGCAAGGCCCTGGGTTTGGTCACCAGCACTGTAAAATATATACAAGCAAATAAATGAAAGAGAAAGTTTTATATAGGCATGTACCTATACTCCCAGCTAATCAAGGGACAACAGTGGGAAAATTACTTAGGCCCAGGAATTTGAGAGGAATTTTGGTAACATAGTGAGAATTCATTTCAAAACAAACAAAAGAATAAAATGTGTAATATTCAATAACCCCTGAATAAATGACAAGATTCTAGTTTGGCCTGGAATTCAACACAAAGCGGTAATATCCTTTCCACAAGACCTCTGTACCTTTCCCTAAAGTAACTTGAGGCAACTTGAAATATGATGACTACAATGTTATTAAAAAATACATGTTGGGGCTGGGGCTGGGACTCAGTGGTAGAGTGTTCACCTGGCACGCATGAGGCATTGGATTTGATCATCAGCACCACACAAAAATAAAATAAAGGTATTATGTCCATCTACAATTAAAAAATTACACACTAAAAAAAATTCATGTTGGAGCTGGGAACAGTGGTACATGCCTGTAATCCCAGTGGCTAGGGAGGCTGAGGCAGGAGTATTGTGTGAGTTCAAAGCCAGCCTCAGGAAAAAGCGAGGCATTAAGCAACTCAGTGAGACCCTATCTCTAAATAAAACACAAAATAGGGCTGGAGATGTGGCTCAGTGGTCGGGTGCCCCTGAGTTCAATCCCTGGTACCAAAAGAATATATATATATATATATATATATATATATATATATATATATATATATATATATATATATGTGTGTGTGTGTGTGTGTGTTGGCTGAGTGTGGCACATACCTGTAATCCCAGTGGCTCAGGAGGCTGAGGTGGGAGAAACACAGTTCAAACCCAGCCTCAGCAATTTAGGCCCTAAGCAAAAAAGTAAAAAGGCCTGGAGATGTGACTCAATGGTTAAGTGCCCCTGAGTTCAATCCCCAGTGCCTCAAATAAATAAATAAATATTCTGATGGGGAATAAAATGAGGAAAGTATGTTACGTGTATATATGAATATGTCACAATGTATCCCACTGTTATATAGAATTATAATACATCAATTAAAAAATAATTAGAAAGTACACATTGAAGCTAGACACTGTGGTGCATGCCTATATTCCCAGCTACTTGAGAGGTTGAGATAGAAAGATCCAAGTTCAGGACCAGGTCTAAGCAACCTAGTGAGATCCTATCTCAAAATAATAAGAGGGATTGAGGATCTAGATCAAAGATACGACATTTGCCTAGCACACACAAGGCCCTGTATTCAATTCCCAGTGCTGAAAAGAAGGAAAAAAAAACTATGTTGAAAAAATTTTCACTCCTTCACTCAAAATAAAATTGGTCAATGGCATACATAGGTTTCTGACCCCTGAAATGAAAAATAAAGTGATTAGTTTCTTATATGGACTATATTGGCCAACCCTACATTAGGCCCTAACATTAGGCTCTTTGAAAAACATCTGGATTAAAAAAAAAAAATTCAATCTCTAGGGTATCTCATTCTGTGTACACAAAAGAGTCGAGGCAAATTTTTTTTTATTTTTTATTCACTATAAGCAAGGCAGTATGCCATTAAAATAATTTGAATTATTTAATATTCTGAAATTATACTACTTTCATATATTAAAAAATGTTTGCCACTTTTTACAGTATTACATAAAATAAGCTACTGAAGTCCCCAGTACATTTTGTCATTAGCTCTGACTAGAAAAAGTAACATCAAACAGATGCTAAGACTGCTTACTTTACCATTTTCCAATATATTGGGAAACTAACGGAACTAAAGCATAGATACAAAATTTCAGGTATTTAAATTTTCAATAATCATAATCTCAAGCATGGAAAGAGACTGCAAAAACCTTCTTCTTCCATTCTCACTTCTTACCAGGAAGACATTTATGTGGGGAATACAAAGGTGTGTCTCTGTGCTTTTCTGAGTGTTTATGAATGTATCTGGAAACAGTTCAATGGTTCTATCACCTTTGTTTTCCTAAACTGGGATAAAGACCAGTCGTACTTAGTTATACCAAGCAATCTGTAAAAATGAGAACCATAAGCAAACAGCAAAAATCTTACAGATTTATACAAGAAAGATAAGCAATTGAGATAGAGTTTCTCAAGACCAGGATTTTATCTTTTATTCTTTTAGGTTTTTCTGAAAACCACTTGGAATACTACCTTTGTTAGTAAAATAATATGGATTAAGGACATAAATTGTCACAAACATTACTATCAAAAGAAGAGAATACAATAAAGTGATATACTCCTAAGTTATGACAAAAAAGAATATAAAACCACTATAATAATAACAATGTCAAGCATTTGAGGAAATAAATTCTATAATCTGGGTGTCTTGGAGGGAGGCATAAAGGTCAGAGAAAAAAAGAAGTGTAGGCTGTAGTCAGGGGCAGGCACTGGAGGTGTAACCAAGAAGATATGGTCAAAGGACAGGAGTGTGTCCCCTTTCTCTGCTCCTACCAGCCCCGTAAAAGAAGCCATATCAAGTGAGGGCTACTTCTCTTCTTTCTCAGGGAAGTAGGAGTCTACTAGAAAGGAACCACTGGAAAATTTCCTTGTTGATCCTATCTCACACACCTCATTTCCCAGGGACCCAGAACTTCCCATAGAACCCCAGGTGGCACTAGCACACTGCAGTAGAAGAAATCCAGCTGGGTGAGGATGGTCCTCCATTCCTGTCCACATCCCAAAACAATCACAGATCAGAGTCTAAATACAGGGTCCAAAATCCATGGTTTGGTGATTAGCTACTAGTTCTATATTGCATTAAACTTCTAATTACCATGTGTGCCTTACACATACTTTTCCACTCATGTCATCTCCTGTTTCAAGCCCAATATAACTTAAAATTCAGATTCTTTGCCATACCATCCGAACCCTTTTCTGACTACATCTCCTGTCACTTTCTACCTCAGCTTTTAGTCTACAGCCACATCAGTCTCAATGTCTCAAACACATCCAGCTATTCTTGCCTCAGGGCTTTTACACAAGCTCAGACTGGAACACTCAGACCTCAGGTGTCCAAGGTTGGCACTGTTACTAAGAATTCAGCTCTGGGTTGGGGTTGTGTTCAGTGGTAGAGTGCTTGCCTAGCATGTGTGCGGCACTGGGTTCAATTCTCAGCACCACATATAAATAAATAATAACACAAAGGTCTATTGACAACTAAAAAACTATTTTAAAAAAAAGAATTCAGCTTTAATTTCACCTACTTGGAGAGATCCTCCCTAAATTTCCAGTCTGGGAGCTGGGGTTGTGGCTCAGCGGTAGAGTGCTCACCTCACAAATGCGAGACCCTGGGTTCAATCCTCAGCACCACATAAAAAATAAATAAATAAAATAAAGGTATTGTGTCCAACTACAACTAAAAAATAAATATTAAAAAAAAATTCCAGGGGGCTGGGGATGTGGCTCAAGCGGTAGCGCGCTCGCCTGGAGTGCGTGCGGCCCAGGTTCGATCTTCAGCACCACATACAAATAAAGATGTTGTGTCCGCCGAAAACTAAAAAAATAAATAAATATTAAAATTTTTTTCTCTCTCTCTCTCTTAAAAAAAAAAAAAATTCCAGTCTGAATACAGTTTGGGTTTTTTTTGATTCTGGGGATTGAAGGGCCTCTTGCATGTTAATCATGTGCTCTACCACAGCCCCTAACTTCCCAATCTGAAATAGTCACAGTGCATTATTCTATTCTAATTCTCTCCAAAACAATAGTCAATACTTGATAAGTCTTATTTGATGTTCATTTATTTAATATTTTGTCTCAAACTATTGTATGTAAATTCCATAAGAGAACAGGTTATAATATCTGTTTTGTTCACAGCTGTTAGAACAAATCTGTTTTATTTAACAAAAAAAAATTCTACAAATGTTTTCATTTATCAATTTCATGTAGTACAAGCTAACATACTGTCAGGAACTGCATAATGACATTTGGTCAATGATAGGCCACATGTATGATGGTCCCATAAGGTTATTACATGACCTAGTAAAGTCCAAGTCATCCTAGTTTGTGCAGATACTTTATGGTAGTCACTTGTTGAAACCATCTAACAATGCATTTCTGAGAATGCATCCCTAACCTTACACGACATGACTGTACTTGAAACTCCCAGTCAACTACCTGATACAGTCAGCACTTAAAACTTAGTAGACAGGAGCTGAGGTTGTGGCTTAGTGGTAGAGCACTTGCCTAGCAAGTGCAGGGCACTAGGTTGGATCCTGAGCACCACATAAAAATAAAATAAAGGTACTATGTCCAACTACAACTAAAACAAAATATTTAAAATAAAAAACTTAGTAGACAAATACTACACTATCTCACTTATATGAGGAATTTAATAAAGTTGAATACACAGAAGTAGAGAAAATTATGGTCACCAGAGGTTGAAGGTGGTGATGGGGGAAAGAATGAAGAATTACTGATCAATGGGTGCAAAGTTTCAGATAAGTAAGAATAGGTTTTGAGATGGATTACACAGCAAGATGAGTACCATCAATAACAATGCATTTATATTTCAAAATAACTAAGAGAATAAATATCAAATGTTTCACCAATGACAGATGAGTTGAGGGATGTTAACTCAGCTTGGCATAATTATACATACACATATATGAAAATATAACACTGTAACCCATAAATGTATAAAATTATGATATCGATCAATTATAGTATTATTTAAAAATAAACTTTTTAAAATCAGTATAATGAATGAATGTCACAGAAGTTCATTTATATATTTATCTCCAAGAGGGCAGGGCAGTTATCTAGCAGAGGATTAGGTTCATTTAGACCCTATTGATGAAATAACTAAATAGACAAAAGTTGGGAAGGGGATGTAGTGTTCAAGCACTTGACTAACATGTTTGAGGCCCTGGGCTCAATTCCCAGCACTAAATAAATAAGTAATAAAGCAACCCCCCCTACTTTTAATACTGGGAATTGAACCCATGGGTGATTTACCATTAAGGTACATCCCAGTCCTTTTTATTTTTTTGAGACAGGGTCTCATTAAGTTGCTCAGGCTGGCCTTAAACATTTGATCCTCCTGCCTCAGCCTCCTGAGTTGCTGCGATTATAGGCATGCACCATCATACCCAGTTAATGATACAATTTTTAAAAAATAAAATAAAATTTTTAGCTGGGTGTTGTGAGTGCACACTTGTAATCCCAGCTATTTGGGAGGCTGAGGCAAGAAGATCACAAGTTCAAGGCCAGCATGGCAACTTAGTGAGACCTTGTCTCAAAATAAAAAATTTTAAAAAGCTGGGGGTATAGCTCAGTGTCAGAGCAACCCTGGGTTCACCCCTAGTACTGCAATTGATCAATCAATACATGAATATAAAATAATAGAGAAAGGTAAACAGTCCAAATAAAATTAAATTCTAAATTGGTAAATGCAAAAATTGTTAAATTTCCACATTTTCACATAAAGATAGCAGCTCTTTCACATTACAAGTAGAAACAAATGCCCAAATTTTATGAAAAACAGTACATATTCATTAAAAATAAAACCAAGCAATTACTTTTCTCAAGTATAATTTATTCACAGGTAGTACTTGGGCACCTCCTATGTGCCAGGTGCTATGCTGGAATAGTGCCATTTCCATAAAATAATGACTTTATTTATCCATCTATCTATTTATTTATTTACTTAACTATTTATTTATCTTTGTATAATGTAGTTTAAGAATTATATGTAAAATGAAAAGTGAGAAAATTACATTTTACCATAGTACCTGTTTTAATATGAAGTGGAGGAAGAACATTCACACTGTGAGGAGGAAAAATACAAAGCAGCTGATTGGTGAAGTAGGCAGCCATGAAACGAGCCATGGCCTGGATGACTCTTAGTGCAGCCTCAGGATAGACACATCCAGACACCACAGACTCACAGCCAGACTGGTTCAGGTCTAAGGAATACAGAAAATGCCAAAAAGTAGTAATATTTAAGTTCATTTTAAAAGAAAAAAAGTATAATTAAAATTTTTCTGAAATGAGCACCCATGGCCTATACAAGGTAAATTATAATAGGTGTCCACACTTTTGAATAAGAACAAAATGATTATTCATGATGATAAGCAAATATACTTACAACTATACACAACTTTCATCATTTTATTTTTAAAATGGAGAAATTTCTATAAAATAATCTAAGATGGACTTGTAAATTTAGCACCTCATTATTTACTTTCCCTTTTTCCTCTCTTTTGTGTCTTTTGTTTGTTTGGTCTTTGTTTTTTAATGACATGAGTAGGGCTCCCTATGAAGATTAAAAAGCATCAAGTTAGGGGCTCACTGCCTTTTTTTCTATAACATTGGGTCTGGGAGATACACTCCCATTAGTCATACATAATGCCTATATACAAGTATAAAGGCTTACTAGGATAAGACTCTTTTTGTAGCAAAAAGAATGTAGAGGAAAAAGAATAGAAGGGAGATGGTGGTGATAGAGGGCAGTTACATCAAATTTCTGGAGCCTAGTTGGAGGTAACTTAGTGGTACAATACATACTCGATAAAGCACAGGGAGTTTCAATACCTGGCACAAAAGAGAAAAAAAAAAGAGAGAGAGAGAAAAGGTAATTCTGAATCTAGCAGAATTATGTTAATAATGGCAGCCTTAGGCAATAGAAATTAAATAATACACAATGACTTAATAAGGCAGGTGTGAAAAAGAGTTAATGTAACAGGCCTCACAGCCTGAAACACCCTTGGGTGGCACCTGGAAGCTTAGATTTTGGAAGGATTTTCAGTATGCTAAGAGTAGCTTACTGGGCATACACTGTAAAAACAATGTGGTTTTGCTGAACACCTGTTTTCCCTCTGAGAGTATTGAATACTGATGTGTGCCACATAAGACAGGAGCTATGTGACCAGCCCTTGTTGAAACCCTGAGCAGAATCTCTAATGAGCCCTTATAGATAACATCTCACATGTGTTGTCACACTTCTCACTGAGGGAATCAGACACATCTTGTGTCACTCCACCTGAAGGAATCTTGGAAGCAAATGTCAGGTTTTCTCCAGGTCTCACTCTAGGTGTCATTTCCCCTTCTGATTTGGCTCTGAATCCTTTCACTGTATAAATCATAGCTATGAGCATAACTGTCTACTAAGTGCTGTGAGTCCTCCAATGAATCATCAAATCTGGGAGCAGTCGTAAGGACCCCCAACCCAGTAAGTATATACTTACTATATTTTATTTTATTTGTTTTTTTAATTTTTTAATTTATTTTTTAGTTGTAGTTGGACGCACGCAATACCTTTATTTTACTTATTTATTTTTATGTGGTGCTGAGGATCGAACCCAGGGCCTCACACATGCTAGGTGAGCACTCTACCACTGAACCACAACCCCAGCCCTGATTACTATATTTTAAAGAAGCATCATTTAAAAATGAAACAGCTGGGCCGGATGGTGCACGCCTGTAATCCCAGTGGCTCAGGAGGCTGAGACAGGAGGATCATAAATTGAAAGCCAGCATCAGCAATGGCAAGGCCCTAAGCAACTCAGTAAAATACAAAAAAATGCTGGGAATGTGGCTCAGTGGTTGAATGTCCTGAGTTTAATCCCTGGAACCAAAGAAAATAATAATAATAATAATAATAAAACAAATGAACTACTGAAGCTAAATCATATAAAGACAACTGATGAAGAAAATGAAGATCATCCAATCATTTAAAAAGCTGGGTGCAATGGTGCATGCCTATAATCCCAGCAACTCACAGGATGAGGAAGGAGGGGCTGGGGCTGTAGCTCAGTGGTAGAGTGCTTGCCTCGCACATGTGAGACTCTGGGTTCCAGCCTCAGCACCACATAAAAAACAAATAAATAAACAAAGATATTGTGTGTACATCTACAACTAAAAAAAATATTAAAAAAAAAAAAGTGAGGAAGGAGGATCACAAGTTCAAGGCCAGCCTCAGAAACTTAGTGAGGCCCTAAGCAACTCTGTGAGACCCTATATGAGAATTTTTTAAAAAATTAAAAAGGGGGGCTGGAGTTTTGGCTCAGTGGTAGAGCACTTGCCTGGCATGTGTGAGGCCTGGGTTAGATCCTCAGCACCACATATAAATAAATAAAATAAAATATCCATTAAAAAATAATTAAAAATGGCTGGAGATGTAGCTCAGAGATAAAGTACTACTGGGTTCTATTCCCAATACCAGAAAAAAAAAGTCATACACAAAAGTCTCATTCATACACAGCCAGTCAACCTTTCTAGAAGGCAACTTGACAACAGAAACAGAAAATCTTCAATTGTGACTACCCGATTCCTAAAGAAATTATAGTGTTCACAAAGATTTACGTACACTAAAGCATTCTTTAAAACAGTAAATGTGTGGCAAAAGCTTAAAATGTACAATAATGGGAAAATACACACACACACACACACACACACACACACACACTGAAAGGCCCTAAACAAAAAGGTAATACACTGTAATTTTCTTTATATTTTTTTTCATATTTTCAAAATTGTCTAAAATGAATGTCATAATAAACACAATTTTAAAAAAATATTTTTTAGTTATAGATGGACATAATACCTTTATTTATTTATCTTTATGTGGTACTGAGGATCAAACCCAGGGCCTCACACATGCTAGGCGAGCACTCTACCACTGAGCCACAACCCCAACCCTAAATACTAAAATTTAAAAAGATATGGGGTTGTTGGTATAGCTCAATAATGGAGCACTTGCCTATCATGTGTAAGGTCATATGTTTGATCTACAGCACTGCAAATAATAATAACAACAATAATAATAAGTATATACATAAAAACATAAGGTTTCCATATTAAAAATAATATGAACTCTACTTAGAAAGACCCGATCTATTTAGAAAGTTCTGCCACTTTGGGCCTTTCAGGCACATTCATGTGTGTGTGGTATATAGCTAACAGCTGATTACCCTTTAATCATTATAAATACATTAAGTGTTCATTCATATATATTTTCCCCTATGCTTTCTGTTTAATTTAAATATATGGCTTTGAAAAAACACAATCCAGATACTCTACAGTCTCTTACACAAATTAAAGAATACTCAGAATGCCTCAGAAAGTGATTACATGACGTTCTAAACCACTTTCAGCAACATTTAAAGAAAATATAAACATATTAAGGAAAAATACTGGATACCTGATATTGTATCTAATAAATGGGGTATGAGAGAATATTTATATCAGTTCATCAGGCAATTATTATTATAATTGTGGGGATCTTACAATTAAAAATGAACAAAACAAAAAACTCAGTACGATCCTTGTTACTGAGAAACTGACAGTCCAAAATATAACATAACTTATTCAATGTTGAGGCAGGAGAGCTGACATTTATGTATAAGCAATGTCTTATAGAATCCCCTAAATATGAATTAACAAGATTAAATATATTGTTTTTAAAAGCATACCTGAACAATCTTCATTTTCTTTAATAGGTAGTTGGGACCATCTCAGTATTTCTCTTACTAGCTGATCACATAATCCTTGAGCATCATTTAAATTATAGCTATAAAGGTAGCAGTATAATAGAGAGAGATAATAACGTATCTGAAAAAAACAGGTCCTTCTTCCTCCTGAAACAGGAAAGAATTAAGCTTACCTTAAAAGCAAATTAACAAGAGAATGCTCTTTGTCTAGTGCTAGGCAAACAGAAGGATACAACTTGTGAAAATTCATCAAGCTGCACACTTGTAATGTATATACCCTTCAGTATCTGGTTTTTGGTCTTTCTGGGTTTTGTTGTTTGTTTTAGTGGTACTGGGGATTGAATCCAGGGGAGCTCTACCACTGAGCTACAATTCCTGTCCTTTTTATTTTTTGAAACAGGGCATTGCTAAATTGCTGAGGCTGGCTTCAAATTTGTGATAACTCCTACCTCAGACTTCTGAGTAGCTGGGATAACACGTGTGCATAGTTTCAGAAAAATAACTTTTCAGTTTCATACTTCAATACTTCAGTTTTAAACTTTAATAAAAGATTTTTTTAATAACAGGTAAGCAATACTTCATCTTTTTTCAGTTTTACTTTCTTTCATTAAGCCCTAGAATGACTAAGATTTTTTCCAAAGAGAGATGCAAATTCTCATCATCTCAGAACTCAGGTCCACAAATGACTTCTACATCAGGTACCCAGAGTATGGAATAGAAGGAAACATGTCACAATACCCCCAAAGAGCCATTCATATATCCAAGAGATAGTTAAAGAGACTTTGTAAAGGAGAAGAAACAATAAGAATAACATAGAACATGGATGTGATGGCTAGAACTCCAACAGCCATTTATTCCATGTAATGGTCTTAAAATTGGAAATAATGCACCAAGGATAATAGAACAGAAAAACCAAAGGAGTCTGGGTTCTTTTTTTGTTTGTTTTGGGGAGGAAAGGTTACTAGGAATTAGATCCAGTGGTGCTTTACCACTGAGTTACATCCCTAGGCCTTTTTATTTTTTATTTTTGAGACAGGGTCTCACTAAGTTGATTAGGGCCTTGCTAAATTGCTGAGGCTAGCCTCAAACTTGTGATCCTCCTGCCGCAACCTGGATTACAGGTGTGTGCCAAAATGCCTAAAAAGGAACCTGTGTTCTTTTCTTCTTTACCAAAGATTGAACCTGGGGTACTTAACCACTGAGCCATATCCCCAACCCTTTTTTATATTTTATTTAGAGACAGGGTCTCACTAAGTTGCTGAGGCTTTTTTTGAACTTGTAATCCTCCTGCCACAGCCTCCTGAGCTGCTGAATTACAGATATATGCCATAGAGCCCAGCGAGCCTGGGTTCTTAATGATACCCTGGGAACAGCAAATTAGCCCCATCTGCCAAATTCTGGCTTACTTTCATAAGAAAGTAGCCAGGCATGGTGACACCCACTTTAGTCCCAATTACTCAGGAGACTGAGGCAGAAGTATCACTTGAGCCTGGAAGTTCAAGGCTAACATAATGAAACTGTTTCAAAAAAAAAAAGAAAAGAAAAAGAATTTTCTTATGAAGCTCTGCCACTTTCTATATTACTAGTAGCCATCCCTAGTGGTTAAAAGTTATAATAAAATATTCACAATAGAACTCATAATGTATGATATGTCAAGGTCATTGTACTGTCATGTATAACTAATTAAAACAAATAAAAAATTTAAAACAAAAGAACTCATAATGAAAACTTTTTTTCATCCAGAACTGCCCATCTCTCTGAATGCTACCCTCCTTCATTCAACTGGAACTACATGAAATTTTTTCAAATGTACTGAATCACAAGTCCAGCTGATCAAACTTATTAAATATTTGTCAACTGTAACTTCCATTTCATTACCTTTGACATTGTTTTGGTTCATTTCACTAATTTCCCTGCTTCTAGGTAAAACCTACAATGTTACACCACAGTCCTACAACTGACCCTTCACAAGCTATCAAAGTGGCTTTTCTAAATGGCTTATACACATATCCTTTGATTTACCATAAGGTCACATCATGATTTGCCCTCAAATTTTCCCTCAAATTGCCCATATTTAACTTCCCATAAAACCATCCTCAGAAATATTCTGAGTCAAAAATGCACTTACAAGGGTTGGTGTGGCTCAGTGGTAGGGCATTTATCCAGCATGCATACGGCCCTGGGTTCAACCCTGAGTACTACAAATAAATAAATAAAATAATGCACTTATCCATCCAACCCATGGAACATCACAGCTTAGCAAAACAGTGCACCACAGAGCATCAGTTGTTTACCCTGTGATCACATAGCTGACTGGGAGCTGTGACTCACTGCCACTACCCAGCATAAGGAAGAGTGTATCTTATATACCATGTACTGCCAGCCCAGAAAATATCAAAATGCAAAGTCTGAAGTAAGGTTTCTACTGAAGGTATATTACTTTAAGGTCATTGTAAAGTTGAAAAATCTTGTTATAGTAGAACTTATCCATTCATTTGAACAGGTCCCTTTCCTACAAAAAAAAAAAAAGTCTTAACCATTCCGACTCCATAAAAGACCTTTCTCCACCATCAGTTCTCCATCTACCTCTCACTGTCTTATCACCAATATCACCTATGTGTCATATAATCTAGTCCTACTAAACTACTTGTGGTTTGTCAAACCGTCTTGGTTCCTAAGGTCTTTTTTTTTTTTTTTTTTTAGACTGCTATTTCCTCTGTTAAACCATCTCCACTGCCTTAACTGGCCAATTTATATTCAATTTTAAATATCAATCCCCCCAGTTTTTCTCCAGACTGTTTGTGCCCCAAACCCAGATGGTGTGAAATGTTCTTCTGTGCTCCCGGGACCTACCACACAACATAAAGAGAGAAGTTAAACGTGGGCAATTTGAGGGCAAATTTGTTTTTTATTTCAGTTATCCCTAGTCCCTTGTATAGTACTAGGCAGACAGCAGGCACAAATACATACTAATTAAGTGATGAATGAATACATGAGGCATACAAAGCCACAAGATCCAGAAAATAAATGTAATAATTGGCCCAGCTAGTATTGGTGGTATACACCTATAATCCCAGTGACTGGGGGAAGCTGAAGCAGGAGGAGTGCAAGTTCATGGCCAACCTAAGCAATTTAGCAAGGTCCTAAGCAACTTAATAAGATCCTGTTTCAAAAAATAATAATAATAATGGCAGGGGGTGTGGCTCAATGGTTAAGTGCCCAGGGTTCAATCCCCAGGTTCCCCGAAAAAAAGGTAATAATCGGCCCAATCTGACCATGTACTAGTTGCAATCAGGGCTAGCTCCAGGCTTACCAGCTGAGAACTTCTGTTATCTCAGCCACACTCTGAGCCCTATATCATAAAAGATGTTACCAGTTTCTAGAGTTGCTATATGTTTATCAGAAACTCCATGTAAATCATATTTAACCCAACAATATATTTAACCAACAGGACATTCTTATATAAGTTAAGGACAAGGAGGCTCAGTTCCAGGTTTCTCCAAGAAAGTGGCAAAATATTTGGTCTACAGTTTCCCATTTGGATATGTGTAGTACCTCTACACAACAACAAAAAATAAACATTATTTTATTCAGGATCTAAATCTCATTGGTCTCCATTAACAATCAACCACAGGTTTCAGCTCTAGCAACAAAAAAAACAGGACAAGAGACTTCCCAGAGGTCACTGAAAAGATTCCTAGTGGCACAAATTTCAAGACTAAAAATAATTTTAAATAAGTATTTCTGATAGTCAAGTTGACAAAACAGATGTTCTACCTGGGCATTAGGATACTGTGAGCACTTTGAATGCTGGAATTATTTCAGAGCTCTGCAGCAAATTAATACATATTCTCACCAATATTATGGCATGTATCATTTTTTAATACCCCCCTACCTGTCTCTTGGGTTTCTTCTAGAGCTTTCTTCCACAGTTGAATAGACTTTTCATATGATCCTATCAGAAAACATTCTTCACCTAAGAAGTTTTTAACCAATAATTAGTCATAGTTAATTATGTTAATTTATAAAAATTTATTGTTCAAAAATTCAATACATCTCAGCCAGAAAATATTTTGAACAACAAATAAATTGCAGCCAATTAAAAAACCAAAGCCCAGTTAATTATTTCACTCATTTACAGAGCTAGATATTCTTTAAAAGACACTGACCATGGATTGATGTAAGTTCTAAGGCCTGGTTCAAGTGATCTCCAGCAGTCTGTAAATTAGCCTGTATATGACATAACAAGGATTTGACAGTAGATGCTTCATTTGCTATATTTTCAATTAACTGTCTGTCATCTTCAGGAATTCTTCGACTTAACTGTGCTTGATACCATAAAGTTTTTTTGTACAATATTCTCCAGAGAGCAATCAATCTGCACATAAAATTAGGTAATCATCAAAACCAAGTTTCAAACTAGTAATGAGTTTAGCTCCCTCATCTTATTTTTCTACCTGTATTCTTCACTGCTATAACATATATTGATCTGACTTAAATACATTATGATTAAAAATGCATAATACATATGAAAAAAATCTTAACAAAATTTTATGTGTCTTTGGTCACTTTTTTAATAGTACTTAACTAAGTCCAAAAAAAAAAAAAAAAGGAGTGTGCTATATGACATTTGACATAAATCCTAAAATATTTTTTGATAGGCAAATAAAATTATATATATTTATCAGGTATAACAAGATGTTTTTATGTACATAATAAATTTTATATGTGTGTGTGGTGCTGGGATTGAACCCAGGGCCTTGTGCATGTGAGGCAAGTACTCTACCAACTGAGCTATATCCTAAGCCCTAAAAATATTTTGGAATTAGTACTAATAGTTTCACAATCTTATATGAAAAACCACTGAGCAGTATACTTTAAAATAATAAATTTTACAGTTTGGAAAATCTAATGGTATTTTAATAATAAAGTAGATAATTATACCTGTGACTCGGTTGTTGAACAAGATTTGTTACTTGAGGATGAATCTTGAAAGATGACTTCCAAGACCAGTTTTCCTGAGAACTACTGTCTTGAAACATTTGAAAAATAGATACCACCAATGAGTCTTGATCTGTTGTTCTACTTCCATCAGCTGATGCTGAAATAACTTCAGGTTGAAGCTGATATACGCCATTTAAATTGTCAGCTACCATTCTAAGTAAATAAAAGCAGGCAAAAAGTTTCTCTGAGAGTAAGTGACCCTTTTGTTGCTGAGTCAGCAAAAGCTTTATAGTATTTGAGGTCAGTTTTATCAAATGTCTCACGTCTTGCCTATATCTCATATCCCAATACTGGGTGGATAAACACTGATGAAAAAGCTGGAAGATACAAAGTACCCATGAATTATGTTTTGGGATCTTGCTTAAAAAAATACTAAGTTTTGGGAAAGGACACTTTACAAACTGAAGAATGTAGAAAAAATGGGTGATACAAACTACTGTATAATTTAACATTAAACTTTTTTCTATCACATTTTTTGAAATTCCTACAGTCCATGCTGCAAGAAGATTTTTCTGAATAGAATGCAGTTCTGTAATGGTTTTGTCTGTCTCCTTAATATCATCCTTTGCATGTATTGTATCAAACATAGATGCAAATTCCAATCTTCCCTCCTTGGCACTGATAAACAGAGGATCACTTTTTTGGCTCCAAAAAGGAAATAAGGTGTTTGGAAAGTATTTGCCTTCATTAGTTTCTTCTGCTTCAAAGTCCTAAACATAAAGGAAAAGATTACACTTAATACCATTTAAATCTTCATAAGTAGAATCACTGTGATATTCTCAAATTTCTCTTCCCTGTAACAAGTGAAAAACAAAATGTGTTTCCTGGAATATGGTCAGGATGTAATTGTTCAAAGTACCTGAAAATCTGTTTTTTCATTTAACTTTATTGTTTCTTCTGTTCGCAAAAACTTGGGGACAGTAGAATCAGCTGAACTTTCATTTCCTTGCTGTTTTAACAGGCTAGACCTTAGGGAATCCAGTGATTGCAAGTTCAGTCCTTTGCCTTTTGGCTATAGATGAAAAGAGAAAAGATTTCCAAGAACAAAATTTATATTTATTCTTTTATAAGCAATTAAAAATTCTCTGGTTGACTGTACATAAAGAACATTACTGTTAGTATAGTTTCAACTTCAAAAAGAAGGCAACATTACCAATAATACCAAAAAGCACTATACCTTAGATAACATCACACTTTGGTATGTTTTCTCAAGCCTCTGGGTTGAATCAAGTAGAAGTGATCTCATGAGCACTGAAGGAGACAGGTTATCAAGAAATCGAAGAGTTGTGATCATGTATCCATCAGAAATAATGAAGTAGGGTAACCGTGAATGTGCTTTTATAGAAAACCTCTGTCTCATAGGGTCACTATCAGAAGCTGATGAATCTACAGAATTATTTGAATCTTGAAATGTAAAGTGCTGTGGTCTAGCAAACAAACATTAGAATTCAAGAATCAGTAAGAGAAGATCTTTTAAAACAACTATATTATTCCAAAGAAAAAGCAAAATAACAAAAATTACATAATGATAAGAAAGCAAATAGATGAAAAACACATTAAAATATTAAATGTATACATATCTGTGAAGAAAATATAACATAGTGATTAAACACTATTAAAAGTTTTTAATTTTTCCCCTGGAATTGTGCCATTTACTGTTTTGTTTTTAACAAAATACAATTTATTTCAGAAAAGAATAAAGGTAGTTTATTTTTATTACTAAAGAAAGTTAAATAGTTAACATTCTTTTATAATATATTTAAATATACTTTTAGGGATATAATTAACAGTTCTTAGTATACTTGTTATTAAAGAGGGGTAAGAAAAAGAAACTCAGATGAATGTTTGGAAAGGATAATGATGAGTAAAATTTTATCATCTTTAAATTTGAGTGAATTTCCACTTAAATATACATATATATTGATTTAATGGTATTCCTGGTTCTAATTATTTAATATCACTGCTTATTAAGTTTGAGACTTTATAAAGGAAGTGGGCCAGAGTTGTGGCTCAGTAGTAGAGCGCTTGCCCAGCACCTGTGAGGCACTGAGTTTGATCCCCAGCATCACATAAAAATAAACAAATAAACTGATAAGAACATAAAAATAAAACAAAATGTTGTGTCTACCAAAAACTGAAAAATGAATATTAAAAAATTTTTAAAATAAACAAATAAAATGAAGGTATTGTGTCCATCTACATCTCTCTCTCTCTCTCTCTCTCTCTCTCTCTATATATATATATATATATATATATATATATATACATATGTAAAGGGAGATAAATTTATGGTACTTTTTGTCTTGTTAGAAAATTAATCAGATTTCTTAACCAGCTTTTTTATTAGCCAAATGGCCAACAATAGGATACTGGTTAACTGTAGTGTGCACACACCACAGAAATCTATAGAACCATTAGAAATAATATCTAAAATGGAAAAATATGTAAGAGATGCTATCAAACAGCAAAGTAGTAAAGAGCATATATCATATAGTTTATCTTGTGTTAAAAAAGAAATTAACATTGTTATTATTATAAATGCTACATATATATTTTTTAAAATTTGGATGACAACATACTAAAATGTTAATTGTTCCTCAAGGAATAGAATTATAGGAGTGTATCATTTTATACACTTTTCTAATTTCAAAATAATGAATACCTCTATACTTTAAATGAGAACCTCACTTAGTGATTTATAATTATGTAACTATATCATCTTACTGCACTTCCTCATCTTCAATTCACAAGGGAAAAAAAATGAGATTTAAAGAACAACTGAACAATACAATGAAGTAGAAAACCAACATCTGAATCTTGATCTATCTGGCTCCAAAGCCAAACTACCACCTCATTTCACAATTAAAATTTTAAAACATGGCTAAATTCTAAAGTCTTTTATCCATTACCAACAATTTCCACCCTTTGGGTAGAAGTGCAATCCATGTATAGTTAATTTTGAGTTATTAACTTATCTATATGCTATTCTTTCACAACAATAAAAGTCATATCAGACTTTTATTATCTTTTATATAAAAACAGATTTTTAGTGCTATTGCATATTTAAATAACTTATACTCACATAGTCACAATGTCAAATTTTCACCACGATTAAGCCACAAAAAGAAATAGAAGAAAACTATAAATAAGAAACAGATATTGAGATGACAAACTCAAAGAAAGAAAAAGACAAATTGAAGATGAAATTATTTTTGAAAATACACAGTAAAAGTAATACCAAAAGAGAAAAACTTCTGAAAATAAAACAACTCAAATGTCTCACCTATATGTTATTAGTGGATGAAGAGGAATAAATTCTGCTGGCCCAAATTCAATAGAGCAACCAAATGTAATTAATGTTAGCAATTCACCTTGGCAGGTCAATAACAGCAGGGAACCACGTTTTAACACACAAGCCAGGAAAAGACTATCATGTGTCCAGCTGACATCACCTACCCAATAGGACCTAGAAAGAACATGGCACATCATGTTTAGATAGGACTTTCTACAATGTATTCAACAGTTTATAATGGGCTGTATCGTATAGGAGTGAGATATTTCAAAACACGAGAGTTAAGAAATTGATAGAAAGCAACTGTCACAGCTACTTCATGAATTTTACTTCCTAGAAAAAAGAGCTTGCTCATAGACATCTACTGCAACACTATCCCAACTAGAAATTTATTAAGATTCATAAGCAATTTAAAAATGGAAATACTCCCTGGAGTGAGATGTTTAGTCACATTTTATTTAGAATGAATTTTCTAATGGAGTCTACAACCAAGATCTATGGACAGATTTCAAGGCTGTGCCTGTCCTGCAGCTTGCTAGAGTGCTCAACAGCAGAACCTGTCTCCTCCCAAAGGTGTTACCATCACCACACTTTTAACTACCTGATAATGTAAATGTTTCACAAGAACAAAAAGCAGCTCTGCCTCATGAAAATGATGGACAACTAACTCAAACCGACCACTGACCTGAGATTAGTGATACTTCTGGGAAGGAACTGTTGGAGAAGGAAAGAAAATGAAGAAGGAGGATAGGGTGACCAGAAAATTCAGAAATAGCACAGACAAGTGTTAAGAAAAGAAAGTCAGGAGCTCTAGGAGAAAATCTTCATACTCTATAATCCTACATATGTCCTATTGGTAGCTCATGTGACATCCAAAGTAGCCAACAATGTTGCGGCAACACAGGATGCAACCGTTCAGGAGGTAATATGCCTCAGAGAATAATGATCTACTCAGCCCAAGCTTCTTCATTTCAGCCCCTCCAATTACACCCAATACTGCTCTACCTATGTATGATCCCATTCCTTCTAGGAGGACATAGAAAACAATGAAAGAGAAAAGATACATTCATGAATCTTCTACTCCCACCAGATCCTTCTGAAAAATTATTAAGGCTTTCCTTATATAAAGCAACTTTAAGAATTTATCAAGCACAAATGCTTAAAGAAGTTGTAGCCCCTGTCTAAATGATACCTATGGAATTATTAGTGTTCAACTTCTTAAGCTGTTGGAAAAGAAAATGAAAGTACTACTGAGAAAAATAATCAGAATCTGTACCTGACAAGTGTAGCTGGAACCACAGGATTCTTATTACTACATCCTTTAAGGCTACCACAGAGAGTAACAAAATTCACTGTGTTTATAAATAATACCTGAGTTGCCTAGAAGGAAAACAATACCACAAAAACATTATAATTATTTTACTGTAATCATTATTTACAACTCTGGAGACAAAGATCTGTCATTATTATAAACCATCTAGGAACTCTTTCCAATTGATAAGACAGTACTGACCCCCTACAATTCCTTGCTCTTTTCTATTCCACCTTAAGAACATCACAGTTACTGTTCTACTCTTCTTTCTTCCTTTTCCCTAACCCTCTTTTCACTTCTAAAGAAAAACTTCTGAAAATTATGGCAGCTAACTTAAATAACCGTACCAATCCAAATGGCAAGCTGCATTAGAAAACATCAATTTAGGACTGAGTTTAGGGTGTAACTCAGTGGAAGTGTGCTTCCTTAGCACATGTGTGGCACTGTATTCAATTCTGGGGGAGCAGAGGGAGGGATAACACCAATTTAAAGAACATTGAGTAATAGGAAAAAAAAACTGTCATGAAGGAAAATAAGCCTCAAAGCTGGAGTAAATTCTTTCATAGAGTATCTTCCAACACAGATTAGATTTACTGACCTTTGGGTCTGTCTGATTAAGAGTTACTGCTAGGGTGAGGCCATCTCTTGAAAATGCAGAAATTAGTGCTCCTCTTGACTTTATGGATTCACATGTGGGAATCAGACTACTCAGAAGACAATCCTGTTGTGCCCAATGAACATGGTAGGGCAATGACCTAAGAAAGTAATAAATAATTGAACACAGGAAGCATAGCAACACTTTAGAGGGGTTGTTTGTTTTTGAGACGGATTTTCACTATACTGCCCAAGATGGGCTTAAATCCCTAAGTTCAAGAGATACCCCTAAACCAGAATCCCGAGTACCTTGGACTAAAGATTTGTGTCACATACCCAACTTGTGTAGTAACTGTAAAACTGATATACATAGTTCATTACAAAAAATTATAGGGTTGGGTTGTGTTGTGGCTCAGCAGTAGAGCACTTGCCTAGCACATGCGAGGTGCTGGGTTCGATCTGCAGCACCACATAAAAATAAATGAATAAAATAAAGGTATTTTGTCCAACTATGAATTTAAAAAAAAGTATAGAGTCCACTTAAATCCCTAAAAGTGCGCAATTAGGCCTCTTAGAGATGGAGAAGAAAGGGATGGAAAAAGGAAGAGGAAGGAAGAGGGAAGAGGGAGGAGGAAGGAGAAAGAGGAGGACAAAGGAGAAGGAGAAAGATAAGTTATTTTATCCAGGGCACAAAAGATTAGCTATCAGTCAATTAAACATGTTCAATATCAGAGTTTGTTAACAGAGCCAGGTTTCACAGTCAATCCTAAATACATCTACTTCAATTAAATGTTTAGATAATCACATTTTTACATCATAGCAAACGTTTTCACAAGGATTAAAGAAGTTAAAAAGGAAATTTTTTGGATACTGTTAATGTTCTACATTTCATCTGAGTAATAATTACATAGATGTATATATTTGTCAAAGTCTATATTGTTGTACACTTAAGATTTATTGATTGGGGCTGGAATTGTGACTCAGTGACTGAGCTTGCCTCGTACATGTGAGGCCCTGGGTTCCATCCTCAGCATCATATAAAAAATAAATAAAAATTTAAAAATGCCCCCATTTGCTATTAAAAAAAATTATTGATTGAAAAAAAGGTTTTTCATTTCATGTAAAGTATCTTAATAAAATTTTAATAAAGTCCTATTGGCATAAAAATTTTTAACATTTTATTAAATCCTAGACCTTATGAGCTTCTAATGTATTTTTATATTTTATTGAACTTTTTAGAATAAAACTATTTTAATTAAAAAGCACTTGATGGGGGCTGGGATTGTGACTCCATGGTAGAGCGTTTGCCTAACATGTGTGAGTCACTGGGTTCGATTACAGCACCACATACAAATAAATAAATAAAATTAAAAAGTTCATAAACAACTAATAAAAATATTTAAAAAAAAAAAAGCACTTGAGCCAGGTGTGGTGGCATATGACTGTAATCTTAGTAGCTCTGGAGGATGAGGCAGGAAGATCATGAGTTCAATGCCAGTTTCAGCAACTTAGTGAGCCCCCGTCTCAAAATAAAAAATAAAAAAAGACTGGGATGTAGTTCAATGATTAAGCACACCTGGCTTCAATCCCTAGTTTCCTGCCCCCCCCCAAAAAAAAGCACTTGAGCATTTAAAATGCACAACAGTATATGTGACTTTCCATAATGTAGTTGTTCTTGTAGCTTTAAGACAAGGAAAACCACAGCATGGCTTGTCTTTTACATGTTCTCACTTTCAAAAAGATAAACAGAACAAAAAAATAAGAAAAACTTTAAAACATTTAGAAATGAAAGGTGGGAAAAAGGATTTGTGAAGCCTCAGAAACTGAAATTCACACTAACATTTACAAATCTTAATTGCATACAACCAAAAGATAATGATATTTTAATAGGGACAGAAAATAAGAAAGAAGCAAACATTTACCTCACCTTAAAGGGGTAAATACATTCTCATGCCACCGAATTGCTAGAAACGTTAACTTCAGGCATTCCCCAGAATAAAATGTAAATGAACACAGGCAGCAGTCACCAAATAACTGTAGATAAATTTAATATATTTTAGTATAAAATTAATATGAAAATAAATCAAGGTACAAAAAACATATTTCTCATCATAAATAAACAAATGAAAACTATTGGGACCCTGGTTATATTCTTTTTTTGTACCAGGGATTGAACCCAGGGGCACTTTATCACTGAGGTACATCATAGCATTTTTTAGTTTTATTGAGAGACAGGATCTTGCTAAATTGTTTTGAGCCTCACAAGTCACTGAGGCTGGCCTTAAATTTATAATCCTCCTGCCTCAGCCTCCCAAGTCCTTGGGATTACAGGTGTGTACTACCACACCTGGCAATATATTTTTATTCTTAACATTAAATTAAAAACTAAGTAATTTTTTTTTTTTTTTTTGGAGTCAGAGGCAGATCCCAAACGGGAATCAGGTGGGGACTAGGGGTGGAGAAGAGGTTTGGCATTGGGGATTGAATCCAGGGTCTTACACATGCTAAACATGTGCTTTACTACCGAGCAATAGTCCAGTCCAGTCCCTCAGGTTGCAGTTTATCTTCTCAAGAACTTCAATAAGGGGTAACAAAAAACTCTAAAGAAGAGGAACTAGCTCTGGTTTTTCTGTAGTACATGAGGATAATTACTGATTAAAATAACCTATGATAAACTTCAAAATGAGAGTATGAAATTCACAACACATAAAAAAATATTCATTTTGGGGGCAGTGGTTATAGCTCAGGGGTAGAGCACTTGCCTAGTATATGTGAGGCATTGGGTTCAATTCTTATCCTCGCATATAAATACATAAATAAACTAAAGGTCCATCAACAAATTTTAAAAAAATTCTTTTAATTTAATTTTTTAGTTATAGATGGACACAATATCTTTATTTTGTTTGTTTATTTTTATATGGTGCTGAGGATCAAACCCAATGCCTCACATGTGCAGGGCAAGCACTCTGTCACTGAGCCACACCCCCAGCCCTCCCAAAAAAACCAAAAAATATTTATTTTTGAACACATAAATACTTATTAAGTTTATTTATTGCATAATATATACATGTATCAAATTACCATAATTTACCCCCATAAAATGCACAAATAGTATGTATCATTTTTTTCCAATTTTTAAAAATTAAACACTGCCATTTATTGTGATTATAAGTCAAAAGTTTTTCTTTTTTTGGGGGGGGCGGAGGGCAGTGCTGGGGATTGAACTCAGGGTCTTATACATGTTCTATAAGTAGTCAATTCTTAAATGGCTATTTTTCTCTTTTTTACTACTTTTAAATTATTTATATTACAGCATCACCCCAGTTAGCAGTGGCAATAAAACTTCAAAATGCAATTTCTAATACACATTAGATGAGATGTTAAGCCACACATGCAGAGTACCACACAGCTATATTAAATGTTTTATTTTTAGTTAATAAATCTGTTGTTTCCTGAGTATTAAAAGGTTTATTTAATACCACCAATTCTAGCTTGACAAATTACAAAACAAGTTGTATTTTAAATTAGGGGGGAAAAGTTCTCATTTCTAATAAACACTTGTTTATATGTGATTCAAGAAGTATATCTTATCCATACAATAATTTCACAACATCTATGATAATTGATTAGAGACGGACAACTATATCATCACACCCTCCACTAAATAGCTTCTCAGACAGGGTCTGTTCCTAGAGCCTGAGATCTCAACTCCTGCCACATCGTCTGCTTTGGATTTTACCTCATTTTCTACAAAAACAGCATTCACTACAGCTTCTTTATCATCAGTGGAAGGCAAAAGAACTGCTTCTTCAGGTATGATCTGGGACCACTGACCCACCAATGCGAGGCTTTTTGAAGATACAATATTCTTTAATTCCAAATATTCCCAAAGAAATACACATCCAGAAGGTGCTATAAGCAGAACTCTTTTTCCATTTCCAGAAACATACAAGTGTAGTCTTAAAGAGCTTCCTAATTAACAAATAAAACAAAACAAATCACCCAATTAAACCTCTAAGTCTAAATCTCCCAGACTTCTTATATGGCATTAGGAACCCACTTATTGCAGAATGTTAGGCATGCAGACTTTTCTTCAAGTTTTATCTATGTATCATAGATAAACATAGGTATCACAGAAAAACACTACCAAAAAATTTAAAAACATATATACAGAAAAATATATATGCACAAATGCACACAGAGATACATTTTCAAAATAATAGAAAAATGTTTCATCCTATTTTCCTTTTATTTCTCCCAGTTAAACCAACTTAACAAATAAAAAGTCCCCACCTACAGAGGCTTTTATCATTTCCTTAGGCTGTTCAGTTACTTGTAGAGTTTTCAAACAATCTTGATCTTTGTTCCAAAGGAAAAGCTCCCCAGTGGTGAGTACCCCAGCCAACCAGGCATCTGCATTCAAAAGAAATGCAATTCTTAACCTAATGTATCTCTTAATATTGCTCTAAGTTTTTAAAAAACACAGTAAGTCTAGCCTTTTAAAAATATCTGTATTACTTAACCATTACTGGATGTTGTCAGGACAAAAACATTCTTCAACAAAGTCTGCAGACTAGGAATCTTCTTTGTTCTTCCTGACAGCAAATTAATCTCATTTATGAATTTACCATCCAAAAGAAAAACAGCTTCATTTTCCTAAGAGAAAAAAAAACATGTGAAGGATTAGGTGATTCCAAAAATTAATTCAACTTCTTATCTAATGTCTAAATAAATTATGCCAGAAGGGAAAACAAAATAACACTTAGGAAAGATTGTAGTTTATATCACAAATCATAAAATAAACACTAAGGTTGCTATTCTATAGTAATTTAAAGATTTTTTATTCCATTTTAAAACTCTTATGGGCTGGGGGTGTGGCTCAGTGGTAGAGCTCTTCCCTAGCATGCATGAGGCCCTGGGTTCCATCCCCAACACTATAAAAAATAAGCAAGGTGGCCTAACAGCCACACTGAAATTTCTTTGAAATTTAACATTATAGGAGTATCTTCCAATTCTGCTAGCCAAAACTGTTTCCCACTGCTTAATCTCTTATCAGTTTTAAAAGTGGTATTGGTAAGTTTTTATATGATTTACTAGATTAACATGGATATGGCTTCAAAAATTCATAAACCCTTGACACAGATCATCTGTTGATTAGAACAAGTGAGCTGTTTATTTATTTACTTATTTTACTTTTTGATACAGAAGACTGATCCCAGGGACACTTTACCATTGAGCTACATCCCCAGACCTTTTTATTCTTTGACACTGGGTCTTGTTAACTTGCAGAAGTTGGTCTTGAACTTGTGATCCTCCTGCATCCGTCTCTCAAGTCACTGGGATCACAGGTGTGCACCACCATGCCCAGCAAAAGTAGGCTGTTTTGAATGAACCTTGGTTTTGTACAACCTGGAGCAGGGGTTTTCAAGGCATTTGTGAGACAGAAGCGGCAAGCAGCTCCTGAGAATCTGTCAGAAATGCAAACTACACAACCCTCCAAAAGATGCAGAGTTGGAAACTTGGTGGTGTTTTTTTTTTTTTTTAATTTTAATTTGTTATATATGATAACAGAATGCATTACAATCCACATTACACATATAGAGCACAATTTTTCATATCTCTGGTTGTACACCACAATCTGTTTTAATAACCTGTTCAGATGATTCTGATGTGTCATAAAGATTGAAAATGCCTGATAATTAGTGATAAAATTTCTCACAGGAAATTTGACATTTTATTTATTTCATTAATCACTATTTATTACATATAAAACACACACACACATAAAACACACACACACACACACACACACACACACACACACACACACACACCACTTTCCCTAAGGTAAAGAACCTACGTTAGATTTTATGAATGGTGTTCCTGGATTATTGACACATGTGGCTCATCTCTTCTGTCTTAGCTCTGATGAGCCAGAGTCATGAAAATCACAGTAGTAAGAAACACTCCAATATTCAACTAGAGGAGTTTCAGGAGACTAAACATTTCCTTCTGATATATACCATCTTACCCTACTTAAACATAACAAAGAAAAAATTTTTCTGAAAGTAAAAATTTTCTTCTAGACAGACCACCTAACTTTCTGAAGCTAACTTGCTTGTAACAAAAACAAAACACAAGCAAAACCCTATTCAGGGGGCAAGAAATTCTCTAAAATTGCTGCTTGATTTCTTTGAGCTTCTAGGACATCCTATATCTTACAGAAAAAACACACACACTTAACATATATAAAACTGGTATTGTATGAGCAAGGAAAAACTCACCTGTCCCAACCAGGAAATTCTAGGCCAGGGTTTTTTCTGCTTGATGCTTGTTGATGTCAAAACTTCTAATCTTATCTCCATGCTTGTTGAGATATCAATGGCTAATTAAGTAAAAACCATTCATAAGATGCTGAAAATAATAGTAATAATAGTTTATTAAGCATCTAAATTTAGAATTTTCATAAAGTTTTGATAATTACTTTTTCAATAGCTCAAGTAAGTTAACTCTTTTTTAAAAAAAAATATTTCTTAGTTGTCAATGGACCTTTATTTTATTTACTTATATGCGGTGCTGAGAATCGAACACAGTAGCCTCACACGTGCTAGGCAAGTGCTCTACCACTGAGCCATAATCCCAGCCCTGTAAATTAACACTTTAAGGTAAGAGACTGAGGAATCATTTAATATCTCATGTCTTAAATAGCCAGGCAAAATGTATTTGGCCTCTTAATAAGTTATTTTTCATACAATAAAGATAAATATGAACTGGGAAGGATCCTGATGACAAAGTTTCTATCTATGTCATTTCCTTTGCTCACTGTGGCAGACTGCAGTTGGCAAAGATGGCTAGAATAAAATCTATTTTGGGGGGGGGTACCTGGGATTGAACTCAGGAGTATTAAACCACTGAGCCACATCCCCAACCCTATTTTGTGTTTTACTTAGAGACAGGGTCTCACTGAGTTGCTTACGTCTCATCATTGCTGAGGCTGGCTCTGAACTTACGATCCTCCTCCTGCCTCAGCTTCCTGAGCAACTGGAATTATAGGTGTGCGCCACCATGCCCAGCCCAAAATCTTGCATCTCAAATGCTTATACTGTGACTTTGATACATTTCCCACTGAGTGCTGTGGTCTTTGCCTCCTCCTCTGATGTAGGGCCAGATTTTATGATTATATGACTAAGAGAGTACAATGGAAGTGATGCTATGCATTTTCTAAGGCTAAATCATAAAACATAATACACCTTCTACCTTGCTCCTAGGAATAATTACCCATGAAGCACCAATCACTGCATAAGCCATCTAATGCCCAGAGCCCACCAAGCTGTGGGAAAGCCCCAACTAGCTCAAAGAAAAACAAAGTCCTGAGATAGCATGAAGTGAGAGATGCCTGACAAGCCCCACACTGAGTGGGGTGGGATGGCTATGGCAGAGGCCAAGAATAGTCCATTAGAGCCAAGCAGAGTGAAGAGGATACTCAGGTGAAGGCCCTAATATGCATGAGGCATGAGAGTACAGGCAGAGTGGGAGAGCATAATCTTGGGAGAATGGCCATTAAGAGAATCTTGGAAGAATGATGATCACACAGTTGGATAGCCCTGCACAGTAAGCTAGAGCCCAAGAAGAAAGAGGACACAGAAATCATTGTAAAAGGGAGTTTCACTGACCCAACTGAGAATAACTGAGCATCAAAATGAATTATAAGCTGGTGCAGTATGACTTGCCTATAGTCTCACCTCTTTGAGAGGCTTAGGCAGCATGATCACTTGAGCCCAGGAGTCTGACACCAGTCTGAGCAACAAAGCAAGACCCCATCTCTAAAAACAAACAAAATATTATATTAATGTATTAAAATAGGAAACTGAATCCACAAAAATGAATAAATATGACATTTGATGGAAAACAAGATATTTGCATAGGAGCAAGGCAGACTCCATTTAATCCAATGATCAAAATGAATGCTATTAGAAATGGGAGAAATGGAAATCATGTGCCAACTAATAGGTGAAATGAGAAGACCTCTGGACATATGTTGTAAAAATGTATAACCTGAATCCAATCAAAAGGAAACATCAGATAAGCCCAAACTAAAGGATGCTACAAAATAACTGATCTATAAGCTTCAAAGGTATCAAGGTCATGAAAGTCATGAAAAGGCTGAGGAAACAGTCCCAAAAAGACCGGATGACTAAATGCAATGAGTAACTGTAGACTTCATCATATTATAAAGAGTAATATAATGGACAACTGGGAAAACGCGAAAATGAAGAGAAACTAGGAATTCAATGGTTGTGATGCATTAGTTTTCTCATGTGAGTGGTTTTCCTGCAGTTAGGCAGGAGAATATCCTTGTGTATTTTTTTTTTAAATACACACTAAACATTTAAGACCTTAGGTTCAATCTCTACCCCATTAAAAAAAATTTAAAAAGGAATATGTTTGAAGGAACACATCTGGGATAGTGAGCAATAAGTGCTCAACATGTTATAGCTTACTAATGATTATACTGATAAAAGTGGCAGATGTGGAAAGTTACCATTTTGCAAACATTATAGGAAAACTGATTCTTGGGCCACATTTATCAACAACAGATGCTAAATCAAGCAGAGTACAAGTCAGTAGTCTGATAAGGAACGGGATATTTACATAGTCTGCAAGTATCTCCCTACAAATTACTTATTAATTTGAAAAGAAAAACTAGCAGTACAATGGAGAAAAGGGATAACATCTTAACCATATAAGGGGTAGACATGATGCTCTTCTAGATGTTATCATCTGAAAAAGGACAGATTTGCGTATATAGTATTTCAACCTCAAAATGCTAATCTAAGTCTATTCATTAAAAAAAAATTCAGAAAAATGACACCAAATAATGGGTTATAATTTCTTAAAAATGTCAGTGTCATGAGAAACAAAGGTTCAGGAGTTGTCTCAAGTTAAACATGATTGGGACTGGGACTGTAGCTCAGTGGCGGAGCACTTGCCTACCATGCGTGAGGCACTGGGTTTGATCCTCAGTACCACATTAAAATAAACAAATAAAATAAAGGCATTCTGTCCATCTACAACTACAAAAAAAATAAATTAAACATGATTAACTATACAAGGTAAGTAAATGGAATAATTCTCTGTACTGCATCCTGTAACAGAAAAGAAAATACGCTATAAAGAACATTATTCTGGGCAGCTGAAGTTGTGGTTCAGTGGTAGAGTGCTTGCCTAGAATGTTCGAGGCACTGGGTTCGATTCTCAGCACCACATAAAATAAATAAATAAAATAAAGATATTGTGTCCATATACAGCTAAAAATATTTAAAAAAAGAACATCATTCTGAGACAGGTGTGAGCAATGGCACATGCCTGTAATCCCAGCAGTTCAGGAGACCAAGCAAGGCAGGAGGATTGAGAGTTCAAAGCCAACCTCAGCAAAAGGGAGGCAGCTAGGCAACTCAGTGAGCCCTTGTTCCTAAATAAAAATATAAAATAGGTTATGGTACCAGTACCATGCTGTTCAAGAGCTATGTAATGTTTTGAACAACCAATTATATATATATAAAAAAAATAGGGATGGAAATGTGGATCAGTGGTCCAGTGCCCCTGATTCAATCCCTGGTACCCACCTCCAAAAAGCATTTTTCTGACAACTGGCAAAATTAGAATATAAACTACAACATAGATAAAAGTGATGTGCCAATGCTAAATTTTCCAAATTTGACAATTGTACTTGATTATAAAAAAGAGCATCATTGCTCTAAGGAAATACATGTTATATTGATTATATATATAAAGATGAATACGTGAATGCATGACATACCCAACCCACTCTCAAATAGTTTAGGGAAAAAAAAAGTATTTTGAAAGTCAAAATAGCTTCTAGATAGCATGTGTATGCACATGTATAAACAGAATAAAGCATGAACAAATATAAACTGGCTAATCTGGGGGGGAAAAGTAGAGTACTTTAAATTATTCTTTTCTGTAAATGTGAAATTATTTTAAAATAATTTAAAAAGACAATTGGGGAAAATTGAAAATGATTCAATAAGACATTAGAATATATCAGTGGCTATTCTAACAGACTGAGTCTACTAGTCTACTGGATGGTGTCAAGGAATTAATGTTAATTTTGGTGCTGTGTGACAATTCTATTATGGCATATATGTATATATTTTTAAAAAGGAGTCCTTACATCTTCTCGGTATTACAGATACAGTATATACTTAAGAATCTACCTGAGGGATTTGCTTTAAGATACTCCAGACGTATATACTTAAGATCTTCAATTAAAACATAAAGGATAAAGATAGTTAATCACTTTAGATTTTGAGGATGGAGCCATGAGGACTTGACGGATGGCGTTCCATCTTGAAGAACTCTAAAAATCACCTCTTGTTATACAGCAGCTGTTTCTGCTACATACTGCACTGCCTCTCAAAACACTAATGCTAGTGGATGTTTAAAAACAAATGTCACCGAACAAAAATAAAATTAAAGAAAAATCGATCACACAAAATATATTAGGAGTAATACAATACAAAGGTCTACAGGGGCCACCTTTCTTGAAAACAAATCGGTGAATGCAATTTCAAAGGACTAATTCAAGTTCTGCTTTCCACCGCAGACACCCTAGGAAATCGCATCCATTCCTCAGTGTTCAATTTACCACCAACCAGGGTCACCAATCGGTCTCCTGGTGACGCTGCGGCAGCAGTCACCCCAAGGAACCCTCGGGGGCGTCCCTCGGGGCCTACGAAAAGGCTCGGCTGCAACCAAGAGGTGCAGGGGTGCGGGCCCGGGCCTCTCGCGGGCACGCAGGGGGACCTCGCTGTCTAAGGACCGGGCGGCCGCAGCGCGAAGGGACCAGGGCCGGGGTGGCGGGGGACCTGGCTGAGGAGGCTGGCAGACAACAGGAGGGCGGCCGCATCGCAAGGGGCCAGGGCCTGGTCGGAGGCGGGAGACCGCAAGGGCGAGGGAGGCCTCGGACGCGCACGGCGGGAGGTATCGGGACCTAGAATGCCCCGGGCGGGCAGCGCGGGGCGGAGGCCGGGGGCCTGCGGGAGGGACGTGCGGGTGGTTACCTGCACCGGGGCCGGGCTCCTCCACGGCTAGGGCGGGGACGCGGACCGGTGGCTGCAGACTCTCGGCGGAAAGCGCCCCTACGCGAGGCCGCGTCCTGGAGACGGTGGGCGGGGCCTGCGGCGCCTGCTCCGAAGGCGGGTCCTCCTCCTGGCTCCGCCTTCCTGCTCCTCCTCCACCAGCCCTGGGGACCCCGCCCCTGGTCCTGCACGCCCTTGGGCCGCCGGCCCCCAGTCCTGGGTCTCCTCCTTCGTTCGCTCCGCGCGCATCAGCTTGTTATGGCCCAACTGTCTGGGGCTCCCCATCCGTGCCTCCCTATGATACTACCCTTCCCCTGCCCACGCACTGTGCAGAGGTTTGCAGGAGAACCCTCCACAAGCCCGAAAATAAAGGGGTCGTGCACTGCCCTCCAAGACTACATAGGCACCTTAGAACACCCAAGAAAACATTTTCCTTGATGACTAATGGTAGTGAGCATTTTTTCGTGTATTTATGGGCCATTCGTATTTCTTCTTTTGAGAGGGTCTATTCAAATCATTTCCACATTTAAAAAAATTGTTTGCTTTTTTGTGATTAAGTGCTTTTTATGTTCTGGATATTAACCTTCCGTCTGATGAATACCTGTTAAATATATTCTTATTCTGTAGGTTCTTCACTCTGGATTGTTTTCTTTGAAGAGGTAACCCCATTTCTCGGTTTGGGCTTTTGTTTCCTGTGCTTTTGGAGTTCTATCCAGAAAACCATTAGCTGTAAAAATCAGTATTTACCCCATTTCCCTCTAGTCATTTCAGAGTTTCAGGTCTTCCATTCATGGTAAGCTGAGTTTTGTAGAGTGTAAGAGATAGGGGTTAAGTTTTTAATCCTCTGCATGTGGATGGAATATACAGTATTCCTAGCACCAACTGTTGATGAAGTTATTCTCTCTCCAATATGTGCTTTCGGCACCTTTGCTGTATATGCATGTATATTTCTAGGTTCTCTATTCTGTCCTATTGGTATACATTGCTGTTGTTATGCTATGTTGTTATGGTTATTATGGTTTTGTAGTATATCTTCAAATCAGCTCAGAAGCCTCCAGAGCTTTTTTTTTCCCCCCTCAAGAATATTCAGGGTCTTTTTTGCTTCATGAATTTTAGCATTCTGTTTTGTAGTTCTGTGAACAAATGTCATTGGTATTTTGCTGGGAATTACATTAAGTCTGTAGATCACTTTGGGTAGTGTGAAAGAAAATAACAGTTCTGAGGAGATAAGAAAATGACTCTGAGCCAAATATGAGTGCATCATGCCATGAGAACTCAAGTTACCTGGAAAGACATATAGTCAGCTTTTTGTTGCTGTGACCAAAAGATCTGACAAGAACAACAAAGAGGATGCAAATTTATTTGGGGTTCCTGGTTTTAGAAGGCTCAGTCCATGGACAGCTGACTCCATTGCTTTATGCCTAAGGTGAGGCAGCACATCATACTGAAAGAACATGATGGAGGAAGGCTGCTCAGGACATGGCAATCAGGAATCAGAGCTAGCTCTGCTCAACAGGGACAAAAGTCCACAGGGACCCACCTCCTCTAGCTATATCCCACCTTCCCACAGTTACCACCCAGTGAATCACGTCAGTTGATTAATCCACTGATTAGGTTACACATCTTATAACTGTTTCTCCTCTGAAAATTCACTCATTGTCTCACACATGAGCTTTTGGGAGATATCAACATAGTTCCCTTGAAGGAGATTACACAGATTTTATAGTCCCAAAAGAATGTAAGTGGTTTTATCAAATAAACTACAAAGGGTCAGGGAGGTATTTCCTATGAGATTCAAATGTTGTTTTCAAGAAGGCAGGGGAAATCTTCTACAGGATCAAATAGCATATCACTCCCAGACATAAGGCTGGGAGAGATCAGAAGTCCATCAAGCTTAGCATATTTATCTAGTGGTCACAGAAATGCTAGGTCAAGACGTAGAGGTTACAAAACTATAATCTAAAAGAACTATGGTGACACATGCCTATAATCCCTGAGACTCTGGAGGCTGAGGCAGGAGGAACACAAGTTTGAGCCTAGCCTCAATATCCTTCAGGGACTCAGACCTTAGGAAACAGATTTGGGATCCTAGCAGGTGAAAAAAGATGCAAAGTGTAGTTGGGATAGTAGCATGCCTTATTCAGAGATGGCAGCTACCCACATCTCCCAGAGTCTTTCCACAGGCCTTTTTTACATGCAGGCCAGAGAAGTCATGGTGCAACAGTTTACATAAATTAGCACATGTTTACAAGCCAATGTTTATGATCTTGAGTACATATGCTAAATCAGGGTATTTTGACCTTGATCACATACTAGAACATAGCTGGCTGGAAGTATCAATGAGGGAGCATAAATATAAGTCATCTTGGGCCTGCCCTAAAATCTACCCCTATAGGAATTCTTGCCATAAAATTTATATTCTGATGTCTTCTCTAATGACTCCTTAGTAAGGAGGGTAGAGCCCTGCAGCCACAGGCTACAACAACAGTATTAAGCTGCAGCATAAAACCAGAAGATAAGCCCTACTCCCCATGATTACTAAAAACCATCACCAGTTTCATCCTTTATTGAAGTGACAACAAAAGTCCTTTTTAGGCACATCTAGTTGTCAAGGGACATAGGCTGGATTTGCCAGGGTAATGCAGGAGTAGAACTCATAGGCACTTCAGTACATAAGCAGCAGACAGAGGTGTTTGCTACTTTGGTGTAGGTGTGTGCCCTTTCCACAATGGTTGGCAAGGACACACCTACAGCCAAAAGGACAAAGCAGTTACAGACACTTGTACATGTAAATCATGTCCATCTGGGAGAATGCATGCCAGTTTTGACTCCCAGGAAAACACAGTGGTCACCTAGGGCAGCCTCTCTGAGCCATGAAACCACTCTTTATAGCTTGATCCTGGACTTCAGCAGGCTCTGTGTGTATCAGCACTGGGAAACTCATAATTGTCTAAAGGGAAATGACAGAAGTGCCCTTTAATCTGTTTCTCATCTGTGAGACTTGGCTAAGTAACATGTACCCAGGGGTACCATTCACTAGTTGTCCACGGTGTCACAAGGAGATCACATTCCAAAACTTTCCCCCACGGGAAAGGCTAACAGGGCCATCCAATGGGGGAGGGGGCAGGGTTTGTCCAGCGCCATGTCCAATCTACAGTTTGCCTCCAATTCAAGAGAACAGGCAAGAGAACATTCCCTTGCTACCCAAACCCAGTCTTAAATAAAATATCCTTCATTGTCACCTGGACCTTTATTGGTGCTTCTATGCAAAATCCCCACAGAAACTGGTGTCCCTTGTTGGAGATGCTCATTCAAAGCTCACACAACTGCCCAAAAACATTGTGCCCACCCCTTCTAGAAGGTGGGCTGACTGCAGTTTTGAGTTCTTGCTTAAGCAGGTCAATATATTGTTCTGTCATGCCTGCAGCCTGTGGGTAATATGAGATGTGCAGCTTCCATTGAATCTCTAACTGAAATGCCTATCACTGCACATCCTGGCCCATGAAATGGGTGCCTTGATCACTTTCTATTGGCCATACCAAGGCCTTTAACACCTGTCAGGGCATGAGTTGTAGTACACTGAGTCATTTGGCCACTAGGTCAGGCAAACAAAATCCTGTGGTCCTATCAATTGCCATTAAGGTGAACATGGCCCTCTCTGACTTTCAGTAAAGGGCCGATGTAGTCAACCTGCCATCATATCAAGGGGGTGTGCTCACACTTTACCTGGCTTTCTGTAGCTCCAAATGGTGAGGGTGAGAACACTCCTGCACGTCTATCAGCGTGCTCCATGTTAAAGGCTACATTGTACATTGTTTTTCATCTTCATGCTGCAGGCGGCAGTGCAACCAAGCCGCCAGGTTTGTGGGAAATGCCCACTATAATCACTGCACCCTAGACAAAGCATCTGCTTCGCCAGTGACATGCACTACAGTTACATCTTTTTCATGGCCTGTGGCCTAAAGGTCTTGCCATATAGCTTCACTCCAGAGTCCAATACGCTAAATGAGGAATGAGTGATTGAAGAAATAAAGGGGAATTTAAAAATATCTAGCAACCACTGAAAATGATAACACACAAACCAAAATCTGTGGGAAACAGCAAAAGAAGTAATGAGAGATAAGTTTTCTTTTTATATTTATTTTTTAGTTGTAGTTGGACACAGTATCTCATTTATTTATTTTTATGTGGTGCTGAGGATCAAACCCAGGGTCCCGCGCATGCGAGGCGAGTGCTCTGCTGCTGAGCCACAACCCCAGCCCCAAGAGACAGAAGTTTATAACAATAAATACATACATTATAAAAATAGAAAGATCTCATATAAACAGCCTAACAATGCATCTAAAAGCCTTAGAAAAGAAGAACAGGGCTGGGGATATGCCTCAAGTGGTGGTGTGCTAGCCTTCATACATGAGGCACTGGTTTCGATTCTCAGCACCACATAAAACAAAATAAAGATATTGTGTCCACCTAAAACTAAAAAATAAATATTTAAAAAAAAAGAAAAGTAAGAACATATCAAACCAAAATTGATAGAAGGGAAGAAATAATACAGATCAAAGCATAAATAAGTAAGAGCAAATATAAAAAATGTACAAAACATTTGAATGAAACAAAGTTGAGTTTTTGCAAGGATTAAACAAAATGGACAAACATTTAGCTATACTAATCAAGAAAAAGAGAAGATCCAAATAAATAAAATTAGAGGTGAAAAGGAGATATTACAACTAAAACCAGAGAAATACAGAGGATGTTAAAAGCTACTATGAACAATTAAATGCTAAAAAGCTGAAAAACCCAAAAGAAATGGATAAATTCCTGAGTACATATAAGCTATCAAAATTGAATCTATAATAAATAGAAAAGCCTAAATAGACTAATAATAAGATTGAAATGGGAGTTAAATATCTCCTATCTAAAAAAGTTCAGAACCTTAATGACTTTACAGCTGGATTTTACAAAACATTTAAAGAGCTAATCCCGGGCTGGGGATGTGGCTCAAGCGGTAGCGTGCTTGCCTGGCATGCGTGCGGCCTGGGTTCGATCCTCAGCACCACATACAAACAAAGATGTTGTGTCCGCCGAGAACTAAAAAATAAATATTAAAAAAATTCTCTCTCTCTCTCTTTAAAAAAATAAAGAAAGAAAGAACTAATTCCAACTATCCTTAAACTATTTTTAAAAAAATGAAATAGAAGGAATTCTGCCAAACTCTTTTTTTGAAGACTGATACGAAAATCTGACAAAGATACTACAACAACAACAAACTGCAAACCCATATCTCTGATGAACAAAGATGTAAAAGTTCTCAATAATATACTAGCAAACTGAATTCAACAGCACATCAAAAAGATCATACACCATGATCAAGTGGAATTCCTCCCAGGGATGCAAGGATGATTCAACATATGCAAATTAATAAAAGTGATACAACACTTTAACAGAACAAAGGACAAAAACCATATGATCATTTGCATAGATGTAGAAGAAAAAGCATTTGATAAAATTCAACATATCTTCATGATAAAAACTCTCAATTAAGTTGGTATAGAAGGAACATAACTCAAAACACTAAAGGCTATATATGAAAACCCACAGCCAAAACTATACAGAATGGGGAAAAGCTGAAAGACTTTCTACTAAGATCAGAAACAGCACATCCATGTATCAGAGAACATTCGGCTTTTGATTTGGGGGGATTGGTTTATTTGAACTGAATGTCCACTGTTACCACACTAATTTCATTTAGTACTGTTAAGTCTTAGCAAGAGCAATTAGGCAAGAGAAAGAAATAGAGGACATTTAAATTGGAAAGAAAGAAGTTAAAATTATCCATGGTCGCAGATGACTATTTTCATAGAGAAACCTAAAACTCCATGAAAAAGCTGTTAGAGGGTGCATGGTGGACCATGCCTTTAATCCCAGTAAGCTGGGAGTTTGAAGCAGGGGTATCACAAGTTCCAGGCCAGCCTCAGCAACTTAGCAAGGCCATAAGTAACTTAGTGAGACCCTGTTTCAAATTAAAAAGCAAAATAAAAAGGGCTGGGGATGTAGCTCAGTGGTAAAGCACCTCTGGGTTCAATCCCATTAAAAAAAACTACTGTATTTCATGCTTTCTAGCATGCACTTCCCCCTCTCTCCCGTTTTAACCTCCCAAAGGGGGACATTGTACAAAAGCTGTTAGCTAGGTGGTAGTGATTGTCTGTATATGTGCATCAAAACCTGTAGAACGGACATCAGCAGAACAACCTTAAGAAATGCCTTATCCTAACTTTTATTTATTTTTGGCACAGGGGACTGAACCCAGGGGTGCTTTACAACTGAGCAAAATCCCCAGCACTTTTCATTTTTTAAATTTTGAAACAGGGTATTGCTAAGCTGCCACAGTCTGGCTGGGCACAATTCAGGAGCCACTTGTCAAAAGAAACAAACTTTATTTTTAAAACTACAAACGCCAAACAAAACAGCTCCTCAGGAAAAACCCTCAGAGCCCAACTGCCACCACCGGCTTCCACAAGCCTCTCTCACAACCACAAGCCTCACCACCTCCCACAATCCTCCTGCTCTTGAGGCCGATTGGCTGGGTCACATGGGCGGAGCCAAAAAAGTCCTCCAATGAGCATCTCCGTGGTCTGAAAGGGCAGGGAAACAGCCCAATGAGCATCACCGAAGGGGAGCCAATCACCTAGATGTTGCTGGGGCCGCTGTGAGCCAATCATCAGCCAGCAGCTGGAAGTTTGCTGGCAGCTGGAAGCCACAGCCAGAAGGGGCCAATGTGAGCCAATCATCAGCTGGCAGTCTGAAAGGGCGGGGAAACAGCTCAATGAGCCTCATCACAGAGGAGCCAATCAGCTAGATGTTGCTGGGGCCATTGTGAGCCAATCATCAGCCGGCAGCTGGAAGTTTGCTGGCAGCTGGAAGTTTGCTGGGGCCCCTTCGGCTGTGGCTCTCAACATCTCCCCCTCTCTGTTTAAACAACAAGCATGTGGCTTAGGGACTTAGGTTGTCCAATAGTACATATGGTCCTTACCCATTATCGGATGAGCTGACCTCAAGGAGTCAGCATCCTGTCTTAGGTTGGTACCATTGCAATTGGATCTTACCCGTCACTGACTACCAGTCCAGTATACAGCCACACCTGTGGAGAGGTCTTTGTACCAACGGGGGGCGGTGAGGTTCTTTGCCTCACCTCTGTTGGCCCCCAAATTTTAGCTAAAGAATCATGACAAGCACCAAGCCAATTGACGGCTCCTTTTGGAAAAATTGTACCACCGATGACATCATCAGCAAAAATACCCCAACACTACCACAAGTCGCTGCACCAACAGATAGTTCACAATGCATACAGGTGAGTTCACAATGCATACAAGTCATACATAGTCCAGGCAAGTTCTGCAAGCAGTTCAGTGATGGCTATTGCAGAAGCTGTAGATTGGTTTTATCTTTGTCTTCACCGGCACTGGGATGAAGATAGGAATTCTGGCAATAATGGCTAAAGAAAAAATTATGTAACATTCCAGAAGGCACTAAAAGAAAACAATTTTCTTTACAATTTACATTATCTTGAACAGAATTATTAAATATAATGAAAAGGAAAGGTGAAAGTAAACAAACAGATCTGTTAACCTCCTTTTTTTGTTCACATATTAAAACAATCCTCAACAGTTGTTTACCCATTAAACCATTTAAATCACGTGAAAAAAAATATTTGGATCCATTTTTTCATGAGCGCTCATCATATATGATATATGGACATACGTACATTCAAACATATAACACAAAACACAAGTGTGCACACATAATATAATACATACAACACATAACATAATAGTAAAGGCCTTATAACTTTTTACAGGTGAAATCTCCATTGCAATGTTTAAAAACTCTATAGTCAAAAAATAGAACTGATCAGCAAAACATTAACCTAGGCCTGTATGAGCTCAAAAAACAAAATAGAACTTCATGATGTGGGAAAGGGCAATAATAAAATAGATATTGAAAAAAACATCCTGGTTCTGTCGCAGATGTAAGGATAGCCAAACTGGAGTTTTGGATATCAGCTGTTATGGATTTGAGCCAAATCATCTTCTTTTTGGTCTGTAGAAATCGCTTTAGTTAATCTCTCTGGAATCCAAATCGGCTGCTGTTCTCCCTGTGGAAACACACAAACAGGCCCCCGACTCCAGACAATTACTGGGTCAGGACCTTTCCATTGTCCTGTTAGAATATCCTTCCAAAGTACCTTGGGCTTATGAATATTTTTTGGACACATATGCCTTTCCACAGCACTAATTCCTGATGAATCCAAATTTTAAAAGTTTAGAGTAAAAAGGGTTATTTTAAGTTTATCTTTTATACCCCTTCCCAGTTCCTTCTTTTTTGCTTTAATAAGTACATTTTAATAGTTTGATGAGCTCTTTCAACTATGCCTTGTTCCTGTGGATTGTATGGGATTCCTGTTATATGAGTAATGCCAAATGATGAGCAAAATTGTTTAAAAGAGGTAGAAGTATAACCAGGGCATTATCTGTTTTTAACTGTTTTGGAATGCCCACAGTGGCAAAATTTTGTAAGCAATGAGCTATAACATCTTTAGTTTTTTCTCCGGCATGAAGGGAGCCCATCAAAAATCCAGAAGAAGTATCAACTGTAACATGCAAATATTTTAATTTTCCAAATTCTGGCAAGTGTGTGACGTCCATCTGCCAAATATGGTTAGGTATCAATCCTCTAGGATTGACTCCAAGATTAACTTGTGGTAAAAAGGTCACACAATTTTGACATTGTTTTATTATTTGTCTAGCTTGTTCCTTAGTTATTTTAAAACGCTTTTGTAAAGTATTAGCATTGACATGGAACCTTTTATGAAAATTTATAGCTTCTTCTAGTATAGAGAAAATATGAATGTCATGTGTAGTTTTATCTGCTAAATCATTGCCCAAACTAAGGGCTCCAGGCAATCCTGTATGTGCCCTGATATGTCCTATAAAGAATGGATCTTTTCTGTCCCAGATTAAACTTTGTATAGTGGAAAACAAAGAGAAAACAGTAGAAGAAGGGGAAATCCTACCAGCATCTTCAAGGGATACTATAGCATTAACTATATACTGACTATCAGAAAATAAATTAAATACAGAATCTTTAAACATCACAAAAGTTTGTAATACTGCATTAAGCTCTACCTTTTGAGCTGATTGTTTGGGTACTAAAAATGTAAAAGTTCGATCAGGGGTAACTATTGCTGCTGTACCATTATTTGATCCATCAGTGAATATATTTGGAGCATTCATGATAGGTGTTTTTCTTGTCATTTTTGGAAAAATTACAGGATGCAATGACCAAAAAGACAATAAAGGATTAGATGGTAAGTGGTTATCAAATGAAACATTAGATTTGCACATGATTATTGCCCAAGTATTTAACTCATTAGCTAATTCATCAATTTGATTCATAGTATATGGAGTAATAATTTTATTAGGAGAAATTCCAAACACTGCCTTTGCTGTTTTTATTCCTTTGAGTATTAATTGTCCTACAGCCTCAGGATACCTAGTAAGAATATTGTTAGGAGAATAAGATAAATGTATCCATAATAATGGACCTTCTTGCCAAAATACTCCTGTAGGAATATTTTTTGTTGATAGTACAATAAATAATAAAGGCAAACTTATATCAATTCTATCCAAATGCATATTTTCCATATATGTTTCAATGATTTTTAATGCCTTTCTTGCTTCAGGCGTTAACATTCGGGGTGAATTTGGATCTGATGGACCTTTTAGGATATCAAATAAAGGTCCCAATTCTCCTGTTGGTATACCTAGATAAGCCCTTATCCAATTTATGTCTCCTAATAACTTTTGAAAGTCGTTAAGTGATTTGAGTTGATCTACTTGTATTTGAATTTTTGGTGGACGGACCATGGTTGAGGATAATAAAACTCCTAAATAATTAATTGGAAAATAATTGTACTTTATCTATTGCTATCTCTAGATTATAATTTTTTAATAAGTTTGTAAGTGTGGCATAACATTCTAGCAATGTGTTTTTAGCTTTGTGTGCTAATAATACATCATCCATATAGTGAAATATTTGTAGTTCAGGACTTTGATTTCTAAGTGGCTGGATTACTTTGTTAACATAAATTTGACACATAGTTGGGCTGTTAGCCATCCCTTGAGGGAGTACTTTCCATTCATATCTCTGATCAGGACCTTCATGATTCAGTGCAGGGATAGTAAATGCAAAACGTGGACTATCCTCAGGATGAATTGGAATTGAAAAAAAACAATCTTTAATATCTATAACTAAAACATACCAAGTTTTTGGCAAAGCAGACAACTGAGGAATCCCCGATTGAGCAGGTCCCATAATGACCATTTCATTATTAATGGCTCTTAAATCTTGCAATAATCTCCATTTACCAGATTTCTTTTTGATGACAAAAATGGGAGTATTATGGGGAGATACAGAAGGTTGTATATGTCCTTCCACTAATTGTTGTTTGACCAGATCATGGGCTACTTGTATCTTTTCTTTAGTCAAGGGCCACTGAGGAACCCACACTGGTCTTTCTGATTTCCAAGTAATTTTTATTGTCTCAGTGGCCCTTTCTGAAAATCCAACCCATGTCTGTCTGTTCCTTGATCTATTTGTATTGGTGCTCCTATAGTTTGTTCTTGTTTTTCTAATCTTTTTCCTTTCCTAAAACCTTGTCTAGTCATAATAGTGGGTGCATTTTGGTTGATGTTATTTGTTAATGTCAAACGTAATTGATCTAGGACATCTAGTCCCCATAAATTTACAGGGAGATGATCCAATACTTATGGTTGATTAGTTCCTTCATATCCTTCAGGATCCTTCCAATCTAATACCATTGCACTTCTATGGGGATTAGTCGCCACTCCTAGGCCTCGAAGCATTTGAGTGGCTTGTTGTAATGGCCAATGTTTTGGCCATTCTTGACGAGAGATGATGCTAAGGTCTGCACCTGTATCCATTAGCCCATTAAATTCATGTCCTTGAATATTTAGTTTTAGTTGGAGCGAGAATCTAAATTTAAAGAAAGCATAGCCCAATCTACACCTGTGGAGCCTAATCCCTTGGAACCTCTTTCTACAGCACAACTGGAAAAATTTATCATGTAGGCTTGGTATTATTAATAACTGTGCTATTCTATCTCCTGGTGAAATTACTGATATACCCTTTGGAGAACTGGCTATAATTTTTATTTCACCTTCATAATAGGGATCAATTACCCCAGGACTTATCATAAGACCTTTTAGAGTAGAAGAGCTGCGTCCCAATAATAAGCCTACTGTTCCTTTGGGAAGAGGTCGTTTTACCCCTGTGGGAATGATTTGAACTCCCATCTCTGGAGTTAGTACTGATCTGGCAGAGGCGCAGATGTCCAACCCTGCGCTCCCTCTGGTTTGTCTGATGAGGGATATGATAGACAATGTGTCCTGGGCACTACCCTGATTGGGTTGCTGGGTTCCTCCAGTGCTCCGTATATTTGTGGTTTTGGGCCCTGGAGCATTGGGCCCCCCGGTCCATTTTGGACCATTTTGGAGCCTGATGCCTTTCTCCATGATATTATGGATAAACACTTGGCCCTTGTTCGTTTTTTGATAATGGAGTACCCTCTATGGTGGTTTGAGAATGGCATTCATTAGCCCAATGTCTCCCTCTATGGCATCGTGGGCAAATACCCGGTATTCTACTCCTTTGATACCTAGTTTTGTTAAACCCTCCTCCTATGGGGCAATTCCTTTTAAAATGTCCTGTTTGTTCACAATTGTAGCATGTTCTTGGCCTGGCATCTAAAGCCTGTTGCACTGCAGCTGCCAAGACTTTGTTCATTAATGTCTCTGGCATATGAAGCCTGTTTTACTGCAGCTACCACGACTTGCTCTTGTTCATTAATGTCTCTACATAATTTAATATATGTGTTTAAATCTTCATGTTTCCATGGTCTAATGATATCTCTGCACCAACGATTCACTTGATCATAAGCCAGTTGTTTTATTAATGGCATTGCTTGTTCTGTATTCCCAAAAACTCTGGTAGCTGTTTGAATAAACCTATCTACAAATTCAGCGTAAGATTCATTAGCTCCTTGTATTACCTTAGATAATTGACCCTGTAAACCTCCATGTCCTTGTAAAGTCTTCTATGCCCTAACCGCCTCTACAGCAATTTGTGCGTATATGCCAGGATCATATGCAATTTGTTGCTGCTGATCCTCATAAGGTCCCTTTCCTAACAACATATCTAGATTTCTCTGAGGATAACCAGCTGCTGCATTTCGCCTAGCCGTCTCCTTGCAAAATTCCTCATTGGCAACCTTCCATAACAGGTATTGTCCTCCATTTAGCACAGCTTTACACATCTTAGCCCAATCTGCTGGCGTCATGTTCAAGTTGTTAATGGATTCGACCAAGCTTACAGTGAAGGGTGCTTGAGGAACATAGGTTGTTACAGCCTCTTTTAGCTGCTTCACTATTTTGAAATTTAAAGCATGGTGAATTCGCTGACCTCCTACCTCAAATACAGGGCATGTTAATACTTGAGATCCTGTCTCAGGATCCGAACTATCAACTGCAGGGGTTGGGGGCCTCCCAGCATATGGAGGTGGCCTTGTTAGTTGGACATTTACGTCCTCTGGTGATAGAAAGTTGTTAGTAGCAGTCTCCTTTTGTAACTTTCCCCCTGATGGCTTTTTCTACTCTAAGCTTTCTTCCTCTATCTTTGTCTGAAATGAAGGCTTTGGACTAAGCAAACCAGATACAAACGTCCACAATGGCAATGTGCCAACTGGCAGAGTCCCTGGGCTGTTCTTTTCTATTCTTTTTAAATCTTCACCATGATGGTTCCATTGTGATATATTTAACAACTCCTCCTTAAAAAGCCATGGGCTACATTTTTGTATTGTATCAACGTATGCCCTGACTGTTCTTGATTTTACTGAGATGCCTCCTTCCTCTAATAATTTACTTAACACTCTTTCGGTTTGTTTTTTACTAATTTCTGATCCCATATTTCTACTATAATACAACCCAACAAGATGACGCCAAACAAAATCGAGACAGAATGAAATAAAAAGGGAACAACAAAAAGTCATTATAGCCTTTCTATCCTCCTGACATGTGCATCCGTCCTTTCTCCCTATCTGTTTCTCAGACGTAAATAGTTTTTCCTCAGATGTGAGCGGTTTTTCTTCCGTCTCACTCATCTCCAGGGACAGGCAAGTTAAAACAAAAATGAAGCAAAACAAAAGAGGAAACTTAGAATGGCTACCCATCCTCTCACCCTGCCCTCAGGGGCGAGCAGTTTACCTTATCACTTACCCTCAGTCGCTCCCCGTGCGAGCCACCAAATGCCGCAGTCTGGCTGGGCACAATTCAGGAGCCACTTGTCAAAAGAAACAAACTTTATTTTTAAAACTACAAACGCCAAACAAAACAGCTCCTCAGGAAAAACCCTCAGAGCCCAACTGCCACCACCGGCTTCCACAAGCCTCTCTCACAACCACAAGCCTCACCACCTCCCACAATCCTCCTGCTCTTGAGGCCGATTGGCTGGGTCACATGGGCGGAGCCAAAAAAGTCCTCCAATGAGCATCTCCGTGGTCTGAAAGGGCAGGGAAACAGCCCAATGAGCATCACCGAAGGGGAGCCAATCACCTAGATGTTGCTGGGGCCGCTGTGAGCCAATCATCAGCCAGCAGCTGGAAGTTTGCTGGCAGCTGGAAGCCACAGCCAGAAGGGGCCAATGTGAGCCAATCATCAGCTGGCAGTCTGAAAGGGCGGGGAAACAGCTCAATGAGCCTCATCACAGAGGAGCCAATCAGCTAGATGTTGCTGGGGCCATTGTGAGCCAATCATCAGCCGGCAGCTGGAAGTTTGCTGGCAGCTGGAAGTTTGCTGGGGCCCCTTCGGCTGTGGCTCTCAACACTAAGCTGCTGAGGCTGGCCTGGAACTTGTGATCCCCTTGTGTCAGCCTGTGAGTCACTGGGATTACAGGTGTGCTCCAGCACGTCAGGTATCACTAACATTCTTTGTGGACAGAGGTTGTTAACAGGGTCTGGAAAGAGTCTGGGATTTTACCACTTGCAAGCTAATGAGCTGTCCTTTTTTTTTTTTTTTTTCTTGCAGTGCTGGGTTGAACCCAGGGCCTTGCACAATCATGCTTCTATCACTGATCTACTTCCCGACTCCCAACAAACCATCCTATTATTGTGTCATGTATGGTGGCAGAAAACACGAGACTCCAGTGGTTGGAGAAAAAGGATAATTATTTCTTAAAGCAAAAGCAGTAAGCAGTGATACTACAATGTTCCTAAGGTTCTTCATGTATCCCAGTTTCCACTGGGGTAACAAGTGGCCTAGATTGATTGATAAAGTGGATTGTGTAACAAGAGACAAACAGTAAACTGGGGAATTTACTGTTTTTTTAAAAAAATTCTTTATTCATTATTTTTAGTTATATATGACAGTAGATGTATTTTGACATATTATACATACATGGAGTACAACTTATCATTCTTGTGGTTGTACATGATGTGGAGTTACACTGGTCATGTATTCATATATGAATTTAGGTAAGTAATGTCTGATTAATTCTACTATCTTTCCTAATCCCATGCCCCTCCATTCCCTACCTTCCCTTTTGTCTAATCCAATGAATTTCTGTTCCCTACCCTCACCCTGACCATGTATTAGCATCTGCATCTCAGAACATTTGGCCTTTGTTTTTTTGGGGATTGGCTTATTTGATTTAGCACAACAGTCTCCAGTTCAATCCATGAACTGGCAAATGCCCAAATTTTATTTTTCTTTATGGCTGAGTAATATTACATTGCGTATTTTCTTTATCCATTCATCTGTTGAAGAGTTGAAGTTGGTTGTGAATTATTATAAACATTTATGTGGCTGTATCATTGTAGTCTGCTGATTTTAAGTCCTTTGGGTATATATCAAAGAAACTGGGTCAAATGGTGGTTCCATTCCAGGTTTTCTGAGGAATCTTCTTACTGCTTTCCAGAATGGTGGCACCAATTTTCAGTCCCACCAGCAATTTATGAGTATACCTTTCGCTCAACATCCTAGCCAACACTTATTGTTACTTGTATTCTTGATAATTGCCATTCTGACTAGCGTGAGATGGAATCTCAGTGTAGCTTTAATTTGCATTTCTCTAGTTGCTAAAGATGTTGAACAGTTTTTCATATATTTGCTGACAGATCATATTTCTTCTCTGAAGTGTCTGCTTGGTCATACAAGTTATACAAATTTGCCCATTTATTGATTGGGTTATTTGGTGTTACGTTTTCCGAGTTCTTTGTATATCCTGGAGATTAATGCTCTATCTGAGGTGCAGGTGGCAAAGATTTTCTCCCATTCTGTAGGCCTTCTCTTCACATTCTTGATTGTTTCCATTGCTTTTATTGATTCTTGATTTTACTTCTTATGCTTTGGGTGTTTTATTGAGGAATTCAGTTCCTAAGCTGACACTATGGAGATTTGGGCCTATTTTTCTTCTATTAGACGCAGGGTTTCTTATCTTATGTCCCTGATCCACTTTTGAGTTTTGTGCAGGGTGAGATAGAATGTTTTGTTGTTGTTATAATATATTCATACACTCACACAATAAAACAGTATGATTTGATCAATTTCATTCCAAAGTCCCTCCCCCGTTCCCCTTCTTCTATTCTACTGGTCTCCCTTATGTTTTTTTTTTAATTCCTTCTAATTAGTTATACATGACTGTGGAATGCATTTTGATACACTGCACATAAATGGAGGAGATAGGGGTTTAATTTCATTTTGTTATATACAGATTTCCAGTTTTCCCAGCACCATTTGTTGAAGAGGCTGTCTTTTCTCCAGTGTATGTTTGTGGCACCTTTTTGTAGTATAACTGTATTTATGTGCATTTGTCTTTATGTCTTGTATTCTGTACCATTGATCTTTGCATCTGCTTTGGTGCCAATACTATGCCATTTTTGTTACTATAGCTCTGAAGTATAATTTAAGGTCTGGTATTGTGATACCTCCTGCTTCACTTTTCTTGCTGAGTATTACTTTGGCTATTCTGGGCCTCTTATTTTTCCAAATGAATTTCATGACTGCTTTTTCTAGTTCTATGAAGCATGTCATTAGGATTTTAATAGGAATTGCATTAAATTTGTATAACAATTATGGTAGTATGGCCATTTTGACAATATTAATTCTTTCTATCCAACAACATTGCATGATCTTTCCATCTCCTAAATTCTTTGGATTCTTTCTATAGTGTTCTGTAGTTTTCATAGTAGAGTATTTTCACCTCTTTACATTGCTAAGATTGATTCCCAAATATTTTAGTTTCTGAGGCTATTGTGAGTGGGATAGTTTTCCTAATTTCTCTTTCAATTGATAAATCAATTGATTTATGGGTATTAATTTTGTATCCTACTACTTTGCTACATTCACTTATATGAGTTCTAGAAGTTTTCTGGTGGGTGTTTTAAATATAGAATCATGTCCTCGGCAAATAGGGATAGTTTGAGTTTTTCTTTGGATTTACTGAGAGGCAAATAGCCTGGTTCATTGTTTGAGACACTACCTAAGCAAACACATCCCTTGGAAATGGCCCAGGGAAAGAATGGTCAGTGTGCTGCATTCTTGGCATACCCTGTGAAACAGTGGGACACTCAGAGTCAATTCTGATTGCCTTTCCCAAGAATATTGTGTTGAAAATCAGACATCAATATCTGAGTCCAAAATTAATTCAGAAGAGTTGATCTATCAATTTAAAATTGTCTTGGGAATATTTTTATTTAGCTTCTTTTTAATGCTCAGTGCACAAAAATGATATGAAAATTTGTCCAACTTGTTGGTCAACTTAGTAAAACAAAAAGGGGTGGGGATGTAGCTCAGTGATATAGAGTACTCTGTGCAAGGACCTGGGTTTAATTCCAAGTAGCACAAGATTGGGTTTGCACTATTGCCCAGGCAGGTCTGAAGCCATCTTTCTTTTTGGGGAAGGGTACTGAGGATTGACACAGGGATGCTTTACCACTAAGCTATATCCCCACCCCCCCTTTTTAAATTTCTTATTTTCAATCAGGTTCTTACTAAGTTATTTAGGGCCTCAGTAAGTTGCTGAGGCTGGCCTTGCAAACCTCCTACTTCCCAAATAGCTGGGATTACAGGCATGTGCCACCATGCCTGGCTGAATCGATCCTCATTCTTCAGCCTCCTTAGACTGGGATTAAAGAAGTGCACCATTGTGCTTGGCTGTTGTAAAAATTTTGAATACTTGTTGCTAGTATATAAAAATCCAATTCACTTTGGTACACTGGCCTTATATCCTATGACCTTTGCTAAACTTAGTTCTAGTATTTCTGGTTACTGGCTCTAGTATTTTCTCTATATTCTGTGAACTCTCCTACAGACAATTATGTCATCTGCAAATAAAGACGTTTACTTCAGCAATTCTGAACATTGAGTCTTTCACCATTGTGTTTACTTGTGTTGTTCACAGAGACCCTTTATCAGGCTGTTTCTTTTTATTCCTAGTTCACTTAGAATTCAATTATGGTGTGCTGTGGGGTAGTCTTGTATATCCTGCTCTGGGATCAAGCTTTTTGGAACCCTGGTATTATTATACTTTTCATCACAATACAGGAAGTGAATACTAAGCAGTGCAGGTGGACAGACATAGTAGACTCGTGTGCCTACCATCCATTTCTTCAGAGAAGCATTCTTTCCTGTTCCATGATGATCCTGTACCCAACCTGCCTTAACACTAAGTCCATCACTAAAAGGCAGGGTCAATCAGAGACCATCTTAGGTCTTTTCTGTTAATTGCACTTCTGAGTTAGTGTTAACAGAATAACACTACCCATATTCTCCCAGGAGTTATAAACTGTTTGCAAAAAAAACACAGAATGAACATGAAAAGAAGGACAGAGATGAGCTAGAGAAAGTCCTGCAGATACTGGGCTCTGGATCTAGCCATGTGGAAATAGCTCTATTCTTGGACTTTTTAATTTTGAGGACCAATAAATGCTTCTTGTGATAAAATTAACTTGAGATTTCTTGTTAATTTTACTCATCTGCAATGGAGTCTATGTTACCCTGTGAATATATAACTTCTTTTTCTTTAATTTTTTTTGTTGTTGTAGATGAACACAATAACTTTATTTATTTATCTTTATGTAGTGCTGAGGATTGAACCTAGGGCCTCACATATGCTAGATAAGTGCCCTCCCATTGAGCTACAACCCCAGCCCATATGTAACTTCTGAGGGAAAAGGTGAGGAAATTTTATATATGTGTGTATGTGTGTGTGTGTGTGTATAAATATGAACTCATTTGTCTGTTTGTTCTGATCAAACACCAAAGAATATCTATGCACTGAATGAATGTGCTAGAACAATACTACTGCAAGTTTGAGCACTAAACTGCCAGGATCAACATCCATTAGCGGTGGAACTTAAGAATCTGGTTTCATAGGCTATCCAGATGATTTTTCTGAATGCTAGTTTTAGGAACACTGTTCTGGAGGACTAAAAAAGAGAGGACATAATTTTTTCCACACTGACTGTGCTAATTTAAATTCTCATCAATAGTGTATTAGGGTTCCCTTTCCACCATATCCTTCCTAGTACTTGTTATCCTTTATTCATTTTCATAATTTGTCTTTTAGGGACCTTACCTCCAGAAGGTATTGCAAACATCTGCAGGGGGCTAGAATTCTTTGTGGTAGTGGGGATTGAACTCAGGGGCACTCTACCACTGAGCCACATCACTAGCCCTATTTTGTATTTTATTTAGAGATAGGGTTTCACTGAGTTGCTTAGCACCTTGCTTTTGCTGATGCTGGCTTTTAACTTGTGATCCTCCTGCCTCAGCCTCCTGAGCTGCTGGGATTACAGAGCTGTTGGAATTACAGTCATGCAGGACGGCACCCAGCACGGGGACTGAAATTCTTAAACTCTCTCAGTGTGCTATGTGAATAAACGGGGCAAAGTTCAGATTTTTTACTTTTACAGACCACACATGGTAGTCCTTCAAAACTGTACTCAGATACACTCAATATTGTAAGTTGAGTATATTCAAAACATATATTAATGTGTTGATATGTAAATGTGCTTAAAACAAAACTGTATTTTTAGTAGAAATGAAGTCAAGTCTAAGTTATAATATTTTAAGAAGATCTTCATTTGTAAGTAGATATGACAGAATTTTAAATTTACAAAACTGATAATACATAATATACATTCATTTTACATACTTAAAATAGCTAAGGAAATGAAAAGGTGAAAAATGAGAGGTAGCGAAATTCTATTAGTGCTATATTGAATTCTATACATATTAATATATTAGGAGACTGGAGGAGAAAGGGGAACTAAATTCTAAGAGAAAAAATGTGGAGAAGGGATCCCTATGATCTTAGGAAAAGATAAAAGTGGAAGTAAAATTATATTCAAAATGTACCTAAAAATTGTTAGACATGCATTAGTGACAGGGAACTAAATATCATTACTCTTAGTGGTATAAAAGGAGAATGAAAAAAGGACAGTATTTTTGCTTTTTTATTAGCTCTAGTTATTCTCACTCTTTTTTCTTATTGCCATGACTTTGGAAGACTTGATTTAGTTATTGCAATTTGCTAAAGACAACATTGCTAACAATTTTGCCTTTACACATTGTGTGTCTTGAATAAAACTCATGAGTTATGGTTACTAATAAGGAAAGGAGGTGAAGGAATTAGGTGACCTAATCCATAAACTACAGAAAGCAGTAGTATTTGCTGATGGTGTCGCTTGAAACCTGACATGCACTTGAATCCCTAGGAGAGATTGTTAAAACAGAAAGCTGGGCCACACCCACAAAGGTTTTGATTCAGTAGGTCTGAGAGGGACTAAGGAATCTGAATTTCTAACAAATTCCCAAGTGATGTTGCTGCTGCTGGTTTGAAACACACTCTTTGAGAACCATGGCTTTAATGGAAACAATAATTACAAAACCAAAGAAGAGCCAGGTGGACACTTAAAGGAAATGGTATCTCCCTATGTAGGTTTACCTCTAAACCACAGAACATTAGTTGCAAGTGTTCACCTGCTCAAGTAACTAAGTTTACATTTCAAACCCCAAGGGACATAACTGATAAAATTAGTAGTTACAGAAATTTCTATACAAAGATGATATTTAAAAATAAAACAGTCATTTGCCTATTTAAGAACTATTGTTTGAAATTTTGGTACTGACATTCTACTTAAAAAGTAATAATATAAATTTAAAATTTCTGTCTAGAGTAAAATTCAAAATAAGAATTAAAAAAAAATCCTTGTGTTAAATATAAACATAACCTAATTTATTATTTCCTAAACCAATTATCATTATTATTGTTATTTTTGGTGTAGGGGATTGAATTCGGGGCAACACAGAAAACCCTCATCACTGAATTACAACCCCAGCCCATACCAATTATTTATTTAGTTAGTTCCAAACCCACTATTAAAAAACAAAATATAGTCATATAAAAGAATTCTTTTGGCAAATGTGCTATATTTGTAAGTATTAGCCACTTATTAAAAACACATTTCTATTAAAATTGCATCTAAATTCTTAGAATACTTGATATCTGGACCCAGCTAAGCTTTTATTTTACAGATCAAAATGCATGGACAAAAATACATTACAATTATCAATGAAGTCTTTCTAATTTTGCTTGAAGGGATTTAAAATTCCCAGTGATGGTTTGGACTGCTACTGAAGAGCTCATAGACTGGAGCTCAACCAGATAACCACAAACAGCATCCAGGCAGAGATTTGTAAATCTTCTCCTGTAAAGGAAATGATACCGGATCAATTACCTATACATTTAGAAACATTACCTTTTATAGGGTCTCTTCTTTCCAATTCTGCTAATCTTACTTTTAGTCTCATAGAAAAGCAATGATTACATTAATGGCAAATACTTGAAAACTGAGAAGGACACTTTGGGAGAGGCCAATTACCAAATAACCACAATTTTCCATTTGAAGAATATTATAATGAGGAGTCACTAAGGGATGATTCCTGTTAATATTATTTATATCGTTTTGGCTTTTTTTTGTGTGTGTGTGGTGCTGGGGATTGAACCCAGGGCTTGTGCATGCAAGGCAAGCACTCTACCAACTGAGCTCCCCAGCTCCTCTTTGGCTTTATCAAAAGAATAATATATGGCTCAAGTGGTAGCGTGCTCGCCTGGCATGGGTGCGGCCCAGGTTCGATCCTCAGCACCACATAAAAACAGAGATGTTGTGTCCGCCGAAAACTAAAAAATAAATAGTAAAAAACGAAAAAAAAAAGAATATTCCTGAAAATGGCCAAACATATCACAATGACATAACTGAAATATCTTAGTACTGGGTCATTAATTTAAAGCAGAAGATGTTTAGAAGTCATTCATAAAGGATACACGTTCACTTGTAGAATTGATTAAGGATTGTGTGGGCTGGGATTGTGACTCATCGGTAGAGTGCTCGCCTAGCACGTGGGAGGTCCCAGGTTCGATCCTCAGCACCACATAAAAATAAATAAAATAAAGATATCGTGTCCAACTACAACTAAAAAATAAATATTAAAAATTAAAAAAAAATTACGGCTAAAACACTAAAAAAAAATCCCACTTTTCATAAATGCTGATATCAAAAGTTACTGCTGATGTAAACAGGACATAATCTCTAATCCCCACATTTTCCCACATTCTCTCAAAATTTGTTACCCAGGTATTTATTAGAAGCATTTAAAAGCTTTTTCTAGAATACAATATTTAATCATAGTTACCTCTCACAATTTGAAACTTGGTTAGGATTCTCAACATATTTTGCTAATAGCACATGGATACAATCCAAAAGGTGTAGTGGCTTCTTCATTCTGTTCCAGAATGGATCCTATAAAGAATATATGTATATTTAGATTAAATGAGTTATAAGGCAAACTGTGTTTAATATTTTGAACTTAAAAACCATGCTGAAATATCTCGTAGGAGGACTTGATGTACTGTGATGTACTTTGTAGAACATGTAAATGTCCTGTTTAGGAATGTGATGTGAAAGAAAAGTCTATTTATGGGCTATGATACGATTTTTACTTTGAACTTACACAGTCTTACTCTGGCATAATACAAAGACTACACTAGCAGTCACAGAATCTTAAATCTGGCTTCAACAGTTCCTAGACATGTGACTTGAGCAGGTTAGTTAATTTCTCTGCTCTTGTCCTTTTGCAACAGATAACGAGGATACTACTATTTGCTCATTTCCATCATAGGTATATTATGAGGCTCAAATAAGAAGGATGCATAAGATGCCTTGCAAAGCACTGTTGTGATGCTACTATAAAAACAAAAACAAAACAAAACATCTAGTTCAACAAGGTTTTATTTGGAATCTTTAACTTAGTATAAAAATTACAAAATATATAGTCTGATAGGGTTCAGTATGGGTGAGAATAATTGTTAAGCACTGATACTTTTGATTAGGTTACACTGAACAAATATACTGTTATTTTGTTCTTTCAAAATAATTTGGCTTGGGATGTAGCTCAGTGATAGAGCACTTGCCTGGGATGTGCAAGGTGCCTGATTTGATCCCCAGTACCACCAAAAAAAAAAGAGAATTCTTAAATGTTTGGTACATACCCTGGTTTAGCCCATCCAACCAAGAGTAAAGTATATATGTTTATTAATATTAAAAATGTTAACATTTCATTTTAATCATGGCATCTCTCAGCAGTTTTTAAAGTCTTAAGTATAATTTCTAATGGTCAATGAAGCAAATCCCTGCTGCACTTCTATTAGATTAAGTGATATCATAGTTAAAAATATGAAATCAAAATGTCCCACTCTGTATCTAGAAAAATTAGTTTAATTAATTAAATAATTATCTTAATATTTTTCCTTACCCTTGATTTGAATAGTTGATCATAAACTTCTAATAGTCTAGGTAATGGTACTCCAATTTCATTCATGGTCTGTATTACAAACCCTACATCCCAGTTCAAAGTACAAACTTGCTGCTCTAAGAACTGTACAATAAAATCTAGAGAAAGAAAAAGATTTGAAATTAGAATTTTTTAAAACTCTTGACATTAGAAGTTAAGTCTTACTCATAGCTGAGTAGTTTCTGGGGGATATCTTTTGAAAACCAATTAAAAATATGTAGGGTGCTGAGGGTATAGCTCAGTGGTAGAATGCATGCTTAGTATGTAGTATGTACAAGTCACTGGATTCTATACCACCACCCAAAACCTCCCAAAATAAACAAAAAAACACACACATTCTCTCTCTCTCTCTCTCTCTCTCTATATATATATATATACACACACACACACACATGTATATATATGTACATATATTTATTTATTCTAAACCCCCCTAACTTTGATAAACACACTCATGCACCAGAACAGGCAAATCTGGAGGCAAAAAAGTAGATTAGTGGTTCCCTAGGGCTGGAGGATGGGGAAGAATGGGTAATGACAACTAATAAGTACAGGGTTTCTTTTTTTTTCCTCCTCAGTACTAGAGATTGAAATCAGGGGTGTTTTACCACTGAGCTACGTCAGTCCTTTTTGTTTTTTGATACAGGATCTTGCTAAGTTGCTGAGGCTGACATTGAATTTGTGGTCTTCTTGCTTTAGATTCCTTAATTACTAGGATTACAAGAGTAGTAGGACAGAGTTTCTTTTTGGGATGATGCAAATGTCCTAAAACTAGACTATGATAATGGCTGCACAACTCTATGAATATGCTAAAACTATTAAATTGTACACTTTCAAGATACTAAGAAAAAACTATAACATCTTAAGGAACTCAGAAAAATATGAAAAGGTACAAGAAGAACAGAGACTATTCATAATTCTACTAGAGGATCTGATAGTTTTTGAAAAACATATTTTAAAAAACTGTATCTTTAATAACTTTTCAGAAAGGGCTACTGCATCCTGATTTTAAAATGTTAAAAAATTTTAATGCCTCACACTCTGGACAAGTTGGGATTACATGCATTCATCACTTCATCTAGCTTATGTTTGCTTATTTATTTATTTTTTAAGGTGCTGGGGATTGAACCCAGGGCCTTATACATGCTAGGCAAATGCTTTACCACTAAGCTATACCCTTAGCCCTTGTTCTTTTATATACTTTATTTCTCTATCTGTGAAATGGCACAGTACTCTTAATACTATGCCTACAAGAAATAGGGGTATGATTATAATGGTTGCATTTCTGACCATGTTCAAGGAGTGGATGCTAACCATCTGAGGTGGCCTATAAACAACTTTGAATGCCCATGAAAAAAAAAATAATTTAAAGAGGGATGGGACAAGAAAAGATTAGAATAAATCTGACATAACTTTCCTATGTACCTATATAAATATACCACAGGGAATCTCACCATTGTGTACATCCACAAGAAATTAATTTTAAAAAAATAAAATAAAACAGGGGCTGGGGTTGTGGCTCAGCGGTAGAGCACTCGCCTAGCATGTGCAAGGCCCTAGGTTCAATACTTAGCACCACATACAAGTAAATAAATAAAATAAAGGTATTGTGTCCAACTACAACTAAAAAATAGATAAAAAACAAAACAAAAACAATGAGAGTGTTAAAAAAAAACACTATGGGTAAATGATAGAAAGATCAATTGAGGGAAAAGAGCATGGGGTAGGGAGAGGGAAGGGGAAGAAGAGGTACTGAATTAGAATATATTCCATGCTTTTATAATTATGTCAAAATGGCTTCTACCGTCATGTACAACTAAAAAGAACCAATTGTTAAAAAAAATTGAGAGCTGGGGATATAGCTCAATGGTACAGCACTTGCCTAGTATGACTCTGGGCTCTATCTCTAGCACTGTAATATATGTAAGTAAATGAATGAGTAAAAGTAAAAGAAATAATGCTATGTTACGAGCACATTCATTCATGTTTTTCAATATTTTTCAATAACATAAAAGTGCTTAGTATTCCACTTCATGGATGTATTTTTGGTGCTTCTATTGTTTTAAAACAGAAAAAACTACAAAACTACAGTAACTCAATAGTTGCCTATAAAACAATTATAGTCTGCATAGGAAAGGGGTTCAAATAATTAAGATTGTAACCTAACCATTTAAAGATAATCTGTGTAACAGAGTAGTTAAATCAAGCATAAAACATCAGAAACTTTCCTCTTCACAACCTTGTACTGAGTTACCAACAATATAATCACTTATAATTTGCAATCTGCACAATCCCAAAATGGATATTTAAACTTGGAAAGTTGGTAAAAGTGTTTCATATTCAACTATTCATGAACAAGTTATGCTATTTTCTGAGGTCCTTTATTTTAGAGGTATATTTAAACTGCTGAGCTCGATAGCAACAAAGATATTCTATTTTTCACTCTAAAGATCATTACTTCTCAATAAAGAAAAAAGTCATCAGGCTGGGGATGTGGCTCAAGCGGTAGCGTGCTCGCCTGACATGCGTGCGGCCCAGGTTCGATCCTCAGCACCACATACAAACAAAGATGTTGTGTTCGCCGAAAACTAAAAAATAAATATTAAAATTCTCTCTCTCTCCCTCTCCCTCTGTCTTTAAAAAAAAAAAGAAAAAAGTCATCAAATGAAGAAAATCATCAGAAAATGGAACATGACAGCACCTAAGGTTACTGCTTACCTAAAGGGAAGAAGCGAGGTGTACCAGCATAAATTTTGCCAAGGAGGACGATCTTCAGACTGAGAGCATGCATTCTATCTGTGGAGCTCAATGTTACACTATCATTCAACTCTGTAAGAAAGAGATATGTCAGTAGAAACCCAAATTATTTTTAGTGTAAAATGTTTATATTGGCTATTTAATTGTTTCAAGGTTCGAAATATTATAGAATTGAGATTCACATTCATATAATTAGCAGATTCTGTGTTCCTGTTACTGTCTGATAAATGCTCTCATTTTACCAGATTATAAGATTTGAGGGAAAGTGTCACAATATCCCTTATTATGTAGCATAAATCCTAGAAATGACACATTCTTTCTACTGAGGGTGTTTCCAGATTTTTAGTGGGATTGCTGTCTATATGATCGCCCTCCACTCTATACAGATGCCCCAACTCTCTCTCTTCTTAGGTATACCTTTTTCCTTAGCCCTAGGAATATTATCTACTAGCAGTTTGCATGCCTCTACCATATCACTAAATAATGTATGTTAATTTACTATAATCCAACACTTACCTTTCTCTATGATATCTTGCCAAAGGGTCTGCACCAATATGGGGTCTGAATAACCAGCACAATGAATTATTCCAAGTTTACACTCTGCGAGTTTAAATGGGTCAGCAAATTCCCCATAAAGCTGTGGGAGAAAAATCCCACAATTAAACAACCAAGCAGAGATTAATATTGAAGTATTCCTTCAAAATTAAAAATAATCAAGATATCAAAGTATCTAAACCATGATACAGGGTAGATATTCATTATCCAAAATGCTTAGGAATAAATGTTTCAAATTTTGGAATATATAAATATACACAATGAGATATTTTAAGGATAGGAACTAAGTCTAAACATTTAATTCATTAATGTTTCTTACATGCCTTATACACACACACAGCCTGATCAAAGTCTTATATAATATTTTAAATAATTTTATGTTTTGACTATGACACATCACAAGGTCAGGCACGGAATTTTCTACTTGTGTTATCATATTGGTGCTCAAAGCTTCAGATTTTGGAGCACTATGGATTAGGAATGCTCAACCTGTATAAAGATGGTTATAACTCCAGGGCTAGGGATATGGCTCAGTTGGTAGAGTGCTTCCCTCGCATGACAAGGCCCTGGGTTCAATCCCCAGACCACAAAAAAAAAAAAAGATGGCCATAATTCCAGATTAGTACTTATCTCCTTTTTTTTCTTGGCCAGGCAGAGGTACTGTAATGATACTTCTTTTAGAATTAGTGTTGTTTAAACCAGATGTTCATAATTAAGAGAATACTGACAAATCTTGGGAGTGTTTCAGGGTATTTGGAACTATGTCTAAGAATAACTGAAGAAGGAACTTTAAAGAAGGGTACAGAATGAGAGAGGCTTGGAGAATTAAGTAAACATAAGTTACTTTTCCCAAGGCAAGAAACAAGGCCATAAATTAGCTGATTTTAATATAGCCCCCCAGGTGAGACTAATACGTTCTTCTCAGCTACAAGACTGGCAGGGGAAGCTCAACACTTTCTAGGAGTCAGATGCAACAGTTATCATCTACTCATCTAGTGACAAGCTACCAAGGATAGCTGTTCTTATTTTGTAGAGGTAGAATCATATTTCTCAGGAAACAAAAAGCAAAATATGAAACAAAGAATTTCTAAAAGTAAGGTGACCATTATAGGCATTTCACTCGATTTTTTATTACCTTAGTTATGTCCATTAACTCAGAATCCAACTGAGAAATTGCATCCTGTACAGAAGAATGATGGGAATACTGTCTTTGTAGTGTTTCTTGAATTTGAAGTTGGATCCTAGCAACCTATTTTGGATAGAAAATAATGTTTTAATCTCTTTATGATAAGTTAACAAATGCTTGAAGGAATAACTCCCAGTAAAGTTAGCTAAAATAAAAATAATATATAATTAAGATCTCTATTATAATAGAGTAACATCATTGTGAAGAGACTTCATTTCAACATAATAGACGTCACAGGGTATGTACTACAGCAGAAAGCCTTTGCTGCCCACTAGTACCTCCCATGAATGTAGCCAGACACATAACTAACTAGACTGGCCTTTCCAGTCACCTATGCAAAGTGGTATGGCCACATGAATAAGTTCTCTTCATAGAATGAGAGCAGAAGTAAAGGGCCATGGTTTTTCTGAGTGTAAAAGTGCTTCTTATACATTTTTTTCTTTTTCTTCCTGTCAGATAAAAGCCAAGGCCCTAGGGAATGGCAGTATTAGAAAACAGAACCTGGGTCCCTAAATCAAACATGTGGAAGAAAGTCACCTGCCAATCAGGAACATCCACTCAATTTCTGTGAATGAGAAATAAGTTGTTTGCACATAGACAACTAAATTTTTTGGTCTCTTAGTTAAGGCAATTTATCTTACTCCTTATGTTTATAGAATCAATGGTGAATATACTATAACAAACATCTTGTTAAAAATGTATAAATTAAGCTGGGCATGTTGGTGCAAGCCTGAAATCCCAGCAGCTTGTGAGGCTGAGGCAGGAGGATCATGAGTTAAAAGCCAGCCTCAGCAATGGTGAGGCACTGAGCAACTCAGTGAGACCCTGTCTCTAAATACAAAATATACAAAATAGGGCTGGGGATGTGGCTCAGTGGTCAAGTGCCCTGAGTTCAATCCCCAGCACTGCTCCTCCCATGCCAAAATTTGCAAGTTAAATTGCAGCAATGTCTTTGTATTCCAAGTTCTGGTATACTTAAAATCTCTCTAAGATTTATACCTAAACAGAAAATAAATACATACAAGCAGAAGAGACTAGAATTAATAATAATCACCTCTATAAACCTCCCATTTACCAGGGAAATAAGGAAAAGTGAAATAAATATGTGGCAACTACTCTATAAGGATATAGCTTAAGTGTACTTACTTCTTTTTTTTCAGAGATACTTACTTCCATTTTTTCTTCTAATTCATGAAGGAATTCACCATCTGCAGCTATTGACGAAATGGCAGTGGAACTTTTGGCACTAAGAATGGCTCGGGCAATGTACTCTAACCGTTGCTGAAGTGAAATTTCTGTGCTAGGAGGGAAAACCCTTCATTTTTAGTTATACGATTTTGAAGAACTGAAGATATAAATATGCCATGTAGGATGTACTATTTTAAACCAAATGAGCATAAAAGGCCATTTGAAATGTGAAAAATTATTTTTCTAATAAATCTATTTTAGATTTCTAATGAGAGATTCATGATTTTAGACAACAAATTCTACATCTAAAAAGTATCTTCCTATTTTAAAACGTCAGTTCAGTATATTAAAGATTAAATAGCTGGGTGCGGTGGCGTGAGCCTGTAGACTCAGCTACTTGGCAGGCTGAAGCAGAAGGATTGCTTGAGCCCAAAGAGTTTGTAAACAGCCTGGGCAACATAGTGAGACGTTGCCTCAAAAAAACTTAAACCAAAGAAAATGAAGACAACATAGATTCTTCTACAATTAAGGAAAAACTTTTTTATTATTCCTCATATTTCTACCTTAATAAGTCTATATTACATTTAATTTTCCACACAGCACCCAGGATGACCACTTAAAATAAAACTCATGGACTACAATGATATGTATTCCCTAAAGACCCTTTAATCACCTTTTCCTAACTTCTCCCAACTTCATCTCCTTCTACTCATTCCTATGTTCACTATCTCCAACACCAGCTTTCTTTCTTGTGCCCCAAACACAACAAACCTGTATTCTGCAGCACTTCTGTACAGATTCATTACTTTGCTTTGACCACTTTTCCTCCATTTCTATATAGTTGCCTACTTCTTGCCCTTGTAGTCTCAAATTGAATGACACTTTCTGAGGACTTTTTTTTTTTAGTTGTAGATGGACACAATATCTTTATTTAATTAATTAATTTATGTGATGCTGAGGATTGAATCCAGTGCCTCACACATGCTAGGCAAGTGCTCTACCACTGAGCCACAGCCCCAACTCCTCTCTTGAGGCCTTTTTCAACGACTCCTAACTACAACAGCTCCCCACCCCTGCCAGGCACTTGCTATTATATTATACATTTTTATTGTATTTATAGAACCTGAATTTATTTATCTCTGGTCTTTGTCTACTAGAAGGTCAGAAGAGGATAGTGCCTGTCTTGTTCACTACTGCTTCCTGAATGCCTTGAACACTGGCACTCAAAACACATTTGCTTGCTGACCTATTGATAGGTATTAGAAAGTCCCAAGCATGGATCTCATGGCTGCCAGCTTCAGTCCTTTATATTCCACGAACTTGACATCATAAATTAGCTTGTCATTAAAAGCAAACCAATTCATTTACTTGTAGGGAACCTCTCATCAATCTGCATTAAATTTATCTTTTGCAACCAATTCATTCCAATTGGCATCAGGAAAAAATTGACGTTTTCTACTCTCAAAGAAGGCTTTATTTAAACTGTCCTTCTCTATTTATGGTTCCTTTTTTTCTTCAAACAAAAGAAACCAAATTTAAAAAGAACTCTCTCTCTCTCTCTTCTGTTTTTCAAAGCAGAACTGTGTATGGCAATTAACTAGCATTACCCTTAAGGCTAAATATTAAGTACTCTGTACATTTAGGGGCCCTGTTACTAAAAGAGCTTTACTCCCGGTTCCAACTCCAACTCCCTCTCAACTGAATATTTAAAAAGCAAGTAATATTTCCAAGTTATTTTCAATATAACATTCTATGGCTGCCAATTAATTTGGTGCAGCCCATATATACAAGAAGATTGCAGTGAACAAAAGAGCAAAAAGTAATGCAATCGTTGGAAAAATTTACTACGGAAAAAGACTAAGTGAGAACTAAAGGGTGAATGGATAGGGAATCTCACATAGGAGGAAATTAGGTTATGTGTGATAATGAATGTTCTTAAAAGGGAGTTTCTAAATCCAGGAATATAATGATTTTTGCAATAAGATAAAGGGTAAAGTACTATTAAAGATGGGCAATTAAGAGACTTTAATTTTCCATTTTGTTTTGTTTCTGTGGTACTTAGGATGGAACCTCAGTTGATACATGCTAGGCAAGCATCCTTCTAATGAGCAACATTCCTTCATTAAAATTTTATTTTGAGAAAAAGTCTCAAGTTGTCTAGGCTGGTCTTAAATTTGCAATCCTGCTTCAGCTGTCCAAGTAGCTAGGATTATGGTGTGTGCCAAAGTACCTGGCTAGAGATGTTAAAGTTTTAAGGCAATATGGCACAATAAAAATGGCATAAAGAGATCTATATGGTAATGGTATTTAGGACTACATAAGAATAATAAGAGTAATCTTGAAATGAAATACTAAAAGTCTGGATTAGGGCACAGGCCATATGTAACTCTAGAGTACAGCATGTAACATGTTCTCAAACATTGGATTACATAACTTTAATTCATGTAGCTACAATGAATTTAAAGTTTAATAATGTTAATCCTTAATTATAAAAGTTATAAATTAATCAAGGCTTTTACTGGCAACTGTCTTTAGGACTTTAAAGTCATTTCATCTTTTGCATGAAGGGGAACTTAAAAAAAATCAAGTAACTATTATGACTAAGGAAGGAGAGAAAACTAAGAAACATGTGCAATATAATATATATCTGCACATTAATGCGCATAATCACACTTGCTATAACTGAATTTTTTTCTTTTGGTGCTGGAGATGGACACAGGTCTTGGTACATACTAGATTTGTGTTCTACCAGTAAGCTACACCCTTGGGTTACCACTACCCCCTGATTTTTACAAGATCTCACTATAATACTCAGGATGGCCTTGAACTCCTGGGCTCAAGTGATCTTCCTGCCTCCTCTTCCTGAGTTGCTGGGATTATAGATGTGTGCCAAAGCACCCAGATCCATATGAACTCTTTAAGCAATAATTCTCATCAATGTGATTTGATATCAACTCTGTCTCCATACCTTTCCTTGCTAAATCAACCAATCCCCAGTTTTTGAAATAGTTACACATGAAAATAGAAGGTTAAAAGAATGATCTTTCCAATATTATATCAAATGATCATTTGATAATAATAATATAATTTAAATCTCCATGATTATCTTAATGAAATTCTTAATCCTTAATATGTAAGCTGTGAGACATTTTTAGTAATTTAATACAACATAAGAAGGGCTGGGGATACATCTCAGTCTGTAGAGTGAGAAATAGTTTTTGATCTTTTACTTAATAATAATTAACTACTGTTACTCAGAAAGAGTATAAAGACATACTTTAAGGAAAAAAATTATAAGGCAGTTTGAATAAAGAGGGTCTAATGAAGATTCTTTTATTACCTACCTACCATACATTATTATTATTTTTTTTAATACCTTTATTTCACTTATTTATTCTTATGTGGTGCTGAGGATCAAACCCAGGGTCTCGCACGTGTGAGGTGAGCGCTCTACCACTGAGCCACAACCCCAGCCCATACACTATTTTTTTTAAAAAGGAAGCTGGGTATGGTGGCACACATCTGTAATCCTAGGAGTTCAATTCCCAGTACCCCACACCCCACAACAGAGAATTATGATCTATAGGTAAATTCAAGTAAAAGCGTAAAAAATTCTACTTAAATTGAATTAAAATTCTACTTAAAAATTCTACTTAACTTGAACAGATTTCACTTCATTTTTGAAATCTGTATATAACTACATATAACTAGGTCTTTAATAATTCTTCACAATGAGAATATTATGCCATACCTATGCATGTCAGCCAATTTGGATAGGACACGAGCAGCATTACTAAAACTTCTGTTCTTCTCATAATACCTCCAGAGTAAATCCATATAACGAACTTTGTTTTGATCCACTTTGGCCATTCGGACTAGATATGGCTCCAGAAATGGAGAAGCAATCTAGAAATTATATGGTTACTCAGAAAAATGTTCTGAACACCAGTCTTAAGTCAAAAACACAATATTTCTAAAGCAACTATAATTTTGCTTTGTTGCATGAAATAAGCAAAATTAGAATCCAATAAAATAAGATAAAAGAATAGGCAATTTTTCTCATTACAAATTATTCTTGTTTTACTAGCTAACAAGTTTCTATAACAATTCAATTAGGTTAATCAAAATAAAATTACAAATCTTTAAATAAGCTTTGAGAACATAGATATTGACTAGGTTCTGAGCTCAAAGGTGCCCTTAAAATTAATGAATGTCAGATAGTCATTTTATAGAAAAAGGAATATTGAGAGAGTAGTAAAAGAACATGTCCATAGTCATACAGTGATTTAAAAGCAGAGATAAGATGAAGTTCATAATTCATAAACCAGTCACTTCTACTCCACAATGTACATTATCCTAAATAACTTCTAAGCAAGAAAGTTAAAGCAACAGTCTACTTGGCCTCTTAGGAAAAGAAATTATATAACACACTTAGGTTTATAACAACTGATGGTAGGTACAGGACGAGAAAAGAATTTCCTACAACTATATATTTGCTTAAATTACTAAGTTATACTAGTTAAAAATATAAATTAATATTAACAACACTGCAATAAAAAACATTTTTTACCTGTAGTAGCTTATCGGCAAGGTCAGCTTGTATTAACCAATTATAAAGAGCAATACTAAAGAGCTCATCCTTGGATCGCTGAGCCAATTTGAGCATTTGTTCAAACTAAAATAAATAAAACAGCAAAATTAGCATAGTTAAAGGTTTTGTTGTTGGGCATCACAACACTTTAACTCTAAACCCCTAATAAGAAATCAAGAATGGGGCTGGGGATGTGGCTCAAGCAGTAGCGCGCTCGCCTGGCATGTGTGCGGCCCAGGTTCGATCCTCAGCACCACAAACAAACAAAGATGTTGTGTCTGCCGAGAACTAAAATAAATAAATAAATAAATAATTTCTCTCTCTCTCTCTCTCTCTAAAAAAAAAAAAAGAAATCAAGAATCATTGAACAGGGGCTGGGGATGTGGCTCAAGCGGTAGCGCACTCGCCTGGCATGCGTGCGGCACGGGTTTGATCCTCAGCACCACATACCAACAAAGATGTTGTGTCCGCCGAGAACTAAAAAAATAAATACTTAAAAAAAAAAAAAATTCTCTCTCTGTCTCTCTCCCCTCTCTCACTCTCTCTTTAAAAAAAAAAAAAAAAAAAAAAAGAATCATTGAACAGAAACTTCTAAGAGCTACTACCTTTCCTCAAGTGATTATGCCACCCCTACCTTACAGAATTTCTAAAACACGGTGTACTTTCACAAGAAAATATGCTATTCCCCTTACATGGTGTCCTGCTTCTTCATTGCTCAGCATATTGGGATCAGATGATAGCACTGGAGGACCAGGTTTTTTGGGTACACTAGGAGACTGAGGAGCAGCCTTACTTTGATTTACAAGCTCTTGAAGGGTGTCTGTAATGCACTTGTAGCTGTTTAATCTGAAATAGAACACAAAAGGAAGTATGTTATTTAACTAAAAGCATTTGATTTACTTTATAAAATGTAAATATATACAAGAAAATAGTATATACACAAGAAGTATACTTGGGCAATACAAATACATATTTAGTATTAAAAATAACAAGCCCGGAGTGGTGGCACATGCCTATAATCCCAGCACTTGGGAGGCTACAGCAGGAGGATCACTTAAACCCATGAATTTGAGGTCAGTGTGGGCAACATAGCAAGACCCTATCTCAAAAATAGATTAAAAAAATATACTTTCTCTGGGCTGGGGTTGTGGCTCAGGGGTAGAGCACTCACCTAGCATGTGTGAGGCACTGGGTTTGATCCTCAGCACCACATAAAGTAAAATAAAGACGTTGTGTCCACTTCTAACTAAAGAAATTTTAAAAAAAATTAAAAATAAATAAATAAAATACTTACCATTATCCTGAATGAAAACCCCACTTTTGTTTTCAAATGTTTTCCCCTTTAAAAAAATCAATAAAGTCTCAAAAAACCCAAACAACTCCTTCCACAACACCAAAATAAAAAGAAAAACCACAGATGTAGGTCCAAAAACATTTATAATTTCTTAAGAATTTTCTTCAGATAAAAACTTTATTTCTGGGCTAAAAATTTTAATACTGATACAAGTCTTTATAAAACAATTAAGGCAGAATTAAATTTTATAAAGGTTATACTTGGAATATTATTTCCCTAATACTATCAATCAAAACTTGACACAAAAGTCTGAGGGGCTGGGGTTATGGCTCAGCGGTAGAGCGCTCACCCGGCATGTGTGAGGCTCTGGGTTCGATCCTCAGCACCACATAAAAACAAACAAATAAAATAAAAATGTTGTGTTCATCCACAATTCAAAAAATTAAAAAAAAAAAAAAAAGTCTATCTGAAAGCTGATAATTGGCTAAGGTAATAGCAGTCACCTTTCTTGGAAAGCTTGAAGTCCAACCATGTCTTCTTCTGGCTCTCCATGTTTATAGAAATGAAGTCCAAGACCCTGAGGATCTTTCTTCTCTGCAGCAGTAAGAGAAAGTTCCACCACACCCTCATAAAAACGCACTAATGGGAAAGAAAAGGACAGCATATTTATCCTATAATTAAGTTGAATATAATTTTCCTTAGCTGGCATATAAAACTAATCATTAAGGTCTATGATATATTAGTCTCCCTAGTGGCAACATCACAGAATGTTTCTGGTGAGACTATTAAAGAAAAAGGTCTTAATATGCTTTTCAGGCAGGTAGTATTAAAAAAAAATCATACTTAAAAATAACAGAAAGTAGGATTTCAGTTCTTTGTTAGGGGAAAAAAAATCTTCAGGTACAAAATAATAACTGCACTAAGGGCAATAGCTTTTATATTAGGTTGGATCTGATTTAAAGTAATTTCAAATAAAGGAGGCATACTTTATTTTGAAAATCAGTAAAGAAATTTTAAGTATTTTAAAAATAAATATTACTAATAGTTAACTGGACAAGAACTAAAACTCCAACGTTAAAAAGTTACAAATTTCAGGCTGAGGGTATACCTCAGTGGTAGAGCCCTGGCCTAGCAAATGCAAGGTCCTGAGATCAAGCCCTAGAAAAGAAAAGTTACATTTTTCATGTTATCACTTAGGCCACTGACAATGAAGAAAGATTTGCCTCTGGGAAGAGGCATTTCATCATCACCTTACTTTATTCACATACTGTCATATATCCTCGGAGATGAGTAATAGGTAAGATGAACATTTTATTTCTTACCTTGTCTATACTGAATGCAAACGTTGGAAAGATCCACTTGATTGCTGATCTTTTGATATTCCTTTAATGATTCCCTTAACATTCTTTCCTTTTCAGACTTACTTTGAACTTGTCGGGAACGCTGGAGAAGCTCATTTGCCTAGAAGAGATGATAAAAACTTTAAAATAATATAAAATCAGGGGGATGATGCTGTCAACATAAATTTAAGTCTATGTCTAAATTTATATGTGGTTTACCACAATTAAAAATAAAAACAACTCTACAAACTTACTTCTTCTTAATTTTAGGCAGAAAAGTTTTTGATCAAAATTATCCTAGCTATTCTTAATTCCTCTCACAAATATGTTAATCAAGACAGTTTTGTCAGGTAATTCTCTTGCCTAGTCAATACATTATTGGTCAGCAGGCAGTCCATGTGACACTGATTTATTTATTTTTTCAACCTGTAGGAAAGGATCAATAAAAATTGTTCCATTAACTCTAATTCATAATAGATTTACTTAAAGTTTTGGTGATTTTCCTTAATTTCTAAAGAGAGACACAAATTCCCTAATTTCTAAATTCAGTGTTTTCCCTTAATTTCTAAGCTTTTTCTTTAAAAAAAAAAAAAAAAAATATATATATATATATATATATATATATATTTATTTAGTTTTAGGTGGACACAGTATCTTTATTTTATTTTTATGTGGTGCTGAGGATCAAACCCAGTGCCTCATGCATGCTAGGTGAGCGCTGTACCACTGTGCCACAACCCCAGGCCAAGCCTTTTCTTTTTTAACAAGACCTAAAAATAATATCAAATATTCTTCTATGACAAACTTAAAGGAGCATATACAATTAAAGAAAGCATGAAATCCAACCCCTTTCTTACAATAGCTGAGGATTCTGAGGCCAAAACAACTAAGAGATCTCTTGGAGATCACATTAAGTAAAACAAAACAGTTCCTGACTCTCATTTTGGTGTGCTTTTCATTGTACCATGAAACTTCCTGTAAAAAACTGAAATATATAACAAAGCATCATACCTTAGAACAAACTGCATCATCAGTGCTATACAGAAGTGGGCAGATGTCCTGTAAATGTAAACTAATGCCATCAACAGCAGCATTATCTCTGATGTAGCAGTTGATAAGAGAAGAAATTAATGCCCCTGTGAGTTCTTTGTCCCTGATTACCAGATCTTTAAAAGTGGTGATCTTCAGCTGCTCTTGAAATTCCTAGGAGGATAAGAGAAGAATCCTTTCTATCAAATTATAGAAATATTATATTTCCACACAGTGAAATGTTTTCAATAACTTAAACACTAGCAGACTCTAATTCAAAAGAGAAAACAGGGTTGCAGGTATAGTTCAGTGGTAGAGCTATTTCCTAGGACATGTAAGGACCTGGATTTTATTCCCAAACTAGGAAGAATTAAAAAAAAAAAAAAAGAAAATATGCTACAGCAACAAATTATTGTAAACATGCATAAAATCATGTAGAGTTGGAAAAGAACCCATAGTGGGTGTAGTTTCAAACCTTTTACTTACAAATGGGGAAAAAAAAGTCCAGGTAGAGCTAAAATTATGGCTAGGTCAACTGTCTTCAGTTATAACAGTAAAGAACATTTAAAACAATCTCAGTTTACACCTTATTTTTCCTAAATACTGTTAAAAAATTTTGTTATTTGAGGCCTTTTAACATTAAAATTTGTTCTATATTTTGAATAGCTTTGCTTGTTATAATAGAATTCAAAAGCATGAAGGTGATTTATATTATAGTAAAATACTGTTTTGTGATTTGATTATTTCCTTTTTCTAAGCACCAATATCAACAAAATATCCAAACTGCACTCATATTTTTGCACAAATATTTAATCTGCTTTCCTTGAGCACATAGTTGGTGATGCAAGAAAGCAAGCTTTGAAGATGATGGCACATAATAAGCCAAAAAACTTGGGCTGGGGTTGTGGCTTAGTGGTAGAGTGTTCTCCTAGCATGCGTGAGCCACTGGGTTTGATCCTTGGCACCGTATAAAAATAAAATAAAGTTACTGTGTCTACATACAACTAAAAATTAAATGTTTAAAAAAAAAACTACCTACATTATGTTTATCACCTAACAAAACTTAAAAATATTATTCTACCTGGCATAAAAAAGAAAGTAGTTTTCATGAACATTATAGATTGAATTTTTAATAAGGAAAAAATTAGATTTACAAGAAACAACAATAAAATTCAAATGTATGTGCTTATAACACTAGTAAAAGGAACTGGGGTCATATTCTAGCTTTCTTTAAAAAAATTAATTAATTAATTTTAATTAGGTATATATATGACAGCAGAATGCATTTTGATTTACTGTACAAAACTGCAGCACAACTTCTCATTTCTCTGGTTGTACATGATGTAGTGTTGCACTATATGTGCAGTCATATATGTAAAATTATGGGTCACCATCTAACTTTGAAAAATTGTAATTAAAAGTCAAGAATTAGGCATTCAGGGTAACAAAACAGTCCTAAAGAACAAGTTTTTTTTTTTTTTTAAATAGAATTTGAGTTAATAACTGTGGAAGGAATCAGTTTAGAAAATTATGATTTTGTAATCACAGATGAAATAACCAAATCAGGCAATAAGTATCAATGGATGACAAAAGCCTGATTAAAATCTCATGGAAAATTTTACAATGGTAGAACTTAACCACTTGAATTCAGCAATCAATCTTAGTTGCACTAAAAAGTAGGACAATCAAAATTTTGGGGTCTTGTTAGTCTGATGAACAAATCACCACCTATGAAAAATTCTGTTCTTCATCAAATAAATGAACCTGAACCTAATCAAGCCTAAATATACTTTTCTTTAAACATTTTTTAGCTATAGATGGACACAATACCTTTATTTATTCATCTTTATGTGGTGCTGAGGATCAAACCCAGGGCCTCAAACATGCTAGGTGAGCACTATACCACTGAGCCAAAACCCCAGCCCTAACTAACTTTCATTTTACAGAAAATGTAGGGGATACAACAAATTCACTCTAAGGAAAGTAAAAAAAAAAAAAAAAACAGAATGCTGGACATTCTATAGGACTGATGATCTGATTTTCACGTTACAATAGCAAATAAAAAAAAATCCCTCCCCACTAAAATGAAGCTAAGACTTACTCTAGATTGAAAGAGATTTACAAGAAACAACAATAAAATTCAATGAGTAAACCAACTGGATTTCTTTGAAGGTGGGGAGAGGGATATGTAGCCCAAATAAAGATTAAAACTTATTGTCATAAAAAATATGTTTTTGGTAAACTAAGTCTTCATTTGTATCCCAGATAGAAAGTTCTCATACACTGAAAAACTTGTAGCTTGACAAAATGGTTCACTCAAGTTATTACATTTGCCTGTAATCATTCTAGATTTATAATGACATTCTAGCTTTATAATAACCTAATGCTTCCCAAACCCAAGTGTAAGATTAAAACTTATGCAAAAGAAACAAACTTGGTATTAATACTATGATTTTTAAACAAAAATCCCACAAACTTTACCTTCTGAAGTTCTCCTACAATGACAGTAAACTGATGTTCACAAAGAAGTTTCCATAAAGCCAGGGCCTGGTATGATTTTCGAACCAACTGCTGAATTGCCTGAAGTGAAACCTTTTCACTCAGCTGAGCCTCTAATGAGAAAATACAACTATTGGAGTTTTATAAAATGACAAAGATTAAGCTGTTTATTTTAAGTAAAACTATAGTTAAGGTTGAATTTCTCAAATTCCTATTATCCTCTCTATCCCCATCAAAGGCAACTGAACACCAGTTGCTGTATTTAGGGTTTTTTTTTGGTACAGTGATTGAACCCAGGGGTGCCTAACCATTGAGCCACATCCCCATCCCTTTTGATTTTTCATTTTGAGACTGATCTTGCTAAGTTGCTTAGAACCTCACTAAATTGCCGAGGCTGGCTTCAAACTTGCAAGCAATCCTCCTGCCTCAGCCTTCCAAGTTGCTAGGATTACAGACATGTGCCACCACATCTGGCTGTATTTACATTTGTATCTTTTTGCTTTAGATATGTGCATCTGTGTGTATGTACATATGAAAAATAAAAGTGTTGCTCTGTTTTTAACAATCAGACCAATACTTTCTCAACACAGTTATATGTTCACAGGTGACAAATCCAACTATATTTATTTTATCACTGAGTGTTTCAGTTACCCCAATTTGGCCCATTTTTGCACCTGAAGGACAGTTAGATTGCCTCCAATGTTTTGCTATTAAATGAATATGATAAAAATTCTTTTTTTTTTTTTTTCAGAGTAGAAATTAGAAATTTATTAAAGGACAGAAGAAAAGACTTCTCCCGGAGGAAGAAGGGGACCCAAAAGGTGGAATCCCGATAAAAATTCTTAATGAAGGTTTCCTGGAAAGCACAATCATATTTCTCTAGGATCAAGTTTCTCAACCCTGGATATACATGTTGGTGAATCATGAAAACAGTTCAGTCCATCATAATACCCCCTCATCCCTTAATAGGAAATAGAATATAGAATAAAATGAAAAAGGAAAAAAAAATATTAGAGTATGAAACAGGTAGAGTTGTTTTAGGAAATTTGTTTCAATTATATATGTGTGTATGATTTTAAATATCTGCATTGGGCTAAGGTTGTAGCTCAGTGGTAGAGTGTTTGCTTAGCATATGTGATGTCCTGGGTTTGATCCTCAGTACTGGGAGAGGAACAAATCATAAACATCACACTTATAATCCTAGTAGCTAGGTAGGGCGAGGCAGGAAGATCCTAAGTTCAAAGATGATATGGTGGCTCAGTGGTTAAGCACCCTAGATTCAACTCCTGGTACAAACAAAACAAAACAAAACAAAAAACACTGAGTCAATATAAAATGTATATCTTACTGTGGGGGAAGAATGTTTGATCAAATCTAGTCTAGGATGTATACCTAGAAGTAAGACTGTGGGCTCTAAGAGTGTGAATTTTCAGCTTTCACTAGATCTGACCAAATTGCTTTTCAGTGTGGTTCAAAGTATAAACTACCAGCAATTCAAATGCTCTATTTGTACAAATCCTCATCAATGCTTGATAATAAGCTTAACATCCTAATGAAGTATCATGAGCAGTTCCGAAAAAGTTTACAAAATAGTGGATAGAAATCTAGGTCCAGAAGGAAGGGAAGAAAATAAGCTGGGACCAAAATAAATGGCTGGGTCTTAATTACAAAGTTCTATCAGCCAGAAACAATAGAAGGCAATAACAATACCAATAGAGGGCAAAGGAACTGAAAAAAAAATTGAGGGCAGGGAAAATTTCTGGAAACATTTATTATTCCAACTCATACATGAAATAATTAAAAATTATAAGAACTTCTCAGTTCTTTTTACTCTTTCTTATTATTAGTAATAATTTTCACAAAAAGCATAATCAAATACTTCATTCATGTTTTTAGTTCTATGAAAAAATATATTACTAGTTGGGTGTGGTGGTAATCCCAGCTACTTGGGAGGATGAGGCAAAAGGATTACAAGTACAAGGCTAGCCTCAGCAACATAGTGAGACCCCCATTTAAAAAAAAAAAGTATCATTAACTACAAAGGTATATCACTTCATATCCACTACAATGACATAATGGTGCATAACAGTAGTCCTAGCTATTTAAAAGGCTGAGGATGGAAGATTGCTGAAACCAGCCTAGAATGAGGCCCTGTCTCTAAACAAACAAATAAACAAAAATTAAAAATATAATTATCATATGATCCAGCAATTCTACTTCTGGGTATATACAAAATAAACTAAAAAGGGAACTCAAATTTGTATTTGTATATTCATGTTCACAAAAGGTGGAAGCAACCCACTGCCCACTCCCAATGAATAGATAAACAAAACAAAATGTGGTGTGTAATATAACAGAGTATTATTCAGATTTAAAAAGAGAAAATTCTGACATATGCCACAACATGGATGAATCTTAAATACAGTATTCTAAGTGACAAAGCCAGTAATAACATAAAAATTACTATATTAATCTATTTATATAAGGTGCTTATGAGTAGTCAAATTCACAGAAATAAAAATTACAATGGAGGCTGCTGTTGTCTAGACATAGGAGAAAAATGGGAAATTATTGTTTCATAGATAAAGGATTTCTAGAAAGATAAAAAAAGTCCTAGAGATGAATGTTGGTGATTGCTGTACTACAATGTGAATATAGTGAATGCCACTTCAAAATAGTTAAAATGGGTCAGATGTGGAGGTGCATGCCTACAATCCCAGATATTCGAGAGGCTGAGGCAGGAAGATCTCAAGTTTCTTTTTTGTTGTTGTTTTTTAAATATTTATTTATTTTTTTAGGTATCGGCAGACACAACATCTTTATTTGTATGTGGAGCTGAGGATCGAATCCAGGCCGCACGCATGCCAGGCGAGCGCGCTACTGCTTGAGCCACATCCCCAGCCCAAGATCTCAAGTTTCAAGACCAGCCTGGACAACTTAGTGAGACTCTTGTCTCAAAATAAAAAAAACGGGGTATAGTTCAGTGGTAGAACATTTGCCTAGTATGTGCAAAGCCCTGGGGTTCAATCTCTAATACTGTCAAAAAAAACTTAAAAATAGTAAATTTTGTTTTTTATATATATATACATATATATACACCAACATTTATATATATACTATATATATATAATATACTCTTGTCTCAAAATAAAAAAACGGGGTATAGTTCAGTGGTAGAACATTTGCCTAGTATGTGCAAAGCCCTGGGGTTCAATCTCTAATAATACTGTCAAAAAAAACTTAAAATAGTAAATTTTGTTTTTTATATATATATATATACATATATATACACCAACATTTATATATATACTATATATATATAATATATGTTTACATACACATATACACATACACTTATACATCTGTGTGTGTATAAATATATAGTGATATATAAGACAATCACAAAATCATAAGAAAAAAGTGTGTATCATGTTTACTACTGGAGGAAAGAACAAAAATTTGTGGGCTAGCTGGGAGCGATGGCACACACCTGTAATCCCAACAACTTGAAAGGCTAAGGTGGGCAGATTGTGAGTTCAAAGCCAGCCTCAGCAAAAGCGAGGTGCTAGCAACTCAGTGAGATCTTATCTCTAAATAAAATACAAAATGGGGCTGGGGATGTAGCTCAGTGGTTGAGTAGCCCTGAGTTCAATCCTTAGTACCCACTCCTCCCAAAAATATTTGTAGGCTAAAAGAGTTACGGAAACAAAGAATTTCCATATTGTTCCGTTTTCCCAATCACACTGATTCTTGAATGAATAACATTGTGTTATCAGATAAACTAGATCTTACTAAGAGAAGTTCGCCATTTACTATTCAAGTAATAAAACCCTTTAGTGAGGTCATGGATATGTAATTGATCAGAAGAATAATTTACCATGAAACTTCCTCTGTAGCTCCTGTTGCATTTGCTGAGTATTTCCATTTTCAGGACGCATGAATCCCATAAGCCTCTGCTGCACTTTGGCAGTAGTACTGAAACAGAAATTACAGAATGTGTCTGTGTGTACATCGCAACTCTTTTCATATGTAACTTAGATACCATACAATCAATAATTTAAAATGTACCTATGGAATAGTGCAACCATCACAAGCACTGGTTTCCACAAAAATGGAAAAATTCTCATATGAGAAAGAGTTCATAGAATTAAAAATTGATGATCAGGAAGAAAATTTATCATAGACTAAACAGATGCTACTTAAAATGACTGAGGTTAAATCAATTAAATGATTGAAAAATATCAACTAGAAATTTTCCTAATCTTGAGGGGAAAAGATCAAAGAGAAAGATAATGAAAGAGAGAAGAGAAAGGAAGGAAATGATATAAGAGAAAAAACTGAGGCTAGATCCAGGAAAGTCGATCTTATTCTCGAAAGAGAATAGAACAAAACATAGGACACGAGCCTCAAAAATATGTTAAGTGCTAGGCGAGATGGCACCTGCCTGCAGCAACTTGGGAGGCTGAGGCCAGCTTGGGCAACTCAGTAAGAACCTGTTTCAAAATAAGAAAGAACTGGGGATATATCTCAGTGGTAAAGCATCTTTGGGTGTAATCCCCACTACCAACCAACCAACCAACCAATCAAGCAACAAAAAATCCCACAACTACAAAAAAAAAACCCAAAGTTAAAGGAGCCAGTCTCCAAAACTGCACGGTATATGATTTTATTCCTATGAAATGTTGAGAATAGATCCAAATAGATCCACATAGATGGAGTAGACTGGTAATTGGGGCTGGAGAGCGGAACATGGAACAACTGCAAACAAACAGAAGCTATCATCTCAGAGATGGAAATATTCTAAAACTGGCCAAATGTGGTGGTGAACACCTACACCTATAATCCCAGCAACTTGGGAGGATGCAGCAAGAGGATCACATGTTCTAGGCCAGCCTCAGCAATTTATGGAGGCCCTAAACAACTCAGAGACCCTATCTCAAACAAAAAATAATAAGGACTGGGAATGTGGCTCAGTTGTAAAGCAACCATGGGTTTAACCCCAGGTACAAAAACAAAACAAAACAAAAAAAGAAATGTGCTAAAACTGTATTGTGGTAGTGATGGTTACACACTTCTGCACACTGAGGAAAAGTTACTGATCTGAACTTCAAAATTAGTGAATTTTATGTAAACTAGATCTCAAGTCACTGCTACAAAAAATTTCCATACTGAATGAAACTAATGTTGCACACATGATAGGGTTGGTTGAAATTAGTAAGTTTTAATATAATTCTATTATTAAAGGTCAGAAAAAAATTACATGATATTATCTATAAAATGCAGGAAAGGAATTTAATAAACCTTAATACTCACTTATATAAAAGTACTCAAGAAAACAGAAATGAATGGATACTTTCTTATCATTATACAAAAGGGAAAAAAAGCCAGATATGGAGGGTCATAAAGCATATTCCATTTTCATAATATATTAAGAACAGGAAGGTTCATTGTGAGAGAAAGTAGATTAGTGCTTGCCAACCATGGGGAGAAAGAAATGGGGAATGACTGTAAATGACACAGAATTTCATTATGGAATGATGAGTGTTCTGGATTGAATAGTAGTGATGGCTGCATAACCTTGTGAATACACTAAAAAACTACTGAACTATATGCTTTAAAAGTATAACTTTTATGATAGATGAATTATTATATCTCAAAAACAACAAAATACAATGAAAATAAAAAAGTGAAGAAATAAATAAACCCTATTTTTTTTTCTTACTTTGGATTTCCTAATGGTCCTCCTGCAAATTGGGAATTTCTGTCTAGAAATTCCTGCAAACCTTTCAGTTCTTGTAGTACTGACTCCAGAAGTTGGCAGGGAACACTACTTTCAATCTGTAAAACCAAAGAATTTTCAAAAGTTAAATACTAGAAAAGGTGTACACATAAAAAGTATAAATTCTGTATAGCTATAAATGTATATATAATTTTAATTTTGAGGCATCCTATTTTTGTAAATAGTACAGCTCTTTCTTATATCATTTCACTTCTTGTTATGCTGGGAATTGAACCCAGGACCTTGTGCATGCAAGGCAAGCACTCTACCAATTGAGCCTATCCCCAGCCCTCAATTCACTTCTTGAAGACCAGAATGCCATGAAGGACACTAGTATCTCTCATCTCCTGTTAAGACTGATGTATAATTTATGTTCAGTAAAGCACAAACATTAAGTAAATATCTTGATTACTTTTTATATTTTGTGGTTGTCATTCAGATCACAGTACAGAACATTTCCAATACCCAAAATGTTTCCTACTGTTCTTTTCTGGCTCTTTGTCATCCCACCTCCAAGGTAACCTCTCTTACTTTTATCACTTTACAATAATTTTGCCTGTTATTAAACTTCGTGTACATGAGATAAATGCATTCTTATTTCCTCAGAAATGTGGGCTTTAAAAGAATATCACAGTTGTGGCTCAGCGGTAGGGCGCTCACCTAGCATGTGCGAGGCCCTGGGTTCGATCAATCAGCACCACATGTAAACAAATAAATGAAATAAAAGTATTATGTTCAACTACAACTAAACAATAAATACTTAAAAGAATATTACAGGACTGGGGTCGTGGCTAAGTGGTAGAGTGCCTGCCTGGCATGTGTGAGGCCTTGGGTTTGATCCTCAGCACTATATATTTATATAAACAAATAAAGTAAAAAAAAATCCATTGTCAATTTAAAAATATTAAAAAAAAGAATATCACATTAAAAAGACATTTGGTACCTTTCTGTTTAAAAAAAAAAAACTTAAAACATCTGCATATTTCAGATTCTTTAAAAGAAATTTTCCTACCCAAATCTGTGATAATACAAAATTTTACCAATTGTTTCCTTAAAACAGTCTGGGACATATTTCATGCATGAAAATTAGTACTGGGTCCTTGGAGGTACTGTATATATAAGCCAAAGCATAAAATAATAAATTCAGACAGATTTTAAATAATAGCACTGACTCTATTTACTCCTTACAACAACCTTATAAGGGAGATATATTATTAGTCTCATTTTATAGTGAGGCACAGGGCTTTGAAACATTAAGAAATTTACCCATGATCAGACAGTTTATAAATGAAGAAGCTGAGATTTCAATCAAGGGTGGATGATTTATTGAACATGAACACAAAAATCTACAGAAAAGAATAATTTATTTACAACATCAAGCAACGTGAAACAATTTAATAGTTCTATATTGCTACCAACTGGTTATATACAAAGAGCAGGATGATAGTGTATACACTTACTGCCATGATCTCTCTGTTGCCACTCTTGAATACCCTCTCCACAACCAAGCTAGCATCCCAGATATTTCTGAAACAAAAAAATGTTTTAGGACATCATTACCTTGGGTAAGATATGACTGCACAAATGGTATGGCTCTACATTGTGTACAACCAGAGCATCGAAATGTTGTGCTCTATTTGTGTACAATGAATTAAAATGCATTCTGCTGTTATGTATAACCAACAACAAAAAAAGGAGAAAAAAATGTTTTAATGATTGTATTCTTTACAAATAAGAAAAATTACAATATGCAGTAAATTTCTTTTTGTGGTAATGTAATAGCTTTATTGTTTTTAAAACAATAATATATTTTTTAAAATATCATTTAATATCTTTTTTTTAAGAGAGAGAGAGAGAGAGAATTTTTTTTAATATTTATTTTTTAGTTTTCGGCGGACACAACATCTTTGTTTGTATGTGGTGCTGAGGATCGAACCCAGGCTGCACGCATGCCAGGCGAGCGCGCTACCACTTGAGCCACATCCCCAGCCTAAAACAATAATATTTAACATTTACTAAGTGAGCTAGAAAAATGGAAAACGGGAAATTTTCAAACCAAATATACCCATTATTTCAGATGAAATTCTTCTGCAGAAAAATCAAAAGGTTCTGGGTAACAACTTATAAATAGGGAATTTATAATTTTAAAAAATTTATAAAGGGATTCTATACTGTTATCACATTTTTTTTTTAAAGAGAGAGAGAGTATTTTTTAGTATTTCTTTTTTAGTTATCGGCGGATACAACATCTTTGTTTGTATGTGGTGCCGAGGATCAAACCTGGGCCGCACGCATGCCAGGCGGGCGCGCTACCACTTGAGCCACATCCCCAGCCCCCTGTTATCACATTTTTAAGCAAATGAGATGAATGAAAACATACATTAGAAATCTGAAAACTATATACTAGACTTGATAGCTAATTAGATGATATGATAGACTGATTGCAAAAACAGTGGAAATTCTCACCCTATTTCTATTCCATACAGAGTATGATTTTAATACCTCTTCTCTAAGGAACTATAGTCTGCTTCCCACTTTCTGAATCTGGGTTTGCCTTGAGACTTCCCTCTGGCCCGGGAATAGGCTGGTTCTAAGCCTAGGCATCAGGAGGCTTGGCAACTTCTACTCTTTCTCCAGGACCCTGCTATGAATAAGTGAGTAATCCTTGGCTAACCTCCTGAAAGATGAGAGACCTCATGGAGAACAACCAAGCTATATCAGCTGATGATATTCCAGACATGCCCCTGAATGTTTGAGAGTTTAGCCAAGAAAAAGAATTCTCTTTATTCTCACAGATGAATGTCTCTGCATGGGTGAGCCAAACAAACCCAGAACTGCCCAGCTGACATCTAGATACTTGTCACTGAATTATGGGGTGGTTTGTAATGTATACTATTAATATGTATATAGATATACTCTGACACTAAATACACACAGAAATAAAAACATAGTACTTAACAGACATATAATAAAAAGGCTTAGACAGATGATAGAAATTTTATCAATGGACAAATGAGTTAAAGTAAAATTTAATAGGAATAAATGAAGTCACAAATTTATTTTAAAATATTTCACTCTTCAAAATAGGAAAAAATACCCAGCTATTTGGGATGCTGCAGCAGGAGGATTGCAAGTTCAAGGCCACCCTTGGCAACTTAAACTTAGCAAGGCACTGTCTCCAAAAGACAGTGGTAGAATGCCCCTGGGTTCAAGGTTAAGTTTCTTATATCATGAGGGAAAAAACAAAAGGACAAATGAGCAATAGTTAAGTATTCCTTGAAAACTTACCCCATTATCCGAGAAAAATAAATGCAAATACCATTGTGTTTTCCAGAGTACACAATCTCTGGGCCAGTCATACAACTCATACTTGTGGCCTGAGCAGCTGGGTTTCCCATGGCACCCACAGGAGTTGACATAGCAGGGGGCTGTATACCTTAACAAATAAAAGCAAATCTCTTATATATAATCCTAAATATTCAGAATTCTCAATAACCCAAGTTTTTTGTCTCTGGACACAAAGGTAGAGATTTTTATAAAAATAATCAACTAGATAGATATTTAATTTGATTTTTCTTGCTAAGACTTGGATGGATTCTCCCAGTTAGACATTCAAGTGTTGAAAATGCAGAATGAAAAGGAAAGAAAACTTGCAATCATAAATCCTAATACTGGAAGTGAAACAAAACTATACTAATTTCAGGGCCCACTTAAATCCTAATACCCAATAAGGGTATTTCCAGGCACAATATTTGAGGAGCTCCTCAAATATTGTGCCTGGAAATAAAGGCATTCATGGCCAAATGCCAATAAATGCTTAGATGTCAAGCAACAAAATGAAATCTATTAAATGACATTTTTTTTCCAAGAGAATAGGACAAGTTAGTCTTTTACACAATAAAAATTAAGAACATGTTAGCTCTTCAAAAAGAAGAATAATAAGTGATCCAAAAAAAGAAAAGTGGTACCTTGAGATGGTGTTCCCAAAAAGGACAGATTTGGGTAGGGACTACCACTAGGAACAGGAGAACCTAAAAAAGAATATATTTATAAATCAAAATGAGGCCCAGAAGCTATTTGTTAAGCATGAGTAAAGAATGGTACCATCTATGATACATTTAAATTTTCTAGTAACTTCTTAATAATTCCTATTTTGGAAAACACTGACATATGAATTTCTTGTTATTGAATCTTTCATTTCTTTTCCATTCAATAAATACCAAATGATATCTGTAAGTACTATTTGGTTATATCTTCTTTTCCTTCTTAAAATAAACTAAGGATTCAACATTAATATCATCATAACAAGTCATAAACTATAGACTTATCTATCAATAATACAGCAGCAATAAAACAATGAAAAGCTTTATTGATTAAAATAATATAGCTTCTAAAATTCATACTATTATATAATAAAGTTTCATTTCAATGTTTAATACTCACTAGAATAAACAGGAGATCCCAAGATGGGACCAACATTACTCGGAGTGGGGAGAGTAGCTGGAAATCTCATCTGTGCTTCACCTCCGTACCTATTTGTATGAAAACAGAGGTTGAATTTATTCAGTGATCGATCTATCAATCAATCTATCTATCTTAAAAGCTGGAAATGTTCCTACTCCTGCTTAGCTTCCAAATAAATGCTGAAGACTTTAATGCATGGTGCTGACAAGTGAGTTATATTCCTAGGATACATAATAAATACTGATTTAGTAAATGTTGACATAAAACCAGGGACTCTGATAACTTCTAATATATCACTGGCAACACACAGAGTTTACTTAGTGAGCAAATGGCACTGTAATTTTCCTAACAGATTTTGGCTATTTTTTTTTTTTTAAATCTCTTTGATGGCTGGAGTATAGAGTATAGCTCAGCAACAGAGCACTTGCCTAGCATGTCTGAGGCCCTGGGTTCAATCCTCAGTACTTCAAAAAAAAGTTAATAATAAAATCTCCTTTTTTTGGGGGGGTACTGGAGAACTAAACCCAGGGGCACTCTACCACTGAGTTAAATTCCACTCATTTTTATTTTGATACAGGATTTTGCTTAGCGGCTTAGGGCCTTGCTAAGTTACTAAGGCTGGCCTCAAACTTGCAATTCTCCTGTCTCAGATTCTCAAGTTATTGGGATAACAGGCGAACACCACAATATCTGCCTAATAAAATATCTTTTGAACCAAGTTTCCTTAACGTGATTCAGAACCCCATTCAGAACCAATTACACACATAAAGCAGAATTAGTAGTGTCTAAGGAAGTAAAAAAAGATGAGAGAGTAAATGAGATACAACAGTGAAAAGACTAAACAAAAAAAGCTAGAGAACAAAATTCAGACAAAGAGTAATAATGCACAAATTAATCTATCCCATGAGCATGATAATCTTTCCAGATTTTTACCCTTTTGAAAATGAATTTTAGTAATTTCCCTATGTAGTCATTCAACTCTCTGGCACACTGGCAAAGTGACCATTTTAAAAAGTGGCCCAGTAGGAAAAAACCTGAAATACCTGAAGAAAGCTCGTGTAGCCCAAGCAGATACTTCTCTATCACAGGCAGCAGTGGAGCAAGCAAGGATAAGGCAAGTTGCACAAGCCTGGTCTTCCTGTAGGAACAAAACAAAACAAAACCCCCACATTAAACAAATTTTGTTTATTGCTATATCTGTTGTTTCAATCTGTCCTTTGCACAAAGCAGATGCTCCATAAATAATGGCTGACTGAATGAAATCAGCTGGTATTTAAAAAGAAGCAAACACTACTCTTTTTACTTTCTTTCTTCCTTCCTTTCTTTTTTTTAGTACTGAGGATTAAACCCAGGGGAGCACTGCCATTGAGTCACATCCTCAGGCCTTTTTCAGATTTTGAGACAGGGTCTTGCTAAATTGCCAAGATTGGCTTTGAACTTGTGATTTTCCTGCCTCAGTGTCCCAAGTCACTGGGATTATAGGTGTGTGCCATGGCACCCAGCTAAGAGTTCACATTTATCAAGTCCACATCATGTGCCAGGCACTATTTTAAGAGTTTGACATATGTTAGGCCTTATACCACATAATTTTAATAATGCATATTTTACATTACAAAAAAATTGAAACCTAGACAATTCGAGTATCTAATCACAGTGGTGGAGCTAAGTTTTTTTTTTTTTTATGGATACCTGGGATTGAACTCAGGAACACTCGACAACTGAGCCACATTGCCAGCCCCATTTTGTATGTTATTTAGAGACAGGGTTTCACTGAGTTGTTTAGCACCTCACTTTTGCTGAAGCTGGCTTTGAACTCATGATCCTCCTGCCTCAGCCTCCCAAACTGCTGGGATTATGGGCGTGTGCCACTGTGCCCAGCAGAGCTAAGATTTTCAATAGGTGGTTTGTATGCAGGGTCTACATACTTAAATTTTTTTTGGATACTGGGCATTTAAGCCAAGGGTGCTTTACCATTGAGATACATCCCTAACCCTTTTCATTTAGGTCAGAGGCTTACTAAGTTGCTGAAGCCCTTGCTAAGTTGCTACGGCTAGCTCAAACTTGTGATTCTCCTGTCAGTCTCCTGAGTCACTGGGATTACAGGTATGCACCACTGTGCCCACCTCTACACTTAATTTTGATCTGATGTTCTTAATTTTAAACTAAGCACTACCAGTTTAAACCTTATCAATTCTAGGTGTAGCTTTGAAATACTAATGCCCCCACATTATCCCTTCAAATTTCTTCCTCAGATCATAAAGTGTGGATGCATGTGCATTCAAGCACATATCAGCCAATAAACGTACTGTCTCATGTTTTTCATAAAGAGTAATTATCATCTAACCTGACTACCAGACTCTTCTTTTTTTTGTGTGTGTGTGGGGGTACCGGGGATTGAACTCAAGAGCATTCAACCACTGAGCCATATCCCCAGCCCCATTTTTGTATTTTATTTAGAGACAAGATCTCACTGCTTAGTGACTCTCTAAATTGCTAAGGCTGGCTCTGAATTCATGATCCTCCTGTCTCAGCCTTCCCAGACGCTGGGATTACAAGCGTGCACCACCATGCTCAGCCCTGAATATCAGACAATCTTTAAGAGTACACTTTAATAAAAATTATCAAAATCAGAGAATAAAAATCTGAATGAAGTCTTATTCTACTATCAAAAGTCAGTATACATATACATTTATAATCATCACATTAAAAAAGTATATCAATAATTACCTGATGTAACTTAAAGAACCTTTCAATCTCTTCTCCATCTCCACCCACATTGCTCACAAGTAGGTGCCTTAGTTGATCTACAGGTCTTAGTTTATGAAACATAAGACTACCCTAAGAAATTTTAAAAAGGAAGAATGTGAGTAAACAGATTTAACAACCTTGGTTGGTAGCAACTGACTCTGCTAACCTTATTAAATCAAATGAAACAACAAGAAAATAACTTCAAGAATACAAAATAAACTGGTCAAAAAGATCATCTACATTTCAATTACAAACCTAAACTAGATTGAAAAAATTGGTAAAAATATAGTGCCCCACTCATGCTGCCCCCCAAACCAGAGGATTATAGACAGATTATCCATTAATTATGTTAGCACTATGGATATCCATTTGGATAAAAAGGAAGCTGGATCCAAACTCAGGTCTTATACCAGGATAAATTACAAATAGATAAAAGATTTAAAGGATAAAATAAAACCATACTAATACTAGAAGAAAAACAGAAGCAACAAGATGTGAATTCTGAGAGTAAGGAAGCTAAATGTGACATAAATTCTAGAAGATCTTCATTTTGATTATTTATAAACTTGTCTTTAAGGGAAAAATCTTAATGAACAAAGTCAAATGACAAATCAGGAAAAATACATTCCTGATTCATAAATTTCAATAATCTTCAGTATTTGTTTTTGTTTAACATTTCAAAAAGGCAACTCAATAGAAATATAAGAATAGTAGTCCCTCCTTATCCTCACTCGATACATTCTAAGACTCCCAGTGGATGCCTGAAACTGTGGACTATACCAGCAATATGAAACCATGACAGCTGATCTGATAACAAAGATACCTACTCAGTAACTAACATGAAGATAGTATATAGCCTGGATACACTAGAGACAGGAATAATTCATATCCCATGTGGACTGAAGCCAGAAGGCACAAAATTTTATCCCGCTATTCTGAACAACATGCAATTTAAAATTTGTGAATTATTTCAGAGTTTTCTACTAATTTTCAGATTGCATTTGATTAGGGGACAATGGAAACCTGAGAAAGTGAAAATGCAGATCAGGGGCACTACTACAGAGTAGGAACAGAGTGTTCACAGAATTTTTTTTTTTTTTTAAGAAAGAGAGAGAGTGAGAGAGAGAGAGAGAATTTTTTAATATTTATTTTCCATTTCTCGGCAGACACAACATCGTTGTTTGTATGTGGTGCTGAGGATCGAAGCCGGGCCGCACGCATGCCAGGCGAGCACGCTACCGCTTGAGCCACATCCCCAGCCCGACACAGAAATTTTTAAAAAGTAAAATCTTACTCTTAATAAGAGGGTATTATATAATGGGGGAGGTTATGAGGAAATAGGCATTCACAAATACCATTAGCAAATATATTCAGGAAAATCTGTTCATATCTATTGAAACTATAAATACACACCCTCTATGACCAAGAATATACAACACTACTGCTTTACTCACACATATACAAAATTACATATGCATACAAAAAATGTAGCATTACTTTTAAGGGCAAAAGATAATCCACTAATAGGGGATTGGTCAAACATGGAATATCCACATAAAGAAATAACTTTCAAATATAAAACAATGAGAAAATATATTATATATATTAATTTGGAAAGATTTCCATGTCATATTTTTGAAATATAAAAAGCAAGGTACAGGACAGTCTATATTATATGCTACCAAGTATTTAGAAATACATTTGCATTGTTTGTATATTTGTAATAAATCCCTGAAAAGTATATATAGATATGAATAACACAGATACTTGGAGGAAAGGGCACTGGAGTAGGAGGGGGATTTTACTATACATATTTCCTATGCTATACCACTTGAACTCTGTCAATGCATTAATTCAAATGTTAAAAATATCGAGAAAATGTTTTTTAATTAGGTGACAACTATAAGAAATATTTTTGGTTGTTAGTTTGAATGATATTGGCCAAATTATATTTTTATATCATTTGCATGTATGAATATGTAACAATCTCACCATTATACACAACTATAAGGCTCCAATAACAAATGTGGGGGGAAAAAAAGGAAAGTACAACTTTTTAAAAGAGTTCTTTTGGTGGTATATTTGGTATTCACAAACATTCTTTAAAATATAACCACTCCAAAGTGTTTAAGAAAATGACTCCACTAGGTAACTACTTCAGAATATTTGACAAAAACAGTAAACATCATTTCTCTTTTTTGTCTATACCACAGAGAATATGTGCATACCTGTGCTGAGAGGAGAACGAATTTCTTTGGAGGTAATATGTGTTGCTGTACAACAACTGGAGAGTCAGTTATTGGGATATGATCCTTATTTAAAGGTGTAATTATTTTATCTACTTTCAATTCATCTATTGCAGAAAGAGCCCAAGAATGACCATCAACACGGGTTGTCATCTATGTAAAACAAATACACTTTTTACAATCATATTTAAGTTATACAAACTGAAAGCTCCTGAAAATAAAATCTCTACAAAATGTCCTCAAAAGCATGTATTTAACTCTCTATTCTCCTATTCTTTTAATCAAAAATCTTTTATAAAATTATCTTTTCATACTAAAGGACAAATTCAAAATTTTCTTAAGATGAACTGTTAATTCTATTTACTAGAATTATAATTCTCAACAACCAAAGAAAAACCATCTTTTACCAAATCTTCAGGATAGATTAATCTATACTAGTAGATTCAGTGCTTAGTTTTGCTGACATGTAGATTCCATTCTCTTCTGAAGTTCTATTTGTGCTTTCTAAGGTAAGATTATTTATAATAAATTTCAAGCATACAAATATGTTGGAAATAAAGGAAATGTCCATATGCTCAGTATAAAGTTCCAATGATTATTACCAATTTGCCATATCTCCTTTCTCTATATATCTTTTTCTACGTATCTCTTTCTTTTATTGAACCATTGGAAAGTTATAGACATCATATGTCACCCCTAAATTCTTTCACATACAGCTCCCCAAAATAAGAATGTTCTCTTACATAGCTATGATGGCATTATAACATTTACACATGTTAAAAATTTTCTAATATAATCCAATGCTCGGCCAATACAAAATTTCTAATTATCCCAATCTCTCTCTTTTCTTTTTTGGTATTGGGGATTGAATCTGGTGGTGCTCTACCACTGAGCCACATCTCCAGCCCTTTTTTATTTTGTTGCTAAATTGCTGAGGTTGGAATTGAACTTGTGATACTCCTGCCTCAACCTCCCAAGTCACTGGGATTATAGGAATTTGCCATGGTGCCCGGAGCCAATATCTCTTATAGTTGTTTTTATAAAACTTAAAAATTTCATCAAAGTTCACAAACTATATTTGATGGTTGTTTTTTTCTTTTTAAATAAAAGTCCACATTTGAGAATAACTCTTGTATGACACAAATGAAATGATACTTGCCTCTAAAAAAAAAAGTTAACATTATTGAGTGTTTCTTATCTGCCAGGTGTTTTGGGAGGTTTATGTATGTGAACTCATTTAATCCCATAATAGTTCCATAGGTAGGTAGGTATTATTATAAATATAAATTGTCAACAACATAGAAAGTCCTATGCTGCACAGCTTAGAGGCAGTGAAGAGAGAATGCAAACCTAATCTTCCCACCCCTACCAGGACAGGTTTTATATCAGAGTTCCAAATTCTTCAATTTTATCATAGGACAAGGCTCATAGTAGATGCTTAGTAAAGTTTAAAGAATTAGAGAGAGAGAGAAAGGAAGGCACTTGTTACATTCTTATACATCCTCCTTCCACTCCAGTTCCTTAAACCAGGTGAGAAACTTGGTAGAGCTAATTCAAACCACACTCTCATTCCTGAGAGCTGGTATTTCCTTCTCCCACTTACACACATTTTCCCAGTCCTCACAAATTAAAACGATCACATTTGAGAATTACCAGGAAATAGCCAGTAACAGCTAAAAATAAGTCTCTGAAGAGACGGCCATAAAGGCAAAGTATCAAACATTCACACCCTAGTGGGTTTTTTAATTTTTTTAATTTTTATTTTTTTGTGGTGCTAGAGATTGAAACCAGGGCCTTGTGTATGCTAGGCAATCACCCTACCACTGAGCTAAACCTCTAATACCCCAATGGGATTTTTAATCTGGTTTGATAAATAGGGCTGGTCAATGGGGAAAGGATACCAAAAGGAGGAGAAGAGATGGTAGCCCCTCAGCTCATTATGGACAAGAGACTAAGATGGATGGCCCAGGTAGAACTACTGAGGCCCCTTACTCAGAATAACTATATCAACTTCATGGAAAATGTGGTTGTGTTCACAGCTAAACATTAGTATATATGAAGAAAAAAAAGGGGGGTAATAAAATGAAAAAAATGTTGGTAATTCTCTCTTATGAGGTTTAATTTGGCATTTGAAAATGTTTATAACTTTAAAAATCTAAAATTTTGGCAAAACTTCCAAGATAAAACTCTTTGTCATAACTCCAATGGATGTCCTTACAGTTAATATATAAACAACTAAAAATATAGCACATTTAAATGGGACAAAGATAATTTCAGAAAAGATACATTCATTTATTTTTAGGTACATTTGTTTTCAATATGATTTCTAACCAGATAGTATTATCAGAAGCAAATAACAACAAATCAGAAGATAAAGTTCTTTACCATATTATTCTTAACATACTCATTATATGTGTTAGGGGTGTGGCTCAGTGTTAAGAGAGCTTTACTAACATGTGTAGTGTCCTGAGAGATCAAACACAGGGGGAAAAGAAACACACATAGACACACACCAATTTATATATATATATATATATATACACACACACACACACACACACACACACACTCATATAAATACATATACACATAAATATACAAATAAGTAGTTTCTTTAGAATTCCCTGGATAACTGGATAATTTACCTGGGTTTCCATCATTGGCTTTTGGAAAGGAAATGTATCATGGTTGACACACCATAAAACGTCATTATCCTCATTTTCTGAGGCTGCCATCAATAGAATACCTGAAAGTTTAATGTACAAAATTTTTTCATGATATCAAATAAAATGCATCCACAATAATCTTAATAATAACAATCACTAACATTATTATATGTTAATCTTTATAAGCAAACAAGTTACAAAGTAAGCAAATACAAAATCCTTGAAAGTAGGTAGAATGGGTAAAGTGATACATGCCTGTAATCCCAGTGACTTGGGAGGCTGAGGAAGGAGGATCAAAGTTCAAGGTCAGCTTTAACAACAAAGTGAGAGCCTCAAAATAAAAAATAAAAAGGGCTGGGGACGTGGCTTGGTGGTAGAGAGAGTACCCCTGGGTTCAATCCTCAGAACCATGAAAAAATAAATTTAAAAAAGAAGAGCAGGTAGAATTGTTAAGTAATCTCAATCTTATACTGCATTTCTTTCAGGTAAAAATTTACTTTTTTTCATGTTATAACATCTCTGAAGTTAAAATAATTTGTAATTGGTAGTTTTATCAATATAATTACTAACTTTATAAAAACTTAAGACATTAACAAATGTGCCTCCAATCAATGGTATTTAACACACAATGAAATAATGTATGCACCTGTGAATTCAAACGCACCATGAATAAGAGATGAATAAGAGAGGAATGTGCTAGTGCAATGTCAGAGATAAATGTGCTCTTAAAGCAGTATCTAAGCAAACCTAGATAATATTACAGTTTGATTTTAAAATATATTCTCCTATGCTCAATTCCATACTTTCCTGCTAATTTGCTCCTTTTACACTGATTTTGTGCTGTCATTCTTGAATCCACTGGATAGTCTTAGCTAAGGGGTCACAATTAATTTGTAAAGTATATAACTGGAAAAGTAAAACATATAATAATAAAGATGCAACACGGGGGCGCTGGGGTTGTGCAACATGTTCTAAATGGATCTATAGATGAAACTATTAAAATCCCACCTGCTGGGCTATGGCTCAGTGGCAGAGTGCTTGTCTAGCATGTTTGAAGCACTGAGTTTGATTCTCAGTACCACATATCATAAATAAAATAAAGGTCCATGGACTACTAAAAATATATATACATATTAAAAAAAATATATATATATATATATATTAAAAAAAATCCCAACTGCTTTTTTTACAGAAACTGACAGGTGTTCCTAAAATTCATATGGAAATGCAAGAAATTGCGAAAAGTCAAAAGAATCTTAAAAAAAAAAAATCAAAAGTTGCAAGAATGACAACAAATTCAAAATTAGTATAAAGCAGAAATAATCAAGACTGTATCACCAGATATATAAATGAGACAGAACTAAGTTCAGAACCCATATATTTATAGGAAACTCATTTGAGACAATGAATGGTACCAAGGCAACTCAATGATGAAAAACAGTCTTCTCCTAAAACGATTAATGGCTTGAAAAACTGAAAATATACTTGCAAAAGAATGAAGTCCAACCCCTTCCTTGGGGCTGGGGGTAGAGTTCAGTGGTAAAGTACTTGCCTAGTAGGGGCCTGGGTTTGATCTCCAGCATCACACACAAAACAAATGAATTCTTCCTTATGTGACATACAGAAATTAACTCAAAACAGATCAAAGACCACAATGTAAGAGTGAAACTATGGAGAAGAAAATAGGAGAAAATCTCTGTGACCCTAGATTAAGAAATAACTTCTTAGATAATGATAAGTATAATGACAAAAGAAGTAAAAAATAAATGGGACTTCATCAAAATTTAAAACCTTTGAGCTGGGTACATAGTGCAAGCCTATAATCCCAGTGGCTCGGGAGGCTGAGGCAGGAGGATCATGAGTTCAAAGCAAGCCCCAGCAACTTATCAAGGCCCTAAGCAACTCAGCAGGACCCTGACTCTAAATAAAATACAAAATAGGGCTGGGGATGTGGCTCAGTGGTCGGGTGCTCCTGAGTTCAATCCCCATATCAAAAAAAAAAAAAAGGCAGAGAGTCTGAATAGTTATTTCTCCAAATAGACATACAGATGGGTAATAAAAATGTGAAAAGATGGCTCAACATTATCAGACATCAGGAAAAACAAATCAAAATCACAACAGACAGATGCAACAGGATAGAAATAAAAAGAAGACAAGTATCAGCAAGGTTGTGGTGAAGCCAGAATCATCATACAACTGAGAATGTAAAATGGTTTATTTGCTTTGGAAAAAAGTCTCATGGTTCCTTAAATGTAAAACACATTACCATACGATTGGACAATTCAAACCCTAGATATATACACATAAGAAATGAAAATATATGTTGATAAGGAAACTTGTACATATTTATAGTAGTAACATTCATAATAGTCAGAAATTATCAACAATACAAATGGCCACCAATTGATGAATAAAAAGTGATACATTGCCACAATAAAATATTATTCAGCAATAAAAGATGTACTGATATGTCCTAAACCATGAATTAATCTGTATTATGTGAAAATCAAAGTCAATCATATATTGTATGATTCTACTTATCTGAAATTTCTAAAACAGGCAAATTATTAAAAGGGGGAACTGGAATTAGCAATAACTACTGATAGATATGGGATTTTTTCCTGGGATGATAAAAGTTCTCAAGTGAGTAGGTACTACTCTTAAATAAACTAAAAATGAATGAATTCTGCCAGGTGCAGTGGTGCACATTTATAATCCCAGTAACTCAGGAGACAGAAGGATTGTAAGTTCAAGGCCAGCCTCAGCAACTTAGCAAAGCCCTAAGTAACTTAGTGAAACCCTGTCTCAAAATTAAAAGAAAAAAAAAAAAGGACTGGGGATGTAGCTCAGTGGTAAAATGCCCCTACAAGGAAAAAAAGAAAGAATGAATTTTATAGTACGTGAATTATATCTCAATAAAAGCTATTACCTAAAAACATTATAATAATACCTAATAGTGTACATTTGAAAAACTTCCATTTGCAAAGAAAAGTTTCATCTGGGTGTTGAACAGTAAAATGTTGGAATAGACAGTATAATAAGCACAGAAAAGGCCTTAGAATGATTAGAAAATAAAAACAAATACATTAGAAATTTCAAAAATGAAAAAAGTAAGTTCCAATGTTCCAAGTTTTGATGTTTAGTAACAGTAGGCACAGTAACAGTAAAGTTATTTATGTTTTTCTGATGAGTCTAAGAGAATTCAGAGAGTCTATTACACTGGGTATAATACTAATTTTGAAAAGTTGAGTTCACACGCAAACCCAATAACAGGCTAAAATTAAGACTAAAAAGTACCATAAAACCTACAGTTTTTATGTACACACCCACTGAAAATGGTTAAAATATAATATTAATATAAAAAAAATGATTCCTGGAAAAAACCTAAAGCATTCCAAACTTTACTGAAAAATTTATTACTGTTATTTTCAAATGCCTCAAAATGTCTTATAATTTTAATTTTTAAGAATGCCATCTTAAATCTGATAGTATTTCAGAACGTACCTTTACTATAAAGAGCTTTATGTACTTTTGAAGGCTTTTCCACTGTTGAAGATGCTGAGAATCCAGGAGGTAAGCGAATGTGAACCAGTGTCAGTGTATTAGGCCGTGCTAATGGCTGTCTAAATGGACAAGTGCTGAAATATAACCTGATACCTGATGATGGGGTAAAATTATGCATCAATAACAGAAAGTAAAAGAAACTAATGTACATGTGTATTAAAGCAATTCCATATAGAAACACAGAACTGTTAAAATCAGAAATTACTTTCCTCATTGATCTTAAATTATTAATTGGACTACCAGCTGAAACAGATTTCTAAGAAAATATCACTCAGAATTGAGAAATGAATCAACACATTTCAGTGTGTTCAGAACAAGCCAGGAAAGCCTGTGTTCCACTTCAGGTTATGACTAAGTGTGAACAACTTTAGCTTTCAGGTCTGGTTATACTTCTAAAAAATGAATAGACAGAATCAGAAGAAACTTCCATTTTTAAAAATTCTTAATTTTATGAATATCAATATGACTTGAAGACATTTCTAATCATAAATTTCAAAATCTAAAAATCATCATACTAACAGCAATAACAGATACAAAAATTTAAAAACCTACCTGCATGTGTGACAGCCAATAACTGACAGTCCAATGATTCAGAATTTTCAATCACTGCTATCTGAACAATTGGCTTAAAAACAGAACGATCAATGGTCCTAAAAATGAGGAGAAAAATAAACTTGTGTATTTCAAAAATGTGTCTGATTTATATAGTTTTCATCATTATATCCACATGTCTAAATATGCTAAACTAATTTAAATTAACCTCTTAGAAAAGTAATAAGAAAGAAGCAAAAACTCTTTTGACTATGCATTATTTAAGTGAATACTCTTAGGACTAACTCTTTTCAAACAAAGATTGGAAGAAAAAGGCTAACACCACTGGGTGAATGGTTCCTGGGGAACAAAGAGTGCTCAAATTACCATTGTAATAAAGTAAAAGGGAAAAATGAACTTTTGTAATTAAGAGATTCGTTGAGTTGTGGGGTTTTTTTGTTTTGTTTTTTAACCAAAGGGAGCTCTACCACCAAGTTATATTCCTGGCTCTTCTTTTTCTTTCTTTCTTTTTTCTTTTTTTTAACTTTTGAGACAGGGTCTAAATTGGCCAGGCTGGCCCTTAACTTGAGATATTCCTCCTCCTACTAGGTCACTGGAATCACAAGTGTGTGCCACCATACCTAGATGTAATGAAGAAATTTGTAAGTTCACATCAACTGTGTAGTAAGTGTCTAAAAAAATTATTACTAAAAATCTAATTGTAGGGAAAAAAGACAAAGTCAGAAATAGGTACATGATAAAGAACTCCTGTTTCTCCCTCTCAAATGTCAACATTATAAAAAAGGCAAGAAGGGAGTGCTCTATATTAAAACCACCCATGCAATTCAAAAATTCCAACTGAAGAATTTGAAAAGAACAACTACAGAAATTTGGGGACAATTTTAATATGAACCATATGATTATAGTTAAAACACAAGATATTACAAAATTACTATTAATTATCTTAGATATAGTAATTGTACTGATGGTTACATATGAGGCTTACAGAGAAGAAGGAAGCTAAAGAACCTAAGGGTGAAAGGCATTATGCCTGGAATCTACTTGCTAATGATTCATTAATAAAGAGTGAGCAAATGAGGCAAAATGTTAACAACTGGGGAATTTAGAGAGTGAGTTTATCAGTTTTTGCCACATTTTTATTTAAAATTTTCTGTGGATTTGGAAAAATTTCCAAAGAAAATTAGGGGTGGTCTCAAACTCATGATCCTCCTGCATAAGGACTCCTGAGTTGCTGGGATTATCAGCATGCATCACCATATCCAACTTCCTTCAACATTTATGTTTTAGATATGTCTTGAAAGAATAATATTAGTATACTACTGCACATAAATGTGTTATTATGTCTGCCAACAAATGACATATTACCTTGCAATGTTTCCAGCAGCAGAGACAATAGCATTCTGGGAAACTGAGGCCACTCTACTCATTCCCTGTCCATCTTGGCCCAAGTCATAAACCTATGAATAAAAAAATTACTCTCACTTAAACATAATTATATACTGTATGGGCTGGGGATGTGGCTCAGCGGTAGCGCGCTCGCCTGGCGTGCGTGCGGCCCGGGTTCGATCCTCAGCACCATATACCAACAAAGATGTTGTGTCCGCCGAGAACTAAAAAATAAATATTAAAAAAAAATTCTCTCTCTCTCTCTCCCCTCTCTCACTCTCTCTTTAAAAAAAAAATTATATACTGTATATATTTTGTTAGATAAACTTTTCCCTTTTAGGGATCCTCCAATTTTGTTATTTAATACGGGTATGGTAATGTTCATAGACTTAAAAACTCATAAAAAGAGGCCCTAAGAAGCAGTTTTAATGTTTTGGGTTTTTTTTTTTTAATTTTTTAATCAGAGAAATGCAAACCAAAACCATACTAAGACTGCATCTCACTCCAATTAGAATGGTAATTATCAAGAATACAAACAATAATAAATGCTGGAGAGTATTAGAGAAAAAGGTACACTCGAACATTGGTGGTGGGACTGCACCACTCTGGAAAGCAGCATGGAGATTTCTCAAAAAACTAGGAATGGAACCTCCATGTGACCCAGCTATCCCACTCCTTGCTATTTATCCAAAAGAATTAAAATCACCATACTATAGTAATACAGTCACCCAATGTTTACAGCAGCACAATTCATAATAGCTAATTTATGGAATTAACCCAGATGCCTATCAATGGATAAATAGATTAAGAAACTGTGGTATATATACACGATAGAGTTTTTACTCAGTCATAAAGAACAACGAAACTGGCATTTGCTGGTTAACAGATGGAAACAGAGAACATCACGCTAAGTGAAATATGCCAATAATAGAAAATCAAGGGTCCAATGTTTTCTCTTATTGTGGAAGTCAGAGCAAAATAAAGGAAAGGAGGAGAGGACTGGATATCAAGAAGATATAGTGAAGATCAGTAGAATAGAAGAAGGAGATTGAGAGGGAGAGAGACGAGAAAGGAAAGGGGAAGTAACACAGAATGAATTTTTTAAAAAATCAAGCTATATGCATATATGAATATACCACAGGGAATTTCACCTTTATGTATAAGTAGAAAGACCAATCATAAATACTAAATAGATTAGAGTAAGATCAGTAGACTAAAGGAAGAGAATGGGGGAAGGCAGGAGAGAAGGAAGTGGGGGAACAGGAACCAAAATAAAATTCCATGCATATACAAATTTGTCGAGATGAACCCAACTACTACGTATATCTATAATGCTCTAATAAAACACACATACACACACACACACACACACACACAGAGTTAACAGAAAAAGTTAAAGTAACTAAATCTTTTCTACTCTTAAACGGTAGCATAACATGAATACTTACCTGTATTACTCCTTTCTCTGATCGTGTATATAAGATATTTCTAGAATTATCAATTGCAATTTGAACAATAGGGTCTAAAGGCAGAAAAGAAAAGAAGAAAAAAAACCCAACAATTAACCAAATGACACAGCAGCCATGTACAACAAATTTAAATTGCTGAATTAGATAGAACTCTCCATTCAGGGGCTTTCATTTCTCTTGGTTGGGGGTTAAATCCCAGGATATGTAAATGCATAAGGACCAATCAGGAAGCATTTAGATCAGACAACAGATGTCAAATACTATGACAAGGTAAGAACATCACAGAAAACTTACTCTAATTTTTTTTTTCTTTTTTTTGGCTACTGGGGATGGAACCAGGGGCACTTTACCATCTAGCTAATATTCCCAGTCCTTTATATTTTGTGGTAACATCTCACTAAGTTGATGAGGCTGGCTTCGAACTTATAATTGTCCTGCCTGAGCCTCCTGAGCAACTGGGCTGTGTCACCATGCCTGTCTCTAAATGAATTTTAAAGAAAACAAAATACAATTTCTACAATATTTCTTCATTCAACAATATTTAATGTTTATTATATGCTAGAAACACAGAGACTAATTTATACTATTTTTTTCAGAAAACTTCCAATTTAATAATTCATTATGTGAAGGGAACACATTATTAGGACACATTATTAGGACATTTTAGTCAACAATGGATCATATATGTATAAAGTGATCCCATAAAATTATTATCACCTCATGGATGTTGTAGGCATCTTAGTTTCTATAAGTACAGTCTATGATGTTAGCACAATGACAAAATTACCTGACAAAGCATCTCTCAAAACACATCCCTAACATTAAGCAAATCATGACTAAAAATTCAGACATTGAAGGTATATTTATCTTATTTCACCAAAGCACTTAAAATCATTTCCTCTGTTTAAACCCCTCAGTTTATTAAAAACTTATATATATATAATATATATATATTATATATATATATTTTATGCTTGAAATTTATTATAGATGGCAAAACAGGTATTAGATGTCTGAATCAACTGATCAATCTCTCTCACACATACACCCACACACCCACCCATACATTTTAAATGTTTAAATATGCAGAGCTACTTTGGATACATTTTTCATGATTCTATGTGTATAAGAAATAAATAATTTGAAAATAAAACCATTCTTTTTCTACATTTTCTAATCCCTTTCTTTTAAAACATCTTATGAACATAATAAATGCTATTTAAAGTGACCAAGTAGGCTGGGGATGTGGCCCAAGTGGTAGCGCATCTGCCTGGCATGCGCGAGGCACTGGGTTCGATCCTCAACACCACATAAAAAATAAAATATAGTGTGTCCACCTAAAACTAAAAAAAATCTATAAAAAAAAAAAATAAAGTGACCAAGTATGTTAATTAAGAATGAGGAGCTGGAATTGTGGCTTAGTAGTAGCACACGTGCCTAGCACACGTGAGATACTGGGTTTGATCCTCACATAAAAATAAATAAGGGTATTATGTCCATCTACAACATAAAAATAAATAAATAAGGGTATTATGTCCATCTACAAGTAAAATATATATATGAAAGAATGAGAGTGCTTGCTTCAGGAGGACATATACTAAAATTGAAATGATACAGAGAACATTAGCATGGCACCTGTACAAGGATGACACGCAAATTCACGAAGCATTCTATATTTTGGGGGAATGACAGTGGAATAAGATAGACATTATTATCCTCTATGCATGTATGACTACATTACCAATGTGACTCTACCATATTGGTGAAAGAAAGAAGTTGTGCTCCATTTGTGTACAATGTGTCAAAATGCATTATACTGTCATGCATAACTAATTAGAACAAATTAAGGGGAAAAAAAAAGAGAATGACAATGTCTGAAGAAAATGTTAAGTAAACAACATATTAAAAATTTGTTTTGGGCTGGAGTTGTAGCTTAGTGGTAGAGCACTTGCCTAGCATGTATGAGGCAATGGGTTCAATACTCAGCAACACATAAAAAAACTAAACAAACAAAATAAAGGTATTGTTCCATCTACAATTAAAATTTTTTTTTAAATTTTGTTTTATTTGCCAAATTTGTTTCCTACTTACCATCTTCTGAGAATGTAAATTGTAGCAAGGAAGGAACAAGGAAAGAAAGTGAGCTCTTTGAGTGGTTTATCTTCCTACATCTTTGACTAAACCAACCTGCTTCTGCCTTAAAAGAAAAAAAAAAGAAGACTGATAAAGGTGTGTAACTTATAACAACTGCTGTATACTCAAGTCTTCATGTACCAAGGACTACAAATGAAGTAAGATCTGTCATTCAAAAGTAACTATTGACTTTAGTCCTATAATTAAAAATATCTACCAAATAAACTTTCAAGACATTATTGACAAGTCGAATGAGAAAATATAATCTAATAAAAACACATTAGTTTTAATAAAAACACTATGTGCCAGGTGCAGTGGCACACACCTGCAATCCCAGTGGTACAGAAGGCTGAGACAGGTGGATCACGAGTTCAAAGCCAGTCTCAGCAATGGCAATTGCTAAGCAACTCATCGAGACCCTGTCTCTAAATAAAGTACAAAACAGGGATGGGGATATGGCTCAGGAGTTGAGTGCTCCTGAGTTCAATCCCCAGGACACCATCTGTCCGCCCCTACCACCACCCCGCCAAAAAAAGTACACTTCTTATTTACTAGAAATCACACACATAAGCACACATGCTTATATAAATACTATATATACACATATATTATTGTATGTATCATGTTCTACAAAGACATACACACTAGAGACCCTGGGTCCAATTTTTCTTATAAGAAATAGAACTAATAAATTTTTTTGACTTTGGGAAAAGAGCTGGGTTTTACAAATACAGAGTAGAGATAGAAGATTATAGCTTTAGTTGTATGCTTGAATATTTTCCACCAGAATATTAGAAAATTAAAAGCTTATCTTTCCCTACTTCATCAAGAGGGAGGAGAAAAAATAGAATGTTTATAAGTGTCAAACTTACTTGGTATGCTACTTCATATAAACAGCCATCCTTTCCAGCCAAGAAAATTCTGCCATTATCAGTTGATGTTATTGTTAAAAGGTAAGTATTATCAGTGGGAAGAGAATATAAAGGATCTGGAAGCAACTGCATTCCACCAGACATACTATCATTAAGAATCCCAGAACCTATTTTTTTTTTTAAGAAAAAGTACAAGAATCAGTTTATTAGTTTAATTTTAAAATGACCTTTATATTATTTTCAAAATTGATTTTATTACTGAATTCTGAATTCTTATTAATATACCCCAAAACTTCTCTAGTATACATTTTAAAATTACTATAAAGTGTGATACCAATAATTTGATAAATTCAAATAAATAGAAGCTAAATAAATTTTGGCAAAGATTGTAAGGATTTGGCAGTAATAATCATTAATTTGACTCACTGGAATTCAACATTTTACCCAGATTGATTTTTAATTATTATATTAATTGACTAATGTATTGCCATTTTAAAAACCAAAATATAGATTACCATACCTGTCTGCAAATTGGCATAACTGAGTCCAAGAATTACTATATCCACGGGGGTTGCCAAAACCAAGAGGTGTCGTATATGAGGCTGAAAGATGCCTAAGGTAAGGTAGACACAGGGAAGAAATTATTTTCATGTAAGCATTTATAGAATATGGTTTTACCTTTAAAATGAGTTACTAGTTAAATAGCAAATTAAAAAATCTGAATCTAGCCGGGCATAGTGGTAAATGCCTGTAATCCCAGAAGCTCAGGGGCCTGAGGCAGGAGTCTCACAAGTTCAAACCCAGCCTCAGCAACTTAGCAAAATGTTAAACAACTCAGGGAAATCCTGTCTCTAATAAAATATAAAGAAAGGGCTGGGGATGTGGCTCGGCAGTTAACACCCCTGGGTTTGATCCCTGGTACAAAAAAAAAAAAATCTAAATCCAGTTAATTCTGGTGTTAAAATATTACTATGCTTGATCATTTAAATCAGTAAATAGTAGTCGAAAAGAACTACCTTAGGAAACATTGAGTTCAATATTTAATGTCATTTAAAAGCAGTGTTACAATACAAAATAGTTTAGATTTATTTACCTTTGTTCATTTATTTTCCAGTACTAGTGACTGAACCAAGGGGTATACTACCACTAAGCTATATCCTCCATCCTTTTTATTTTTGACAAGGTCTCACTAAGTTGCTGAGGTCTCAAACTTGAGATCTCTTGCTTCAGCCTTCTAAGTAGCTGGGATATCAGGTGAGAGACACAATGCCCTGCTTATAACACATTTTTTGAGAGTCAGAGTTATCGATACTTTTTAGTAGCAAAGCTCATAATAGTTTAATCATCAAAGATAACACATTTGTCTCAAATTAAAGACTGCCACAATTTCAATTGTGTAAAATAGCATTCTACTTATCTGTTTTAGATGGGTAATTTGTATGTATTACAGCAGAGGGCAGAAATGGTCATTAACTTTTAAAAAAAAAATGTACATTTTTATAACTTTATTTTTTTATATGGTGCTGAGGATCAAACCCAGTGCCTCACCCTGCTAGGCAAGCACTCTACCACTGAGCTACAGCCCCAGTCCTATCATTGACTTTTATATGAATAAACTTTTAAATGAAGAAACAGGACATAGATACAGACATCAGGATAAAGACTGTTTAGACTCTATGTAAGGGGAAATACATTTCCAATAATGAAATCAAATAAACAATGTACAAAAATGCATGTTTCTACTTGCATGAATAGTTATAATTTCAAAATGGCTGCAATCTTAAAAAATTTTTATGTAGGCCTTGCCAAGAAGTAAATTTTGCCTAATGCTATCTCTTGTTGGAGGGTGCATTCATGGATATATATTAAAGTTAAATCAAACTATTGTTTATCAGTATCCTAGATAGAAGATTTGGTATTATGAAACTGATAGTATTAAGTTACACAATGCTTTTAATTTCTCTAAGGTTTATTCTGAACTTTGTTCTTACTTCTACGGGCTGTCAAGACCAAATAAGCAAAATAAAGTTCAAGAATATATACTTTAACATTTAGAAGATAAGAATAAGGGGCTAGGGATGTAACTCAATGATAGAGGGCAATCCCAGCACTATTAAAAAAGAGAGAAAGAGAGAGACTTACATCACGAAAGTAAATAAACAGTTAAATATTCCTAATCATTTTCTATTCATATTTCTAATTACATGTAATTCAGAATAAAACTTCAATGGTAAATTAAAATATTTTAAATGTATTATTTGGTCCTAAAACATTCATAGTCTATGTATATACAAACATAAGTTCATCTCTTATATTTTTATTGCTTACCAGCTTTTGGTTTCACAAGTCCCACAGCAAGGATTGTCTCACTAAGTCCATCAAAATAGGCAAGGTCTCCTCTGTCAATAATCGAAGAAAAACATGTTATATGTACAAAGAAAACACAGTCTTATTTTATAGCTCTTTATTGTTGAATAAATTTAGACATAGAATATAATAAAAAATAAATAAACCAGCAAACAAAACTAGTTCGGTCCCAAGATTTAGGGACACAGACCTGACTAAGGCTAAACCTGAAATGGGAAAACTATACCACATTGCAAATCTCTCTCCAACAAGGCTTCAAACATTTATTATCATCAATCTATTGCTAAGACAGGGGAAAGAGTGCAGAGAGGACTCTCTTAGAAGAAGGGGTTCACAGGGAAAGCCTAACAATGAGGGTAGAACAGGAATATTGAGGGAATAAAAAATCTCCAGTAACCCAACCTGCATCCTAAGCCTAAGAGAATCTGGTACCTGTAGTACTCTGAGAGTAACTACAGCCACACACAAAAGCCAAATGCAGTTGTTTCCATGTTGGAAAAAGCCAACTTTAAACTGGGCACACTTGTAATCCCAGCAGCTTGGGAGGCTAAAGCAGGAGGAGTGCAAGTTAAAAGCCAGCGGTAGCAATTTAGTGAGGTCCTATGCAACTTGGCAAGACCCTTTATCAAAAAAGATGGTGATGTGGTTCAGTGGTTAAGAGCCCTTGGGTTGTTCAATCCCTGGTATCAAAAAAAAATCCTTCCACAATAAAGGCCTTCTTACTATACCTCAGCAAGAGAAGAGGCACATCCATTTATAAAGACAACTTCACACAGTATCTACTGTTCTTCTTTTTTTGGGAGGGTGGTGGTGCTGGGGATTAGAACCCAGGGCCTTGTGCATATGAAGTAAGCACTCTTCAAATTGAGCTATATCCCCAGCCCCAGTATCTACTGTTCTATGTGTGATATCTGGCTTTCAGTTAAACAAATGAGGCACAAAAAGCAGGAGAGAGAAAGAAAATCCAACTGTCAAGAAACAAAGTAATCAACAGAAGCAGACAGCTATAAATCTAAAGTATCAGACAAGGAATTTAAAGTAACTATAACCAATACAGGCTGTAATGGAAAATTTTCTAATGTACAAAATGCATAAATGAGTAAAGTACTTCAACAGAGGGCTAAGGACGTACAAGATACTAGATTCAATCACCAGCAACACACACACACAAACACACACACAATCAGAATTTCAGCAGAGATGAAAATTATAAAGCCAATGAAGTGTTAGTATTAAAAAAAAATTTTAAAAGCACAGCTCAGGGCTGGGGCTGTAGCTCAGTGGGAGAATGTTTGCCTAGCGAGTGTGAGGTGTGAGGCACTGGGTTCAATCCTTAGCACCACATAAATATAAATAAAAGAAAAGGCATTCTGTCCATCTATAACTATTAAAAAAAAAAAAAAAAAAAAGCACAGTTCAGCAGGAGGCTGAGGCAGGAGAATCACAAGCTCAAAGCCAGCCTCAGCAACTTAGTGAAGCCCCAAGAAATATTTACAGACAACAACTAAAAAAAAGAGCTTTCTTTCCCCTCTTCCTTCCTTCCTTTCTTAATTAGAGCTTTATAGTTATACAAAGGAGTTGGGTTCGTTTTGACAAAATCATACATGCATAGAATTTTACTTCAATCCCTGTTCTTCCCAATTTTTTCTCACCTCCTCCCTCTTGCTATTGTCCTTCCTGTACTTACTGATCTTCCTTTTGCTCATTTATTTATTTATTGGCACTTTCTACATATACATAAAGGTGAAGTTCATTGTTATATATTCATATATGCATATAATACAATTTTGTTAAATTTATTCCACATTTCATCCCCTTACGTGTCCTCCCTCCCTCACTCTTTCTTTTCTTCTACTACTCTATTGATATTCCCTGTATGTTTATGATATCAGATTCCCCCTACCACCTTTTTGTTTATTTTGCTCTACTTTCCACAGAGGAGAGAAAACATTCAACCCTTGATTTTTTGAGATTGGCATATTTCACTTAGAATGATGTTCTCCATTTCCATCCATTTATCAGCAAAGGCCATAATTTCATTCTTCCTTATGGCTGAGTAAAACCCCATAGAGTATATATATAACACATTTTCTTGACCCATTTATCTACTGATGTCTTGCCCCCCTTTCTATGTAAAGACAAAGGAAGATGGCTACCTATGTACTGGGAAGTGAACCCTTATCAGACACTGCATCTACTGGTGCCTTGACCTTAAACCTCCAAAAAAATATGAGAAATAAATCTGTGTTAATTGTAAGTTTCCCAGTATTCTGTATTAGTGACTCAAACTAAGACACAAAGGAAAGTTTGGCTATTTGTTCTATGTGGACTGGGACCACATTAACCTTATTCAGCACTTTTCCTAGCACAACAATTCAATAAATATTTGTTAGACAAATGTTAGCTGTTAATCAAAATGCAAATATTTTTTTAAAGTAAAAATCTTTTTAAATAAAATGATTATTCTCACGCTGAATTATCCTGCAGTTTTTCTGCACTGGGTTTTCTCATACACATACCTAAACAAAAAGGTCTAATTCTTTAGTAAAAAAAATGAATATGTTCTAGTAACAACATAGGAGCAACATTCAGGGTACACAAAGAACAATCACAAGCACTCTATTGTGGCTATAACATTTCAATATAAAAATAGTTATGGAAACTTGTAGTTTAAAACCTAGTTTCCATTAAGCTACAAGTTGACAGACGGTGTCAATTTTGATTCAATGACATGGGATCTTTTTTACATATTTTTTTTTCTTAATACTTTTTTAGTTGTTGATAGACCTTTATTTTATTTATTTATATGCGGTGCTGAGAATTGAACCCTGTGCCTCAACACATGCCAGGCAAGTGCCCTATTGCTGAGCCACAGACCCAACAGAATGCATGTGTTTTGTTCTTAGAAGAAACATTAATTATTCAGGGGCAAGACTGAACTACACAGGCCTTCCTATGGTTATCCCACACCTCAGTTAAGGATAATGATGAAGAAGTGGAAGCAAAACAAAATTTATTTGTAAAAGGCCAAGAGGGAGATCAATATGCTTTATTTAAGTTCAGATTGCCTTGGGCCTTCACTGAGACTTTACTATATATATTTAATTTGCACACAAAATCAAGACTACAAAATGACAACAGAACTTTTCTTTTTCCTGGTATGGGATTGAAACCAGCAATGTTTACCCACTGAGTCACATCCCCAACCCCTTTTCAAAATTTTTTATTTTGAGACAGTGTCTCACTAAATTGCTTCGGGCCTCACTAAGTTGCTTCATCTGGCTTTGAACTTGTGATCCTCCTGCTTTAGTCTCCCAAGCTGCTGATATTACAGGAACATGCCACCACACTGGCCAAAATGTTTAAGTCACTTCAATAAGTTATCAGATGCCCACACTTAATAGAAATACTAGGAAAACAGGGGTCTTTCAAACTGTCAAATCAATTCTCAAAAAAATTACCAATATACTATATTTACTACAGGTTAAGAGCTAGGAACCTAGAACCTGCTATCCAAGCGTTGTACTTAGGGTTGGGGATGTAGCTCAGTGCTAAAGGTTACCTAGCATATGCAAGGCCCTCAGTTCAATCCCCAGCACTGGAAAAAAAAAAAAAAAAGTAGTATTTAAGACTAGCAGCATCACCTGGGAGCTTGTTATAAATGAAAATTCTTGGGCCTAATTCAGAACTCCAAAAACAGATTTCATATTTTAACATCCACAATGACTGGTATGCATGTAGAGAAACACTGACACAGATACCACATAAGAAAAGACAGTTTCTGATGAGTAGAACACTAGCTGCAATAAGCAATAAAAAAAATCCACAAAGTTACAACTATCTTATATTTGATAAAGGGGCTAAAAGCATGCAATGGAGGAAGGATAGCATCTTCAACAAATGGTGTTGGGAAAACTGGAAATCCATATGCAACAAAATGAAACTGAATCCCTTTCTCTCACCATGCACAAAAGTTAACTCAAAATGGATCAAGGAACTTGATATCAAATCAGAGACTCTTTGCCTGATAGAAGAAAAAGTTGGCTATGATTTACATATTGTGGGGTCGGGCTCCAAATTCCTTAATAGGACACCCATAGCACAAGAGTTAATAACAAGAATCAACAAATGGGACTTACTTAAACTAAAAAGTTTTTTCTCAGCAAGAGAAACAATAAGAGAGGTAAATAGGGAGCCTACATCCTGGGAACAAATTTTTACTCCTCACACTTCAGATAGAGCCCTAATATCCAGAATATACAAAGAACTCAAAAAATTAGACAATAAGATAGCAAATAACCCAATCAACAAATGGGCCAAGGACCTGAACAGACACTTCTCAGAGGAGGATATACAATCAATCAACAAGTACATGAAAAAATGCTCACCATCTCTAGCAGTCAGAGAAATGCAAATCAAAACCACCCTAAGATACCATCTCACTCCAATAAGATTGGCAGCCACTATGAAGTCAAACAACAACAAGTGCTGGCGAGGATGTGGAGAAAAGGGTACTCTTGTACATTGCTGGTGGGACTGCAAATTGGTGCGGCCAATTTGGAAAGCAGTTTGGAGATTCCTGGGAAAGCTGGGAATGGAACCACCATTTGACCCTGCTATTGCCCTTCTCGGACTATTCCCTGAAGACCTTAAAAGAGCATGCTACATGGATGCTGCCACATCGATGTTCATAGCAGCACAATTCACAATAGCTAGACTGTGGAACCAACCCAGATGCCCTTCAATAGATGAATGGATAAAAAAAATGTGGCATCTATACACAATGGAGTACTATGCAGCAATAAAAAATGACAAAATCATAGAATTTGCAGGGAAATGGATGGCACTAGAGCAGATTATGCTTAGTGAAGCTAGTCAATCCCTAAAAAACAAATACCAAATGTCTTCTTTGATATAATGAGAGCAACTATGAACAGAGCAGGGAGGAAGAGCAGGAAGAAAAGATTAACATTAAACAGAGACATGAGATGGGAGGGAAAGGGAGAGAAAAGGGAAATTGCATGGAAATGAAGGGAGACCCTCATTGCTATACAATATTACATATAAGAGGTTGTGAGGGGAATGGGAAAATTAACAAGGAGAGAAATGAATTACAATAGATGGGGTAGAGAGAGAAGATGGGAGGGGAGGGGAGGGTGGATAGTAGGGGATAGGAAAGGTAGCAGAATACAACAATTACTAATTGGGCATTATGTAAAATTGTGGATGTGTAACCGACGTGATTCTGCAATCTGCATTTGGGGTAAAATTGGGAGTTCATAACCCACTTCAATCTAATGTATGAAATATGATATGTCATGAGCTTTGTAATGTTGTGAACAACCAATAAAAAATAAATAAATAAAATAAAATAAAAAAAAAAAGAAAAGACAGTTTCTGATGAGTAGAACACTAGCTGCAATAAGCAATAAAGGTTAACTGAATTCCAGTCACACCAAAGCAAACAAGACTTTAAATACATACCCATCCTCATAGTTCCACATGAATATGTCACTATCAATTGTTAGCCAAGCTCTGCTGATGGCAGGAAAAACTCCCATCATGCAGTTACACTGCATATCTGATACAGTATGAATGTAAGGTAGAAAGAGTTCAATTTCATTTCTCTTCAATTTGTTTCAAAAGTATTTTTTTAAATACTTTTTTTAGTTGTAATTGGACACAATGCCTTTTTTTTTTTTAATTGTTATGTGGTGCTGAAGATCGAAGCCAGCGCCTTCACGTGCTAGGGAAGTGCTCTACCACTGAGCCACAATCCCAGCCCCATTGCTTCAATAGCTTTTGACGTAAAGTTTACGATTAAAAAAAATCATGATATGGGAACTGGTGACATACCTGAGGGGAAAAGCTCTTGACTACCATATGTAAGGCCCTGGGTTCTGCTCATTTTTAATATGAAGAGCAAACTACCCATGTATTTAAATGTATTTTAAATAAAACTCTTAAATGAACTTATATGCAATACTAATTCAAACCCAAATCAAGAATTATAATATTGAGGGCTGGGTTGTGGCTCAGTGGTAGAGTGCTCGCCTAGCATGCACGAGGCACTGGGTTCCATCCTCAACACCACATAAATGTAAAATAAAGATATTGTGTCCACCTAAAAATAAAAAATAAATATTTTTTAAAAAAGAATTATAATAATGAAAACACCAATTTTAACATTTTTTCAAATAGTTAAATAAGAAGTAACAGGATACGTCCAAACTGTTCGACAAGTTCAGGTGGGAGAGGAACTCTTCGGATGGAACTGATCTCTGGAAGATTGGGTACTGATAGCAAACCAGGTCCTTGTAGAGGATAATCCATATCTGACATGCCTGAAACAGTGGGATTACCTACAAAAAATAAAATGAAGCATTTATTTATGATAATAATGTATGCTCATCAATTGGGCATACAGAAGCATTTTAAGCTCCCCCACACCACATACACAAAAAGAGTGCATGTGATGTTTCTAAAAGTACAAAGAGAATAAAGGAGTCTTACCTAACATAAACTGGGAGAAATTCCAGTGTTGAGTGGGCAGTTACTATTTTCAACCCTGACACAAAGGTTATGGTTCACAAAAAAAATACAAATAATACTATTCGAGTAATATCCTACTGGGAGAAAAACCACAGAAGCTCTTTAAACAGTGTTCTCAGTGGGTAACCTTTCTCTTATTCTAAGACTCAGATCACTAAGAATTATTCTACTGTTTGTCTTACTGATCCTGAACATTAGAACCAACTGACAATTATCCCAAGTACCTTTTCAGGCTCTACAGAATACAATACAAAGATGTTGGGGGAGGCTGGGGATACAGCTCAATTGGTAGAGTGCTTGCCTTGCATGCACAAGGCCCTGGATTCAATCCCCAGCACCACCACCAAAAAAAAAAATTTTTTTTTAAAGATGTTGGGACGGGGCTGGGGATGTGGCTCAAGTGGTAGCGCGCTCGCCTGGCAGGCGTGCGGCCCGGGTTCGATCCTCAGCACCACATACCAACAAAGATGTTGTGTCCGCCGAGAACTAAAAAAAAATAAATATTAAAAAAAAATAAAAATAAAGATGTTGGGAGGAGCTGGGATTGTGGCTCAGTGGTAGAGCGCCTGCCTCCCACATGTGAGGCACTGGGTTCAATCCTCAGCACCACATAAAAATAAGTAAATAAAGATATTGTGCCCATGTATAACTAAAAATTTTTAAAAAAGATGTCGGGAGAAGCTGACATATAAAGCATTTTTTAAATGTATTATGGAAGTTAAAAAAACATTTACAATCAATTCCTATGTACTGATTATTCACCTTCAACAATTACCAATAATATGCACAATGTTTACGTCCACTCCTCCAATGGATTCTTTTTAAAGCCAATTCTAGACATTCCATTTAATCCAAAGAAAAAAGTTTTAATAGAACAGTGCACATGATAATGGAAATGAAATTCCAAAAGGTGGAATTAATACTTTTAGTGAGGATGGGAATGGTTAAGAAAGCCTTCAGAAAGACTTAAATTTTTTTTTTTTTTTAGTTATAGATGAACACAATACCTTTATTTTATTTGTTTGTTTTTTATGTGGTGCCAGGAATCGAATCCATTCTCTCTCTCACGCACGCTAGGCAAGCACTCTACCACTCTACAACTGAGCCACAACCCCAGCCCTTCAGAGATATTTTTCCAGGGAGACTGGAAGGAGTCTGTTAGATAAAGAATGAATATGCTAGAAATTATATAGCGTATAATAAGATCCTGAAGAAAAGTCTTCTTATACAAGACATGTTAAGCTCAGGGTGACTAGAGGCATGAGCAGCTCAGAAAGGCATTAAGAATAGAATGCAAAAGAAGGGAAAGAGATTAAATTAAAAAGGAAAGTGTTTGTAAAGGGATCTGATATTTAAGAGGACTAGAATAGAGGGACTCATTTTACATCTTCTTTTCAAACCTAAGGAGGCCAATGTGAAATCACAGTTGCTAATAGGCCAATCCGACTTTACAAAACAAGCCCACTTGTAAAGGTCTGCCAGAGACAAATATTGTCTGTTTCTAACATTTCTAATTACAAGTATCTCAATTAGAGATTTTTATAAATTGTCAAAGGTATTTTTGGTTTACATTGCACATATTATCCTGGTTAAATAACCTTGGTTCTTGCTCCAAAAATCTCATCTATACTTCTCTTAAACATCTCTGCTTTTCTCCAATTTCCAACTCACAAAGGACTCACTTCTTTCATTTATTTACTTATTTATTTATTTGGTTGTATATGGATACAATATGTTTACTTTATTTATTTATTTTTATGTGGTGCTGAGGATTGAACCCAGTGCCTCAAACATGCTAGGCAAGTGCTCTTACCACTGAACCACAACTGCAGCCCCAGGACTCACTCTTTTTATCAACTGATGGAACTCCCTAAGCCCGGAGGAGTAGGTTAGAATTTTAAAACCGTTAAACGAATAACTTGCCACTCATCTCTCTTTTGTTGACAACATACCTTGCCTTACCCTCCCTGTGTATTTACACTACCGATTTCCCTGTTCTTTTCCTTTATCACACTGGGTAGATGACACCTCCCAGCACTTACACATTACACCAACTGTACATACAGTAAAACATATCTTTGAAAGAACGTAATAAGTTTCCAAATCAACTGTTTGCTCTTTTGATTTGCTCAATTGTTAATACAAGGAATGAACAAAGATGGGACTTAGGTCAGGAATTCTTTCCTATCTGGTCTTGGTGATAAACACTTGAGGGCAGTGGGAAGATCTTTAGGGCTAGGGGAAGCTTGCTCTTCACTCTTATCCTCTCAAATATCTACAATGAAGAAACTAAGTACAGGAAAAGAACCGAAAAGAGGCTATTTGTTGTTTCTCAAAACCGCAATAAACAGCGCTCTAAACCTCAGGATGTCTTCGCTGGGACCAATTCCGGGGATAAAGACCAAGTTGGAGCCAGACGACAGCCCTTTCGGCTGAGAAAGCAGGGGCACCAAATGGACACCGATCACTCACTTGGAGCAGACACCATGAGCAGCTCAGAAAGGTCCGGGTACATGCGGTCTTCTTGCAACTGACGGTCGATAAGCCGCCCCGCATTTTCCAGAGCTTCCTGCAGGGCTGAGGCCGACGTAGAGGTCGGCATCACTGCACCCAGCAAAGAGGACGGCATGCCGAAAATCGTAGACAACAGAGTCGACAAATAGTCAAATCCCAAGGAGAAAGCCCAGAACACCCAAGAAGCTAACTCAGTTAGGCTGCTTGGGGCGCGCGCGCCTAACGAGCTCCCGGGCGCCAGGTCATGACGCACTTCCGGTTCGTCCGGGAGGGAACTGGAAGACGCCGTGGTGGAGCTGGGCAGGGGAAACAGTTAAGGGGGCGGAACCTGGGGGCGGAGCGAGGGGGCGGGAAGCTCTTTGGAGGGAACCCGGTGAAGGCCCTCCGAATGGGCTAGGGAAAAGTGGGGAGAGGTCGTCCAGGAAATAGAGGAAGGGGGAAAGGGGAAGGGGTAGGAAAGGAGTGGGGAGGGCGGGGTCGGGAGGGATAGGGCGAGGAAAGAGGGGAGGAACCGGGGTAGTGGGGTGCGGAGGCGGGCGATCGGGCTGTTCTGGTTGCGGTGGGTGTCCTCGCGTGCCGGTCCCTGGCCTCGAGCTTCCGAAATCGGAATCCAGCAACTGCAGTTATTTGAGTACGCGCGGGGTGGGTGGGTGTTGCCATTGGGTGGGGGGGCAGATCAGTTACCTTCGTGCTCTAAACTTCCAACAATGGCTAGGAATTGGTAAATTGTTTGAGACAGATTTCTTGTGAACCATAATTTCACTGTGTTTCTCATGGACCAGGTGGAGTAAATTAAAATTCGTTAGGGTTTGCGTATCTTCCTTTTGGGCTTTGTTATTGTAAAACATTAGATGTTTAAGGAGTTATCGCGTTGTACACGGGGGTCACTGTGTGCATTTTCTCTCCCGTTACACAGATGGAAAAGACTGTTATAATTCATCTTTTTATCCCCAGTACATAGTGCATGAATTGGTATAAAGTAGGTAACCAAAAGATCATCCAGATCTTTTAGGACAATGAATATCTATTTTGTATCTGACATATGCCTGCTGCTGAGAATATCAAACACAACATTCCTGTTCTCAGGTGCTTCACACGAAGCTATTCAAACGCATCACTATAATTTTTCTGATTAGTGTGTAAAAACTGCAGTAGGACAATGAGAGTTGCAAAGAAAGCCGAGAAACTCCATTTCCTAAAGAAAACAAATTGGATAACTCAAGGCACCCATTTTCTTTTTTTTTACTATTATCATTTTTTTAAATATTTATTTAGTTGTAGATGAACATACAATATCTTTATTTATTTTTATGTGGTGCTAAGGATGGAACCTAGTGCCTCACACTTTTGAGGCAAGCACTTTACCACTGAGCTACAGCCCCAGCCCCAAAGGACCCATTTTCAAAAACAGTCCTTATTGAGAACCTCACCTAAGTAAGCATCATCCAGTTCTTCATAATTTGTTTAATCAACAACTGAATTACTCTAAATGGGTCATTTAGCATTTGAATTACCCCCAACCCAGTACTATGGATTGAATCCAGTGTTATTTTTATCCACAGTCCTGATTTTGAGATAGGGTCTCCCCAAGTTGCTGAGGCTGGCTTGGTGTTTGCAATCCTACTGCCTCAGCCTCCTGAGCTGCTGGGATTAAGGTGTGTGCCACCATGCCAGTTTGAGTTACTTGTAACTGCCTCAAAATCTTGGCTGAATTTCTGAATATCAAAATTTCTATGACATTTATGGTCTATACACTTATAATTCGACCCTATGGAAAATATTCAGTAGTCCTCCTTATCTTGTTATGCCAGATTCGCGGGACCCCAGTAGACCTCCAGGAGCCGAATCTGATGAAAGCACACAAGAGTCTTTATTGCAAGCTCGAGCCTGAACTCACAACCATTCCCTATGCAGTGGTCCCAGGGAGTGAGTCCGGGTCCTTTGTTCAGTGAGATTTTATAGGTTTTTGGGGAATAATCTATGCGTCACTACATCACACTGCAAATCATTCCATACCTCTGGAAAATCAAAAAACTCTTAACATTGATTAGCACATTCAATGGCAGGAACAAGATGGGTAGTGGTGATTGGTTAGTACAAGAAGGGGATTCTTTTGAACTGATTGGTTTAGGCCACGAGGGGTGTACGTGCTAAACTACATGGTTTCCCAACTTGTTATCAACCACCATAAACTACTTGGGGTCATCTAGCATTCCAGGTATTCTCCCTGTCTCATCCTGATTGGAGGTTGCTGGGGGGGGGGGGGTTGCTATGGGTCCTCACCTAGCCTAACTGAGGGACACCTGGCGCCTCAGACCTCTCCTGTTATTTACAGACAAACAACTCAGCAGGGTGGGTATGTGCTTAGGAATGCTCTGTGGGTTTTTCCAAGGACAAGGGTCACGCCCCCTTCCTTAGGACAGGCCTTGAGGTACAAGCTGCTGTTATTTACTTTTTAAAATGGAGTCATATTAGTTTCTCAACCTGAGGTGATAGTTCCAAGATCCACAGTAGCTGCTTGAAACCCTGGGTAGTACCACACCCCACCCACCCACACACACTTTGTTCTTCCCTGTCCATGATAAAGTTTAGTTTATAAATTAGGCACTGTAAGAGATTAATATTAAGAGAAAAGTTGTAACAGTGTACAATCATGAAAGTTTGCACTTGGCCACTATTAAGTAAAACAAGGGTTACTTGAACACAAGTACTGTGATACCATAACAGTAGTACAGACAGAGTGGATACAGTGGACCAAGGGGTGACTCATGTCTACAGTAGGACAGACAGTAGTTGATGTGAGATTAAATCATTGCTCAAAATAGCACTCGATTTAAAAATTACAAATGTTTATTTCTGGTGTTTTCAATTTAGTTTTTTTTTTTTTTAATCTTTGAAACATCAATTTTATACAATTTGTGAAAAAAAAAAAAGAAATTTTTCTCCCAAAGCATGGGTGAAAGGGCAAAGAACAGGTCAGAGGGAAGTGTCCCAGGGAAAAGTAGCTATGACATGTCTGGAAGTGTCCCAGGGAAAATCTATGATGGGTATCGCAGGTGGGAGCAGAGGAGACTCTTGGTGCATCTAGATGCACTCCTGCCTGGAATCTATGCGGAGAAGCCTGATCCAGTTGGCACACCTCGTTCCAACACCATGATGTCAGCATCCACGGAGTTCAAGATCTTCTGGCTTTCCATTGGTTCTGTCTGTCTTGGCTCTATGTTTCTATTGGAGCCACTGAATGCTGAGTAACCGAAGCATGGTATATAACACAAGTTGTGGAATGCAGTTGGCAATCCTCTCCCTCACCCTCTCCCAACCCCTGCTGTTGTTGTGGGATTGTCCTGTGGATACCTCTTTGGGAGGATGAGCTGCTATCTTCTGTGACCCCCCTATTGAGGATCATTGAGGAGTCTGGCCTGCTGGGCACAGGGTCATGCTGGGAGGCTAGGCTGAGAAGGATGTGTCTACGTGGAAAAAGCAGAGAATAATGGCAGGCACGCTGGCACTTCATCACCCTTCTGCCAGGACTGCTTGGTCTCCTCAGGCTGCTGCTGCTCATAGGGCAAGGGAAGGGCAGACAGAGTATCCACAGGGCCCAGGTGAAGTTCATGCTTCATCTGGACTGAGCAGCCCTCCCACTGGGTTCTCTGGTGCTTGAGTATGAGGTATATAGCCATCGTGACATCGTACTTTCTACTTACTATGGACACCCAGGTATTATAGTGGTCATTACCCATGTTGATAATGATTTTCATAATTGCGATACCCGGGAGTTTGGGGAGTGCCTCACTAGAAGTGAGTGAAGCTTCCTTGGGCTGGCTCAGCCATTGGTGCTGTATTACCTGCTCTGTGATAGGCCTCTGCATGGGGTCCATTGTCAGTAATTTCACTGATCAGGCTCTGTGCTCCCCCAGAAACATGTGGAGGAATGTTATATGTTTCTTGCATGATCAGCTCCTTGACCTCCTTACCAGTGCTTGCCATAAATGGGTGTTTCCCTTTGAGCATAAACTAGAGAATGACACCCAGACTCCAGATGTCAGTCAGGGGCCCCTTCCTTCCACTTGATGACTTCCGGGGCAACATAGAGGAGGGTGCTTCAGGACCTGTTCAGTTTCTTCCCAGCTGTGAATCTGGTGCTCAAGCCAAAGTCAATGAGTTTGTCATTGCCGCTGGCATCCACCACCACGTTCTCCAGCTTCGGGTCAAGGAGCATGATACCCTTCTCGTGGCAGCTTCCCTACTCTTAAGTTGTTCTTGTTGTGTGTTTTGGTCACTGTGACAAAAGAGCATAGCTTCACAAATGGATGTGTGTGTGTGCGCATGCAGTGCTGGGAACTGAACCAGGTCCCTGCATTTGCTGGAAAAGCTCTCTTAATGTGCGCATCCCATCCCTGGGGGTGGAGCTTCCTGGCCTAACCAGCTCTCAGAACTGTTACATTGAAGCTAAACTATCAACCAGGATTTTGGAGAGATAAATAACATTCAAACCACAGCATTTGATAAACAAGAGCCTAGGGAGCTGGTCTCCACTAGATATGCCCTTCGTGAGGGGAGTCCTTCAGGTTGCACTGAGGACATTAGATAGGAATTCAGATCTTGATGAAGACAGAAAGATACCTGGTAAAGCAAATTCATTATAAAAGTTAGTGCTTCTTTTGTCTTCTACAAGATGTAAGAGAATAATGTATCAAAACACCCCAATTTGGGCTGGGGCTGTAGCTCAGTGGCAGAGAATAAACAAAATAAAAGGCATGCTGTCTATCTAAAACTACAAAAAATGTTTTAAAAACATCCCAATTTTATTCTAGATATTGAATAATTACCATATATAGCACTGTAACATCAGTAACCCAAGGGGAAGGGTTGGAGAGGCACAGCAGCCACATCTGTACACTACTGAAGTCAAGTTGCTGTAGATTCACACCAGAGTGACATCTCTTTCTGACATTAAATTTAACCCCCATGGGAACTACAAAGAAAAACCAATAGGGCATACCCAAAGTGAGAGGTAAGGGAATTAAAATGTTTCACTAGAATCAACTAAATAGGAGGAAAGATAATCATATAATAAAGCAAGTCATATTGAATGAAGCTTGTGCTTCTCCTTATAAGGACACAAACCACACTGAACCAAGGGCCATGATAAACATCAAAGCCCCATACATGTCCAAACTTCTATGCTATAAGCACTTCTTCTGGCCTATGAACTATCTTAAGTGAGAACAGGGACTGGGTCTTATTTAATTTTGGATGCCCTAGTACAGAACTTAACACCAAGAAGTTTTTCACTTAATGTAGGTTGATGGTTCTTTGTTGTTGTTGTTGTTGTTGTTTGTTTTTGCTGATTGAGTGGGTGGATGGATGGATGGATGGACAAATAGATGGATGAACAGATAAGCAAGTAGGTGGAGGCATTGATGGATGGAAGACAGGAAGGATGAATAGTTAGATGTATGGTTGTGATACAGGTCTGAAAAATCAGGATTGGGTCCTCATTCCTCTGGTGTTGAAGATTAAACATCCAAGAAATGCCAAGGAAAGAGTAAAAAGTAAATTTTACTTAAGAGACAGGAGATGGGGGGCACTTCTCTGGACACCTGGAGAATAGGGGACCCAGAGCTCCTGCCCTGTGGGAGTGGGGGTATCTTAACCCTTTATAGTTTTTAGGTTTCCTTTCTTCTAGTGCCTGCTGACCAAAAGGCAGAAAAAGAACTGTCCAGGGGGTGATTGCTTGTGTTGAAAGTGTGATTCTTCCCTTTCCCTAGAAGTGTTAGCGATCCATTGTTGGGGAAGTGCTATCTATTTATTGCCTTGTCTTTGATAATCAGCTATCTGTCCTTTGCCCCAGTCTCATTCCCCACTCTGAATAAGGGAAATGGGCAATGACTGCTCTGGTACTTCAGATTGAGAGAGGGTGACATATGGCAAGCAGTTTGGGTTTCCCTTTTAGGAATGTTTTGGGTCGGCCAAGGATTCCCGGTAAAAGTCTGATTCTGAAAGAACAGGCCTTAGAGTTATCTGGAGGTGGGCGCTTCATGATGATATTGATGAAGGTGCTCTTGCCTGAGTACTGCAGCCCCATCAGGGTCATCTCTATCTCCTCCTTTCAGAACAGAAAATGGAACCAGTCCAGGAGGCTGGAGATGAGTGCCAGAATGATGATGGTGTGGAGCAAGGACAGGCAGCAACATGGTGAATACTTCCACACAAGCAGGCCTTGGCCTGGACCCTAGACCAAAGTTTTCTCAGGGCACCGACCTTCAATTTAGTATTTTTGGACTGTGGTTGACCACTGGGTAACTGAGAAAATGGAAAATAAAATGGGGTGTGTGGTGTAATCAGAATATTTATTACTGATACATAAATGGGCAGTTGGTTCTCCAGTTGTCAACTTACTTATATTTGGTAGATCTTAGATTGAAATGTGGTTGTTTGGCCTGGAGCTTGTTTTTTTTTTTTTTTTTTTTTTTTTTTTTTAATGGTGCTGGGGATTGAACCCAGGGCTTTGTGCATGAGAGGCAAGCACTGTACCAACTGCGCTATACCCCCAGTCCCTGGAGCCAGTTTTTAATTTGACACAAAATAGGCTATTGAGAATTTTCAACTCTACAAATTGGATAATCTAGCAATATTGGTCTAATACTTCCCATAGAAACAATGGTCCTGAGGGGTAATATAATGTTTAATGTTTACATATTGTCTATGCCAGCTTTCCTGCTATAATTGCTGAATTGAGTCTACACATCCAAGACTGCAAAGTTTGAAATACCTAAGTTTCAGCCTTTTACAGGAAAAGTTTGCTATGCTGACCTCCTTTCTTTAACAGAGATTCCAAAACTTGTTGGCTTCAGGATCTCTTTATTACCTTAAAAACTATTCAGGATTCCAAGGAAACTCTGTTTTGTATGGGTTATATTTATTTATACTTGTTAATAACACAGAAAGAAAATTTAAAAATTAAAATTCATTTAAAAGTATAAGAGACCAAATCCATGTTAATATAAATAATATATATTTTATGAGAAATCATTGTACTTTTAAAAACTAAAACACTTGTAAGAAGAACAGAATTATTTCACATTTTTACAGATGTCTTTAATATTTGGCTTAACAAGACAGCTGGATTCTCATGTCTGCTTCTGCTGTCAATAGGTTGAGATATGTTTAGCTGAAGAAAAGCTGGTTTCAATTATATAACTGGAAAAAGAAGTTTTTTTTTTTTAGAGAGAGAATTTTAATATTTATTTATTTATTTATTTATTTTTTAGTTTTTGGCAGACACAACATCTTTGTATGTGGTGCTGAGGATTGAACCTGGGCCGCACACATGCCAGGCGAGCGCGCTACCTCTTAAGCCATATCCCCAGCCCAAAAAAGAAGGATTTTAATAGCCCTTTAGACACTTGTGAATATTCTTTGGCACTGGATTAGACTTTACAAGTGGTAGTTTCTTAAAGATTAGCTGCGATGTAGAATTTGAAATTGTCAGTGATATACACCCTCCCTCGCTCCCATCAGTGAGTTTTTTTTAAAAAAACACTTTTAGCAGTTTTAAAAATATGTATTTTTAGATGTTGATGGACTTTATTTTATTTATTTATTTATATGCAGTGCTAAGAATTGAACCCAGTGCCTTAACACTGAGCCACAACCCCAGCCCCAGTGAGTTCCATTTGTTCTTAGTTAAATTAAAATCCACTGGTCTGTCTTGTACTTTGAATTGATGTTTTATCCCCACATGATTCTGTATATTATGTGCTGATTACTTGGGAAATATTGGTTCACTGAGTTCTGCAGAACTTCCAATGTTGACATATTTAATTAACCAAAAGAAAAAGTTATCATGTTAATATCATTACCTATCTTATACAAAAAATTAAGGCTAGTTGTGGTGCTATGTCTAATCCCAGTGACTCAGGAGAATGAGGCAGGAGGATTGCAAGTTTGAGAACAGTCTGAACTTTGAGAGATCTTGTCTCAAAATAAAAATTAAAAACACTGGGGGAGTCCCCAGTACAAAAACAAACAAACAAACAAACAAACAAAAAACAACGAAACAACACTGGTTGAATCCCCAATATTAAAAAAAAAAAAAGTTTTGGAAACTGTTAAACTGAAGAGAGCTATTGAGTTTTCTTTTCTTTTCTTCTCTTGTGATCTTTTGTGGCTATTGAGTTTTTGAAGTTTCCAGTTTTCTCTTGAAAATTCTAATTCTGTTGGTAACAAGTACAGTCATTTTCCTTGAATTGACAAACTCATTTCATTAATTCTGGAGAAAATATTTCCTAAATACGTATATCTGAATAACTATACTTTGTGAGTCACCGTATCAGGCAAAAATGGTGGTTCATTAAAATTCTAACAACCCAAATACAAGTGATTTTCTTCTTAGAGGACCATCATATTTTGATGTCTTAGTTGTGTTCTATGTTTTATCACCTAAGTATTAGACAGACATACACTCAAGCATAAAGATTTAATAAAATTAATGCTTATTGCTTTATTAAGCACATTATTAAGGGAAACTGGTTTCGTTTATAGTAGATATGTAACAAAAAATACAGTGACTACTACAGCATTTTGCTTGCCACTCCCTTGATTTATGTTATGGATCTAGTAGTTTTACCCACCTTTAAAATTATAAATTAGAAGACCACTAGACTGGAGCTGGGCCTGTGGCTCAGTGACAGAGTGCTTGCCTAGCATGTATAAGGCACTGGGTTCAGTCCCTAGCACCACATTAAAAAAAATAAACAAAGGCATACTGTCCATCTACAACTACAATATAAAAATAAAAAGATATTGCTGTTGAAAAAAGAAAAGGCCACTAGACTAAGGTAGTTTGACTTCCCTGAGTTCTTACGTTCACAAAGCAAAACTCAACTCAGTGTAAACGGTCACATTTGACACCAATCAGAAATTTGCTGACTCCAAACTAGAGACCTCTTAAGTTTAAGTAATCACAAATTGCCAACTAAAGTTTAAATGAGACTTTTCTTTCTTTCTTTTTTTTTTTTTAAATAATTGATCCTTTATTGTTGCAACTCTTTGGTTAATTCCAGAGTTCTGAAACAGTTGATTCTGAAAATGTTTTTTAACAATATTCTCATTGCTTTTATGGAGGAACAGATTTCCGGAGATCCTTATTCTACTATTTCCACTAATTTCCATATTATATTTTACATTTTATTTTACTTTCAGGGTATGGTTTTTTTAAATTTATTTTTTAAAATTTTTTTATTGGTTGTTCAAAACATTACAAAGCTCTTGACATATCATATTTCATACATTTGATTCAAGTGCGTTATGAACTCCCATTTTTACCCTGTATACAGATTGCAGAATCACATAGGTTACACATCCACTGTTTTACATATTGCCATACTAATGTCTGATGTGTTCTGCTGCCTTTCCTATCCTCTACTATCCCCCTCCCCTCCCCTCTTCTCTCCCTACCCCATCTACTGTAATTCATTTCTCTCCCTTGTTTTTTTTCCCTTTCCCCTCACTTCCTCTTATATGTAATTGTGTATAACAGTGAGGGTCTCCTTCCATTTCCATGCAATTTTCCTTCTCTTTCCCTTTCCCTCCCACCTCTCATCCCTGTTTAATGTTAATCTTTTTTTTTTTTTATTGGTTGTTCAAAACATTACAAAGCTCATGACATATCATCTTCCATACATTTGATTCAAGTGGGTTATGAGCTCCCATTTTTTACCCCAAATACAAGTTGCAGAATCACATCGGTTACACATCCACATTTTTACATAATACCATATTAATGACTGTTGTATTCTGCTACCTTTCCTATCCCCTACTATCCCCCCGCCCCTTCCCTCTCATTTTCCCTCTCTACCCCATCTGCTGTTGTTTAATTCTCTCCCTTGTTTTTTTTTCCCCCTTTCCCCTCACAAAATCTTCTATGTAATTTTGTGTAACAATGAGGGTCTCCTTCCATTTCCATATAGTTTCCCTTCTCTCTCCCTTTCTCCCACCCCACTCGTCTCTGTTTAATGTTAGTCTTTTCCTCATGCTCTTCTTCACTGTTCTGGTTAATCTTCTTCTTCTTTTTTTTTTTTTTTTAAAGAGAGAGTGAGAGAGGAGAGAGAGAGAGAATTTTATTTATTTTTTAGTTCTCGGCGGACACAACATCTTTGTTGGTATGTGGTGCTGAGGATCGAACCCGGGTCGCACGCATGCCAGGCGAGCGCGCTACCGCTGAGCCACATCCCCAGCCCTAATCTTCTTCTTAAATAAGACTTTTCATTAGAATGATTCAAATAAGGCTACTGCTCCAGTTTAACAAGTCAAATATTTTCTGTGCTCTAGTCCCGTGTTCTCTCCCATAAAAGCCTTTCTCTTGTGCCCCTTGGGCAAAGACCTGAAGGGCTTGTGGTCTCCTGCCCCCCAATTTATGAATCATTGTTTGCTGAAATAAATTTTCATATTTAAATGTGTCTCACTTTATTTTTTAATATCACCATCAGTGAAAATGTCAATGGAATGAAAAAAGTAAATGATGTCTTCGCGTTTTTATGAAAATAGTTTTGATCTCATGGACATCCTTAAGCAGGTCTTCAGTTCACACTGAAATCACTGCTCAAGTAGCTTCCTTTATTCTTGATTTTAAGTTGACTGAATCTGATTAAGCTTCTGATAGGTATTTAGGTTTTTAAAAAATCTCTTTATTAGAATGGAAATTGTAATGCTTTGTGTCTGAGTGTGTAATATATCCCAGACATTATTCTAATTCTTTTATGAGGATTAACTCATTCAATCACCAGAAAAAACTGTAATGTGATGAGTGCTATTGTTATCTACCTAACAGATGAATAAACTGAAGTACATAGAGGCCAACTCACCCAAAATTATTTAATCAAAACCAGGCATGGTGGTGTACCTACATAATCTCAACTACTTGGGAGGGTGAAGCAGAGGATCCCAAGTTCAAGGTGAGTCTGGGCAATTTAGCAAGGTGCCATCTTAAAATAAAAAGGACTTGAGGATATAAATCAGTGGTGGAGTACTTGCCTGACATGCCAGAGCCCTGCATTAGATCCCCAGTATTGAAAACAAAACAAACAGGATTTAAACCTAGACATTGTGGTTATTGAACTCATCTATGTAACACTATATTACCTCTTAAATATTTGATTAATATATAAATTAAGTTCATTTGCTCCAAGAAAATCAAATTTGCCCTGTTACACTTAAAAGTTATGATTATGAATTTGTTTCACACAAATAAATACTTTAATGTAGAAGTCACTGCTAGTGCAATTATTGCCTTTTTCTTTCTTTCTTTTTTCTTCTTTTTTTTGTATATCCAGGATTGAACTCAGGGCCACTCAACCACTGAACCACATCCACAGACCTATTTTGTATTTTATTTGGAGATAGGGTCTCACTGAGTTGCTTAGCACCTCCCTGTTGCTGAGGCTGACTTTGAACTCATGATCCTCCTGCCTCAGGCTCCTGAGCCTTTGGGATTACAGGTGTGCACCACGGAGCCTGTATTCTTTATCAAAAGCAAATACATCTTCTTGTGACTTTTCTCTAATGATCATGAATAGCTGTTCCTACTGATTGATACCTCTCTTCCCTTTCTCTTTTTCCTCTAGTACTTTGTAGTCTAAAATTTTATGTATCATCTCAATGCTTCACCTACCACCCTTGACTACTAAACTGAAATAGCTATTTATAGGTAAGGGTGTGGATTAATAACAAACTGTATTCACAAAGTTCTGTTTAAGTAACTGATGCTTGCGTAGCTGTACTCAGGCTTGGCATTAGGAAACTTATTTTTATAAAAGCAAAATGAATTAGCCTTATTTATTGAAGTTCACATTGAGTTAAGTAATCTCTAGATGAAGCCCTACTTTGTTTCAAATTATATATGCACTGTGTTTTGAGACTGGATATAGAACTAAAAGAAGGCTGATGTGGTGGAAAATAGTAAAAAATGAAGTCAGAAATGCAGGAAAGTTTTGGAGGCCAAGATAATAACTTTTTTTTGGTGCTGGGGATCAAACTCAGGCCCTTGTTCATGCTAAGTAGGGACTCTACCCCTGAGGTACATCCTCAGCCCCCATGTTAATAATTTTTATATTTATTCTAAGAACAATGGAAATTATATTAGGCTTGATCATTATCATTTAGTGTGTACAAATAAAGCATAATCTGAGTTAGGAGACTCAAGTGGGGCTAATGAGTACCTTTATGAATGCATTTTCATTCAACAATTTATTAGGAGTACACACAGCTTTAGTAAATTCCAGAAATATAAGGATAAATAATATACCGTTAATTCATAGTATGGATAAGGAGTCAAATTGTAAAGAAATCAAAGCCAATGGGAATTGGAAATACAATAAATATACACAAAAATCGTTTTGGGACCCTTGCTCTGCTCTGTAAACAAGCATTAAGCTTGACTAAGGTCAGGAGCTTGAGAGCGTTTTCTGACAACTCATAGTCACGCGGGTTTTTTTTTTTTAATTTCTTTTGAGTACTCTTGGGTAATGGAGGAGATAATACTCCTTTCTTCCTTAAGAAATATTTAAAATTAGAGAACTGTGGGAATTTTGTCATAAAGAAGGCTAAAACACAAAGAACAGGAGATTGTTGACTTCTTTTTATATTCTGTGAGGATTTTCATCTGGGCAGCGAACTCATCTGAAGAAGTCAAAGGTTTTGCCTGGGTTAGTGGAACACTTTAGTAATCACAGTCACTCTGGAGACTGAGGCAGAAGGATCACAAGCTGAAGACCAGCCTGGCAACTCAATGAGACCATGTCTCATTGATAAAATAAAAAAGGCCGCGATGTAGCTCAAAGGTAGAGCACTCCTGGGTTCAATCTCCAGTAGTCGGGGAGGGAAAAAAAAAAAAAGAGTCATGGGTTTTAAAGAAATTCCAAATCATTTTTCCCACCAGCTGGCTGGCCGCTCGAGCGGTGCTTCCCCGCCCTCCCGCTAGGGCGGCGCTGTTCGCAAAGCCTCCTCGCCTTTGCGGAAGGCGCCGCTCTTGGCGTTGCGGCATCGCTGACACTCGGAGGCGAGACTTCCTCCGCGCTTGCAGGCTGAGTGCGGTACCGGTGTGGGCTGCGGCTGCAGGACGTTTCTCTGTGCGGCTTGCCATGGAGCGCTCGGGGCCCAGCGAAGGTGCGTTTGGCAAGGCGAGCCGGGGTGGGTGGGCGTGCTGTCCCTGGTGCCCGGCGCCGCACTAACGGGAGCTCCTCTCCTTTTTCTTGCCACAGTGACAGGCTCAGACGCGTCGGGACCCGACCCAGAGCTGGCAGTTACCATGGGCTTCACGGGGTTCGGTGAGTGAATGGCCGGGGCAGAGCCCCGTCTCCTTTTGCAGAGGATTTAAGAACTGAAGGTCAGGAGAGAAGGCCGAGTTGTCACTTCTGCGTTGCACTTGTGGCGTGCCAACTCCTTTTAGATTTAGCGTAGACTCTCCAGTTTCTCGACATTTTCCTCATTCGTCTTCTACCCTTCCCTTCTGTTGGGACCAGTGCACACGACACTTACCGACAAGTCTTGAAAGAAAGGTACAGCTTTTGGGACTTACTGAGAGGAGAACATATGTTGGTGGAGAAGGAGTTGTCTCTTTGCGTCCTGAAACAGAGCTAAGAAATGGCCTTTTTGGAAAAAAAAAAAAAGGGCGGGGGGAGTCATTAGATAATATTATAATTGTTGTTCGATCCCCCCTTTTTAAAAACATTTATTTATTTATGTATCTTTAGTTTTAGGCGGACACAATATTTTTATGTGGTGCTGAGGACCGAACCCAGTGCCTCACGCATGCTAGGCAAGCGCACTACCACTGAGCCACAACCCCAGCTTCTCGATCCCCCTTTTGTTAAAACATTTTTTAATAATGTATGAAATATGATATGTCAAGAGCTTTGTAATGTTTTGAACAACCAATAAAAAAACATTTTTTAACATTTACTTGTTAGTTGTAGGTGGACACGTACCTTTATTTTATTTTTATGTGGTGCTGAGGATCGAACCCAGTGTCTCACACATGCTAGGCAAGTGCTCTACCACTGAGCCACAACCCTAGCCCTGTGCTTATTTTTGTATACCGTGCTAAGGATCCAACCCAGTGCCTCACACGTGCTAGGCAAGCACTCTGCCGTGGAGCCCCATCCCCTGTTCGGTCCCTTTTGCTTCTTTTTCCTCCAGAATCTTTACTTCAATCTTTGTGTGGACCCTAGTTATGGCACATTATGAGGTAAAGAAAAGGGTCTCAAAAAGATGTAGTCATCGGTTAAAAGCATTGCCCTCAGTAAAAATCAAATGTAAATTGTTTTTCCATCCCAGTTTTGCTGGGAACAAATGTCAGGCTAATGTATTTAATTCATTTATTCAGTTCATGTCTTCAGCCATATGTTTACTATCTTCTGGTGAACACAGATCAACAAATAGGTAACTACAATATTTATTTTCATTTCAGATCTTTTTTTTTTAAATTTTAAAACCCTCCCCCCTAATTTCAAAAACAATACTTATTAATAGCAGAAAAATCTAGAGAACACAGTAAATCACAAGGAATAAAGTAAAATCACTCATAATCTAAAAATCAAAACAAAACTTCTCAGTTTTTTTGTATTAAGAAAATTAATATACTTATGTGTAAATTTATATTATTATTATTAAGTACTGGGGATTGAACCCAGGGATGCTTACCACTGAGCTACATCCCAGTCCTTTTTTTTTTTTTCCTAAATATTTTTAGTTGTAGACGGACACAATACTTTATTTCTTTATATTTATATGGTGCTGAGGATTGAACCCACACATGCTAGGCAAGTACTCTACTGCTGAGCCACAACCCCAGCCCCCTAGTCCTTTTTATCTTTTATTTTGAGACAGGGTCTTTCTAAGTTGCTGAGGCTGGCCTTAAACTTTAGATCCTCCTGCCCCAGCCTCCCAAGTTGCTGAGATTACGAGCATGCACTATTGTACCCAACAATTTATAATATTACGAAAGACAATATTTTGAGGATTCCTGTATTGTAAAATGTTCTTCCAAAACATGAATTTTTTTTTTTTTTTTGTACTGCTGGGATCAAATCAAGGGCTTCATATATGCTAAACACATGTTCTACTACTGAGTTATACTGCTGTCCTAAAACACGATTTTGAATGAGTGGATAATAGACTAATAGTGCTGTAATGTGTAATATTTTTAACTTTCCCTTACATGGTTTGTAATTTAAATTTTTTAAAAATAAGGCTAAAAGAACATTTTTTATGAATAACACTTTTCTTTTTTCTATAAGGCTTTTTATGTGTATTTCTATAGAGTAGATTTCTAAAAGAAGGGCAACTTTTTTTTTTACAATGTAAATATTAAAAAGTATCTAAAAAATTGAGTATGCATTTTTAAAAGCTGCTTGATAGTTACTGCCATAATGCCCTTCAGAAAGGGTGTTTCAATATGTACCAAAGTCAGCAGTTTATAGTAGGAATGCCATTCTTATGATACCCTACCAATGCAGAATACGAATTATCATTTTAAAAAGTGATATGTGAAAAATATTTATTCTTTTTACTTTGTGTTTTAAAATTACTTTGTGTTTTAAAATGAACATGTGGTTCATTCAAACATTGAGATTCTTCATAATTTCTTTAAACTCTCAAATTTTTGGTGTCCTATTTTTCACCATTATGAATTGATTGTATTGCTAATAATTAAACATGGGACTTACACATTGGGGGCCATTTTTTTAAAAGATGGGGGTGGTCTCATTATGTTGCCCTATTTGGGACTGAACTCTTTAGTTTAAATATTTCTCTAGCCTTAACCTCTGGAAGTAGCTGGGACTGCAGATGCACTAAGGGCCAATGTTTGAGGATTTAACCTGAAGGCTTTTGGTTGTGTTCATTATTACATTGTTAATAAATTCTACAATCCAGTATTACATTCCTTTACTCAAGAGTGAGAGGAATGGTCCAGATGTTTATGCCAAGTAGGGGAAAGTTATGGGGATTATCCCCATTTCTACAGCTTTACATTTCACATTTAGTGTTTGGTTCTTTGGGAGTTTTAATACTATGTTTAAGATAATATGCTTAAAAATATAGTTAGTAATTATATATTTTTTTTCCTGCTGTAACAAATTACCACAAATTTAGCATCTTAGAACTAGGCGATAATTAATGGTGCTGTTTTATCAGTCAGAAGTTCAGGTGAGCTGTGCTGCTTTCTCTGCTCTGGTGTCAAGGCAGAAGTGTGGTGTTGGGAAGCCTGTTCTCTCATCTGGAGGATCTGGTGTGTGTCAGAAAAATCTGCATCCATGCTCAATACAGTGCCTTGCAGCCTTTCTGTCTGGCTGTCTCTTACTTCCTTAGCATACATGGAGTTCTCTTCAATGTTGTCCTTTTGTCTTCAAGCCAACTTCAGTGCCTTGAGCCCTTCTCCTGCTTTTGAATCTCTTTGAAAAACATATCTGTTTTTCATCTTTGCTTTTTAGGGCTTTGTGATTAAAATGGACTGACTAGAAAAGTCTCCCTATTTTAAAGCCTGTAATCTAATTATATCTGAAAAATCCCTTTTCCATGCACTTGGAATAGTTTCTCATGTTCTAGAGATTAAGGTGTGGACATTCTCCATTCTGCTCAACACACCATGGTTAAGGATCCAAATAAATTAGGGAAGTATAAGGAAGTTGGCCATTTAATGTTACAGGTTGAGCATTCCTAATTGAAACATCTGCAATTCAAACCTTTTGAACATTATGACAGTGTGCAAAAAGTTTTGGATTTTGAATTACGGATGCTTAACCAGTAAAATCTGTGCACATGTTCCAAAATTTGAAAAAGTCCCAAATCTGAAATGCTTGTGGTTCTAAGCATTGGATAAGCGATATTCAACCTATACCTAGTATTTGAGGTTACCATTAAAAAGTCTCTGTAGGGCTGTAGCTCAGAGCACTTGCCTAGCACTGGTGAGGCACTGGGTTTGATTCTCAGCACACCACATTTAATAAATAAAATAAAGTAAAATGTTAAATTAAAAAAAATTCTCTGTAATCTAAATTCCTTTTTCCTTGATTTTTTTTTCTTCTTATTTTGGAGTCTTGATAGAAAGTAGACAGCCTAAGTGGTTATTGATCAGCCAGTAATTATTAAATACCTGAAGTTTGGCCAGCTTATTAAAAGATAGTCATAATCTGTCATTTGCTCCTGTTTTAGGAAAAAAAGCTCGCACATTTGACTTGGAAGCTATGTTTGAGCAAACTCGAAGAACAGCTGTGGAAAGAAGTCGGAAGACACTGGGTAAGAAGTTCAGATATTTGTCCTTTTCCTTTTATTGGTTTAAATACTATATGTACTTAACAAGACAGTTAAAAGACAGAAAAATATTTTCAAAGTTGTTTAAGGACCATATGTGCTGGTTCTTTTTTACAAGCAGAACTTGAATTCTTTTTTCTTTTTAAACATGGTAAAAGCTGCACCTAAATAGGATAAGAAGGTCTGCATTCTAAAATCTTTTAAAGTGTGTTCTGTGAACAAATAAGGATTCTCAATTAATTTATAGGAATCAGAATAGCAATTTCTTTATTACCTCTCCTCCCATTTCTGTCTGACTCTCATTTCATTTTTTTCTTTCCTGCTTACAGCGGAACCAGTATTTGGAAGGCTGGGCCAGAGGTGGCTCTCAGAGCTGTTTACACCACTGACTGTTGACCCAGACAGTATAGAAAATTGAGAATACAGTGAATGTGGCTGCTGCTGTTGAATCCCTGCTTTAATGAGTTGTATCAGACTTTTAATGAAGGCCTTAATTTCCAGACTGGTTTGATACCAGATGGTTGGCAGTTCTAGGTACCACCTCAGAGTTTTCGGAGAAGACTGACTCCTCTGCTTTCTTTGGATCTGATTCAGCTCATTCTTACACTAGAGAAGGGGCTAGCAATCAGACAGACAGGACTCCTCAAAAAATTCAATTTAAATGAATATTGTTATCATCCTTGTCATTGATGGTTTAAAAGTGATAAATGGTTTAGTAGCAATATCTAACATTTAGATTGTGAGCTTGAAACAAAATATTTCTGGTTTTTGGAAGAAAATTGTGTGTGTGTGTGTGTGTGTGTGTGTTTGTGTGTTAAAAAGGTAGCTATGTACATACACTATTTGGTTTTTAATCTTCATTATGTGAAATTTCAAATTACACATACAGTAGTGAACTACCATTTACCTATCACTCAGATTTTAACTACTCTAACAATTCATTGTTGGGCTTGATGGCACAGGCTTGTAAACTCAGTGATTTGGGAGACTAAGAAAGAGGATCACAAATTCAAGGCAAGACTCAACGAGACCATCAGCAACTTAGTGAGACCCTGTTTCCAAAAAAAAAAAAAAAAAAAAAAAATCAAAAAGGTCTGGAGATACAGCTTAGTGATAAAGCACCCCTGGGTTTAATCCCCAGTCCAAAAAGAATAAATAAATAAATAAATAAATAAATAAAGCAAGCTACTGTTCCATTTGCTTCCTTTCTCTAATTACTTTGAGGCAAATCCTAGACATACTGTTTTATCTATAAATATTTAAGCATGTATCATAAAGCAATAAGGATCCTTTTAAAAAACCAGAATATTTTTTTTGTAGTTATGAATGGACCTTTATTTTTTATTTATTAATACACGGTGCTGAAAATCAAACCCAGTGCCTCACACATGTTAGGCAAGTGCTCTACCACTGAGCCACAACCCCAGCCCTTAACCAAAATACTTTATAAAAGATAGGAAAAACCAAACTGTTTTTCCTTTTCTCACATACTTCATGTCTAACACCAAATGTGTGGGAGTTTTTCCTCTGGCATCAAGCAGTTCTTATATGAACACCAACTGGGTTTTTAGCAACTCAATTCATTTCTGAAACTACTTACCTGGAGACCTCCACAGTACTGCTACCACTTCAGATGTTAATTGCTGGTCCCAGATTGTGACCTGTGTCTCTGATCCACTGACTATAAAATGGCATTCTCATGACCCCCACCTGCTGTACTTGATAGTTTTCTAGGACATCTCTCAGAGCTTAGGGAAACACTTTACTTAATATTTACTGGTTTATAAAGGATATTCTAAAGTATAGAGATGAACAGCCAGGTGAAGTGATGTAGTGGGCAAGGTATGGGTTTGGGTAGATTCAGGGTACACCAATCCCTAAGCTCTTCCACATGTTCAGTAACCTTGAAGTTCAACTATAGTTTTCAAGAGGTTTTATAGAACTTATCTCTAGCCAACCCCCTTTTTTCCCCAGAGTAGTTCTATCCTGAGACTGTCTAGGGGACCTACAGTGATTTACCTCAACTTAAACTGGTGTGATCTAAAGGGGCTCCTAATGAATAACAAAAGACAGGGCTGGGGATGTGGCTCAAGCGGTAGTGTGCCCAGGTTCGATCCTCAGCACCACATACAAACAAAGATGTTGTGTACACTGAAAACTAAAAAAAATAAATATTAAAAAATTCTTTAAAAAAAATAACAAAAGACAGTTCGGACAACTCAGGAAATTCTTAAGATTTTAGGAGCTCTGTGGTTGGATATGGGGACAAAGATCAAATATATTTCATATTGTATATCACATGCTATTATCACATCTAAAAAATCAATTTTAATATCATACAAAGGTATGTTCTCTGAGATATATTTACAAACATTTCAAGCATTTATAAACATTTTTATGAATGCTTATACTGTCAAAATTTTGGTATATTGTATTTAGTTCTTTATGTATGTCATACAAAATGCTTTGAACAGGGCTGGGATTGTGGCTCAGTGGTAGAGCGCTTGCCTAGCATGTGTGAGGCACTGGGTTCAATCCTTAGTACTACATTAAAAATAAATAAACAAAATAAGGGTATTGTGTCCATCTACAACTTAAAAAAAAAAAAAGCTTTGAACAGGGAGATATATCTTATTTAGCAATATAAGTTTTGTAGTCCCCAGCAAAATAGGTTCTTAGTATATATTTGAGGAAATTGAATTTGATTTAGAATTGTAATACTACACTTTAAAAAAATCCTGACTATCTGGAAAATATTTTAGATTGGCACAATCCACTGGAAAAAGCTTGGCATATGGAGCTGGAGAATTTAGGTTCGAAGTTCAGCCCCATAATCTACTAGATGAATAAAGCTGGATGGGTTGTCAAACATCTGATCCTTAAATTCGCTGTTAGGTGGATATGATAAGATCTATCTTGGGGGTTCTTGGAAGGGATTAATATGTTGGGCATATTATCTTGTAAATAGTCAAGTATATTTTTATTTTTAAATCCTATAATTTTTCTTCATAAAACATGTATGTACTCCACCTAAGAGGAATTTCAGGGAATCATTAGATTTTTACATTTCTGAAAAATTGTCTCAAGACTGTTCTTAATATTTATAACAAGTTAAATGTATTAAACTCTCTTGATTTAGTATTATGTTCTTGGACTTGGACTGCTGTTTCTACTCCTGATTTTAACACCTGAATCTACATTGATGTCTGTTTGTAAGATCTGCTTAGCTGTAGTATGTAAATGGAAAATGTGATTTGGGATAATTTATTGGAATATGGTAGTAATCTTCACTGTCTGGGAAGTTATTCATTGGAAGACATTATTTTTGTGTTTGCCCAATTTGGCAATTAAATTACATCCAGACAATTGGATTGACATACAATTTGACTTTAAAATTAGCACATTTAAATATAGGCATTATTAATTTCATGATTAGTATTGGGGTCTTTACCTGGGCATTGGTTCACACATGGGGCAATAAGACCTTAACACTCTTAATAGTAAGTGTAATTGTCTTTGTATGTGGATGTGAACTGTTTTGGTTCTAAATGCCCTAGTAGAAAGAATGAATTACTATAAAATCTTAATAAAATGTGTGTTAAGAAATGTATGGAAGTTATACAAATTGTTTTAATATGTCCTGTATGTTCCTGAAAGCTATAAGATATGAAAGACATAGACCCCTTAAAAAATCATGAGGAAATAAATGGGGAAGAAAAATTTTCTTTTATTCAGATATTTAATTTTGGTGTGATTATGCTTTGGGTGAATTATGAATTTTTTTCTGTTACTTGATGGAAAAAACTATTTTAAGGTAGGATTTGAATCTAATGTCAGTGGATGACTTAATGAACCTGAAAAGAGATCATTGTTGCAGAAATTTCAGAAATTAGACAAGCTTTAGGAAGAATTTTATTTTCCCCTGAAACATTTTTTTTTCTCTCCAGCTAAATTCTTCCTCATCTTATGAACCTATGTTATGTTTTACTTTTCCTTGGAATTGTTTTAATATCTCTTGGGTATCATAGTTGTTCCTCACTTGTATTTTTATAAAACTATAAATTATAAATTTATTTACATATTGTTAATGTCTAAAGCTACAACTTTGTTCTTTGTTTTCATATGTACTGTGCCTAACAGCTTTATCTGTAGTAGTTACATCCCTAAGTTTTTAAAAAATTTCTTTTAGTTGTTGATGGAAACTTTATTTTATTCATTTTATTTATATGTGCTATTGAGAATTGAACCCAGTGCCTCACACATGCACACATGTGAGGCAAGTGCTCTACCACTCAGCCACAACCCCAGCCCCACATACCTAAATATTTTTTTTCATTTATTTTTTGAAGTTATAGATGAACATAATACCTTTATTTTATATATATAAAATATATAAATATATATGTATATATATACATATATATATATTTAGTTGTAGATGGGCATAATATCTTTATTTTTATGTGGTACTGAGGATCGAACTTAGTGCCTCACACGTGCTAGGCAAGCAGTCTGTCACTGAGCTACAGCCCCAGCCCATTTTCCCTAAATATTTAATGGAGAAATGTGGTTAATGTAATTGAAACAGTCTCATCTATTTTCTTATTCGTTAGTATTTTGCCATTAAACAGATTTTAAATTAAATTTTTATGAAATTGGTAAGCCAGTGAGTTTTTTTTTTTTAAATAGAGAGTGAGAGAGAATTTTTTAATGTTTATTTTTTAATTTTAGGCGGGTACAACATCTTTGTTTGTATGTGGTGCTAAGGATGGAACCCAGGCCGCACGCATACCAGGTGAGCGCGCTACCGCTTGAGCCACATCCCCAGCAACAAGTGAGTTGTTAAAAATTAACAAAAGTGGGGTTGTGGTTGTGGCTCAGTGGCAAAACAGAACGCTTGCCTAGCATATGTGAGGCAATGGGTACAATCCTCAGTACCACACATAAATAAATATATAAAAACTAAAGGTACATCAACAACTAAAAAAAACATATATATAAAAAAAGAAGCCAAATGAATCATTTCAGCAAGGTTTAAGTACTGTGGGTAAAGAGAATATCACAATTAGAAAACATTTGTTTTAACTTATATTTCTAGTAATCTTATTTCCTTTACATTTTATCTTAACTTATTTCTTCCTACTAAGTAGTTACTGTAGTGAAATTTTCAGGTGCTGAATTACATTTATCGGAATCTGCAGTTTCTGTGAATCCGTCTAGAAGGGACAGTTGTTTTGGATAGTTTGCTGTTAACTTAAAGTTGTATACATATGGGATGCTTTTATTTTTTTTAATCTTTTGTTTAAGTTGTAGTTTGACACAATACTTTTATTTTTATGTGGTGTTGAGGATTGAACCCAGTGCCTTGCACATGCTAGGTGAGTGAGTGTTCTACCTCTGAGCCACAATCCCAGCCACGGCCCTCCTTCCCCCACCCCCCACCTCGCCTTTTTTTTTTTTTTTTTAAGACAAATTGTTACCCAAAAGTAGTAGCTATAGGGAGGGGCCCAGCTTTGCCTGAAGCATAATGATGCCTCCCATCTGGAGAAAATTATTTTCTTAGCGAGGAAAAGATAATGAGGCTAGTAATTTAGCAAATGAAATTTCTGCGTAGTTATCTTCCTTATTAAGGACAGAATTGGCCCCAAGCTTATCCTATGGGATAAGCTGAGAGTACGAATGTCCCCTCTACGTGTAATTGTTGGAGGGATGACTGAAAGCAGAAAGAGAGTAGGAGCCAAACTGGCTCAATCTAAATTCTAAATTCTATGCTTCTATTTTTTTTTTTTAATTCAGCTTCATCCATAGAAGAATACAGAATTATTGACTCTTTTTACCCATCTCAGTTCAGTGGATAGCAGAGAAAATCAACATGAGCTAGAATTATAGTTTGTCTTGCCTCTTCCCTGAGAGATTTTATCTTCCAGATTCTACTTGAAAGACTAGTTCCTTGTTGATATTTGCTGGTTATCTCTTTGTTTCTCTTCTTAACAACAAGACACTAAAGAATACAACATTGCAGTTAATAAATGTCCTTTGCTATTGCTTAACTGGATGTACAATATTGTATTTTGTTATTAAACAAAGGAAAAAATGTTAAAGATTATCTCAGGTTATTAAGAGAGGTAGCAACTTAGAATCAAACTATATAATTCTTTTTCTTTTCAGTACTGGGGATTGAATCCAGGAACACTCTACCACCAAGCTACATCCCAGACCTTTTTTTTGGTTCTAACTTGAAATAGGATTTTGTTAAATTGCTGAGGATGACCTTCAACTAGTGATCCTTTTGCCCAAGCCTCTTGAGTACCTGAGATTAGAAGTGTGTGCCATATAATTTTTTCCTACCTAAGTGCCCTCTCCAGTTGCAAAGTGAGATTACCAGAGGAAACAAACTAAATTTTGTGAATAATTTTTTTTCCTTTTTAAAATAAACAACTCTAGAAATCTATAATAAAGGGGAAAATTTTCTAGAATTTTGGTAGGTAGTCTTGACTAAAAATCCAGTGTAGGAAATTCAGAAATGAAAAAAGCACAGTTTCTGGTTTAAAATGTAACAAGTAAATTACCTAAAATCTCACCTCTGGAGTCTTTACATATCACCTTCTTTTATCATTTTATATTGTGCCTTCATGGTTCATAGACTATTCACATGCTAATTTGCACTGCAACTCTGTTAATATTTTTTACATTTCTACATTTTCCATCTGTTTTTATTGGTTGTATTTTATGTTGTCATGCAGTGATTTTGTTCAATTTTTTCCTATTGATCATTTAGTTAGTAACTTTTCTTTTTAACTTTATTGAGGTAAAATAGAAGATAAAATTGATCATCATCGTAACAATTTTTAAGTTTTTAGTTTTGTGCAACTATCACCACCATTCATCTCTGTTGATTCTGTTCATCACATAAAACTAAAACTTTATACCTATTAAATAATAACTTCTCGTTCCTCCTCCCCCCAAGTCCTTTGTCTCTGATTTTAGCTACTCTGTATTACCTCATGCATCATATAGTATTTGTAATGGTATCATACAGTATCTATCTTTCTTTTTTGTTTGATTTGTTTCACTCAGCATTGCATCCTTGAATTTCCTTTTCATGGCTTGAATAATATTCCATTGTATGGATATACCACATTTTGCTTATCCTTTCTTCTGTAGATGGACACTTTGGTTCCTTCCACATTTTAGCTGTTGTGAGTAATGGTGCTATGAACGTGGATGTACAAACGTCTTTGTAAAATTATGCTTTCAATTTTTCTGAATATATTTTTTTCTAGAAGTAAATTGCTGGATCACGTGGTAATTCTGTGTTTAATTTTTTAAGGAACTATCACTGTTCTCCATCGTGGCTGTGCCATGGCTAATTTACTATTGTTGGTAATACTCTAAATCACATTTTAAGTTTTGAAGTCTAACTGTTGGAATTTCTTAAAATAATCTTTTCAGAAGCAAGAGAAAAAGAAGAAGAAATGAACAGAGAGAAAGAATTAAGAAGACAAAGTGAAGATATTGAACCCACACCATCAGGCTCAAATATGGCCAGAGATTGCTCAAAATCATTATCCAGGTGCCTGATTCTCTCAGAAGGCTTCTATTAAACTATTATTTTTCTAAGTTTTCATAACACAATTTAGACAAAGATCCTGATATTAAAAGCTTATATAGGAGGCTGAGTCAGGTGGATTGTGAGTTCAAAGCCAGCCTCAGCAAAAGCGCATCTCAGTGTGACTTGTCTCTAAATAAAATACAATGGGGATATGGCTCAGAAGTCGAGTACCCCTGAGTTCAATCCTTGATACCGCCCCCCCACTCAAAAAAAAAAAACATAAGAGGCAATTATCTGTTCCTAGGCCATGAAAAAGTCCTATGTCCTATTGAAATCAGTGGGATTTTATTTATTTATTTATTTATTTATTTATTTATTTATTTGGTGCTTGAGATTGAACCCAGAGACACTTTGCCACTGAGCTACATCCCTAGCTCTTTATATTTTTTATTTTGAGACAGGGTCTCACTAAGTTTCTTAGGGCCTTACTAAGTTGCTGAGGCTGGCCTTGAACTTGTGATTCTCCTCCCTTATCTTCCAGAGTTGCTGGGATTATAGGCTTTTGTCACTTCATCCAGCTCAATGGGATTTTTAAAAAGTATTCCATATGATATGTTTAAATCTATGCATTTTAAAAATTACTTTAAAGTGACACTTAATACTAAACTAATTATTAAGAACTTTAAAGAGTATGAACATAGATAGATACTAAATCTGGGTGGAATAATAAAAAAAACCCTAATGTTTAGATTACTATTATTGTTATTTTTATGGTTGAGAATCAAACCCACGGCCTTGGCATTTTATGTAAGCCTTTTATCACTGAGCTATATCCCCTGTCCTACATATATTATTAATTGTCAAATTGGTTCCATAAACTTTTAATTGTTTAAATATAATATGCTGGGCAAAATCTACCATGGAATTGATTTACTTCTATTCTTGGATAAAAGTATAAATACAAAAACTCATGCTATATAATTTCATTTTTTTGCTCACCTGTTCTTTGGTGTAGATCTTTAGTACCTCAGTCTAGACTCTTGAGCAGAACCTTAAGTCTATATCTTGGTGGTTGCTAGAGTTTGTGTCTATTGGGAAGCAGAATGGGACTAGAAGTCCAAGTCTCCCTTTTAATTTTTTGGTACTGGGGATTGAACCAAGGGACAATTTATCACTGAGAAATATCCCAGCCTTTTTTTGCGGGGTGCGGGGGGGGGGGGGGGGGGGGAGGTACTAGAGATTGAACTCATGAGCACTTAACCACTGAGCCATATCCCCAGGCCTATTTCGTACTTTATTTAGAGACAGGGTCTCACTGAGTTATTTAGAAAATGTTAGGCATTTGTATTTCCTCTTAAGAAGTTAGTAGGAAAAACAATTTTGTTTATGAATTTAGTTCCTAAATTGAAATTGTATAACCATAGACATTATTTAATGCTTACTTAAAAACCTCCTTCTGAGAGCCGAGGGCACTCCTGTAATCCAGTGGTTTGGGAGGCTGAGGCAGAAGGATCAAGAGTTCAAAGCCAGCCTCAGGAATGGCAAGGCACTAAGCAACTCAGTGAGACCCTGTCTCTAAAAATAGGGCTGGGATTGTGGCTCAGTGGTTGAGTGCCCCTGAGTTCAATCCTCGGTACCCATCCCCCGCCAAAAGAAAAAAAAGAAAAAAGAAAAAGAGTCTTCTGTGAAAGAGGATTTGATGCTTCTCTATTTTCTCATCCAATATATGCTATTTCTCATGCTCTAGTTTATGTTTTGGTACCACATTAAATCAAGGCATATTTTTAAATATGGAATATATTCTGTTTTCTATCAAAGACATTTTTGGAAATAATTTCATGGACTTTGTTTTGTTTGGGTACATTAGAAGCAAAACACCAGAAATGGAGTTAGAAGCTACATAAAACCTAATGCATTTTATCCAGATTTTGTGTGGGTATTAAGGCTGGATAATTAGCCATGAAATCAGCATAGATAACTTTAGTTCTCAGTTTAATGCTTATTTTTGAATTAGTTAACTTAGCATGGGTACTAAGGATCAACATTTTAGTTCAGAGCTCTAGAGGCTTTGAATAAATTTGCATTAAGAAGTTCTGTGGCTTCTAAATGCATATAGCTGGAAGTTGTCCTTTAATCACAAGGAAGATAATTTGATGAGAGTAAATAACTTAATATATATTTGTTGAATCATTCAGTAGTTTATTAAGCATCGTCTGTGGAGTAGACACTGTTTTAGGCACTGGGGATATAGCAGTGAGTCAGGTAAGAACTCTGTTCTAATGGAGCTCATATTGGGGTGGGATATTTTAGGGAGTGGACAACAGACTATAAACAACTAAATAACCAAACAAATAAGATAATTTAGCATACATGTAATGAAGATTAGAAATGTAAGGTAATTAAGGTAATAAATAGTGCCTTGGGGATGTGTGAAAATTTAGAGAAGTTGTGTTCTGAGGCCTGTTTGAGGTGGTGATAGTTGAGGAAGCCTGAATGGTGGCAAAGAAGCCATATAACAAACTATGGAAAGAGTGACCTGGAAAAGAGAACTGCAGTGCAAAGACTCTCATGGTGAATCAAGCTTAAACTGTTCAATTAAGAAAGAAAGCCTATGGGGCTGGATATGGTGAGCTGGCCAGCTCAAATCTTTAAGGAGGTTTTATAGCTGTTTGTGTAAGGATGATGTGTTTGTGAGAATGTATTCCGTCCTGTGTTGAGTCTAGATGAAAATAAAAAGAAAAATCCCATTTTTCCCATCAGTAATTGTTGAGTAAACTTCTATATGTCAAGCATCTCTTAGATGCAAGAAAGAGCAGTGAGCAGAACATAATTTCTTCTTTCATGGAGCTAACATACCTGAGATACTTTATTAGAAGGTTCTGATGCTTTTAATCTTTCAAAACATTTGAAAGATTAAAAAAGATTAATTGATACTATGAGTAGTGCTGAATTCTCATCTCTCTGGAGATGGGATGGAGGTATGGTGGATATTGGTGGCTCTCAAAATGCCTAGAGATGTTTGATTAGAGACCTTAAATATGGTCATAAGTGTCTCAAAATATTTTAGATTAAAAGAAAATGGCTGGGGCTGGGGATGTGGCTGAAGTGGTAGCGCGCTCGCCTGGCATGCGTGCGGCCCAGGTTCGATCCTCAGCACCACATACAAACAAAGATGTTGTGTCTGCTGAAAACTAAAAAATAAATAGTAAAAAAATTCTCTCTCTCTCTCTCTCTCAAAAAAAAAAAAAAAGAAAGAAAATGGCTGGATGAACGAGGTGGTGCATATCTGTAAGCAACTCAGGAGGCTGAGGCAGGTGGATTGCAAATTTGAGAGCAGCTTTGGCAATTTAGTGAAACCCTGCCTCACAAAAATAACAGAAGTGGAAAGGGCTTGCCTGGCATGTGAAGCTCTGGGTTCAATTCTCAGTACTGGGGAAAAATGTATAAATGGGAATCTGTATATGCCTTAGTGAAGATGTGTTTTAGAATCCAAGATTGCTAGTTTTAACTTAAAATGTTGGCAGTTTGGCAAACTTGGATTACTACTCAGAAATAATTTGTTGTTTAGGATTTGTATTGGAACACTTTAGGAGTTATATTAACTCTCTTACACGAATGGCTTTATTTGCTCCTGTGGCAGTGATTCAATTCAGATACAGTTAATAGAGTCATTGGTTATCTCAAAGGTTTTCACTCTTATGGTTCTATTATTTTATAGTTTTTCTCTGTTGTTCTCTTTATGAGTAACAATGATTTAATGAGCCTCTAATGTATAATTGCTGTGACTTGTTATCTTTGACTTAAGTTTGGGAAAGATAATTAGGAATTTTTTTTTTACTTTCTTAAGATAAAAATAATATTTGAGTTTGTGCTAGTTAGATTTTCATTACAGTGACAGAATACCTGACATAAACAACTTAAATGCAGGAAAGATTATTTTGGCCCTCATGGATTTAGTTCATGGTCAGCTAGCTCCACTGTTTCTGAGCCTATGATGAGACAGAAAATCATGGGGGAGGGAAATGGCAGAGCAAATCGCTCAACTCATATGGCCAAGAAGCAAAGAGAGTGGGGAAGGGGCCAGGGACAAGATATACTCTTCAAAGGCATGCCCCTGTCAACTACTTCCTCCAACTGGGCCCCACCTTCTGATAGCCCATTCATCTATCAATCCATAAGTGAATTCACCTATTGATGAGATCAGAACCCTCATGATCCATTTACTTCCCCAAAGCTTCCTCTCTGAACGTTACTGCATTGGGGACCTTCAATTCTTCAACATAAGCCTTTGTGTGACATTCTAGATCCAAATTGTAACATTTCTATATTTAATGTTTGAATTACCAATTGAAAAACTCAAGTGTTAAAAGAAGAGGCAGGGGGCTGGGGTTGTGACTCAGTGGTAGAATGCTCACTTAGCATGTGTGAGACCCTGGGTTTGATCCTCAGCACCACATAAAAAATAAAAAGTAAAATAAAGGTATTATGTCCATCGACAATTAAAAATATTCTTTAAAAAAATAAAAAAGGCAGGATTTTCTGGACAATATGGTATATTTAGAGGTAGAGTTTTTATAGTAGCAGAGGCAAATCATTTCTTTTTTTCTTAATTTTTAGGGATACCAGTAGCAGTGAAAGTGAAGACACTTCTGATTCTTCTTCTGATGAGTTAATTGGTCCTCCTTTACCTCCTAAAATGGTAGGAGAACCAGTTAATCTTATGGAGGAAGATATCCTTGGGCCTTTACCCCCACCGCTTTATGAAGAAGGAGAAGATGATGATGATGACGAAGGAGAAGATGAAGGAGAAGAGGAAGTAAGTATTCAGGTATAATTTAAGAATTCATGGGAGTGGCATCTTTATTTTTAAATTTTTTTTTTTGGTACCAGGGATTGAACTCAGGGCCACTCGACTTCTGAGCCACATCCTCAGCCGTATTTTGTATTTTATTTAGAGTCTCACTGAATTGCTTAGCACCTTGATGTTGCTGAGGCTGGCTTTGAACTCACCATCCTCCTGTCAGCCTCCCGAGCCTCTGGGATTACAGGCAAGCGCCACTGTGCCCTTCAGGGAGCGCCATCTTTAAAATAGTGTAGAGATGAATTTCCTGCTAAACTGTTAATCATGAGTAAGAATAAAGGAACAGAAAACAAAACAAAACGAAGCTGAAAAATGCTAGAAGAAGGAAACACAGCTAAAAACTAATAAGTGGAGATAATGTGTTAAAAAGAAATTAATATTACATTTTATTAAATCTATACATTCAGTATAAATAATGAAGAAAGCATGGGGGAGATTTAAAAATAAATTGGATCTAAAATTATCATCAACAATGAAGTGGAAGATGGGAGAGTGGGATTAGAATTCGTTCATTTCGACATCCTTGAATTATTTTGGAGGAGAGTAGAGCTATTAGTTAACTTGATACTAATTTAAGTTCAATGTATAAGTTACAGTTTTAACAAAATTCCCCAAAGAGTGGAAACAGAATACATAATCTCCAAAATAGTGAAAGGAAACTTGATAAAAGTACATATTTGACACTTGGAGTAGATGATTTTTCAAATATCTCCTTTCTCTGTGACAAATGATTTTTAGTAGTAATTAAGAAATGAAATGAATAGTAATGATAAGAAAAGAAATACCTTTTGTCAATCTGTTAGGAATTTTGTCAAAATTGGTATTTGAGTATTCATGTTCATGGACTCACTCTACCAAATTTGTCAGTTGACCAAATAAAGTTTTTTTTTTTTTTTTAAATTTTTTTGTTTTGTTTTAGGTGGACACATATCTTTATTTATTTTTACGTCGTGCTGAGGATCCAACCCAGTGCCTTGCGCATGCCAGGCCAGCGCGTTACCACTTGAGCCACATCCCCAGCCCCCAAATAAAGCTTTAAATTTAAATTTTGTAATCTTTATCACATAAAACAATGTGTGTGTATACACACATGTGTGTGAGCCTTTACAAAATTAGGAAAAGTTGATAATTTCGTTAAAAATCTTGTTTTAATAATAAATTCTATTAATTGCAATTTAAAAAAAATTTTAGTTTGTTTTAATTAGTTATACATGTTAGTAGAATGCATTTGTGCATTACTGTGCCCCAGGTTTTACTCTTTGACTGGATTACTATAATAGTCACTTAGGGAATAAACAGTAGTAAAATATAGATACAGGGAGGCAACATAGAGTAGTGATTAAGAGAGTAGATTCTGTAGCCAAATGGGGCTCTTTTACCTCAAAACAGTAATTTTTGGCAAATTACTTAGCCTCTCCGTGTCTGTCTGTCTGTCTTTTATAAAATAAGACTATCAACTCAAATTGTGTGGACCTATTGAATGAGTGAATGTATATATACAGAATCTTTAGTATGGTGTCTGATATTTAAAGTGCTCAATTAATGTTTGCTACTATTATTAAGGTCATTTATTTTAACAGCAAAAAATAGGGAATTGAAAAAAACAGTTTATAATAAAAGCATTTAAAAATGAAACTAAAAGGGAAGTTTCATACTATGTTAAATAAGTTATTTATGCTTCCTTATAGCAGTCAGGTTTATAATAATTAAGGAGCAATAGATACATTCTCTTTAAAATTAGGAATTAAATAGAGATGACAGCTGTCACATTACTAATATTATAGACATTTAAATTTTTAAAAAGTATTTATTTATTTTTTTAGTTTTAGGTGGACACAATATCTTTATTTTATTTTTATGTGGTGTTGCAGAGCGAACCCAGTGCCCTGTGCATGCCAGGCGAGGGTGCTACTGCTTGAGCCACATCCCCAGCCCAGACATTTAAATTTTTGTATTTATTTTTTGGTTGTAGTTGAACACAATACCTTTATTTATTTATTTATTTTTATGTGGTATTGAGGATTGAACCCAGGCCTCGCACATGGTAGTCAAGCACTCTACCACTGAGTCCCCCAATTTGTTTTAATTTTAACTTTTTGGTACCAGGGATTGAATCCAGGGACATTTGACCATTGAGCCACATCCCCAGCTCTTTTTTAAAAATTTGAGACAGGGTCTCGCTAAGTTGCTGAGGCTGGGTTTGAACTTGTGATCCTCTTGCCTCAGCCTCCCAGACTGTTGGGATTACAGGTGTGTGCCACCATGCCTGGCGTATTAGAGGCATTTTGCTAATTAAGGGTAACTGAAATGATCAGGACTAATTAGAAATGAGAATATTATTAGAGTTGATTTGGCTGTACCTTAAAATGAATTAATCAGAGAAGTTATAATAGATTAACAGTGTGTATTTTAAGGGTTAAAAATGAAAGGGATAATGTTTCACAACAAGAACAACAACAAAAAATTAGGAAAGTTAGGAAAAGATGTGTCTGAATATTAAGAATATAAAGCTTTACAATAATAAAAGAATTTGAATAAGAAGCATTAAATAATCAGTGAATCATAAAAGAATTTGAATAAGAAGCATTAAATAATCAGTGAATATTTCTTAGTTTTCTTTTTCTTTCATCCTACAGAAATTAATTAATTAACCCAACCTTATTTCCTTGCCTAAACCTGGCTATTAAGTTATCGTGTTGCTGTTTACATCCAGACTGTTAATGATACTTTAACAGTACTATGCTGTCTCCTGTATTTGGTAGCCTGTGAGGTTGAGCCTTGAGCTGCCGGTAACCAAAAATTCAAAATAGCTGTGGTTTAACCAAGATAAAAATGTTTTTTCTTTCTCAGTGAATTAGTCATTAAATGGACCAGACTGATTTGCAGGTTCAGAATATTCCAGACTTAGGTTTCCTCTGTTTTTTTTTTTTCCCCATGACAATCCTCAATTTATAAGCTTCAAGATGGATGCTCAAGAGATTGCCGTTATTTGTACAGTTCTGTTAGTAGAAAGACAGAAAGGATAAAGAAGGCTAATAGTTTTGAACTTTACATTTTTCTTTCATTTAAGAAGTATAATATTTATTTTGGAAGTCAGAAATTCAGCTTCCAATACCAAAGGATGGATTATAGAGGGCAACTAGCCACTATGTACTGAATGTATATTTATACTCAGTGTTTGGTACTTTCAGTTATAGCAATAGTAAATTATTTATTTACTTTGGTTTTTATGTCTTTTTAGCCATTGTGAATAGTCCTTTGATACTGTATGGGGCGCGCGCGCGCACACACACACACACACACACATATATTTATTTATTCATTATGCATATTTTATTTTACTACATACATTGTGAACATTAGCTCCTTTCTCTGAAGGAACAGAACATGAAATTTATGGATACTGATACAGTTTTCAAACTCTTAGGATTTGTTTACTGTATTAACATGCATGGATTTAATTTTAATTATTTTGTGTCTGGCTGATTCTCTTGTTTGCTTATTTTACTGTTTTTCTTCAGAAATGAATTGTAGTCTTTATGGTTCATTTAATTAACCTACTAAGGTTTAGCTTTTCAATTTCAGTTTCTGTGAACATTTCAACAAAACCAACCAAGGTGAATTAAAATAGATTAGGAATCATAATATAGAGGTTACATATCCTTTCATATATATGTACTTTTTCAAATATATATGTATTTTTCAGATGTTTTAATCACTTACCTATTGCTTTTCTCAAAAAGTAGACCTCTAAAAACAGTAATTTTTTCAAAGTTTTCACAAGTGGTGTATTTGTTGCTCAATTTAAGTTTTTATAGGTATTTCACATCTGGGATGATAGGACAAAATGGGTTAAGGAAAGATTTATGAAACTTGTTTCAGCAAAGATCTAGGCAAGCTTGACTATAGGTCCATTTCTTTCACTTATATACAGAATCATGGGGAATGCCCATCAGGTAAAGGAAGATAGAAAAACTGTCTTTTTTTCTTTAACTTTACAAAAGAATTTTCAGTAAAATATCTTAATAGAAGGTACATTTTGAATGTTTCACTGTTTAGGGAATATTCCTTGTTAAGTAAGCAAGTTATAGGTCTAAACAAAATAAGCTATTTGCCTTCAGTTGAATTTATGGTTATCATTTTTAATAGCAGGTTTTATGCACTCTTCTTTATTATTTATACAACTAACATATTATAAGTAATTTCTTAGCACTGGGTTCATTAGTAATTCAGAATATTTTTTCAATGACATGTCTTATCTTTCATCAGAATGGAGTGATACATAGAAGATCTGATTGATAAATGTATCAGACCTCACCAATCCTGTTTGCCCATTAATTCTCTCTGATAAAGGGAGTTGTTAATTTTGATGACACTGATCAAAACTTCAATGTTTGTTTCCCATTCCTCCATTTTTCCTTCCCTGTGCATTCAGTGCTTTCAATATGAGAATTCATTGAAGTTCTGACCAGCCTTTAGGGACATTTCAAAAGTGATTTCCTCTAAGCAACTTTTCCAGATGTCGGCTGCATGTGCTTCTTCCCAGGCTTGGTTTCTGTCTTCTTTAGCAAACTTAAATTGTTTTCCTTGTTAAATCATCATTTTTTCCTTGTCTTAATTCTTCTGCCTCCCTTTTGCAATCATATGGCATGATCTCAAGTACAGAGACTAGAAGATAAAAGATAGTCATTTTTAAAAACCCCTATAGCATCTATATAGTATGTATAGAAGTAATATTTGTAAAATGAAATCAAACATTTTTTGGTTTTTATATTCGAAATGTTCATTTTATGACATTTTAGTTTTTTTCCTTTATGACACGTTGACCCTTAGTTTTAACATGGAAAATGAAAGTAGGGATAGAAGAACAAGCAAATATGAGTGAAGAAATGAAGGTGAACATCTCCTAAAGAACCATTATATATGCCTTGTCCTGACCTTATAATTTATTTACATAATGGTTTAATAATTGTGAGAGCTGCCCTGAGGTAGAATGTGATTGATTAAATTGTATAAATCATAGTTCCTTATTATTCTGCTTTCTCAATGAGTTTTTAAAAAATTTGTTCTCATTAGTTATACATGACAATAGAATGCATTTTGACATATATAACTTCTCATTCTTCTGGTTGTACATGATGTAGGATTATACTAGTCATGTAATCATATATGCACATAGGTCAAAATGTTCAATTCATTCTCCTGTCCTTCCTACCCCACTTCCCTCCCCTCCCTTCACTCCCCTGTGTCTTATCCAAAGTACTTCTAGACTTCCCTATCCATCCTTCCCCTCTTATTGTGAATTAGCATCTTCATATCAGAGAAAACATTCAGTCTTTGGTTCTTGGGATTGGTTTATTTCACTTTTTAAAAAACAGTGTAAGAACGCTTAATGATTTTTAACTTGATAATCTAAGCTCAATCCATTTACCAGCAAACGCCATAATTTCATTCTTCCTTAAGGGCTGAGTAATAGTCCGTTGTGTTTATGTACCACATTTTCTTTATCCATTCATCTGTTGAAGGGCATCTAGGTTGGTTCCATAGTTTAGCTGTTGTGTGCTATAAACATTGATGTGGTTGTGTCACTGTAGTATGCTGATTTTTAATTCCTTTGGGTATAGACCAAGGAGTGGGATAGCTGGGTCAAATTGGTTGCACCAGTGTGCAACCACCAGTAGTGTATGAGTGTGTCTTTTTTCTCACATCCTTGCCGAAATTTATTATTGCTTGTATTCTTTTTTTTAAACATTTATTTTTTACTTGTAGGTAGACAAAATACCTTTATTTTACTTTTATGTGGTGCCGAGGATCGAACCCAGTGCCTCACATATGCTAGGCAAGCACTCTACTACTGAGCCACAACCCCAGCCCTTGCTTGCATTCCTGATAATTGCCATTCTGACTAGACTGAGATGAAATCTAGTTTTGATTTGTGTTCCTCAGATTGTAGAAATATTGAACATTTTTTTCATATATTTTATTTGTTGGTTAGTTGTATTTCTTCTTCTGTGAAGTGCTGTTCAGTACCTTAGCCCCTTTATTGATTGGGTTATTTGCCTTTTTGGTGTTGAGCTTATTTAGTTCTTCCTATATCCTGGAAATTAGTGCTCTATCTGAGGTGCATGTGGTAAAATTTTTCTCCCATTCTATAGGTTCTCTCTTCATATTCTTGATTGTTTCCTTTGCTGAGAAAAAGCTTTTTAGTTTGAATCCATCCCATTTATTGATTCTTGATGTTACTTCTTGTGCTTTAGGAGTCTTGTTAAGGAAATCAGTTCCTAAGCCAACATAGAGAGATTTGGGTCTACTTTTTCTTCTATTAGGCGCAGGGTCTGTGTTCTAGTGCCTAAGTCTTTGATCCACTTGAGCTGAGTTCTGTATAGGGTAAGAGACAGGTTTAATTTCATTTTGCTACATGTAGATTTCTTGTTTTCTCAGCACCATTTGTTGAATTGGCTGTGTTTTCTCTAATATATGTTTTTGGTGCCTTTGTCTAGTATGAGATAACTGTATTTATGTGTGTTTGTCTCTGTGTCTTCAATTCTGTACCATTGGTATATGTGTCTGTTTTGGTGCCAGTACCATGCTGTTTTTGTTACTATGGCTCTGTAGTATAGTTTAAGGTTTGGTATTGTGATGCTTCCTCCTTCAGTCTTCTTGCTAAGGATTGCTTTGGCTTTTCTGGGCCTCTTATTTTTCCAAATGAATTTCGTGATGGCTTTTTCTCATTCTATGAAGAATGTCATTGGGATTTTAATAGGAATTTCATTAAATATGCATAATGCTTTTGGTAGGATGGTCATTTTGACAGTGTTAATTCTGCCTGTCCAAGAGCATGGCAGATCCTTCCATCTTCTAAGGTCTTTTTCAATTTCTTTCTTTATTTTTTATTTATTTATTTTTTTTAAGAGAGAGTGAGAGAGGAGAGAGAACTTTTTAATATTTGTTTTTTAGTTCTCGGCGGACACAACATCTTTGTTGGTATGTGGTGCTGAGGATCGAACCCGGGCCGCACGCATGCCAGGCGAGCGCGCTACCGCTGAGCCATATCCCCAGCCCCTCAATTTCTTTCTTTAGTGTTATGTGGTTTTCACTGTAAAGGTCATTCACCGTTTTTTGTTAGATTGATTCCCAAGCATTTTATTTTTTTTTTGAGGCTATTCAACATGAGTTTTTGATAGCTCCAGAATTTGAAGGAAAATTACCAGATTACATGTTAGTAGGTATGTTATAAACTGCACTGCTGAAATAGATTACATTTTATTCATATGCATTTTACTTTACTTACTGATAAATTTAGTTTGCCTAAATCATGGATTGGAAATATTAATGTATATCACTCATTTTTTACTTCATTTTACTTATACACCATTGTATAAAATTGTTCTTTAAAATAGAATTTGAAGCTTTATTATTATTTTTTGTAATGAGATAAGTAAACAAAAATTAAGGTGGGAAGGGTTAGAGAAAGGAGGTGAAAAATAATTTTTTAACCATTCCTATTATTGTACATGAACCAAAAGGTGTTTTTTTTTTTTTTTAAAAATAATTCTTTTATTTATTTATTTATTTTTAGTTTTCGGTGGACACAACATCTTTATTTGTATGTGGTGCTAAGGATCGAATCCAGGCCCCACGCATGCCAGGCGAGTGTGCTACCGCTTGAGCCACATCCCCAGCCCCCAGAAGGTCTTTTAAAAAAAGTTTTATTGGTTATTGATGGACTTTATTTCTTTCTTTATTTATTTGCTTATATGTGATGCTGAGAATTGAACCTAGTGACCTAGTGTTTCACACATGCTAGGCAAGCGCTCTATCGCTGAACCACAACCCCATCCCCCCCAGAAGATTTTCTTTTTAAATTTTTTTAGTTATAGATGAACATAATACCTTTATTTTATTTATTTATTTTTATGTAATGCTGAGGATTGAACCCAGTGCCTCACACATGCTAGGCAAGTACTCTACCACTGAGATACAACCCCAGCCCCAGAAGTATTTTTGTTTTAATATTTTTTTTAGTTATAGGGGATACAATATCTTTATTTATTTATTTTTATTTGGTACTGAGGATCAAACCCAATACCTCACACGTGTGAGGCAAGTGCTCTACCACTGAGCCACAACCCCAGCCCTGAACCAGTTTTTTTTTAAGGTGAAGAAGGTTGTAACTCATGATTAAATGGAGACTTTGGGATTATTGAGGATTTTCCTCATTCTTGCTATTCTGTTTCCCATTACTACAGAAAATTGAAATTTAGATTTTTATGACCGTAACTAAGGGCTGGATGTAACAGTGCGTTTTTAGTTGTGAGCACCTGTTTTTCATGAACTTTATATGACTCCCTGGCTGGCACGTTCTGTGATTGGGAGTCCAAATTTGGGCCACCACTGTGCTTCTCTGTCTTTCTGTTCTGAGAGTTTTCATCCCTTTGGCATTGTTCATTGCCAACCACCTGTATTAGTCAGTCTCTTTTCCTCATACATAGGGAAAAGTTAAAGAATTAAAAGTGGCTAAAACTTCTCTTCTTTTTCAGAATTTATATTTTCGTAGTGGATTGAACCCAGGGGTACTTTACCACTGAGCTGTATTGCCAGGCCTTTTTTATTTTTTGAGACAGGGACTCACTAGGTTGCTGAGGGTTTTGCTGAGTAGCTGAGGCTGGCTTTGAACTTGTGATCCTCTTGCCTCAGCCTCTTGAATTATTCGGATTACAGATGTGTACCACCATGGCCAACATTTATTTTAGTTTTCAGGAATTCATTTGAGAATAAAGTGATTCATGAAGAGTTAACAGGAATTGGCATATACTGAGCACTCAAAAATGTAAGGTTTTATCGTTTTTATAATCATCATCAATATTTGATTTAATGATTAATTTTGATTTAATTGAAGCTAGGAAGAAAAGTTTTTAAAAAACAGTGTGAGAATGCTTAATGATTTTTAACTTGAAAGGAAAATTAGTATTATTTAAAGCCAAGCAATTTAATTATACCTGCAAAATCCTGTCAGCAGAGGATGCTAGAAGCTCTATTCCAAAATTCAGTGTATGCATTCCTTAGCATTTTCAAACTGCTTTGTGAAGGTGTTCATTCTTTGAAATGGGCACTAGGGGGCAGTAGCAGCATTTTGGCAAAAATCCATTTTTTTTTTTCCGGCCGTCACCTGCCTACAGTGTAAGGAAAAAAAGAGAAAATCTTTGATAAATGTTTTCTATAAATTGGAATAAGTGAATTTTAGATTGAGATTAATGCTGGCATAATTAATTTATATATTGTTTTGGTATTTGACAATATTACAACAAATGCTTCTAAAATTTATCTTAAACTTTTTAGGTAACATGATAAGACTTAGCAGCAAGAATTCTAAAGATAGGCCCTTCTTTTTTTTTTTTTTTCCTAAAGAGAGAGAGAATTTCAATATTTACTTTTCAGTTTTCGGCGGACACAACATCTTTGTTTATATGTGGTGCTGAGGATCGAACCTGGGCTGCATGCATGCCAGGTAAGCACGCTACAGCTTGAGCCACATCCCCAGCCCGGATAGGCCCTTCTTAAGATTTTCATTTGTAAGGTCACATAAGGTTTACTTTTCTGATCACCAGTGTGACTCAAATTTTTTTTTAAAAATAGGTATTACCTGGGTGTGGTGGCACATGCCTGTAATCCCAGTGACTTAGGAGGCTGAGGCAGTAGGTTCCCAAGTTTGAGGCCAGCCTCAGCAAGTTAGCAAGTCCCTTCCTAAAAGTCAAAAGGGCTGGGGATGTGGCTCAGTGGTTAACACCCCTTGGTTTAGCTCTGAGAACCAAAAAATAAAATAAAATCAAAAAACGTGTACTAGGCCTTGTTACTTTTCTGTTCTAAACCCTGTAGCTTCTTCCCCATCACTTTGTTGAGAAATCCAATCCATCTGCTTCCACTCCCTGTCTTGTTCACACTGTTCTCTGGTCATACAGTCTTTTCAGTGATTTTTTTTTTTTTTTTACTATTTTTGCTCTAACATGGAATCTTTCTATTTAGTGTCCCCTTCCCCCCAGGGTCTTTTGCATGCAGGGCAAGTGGTCTACCACTGAATCTCATCCCTAGCCCCCTCTATTTATTTTCCTGCTTCATGAAATGATACCCAGAGATTCATATGACTCCCTCATTTTATTTGGATGTTGCTCAAGTGTTACCTCCTCTGAACACTTTATATAAGTACCTCCCTGCTTATTTCACTGTTTTCCATGTCATTGCTTTATGGTACTCATCTGACACTTTTGTTTATTGGTTTATTGAATTTCTCCTTATAAGCATTATGTTCCATGAGGGCAGTCACATTGTCTGTTTTATTGCTGTATCTACAGTGGCTACACAGATCCCTGTGACATAGTAGGTGCTCAGGATATATTGGTTGAATGAATTAATTTCTATCCTTTGTTTTTTTCATGGTTGCTCTCTTCTCTGTAAGCACTTCACTGAATCAAAGTGATTTTGAACTAGTCACAGTTCTACTTTAGATACCAGGAGCCCATATTCCATTATCACATTTCTAGGCTGGTCCTGCCACAGTTCCCTTGTCAAAGACTGCAGTCATTTTTTATTTGTTTGTTTGTGTGGTACTGGAGATTGAACTGAGGGCCTTGCATATGCTAGGCAGGTGTTGTCCTCTGAGCTACATTCCTAACCTGGGCTGGGGTCATTTTTAAGATTCCCATTGCCATATGGGCTTTTGTATCCTCTTAAGGGTGCTTTCTTTCTCTGAGCAGTGGTCTTTCTTTTATTCCACAAACATTTTGTACATTTGCTAGGTGAGTGGACACTACTTATATGGACTATTTTCTTTATTCTAAGTAATTAGCATCCTGTTAGGAAGATGGACTAATTTATACAGATATTAGAAAATGGACTATAAGTGCAATAAGGAAGACAGACTATTATCTGGCTGAGCTCTCAGTTACAAGTTGTTTTAATATGTAAGTGTTCAGCAGTATACTCTGGTAAACATTTAAACATCTGACAATATAGTATATATAGTACAGTAAATTGCAAATCTTAGTGATACAAAATTTCATTAAGTCCATGGAAATGATGTTTAAAAAGTCCTGCACTTCACCCAGAGTCATTGTCAAATGAGATCTGGTTAGACCAGTTCCTAACTGAGAAAGAGAAAATTGACAAGAATGATAGATGATTTTAATAGATAGGGTTCAGGGGTTGGGGTTGTGGCTCAGTGGTAGAGTGCTTGCCTAGCACATATGAAGCACTGGGTTTGATTCTCAGCACCACATAAAAATAATAAAATAAAGTTTTATGTCCATCTACAAGTAAAAAATATTTTTAAAAGATAGAGTTTTGACTCTTTGAAAGAATTGACAAAAGCCTTGAATATTTTTCAAAACAGCTCTCTAAATAATAATCCTTCCAAAGTCTATCCTATAAAGTTCAGGATATTATGTTATAAATTTTAGCTAGAATAATTACTCCACACTTCCCATAAAATTATACCTCATTCATTTTTTTTTTTTTTTGGTGAGAGATTAAAAAAAATTTTTTTTAGTTGTAGGTGGACACAGTACCTTTATTTTATTTATTTATTTTTATGTGGGGCCGAGAATTGGACCCAGTGCATCATACATGCTAGGCAAGTGCTCTACCACTGAGCTACAACCCCAGCCCCCATTAAGTATTCTTAAGAACTCAAAATCACATAATTACTTTATGTGCTCTTCTAAATTACGTTAATGAATACAGCCACAGAAAACCATATTAGGTTTTTAGTTTAGTAGCCATAAATACAGTATTTGAAAGTAAAATAACTTCCTTAATCTTTCATTCTTTCTGTTTATCTGTGAAAGTGGAATATTAGCAGGTATCGATTGTAAGGTTTTTTTAATGCTTTAATTTTAAAAAAATGCTCCTAAAATAATGAGTATTTACCAATATTGATAGAATTTATCCTTTAATAGAAGTGGGTGCTTTCTGTTATCTTAATGATAAAATTTGCCTTGAATAAATTTTATGTTTTTAAAGTGCCAAATTAACAGAACAGCACACATACATATAAAAGCAGCACCAACAGAACTGACTTTTCAAATTCATCTAGAGGGGCTAGGGTTGTCGCTCAGAGGCAGAGCGCTTGCCTAGCATGTGTGAGGTAATGAGTTCAATTTTCAGTACTACATATAAATAAAATGAATAAAAAATAAAATAAAGGCATGCTATCTATCTACAGCTACAAAAAATTAAAAAGAATTTATCTATACATCTTGATTCTTATTTGAAAAGACACTTTGTTTATACTATTTGTTGCCGAGGGCTAGAAGTGCAGCTAATTGTGAATTTGAAATGAGACCAAGACCACCAAGTTGAATCACATCGCCTACCAGGCAGCTGTTGGATGGTGAGTTTGCCATTTCACTACTGATCTGGATTAGAATCAGGGAGTCTTTATTTACTTTTGCATCCCACAATGATTGTACACTGTAAAGCCATTAAACATTTTTATTAAGTGAAGAAATTAGTGGCATGGTCTTAGTTTTCACTATCTTAAAAAGTGATAACAAGTTAGGAGTTCACTGTTAAGCCACAGGTTTTGTTTTATTTATGATAAAGAAATAAGCATAAACAGAAGTCTAGACTCAAATGATAGTACCTACAGTAGATACTTCCTTTGTATACTGATATTTCAGGCACTTAAAATGAATGAAGTTAGTCCTTCCATTACTTCAAGGAAGTGAAAGTAGGGTTAACCCCTTTTGACAGATAAAGAAATTGATAACTCAGAAATATTAAGTAACTTCCCCATGGCCACCCAGTAGTAAATGGTGGAGCCAGATTTCAAATTTAGGGAATTGCTTCCAGAATCCATGTGCTTCCCATATGCCATACTTCACTACTAGTTGTGTCCTATTCTCCTTTCCGGGTCATCCCTCGACTTTCATATGCTCACCTTATGCTCCCTTTCATACATTCTTTGATTAGGACTGTTTTATGCATTCCAACATGCTTTTCCTTATGTTTGGGTGCTGGACAGTGCTTAGTACAATTCCATTCATGTGGCAGTCTCTGTAAGCAGTGACCCTTATAGAGTACTGTGTAAGACCTATCTTCTTCATAAAGGAGGGATCTTTTTAATTTTTCTGATTCTAGCTCTTTTCCCCTGTGAATGTAGATCATTTTTCTTATTTTGAAAATTCAAAAAATAGAATTTAATCCCTCCTCCTTTGGACTACCTCCCCACTTGTTGTCATCCTCTTATTTTATATTTCAATAAGAGTTTTATTGAGATATTAGTTACATATTTCAAAATTCATTATTTTCAAGTATATAGTGGTGTGTAGTGTGTTGACTGTGTGGTATAATCATCATTACTATCCAATTTTGAACACATTTTCATCTCCCCCAAAGAAATCCTATAACTTTTAGCTTTAATTTCCTGTACCCCCATGACCTTGCATGTGGTTGGCAAGCACTCCTATCTCTGAGCTGCATCTTCAGCTCAGTGGTAAGAACCATAAGGATTGTTGTTGTTTTTTGTTTTTGTGGTGCTGGGAGGATTGAACTTAAGGCATTGTACATGCTAAGCAGTCTCTACCTACCAATCTAATTTCTGTCTCTATGGATTTCCCTATTTTGAACATTTCCTATAACTGTAATCACACATATATATGTTTTTTTGTGTGCCTTTTTTCACTTAGCATGTTTTCAGTGTTCATCCATGTAGCATGAATCACTACTTTATTCCCTTTCTTTGCCACAATATTTCATTATATGGATTTACCAACATTTCTTCATTCATCAGATGATGGACATTTACATTGTTTCTACTTGTTGGACTATTATAGAAAATGGTGCTATGAGCATTTATGTATAACTTTTTGTATGCTGTATATTTTCTTTTTGAGGGTTGTGTATCTAGATGTAGAGCTGCTGTGTCATGGCAAATCTGTCTTTAACATTTTGAGGAACTACAAAACTGTTTTCCAAAATGGCCACATAATTTTACAATCTCACCAATAGTAAATGAGGGTTCAGTTTCTCCACATCCTCACTGTTTATTTTGTTTGTCTTTTTTTTTAATAAATCTTTTTTTTTAACATTTATTTATTTATTTATTTATTTATTTTTTGTCATTTAGTTTTTATTCATAATCATAAACTTGACTCTGCAATCCAGCTAGATTTGGGAGGGGAATAAGGAAAATATGGAACCCAAAGAACTGTAGCGAGAGCACAAAGATTATGGGATATTGCGAGCAGATGGGATGGAGGGGTGCTCTCCTGAGCTACAGAAGGAATGGTTTGGTGGTTAAGATAATCACAAAAATATGGAACGCTTCACGAATTTGCGTGTCATCCTTGCGCATGGGCCATGCTAATCTTCTCTGTATCGTTCCAATTTTAGTATATGTGCTGCCGAAGCGAGCAGTATTTTTTAAGTTTAGATGTATGAAACACAATGCCTTTATTTGTACATGGTGTTGAGGATGGAACCCAGGTCCTGCCCATGCTAGGCGAGCACTCTACCGCTGAGCCACAATCCCAGCCTTTGTTTGTCTTTTTTATTATAGTCATCTAGTAGCTATGAAATGGTATATCATTGTGATTTTGATTTACATTTTCCTAATGAAAAATGGTGTTGAACTTCTTTTCATGTGATTGATATTGACCATTGTTCCGTCTTCTTTGGAGGAATATGCTGTTCAGACCTTGTGCCCATGTTTCAGTTGGGTTATTACCTTTTTTATTGTTGAATTTTAAGGTTTTTAAAAATATATTGTGGAGGGGCTGGGGCTGTAGCTCAGCAGTAGACCGCTTGCCTTGTAGATGTGAGGCCCTGAGTTCAATCCTCAGCACCATATAAAATAAATAAATAATAAAAATATTGTGTCCATCTACAACAAAAAAAATTAAATATATAATATATATTGTGGGTGGGAGTTCCTTATAGGGGTCCCTGAAAGCCAGGTTGATACAAACAAATTCTGTCATAAGCCTTTCCTCTCCATGGCAAGCTCAACGCCTCTTTCTTCTGTTGCCACCTGAAATGGTTAATACTATGGATGAGACATAAAGGTGGGTTAGTAATACAAGTATTAATGAGTTATCAAAATAAGTACCCACAGCAAATGTTAGTAACATTGCTAGGCTCTTTTCAGTGTAGTATAGTGAAGAATTTATCTTCTTTCTAATTATATAAGAAACTTATGCTAGGCATAGTTCCACATACTTGAAATCCCAGCAGCTTGGGAGGCTGAGGCAGGAGGACCACAAGTTTGAAGTCAGCCTCAGTGACTTAGCAACACTGTATCTCAAAATAAAAATCAAAAGGGCTAGGATAATTTCCTTCTGTTCCTAGCTTCTGCAGCATTTTTAACATGAGTGGATACTGGATTTCATCAAAGTCCTTTTCTGCATCTATTGAGATGATCATGTGATTCTTATCCTTAATTCTATTTAAGTGGTAAATTACATTTATTGATTGGCATATGTTGAACCAACCTTGTATCCCTGGGATTAAACCCACTTGATCATGGTGATCATGGTTTATTATTTTCTTGGTGTGTGTGTGTGTGTGTGTGTGTGTGTGTGTGTGTGTCTGTGTTTGGTACCAGGGATTGAAAACATGAGCACTTTATCACTGAGCTATATACCCAGACCCTTTTTAAAGTTTTGAGACAGGGTCTCACTAACTTGCTTAAGGCCTCACAAACTACTGAGTTTGGCCTCAAATTTACTATCTTCCTGCTTCAGCTTCCTGAGCTGCTGGGAATTCAGGTGTGTGCCATCATGCCCAGCTATTTCTTGATGCATTTTTTAATGTGGTTTGCTAATATTTATTAAGGATTTTTGTATTTATGTTCTGCAATTTTCTTTCTTTGATGTGTCTTTGTATAGTTTTGGTATTGGGGTTATACTGGCTTCATAGAATGTATTTGGGAACATTCCTTCCCTTTAAATTTCATGGAATAATTTGAAAAAGGCTAGTGTTAGTTCGTCTTTAAAGTTCTGGTAGAACTCAAGAATCATCTGATCCTGGACTTTTCTTTGCTGGAAGGCTTTTAATTGCTGTTTCAATTTCATTACTTGGAATTGTTCTATTTGGGTTTTCTGTATCTTCCTTGTTCAATTGGGGCAGGTCATGTGTATCTAGAAATTTGTCAATGTTTTCTATATTTTCCAAAATAGTTTCTAATGACCCTCTGGATTTCAGAAGTATCTGTGGTGATATAAAGGCTATCTATGACAAACCCTAAATCAACATCATACTGAATGTAGAAAAATTGAAAGCATTTCCTGTAAAATCAGGACCAAGACAAGGATGTCCACTCTCACCACTTCTATTTAATATAATTCTCAATGAGAAAAACATTAAAGGGTTACAAATAGGAAAAGAAGAAGTCAAACTATCTGTTTGCTGATGATATATCTTATATCTAGAAGGTCCAAAAAAACTCCAACAGAAGACTTCTAGAGTTAATGAATGAATTCAGAAAGTATCAGGATACCATATCAATGCCCATTTATCAATATCAATAGTTTTTCTATACTTGAACACTGATTCTGTAGAGAAAGAGATCAGGAAAATTATCACATTCACAATAACCTCAAAAACCAAACAAACATGTAAAATTGGGAATTATTCTAACCAATGAGGTGAAATGAAAATTGTAGAACAGTGAATAAAGAAATCAAAGACCTTAGAAGTTGGAAATACCTCCAATTTTCTTGAATAGGCAGAATTAATATTGTCATAATGACCATACTACTAAAACCAGTATACAGATTCAATACAATCCCCATCAAAATATCAGTGATATTCTTCACAGGATTAGAAAAACAATCCTGAAATTCATTTGAAAGAATAAGAGATCCAGAATAGCCAAAGCAATACTGAGCAAGAAGAGTAATGCAGGAGGCAACACATTACCTGATCTGAAATTATACTACAGAGCTATAGTGACAAAACCAGCATGGTATTGGCATCAAGATAGGCATGAAGACAATTGGAACAGAATAGAAAACTCAGACAAAGCTGTGTACTTACAGCCATCTGATATTTGACAAAGTTGCCAAAAATATATGTTGGAGAAAAGATCTCTGTTTATTGGAAAAAAGATCCTCAAAGCTCAAGAAATAAAACTGAGAATCAATAAGTGGGATACCATCAAACTTGAAAACTTCTGTATAGCAAAGGAAATGGGAGTGTGAAGAGAGATCCAACAGAATGGGAAAAAAAATCTTTGCCAGTTTCTTCTCTGTCAGGGAATTAACATTCAGAATATATAAAGAACTAAAAAAACTTAATACCAGAAACCCACATAAGCAATAAATGAGCAAAAGAACTAAATATATGCAATGTAGCATTGCACCATATGTGCAGTCATATATGTACCTAGGGTAATGATGTTCATCTCATTCCACCATCTTTCCTGCCCCTAGGTCCCCTCCTCTCCTTCCCCTTTGCCCAATCAAAGTTCCTCCATTTTCCCCTTGCCCCCTTCCTATTATGGATCAGCATTCCCTTATCAAAAAAAAAAAAAAAAAAAACAGAAAGAAAAAAAGAAACAAAAATGGCCAACAAATATATGAAAAAATGTTCAACATCTCTGGCAATCAGAGAAATGCAAATCAAAACTATACAAATATTTTATCTCACTCTAGTTAGAATGGCAATTATCAAGAACACAAACAAATAAATAAATGCTGGAGAGGATTGGGGGAAAAAAGTACACTCAAACATTGTTGATGGGATTACAGACTAGTTCAACCACTCTGGAAAAGCACTATGAAAATTCTTCAAAAAACTAGGAACGGAAACACCATATGACCCAGTTATACCACTCCTTGGTTTTTATCCAAAAGAACTAAAACCAAAATACTATAGTGATATAGCCAACTCATTGTTTATATCAGCATAATTCACAATAGCCAAATCAATGCATATGCCTATCAATAAGTGAATGGATTAAAATTGTGGTATATGTAAACAATGGAGTTTTAATCAGGAATAAAGAAGAATAAAATTATGGCACTTGTACATAAATGGATGGAAATAGAGAACATCATGCTATGTGAAATAAGCCAGTGTCAGAAAATTAAGTGTCGAATGTTTTCTTTCATGTTGAAGCTAGAGCAAAATAAAGGGAAGCAGTAGAGGAGAACTGGGTATCATAAAGATACAGGGAAGATCAGTAGAGTGAAGAAAGAAGATTGAGAGGGAGAGAGGAGGGATGGGAAAGGGGACAATGTGGAATGAATTTTTAAAAATCATATTGTGTGCATATATGAATATACCAAAGAAAATTTCACCCTTATCTGTAAGAAGAAAGACCAATCAAAAATAGATTAGTGAAAGGAAGATCAGTCGAGTACAGGAAGGAGAATGGAGGGAGGGAGGAGAGGAGGGAAAAAGGGAGAACATGAACTGAAATAGAAGGCCATGTATGTACAAATTTGTCAGGACACAAACTACTATGTATAACTATAAAGCTTTAATTAAAAAAATAAACTGGGAATGTATATCAGTAGTAGAGTGCCCCTTGTTTCAATCCCTAGTATTCACCCACCCCAGAGAAAAGAAAGATACATGAAACATTAATTTTGTTTGACTTTATCTGGAATAATCATTTTGTCAAATGTTGTAGAAAAATTTCTAAAATATGTGAATGTTGTGAAAAATCAATGATTGTTCCTAAAGGCAGTAGACAGCCATTGATGGTTTTTGGTGAAAAATGGTCAAAGAAGATTTATCACTGTAGTTGGCAATGTGAAGAGAAATGAAAAAGATGGAGGTCAGGTAAGGAATTTTCAGTGATATAGGGTACTATTCATAATTCTAGATGTGAATAAGTTGAAGGTAAATCATGTCATTCTAGAATTCATGATTTACCTAGTCTCTTTTTAATAAGTGGAAAAACTGAGGTTCTGTGCAGTTGAAAGACTTACAATGGTTGCATGTGGAGTTATTGGAGATTTCTGTTCAGATTCTAGAGCTTCAGACCTACAGAGCATATAAAAGTAAGAGCCCAAATACTCTTAAAATTATAGGGCATCTGGAAATGATTAGGCATGTTTATGATAGCTTCTGAATTGTATGTGAGATAAGAATAGAGCAAAATACAGGGAAGAAGGGGGAGAGAACTGTGTATCATAAAGATAAAGAGAAGATCAGTAAAGTGGAAGAAGGAGATTGAGAGGGAGAGAGGAGGGACGGGAAAGGGGACAAAATGTGGAATGAAACAAATGTATCTAATGAAAATGTTTCTAATGAAACATGTATCATTTGGTATAAATTCTCTTGGCTTATTACCTGCCATGTTGAATGACACACAAATATAGAAAATGTCATCTTTGTGTTTATTTATGGTATCATGCTTTTTAAAAAGATAATATAACTTCTGATAAATATAAGAATTAATGTATTTTTTGAATTTCTTAGTTCTCACATAAGTACAAACAATTATTTAACAATGTACCCTTAAGTCATGTTACAAGAAATGTGCTCTAAGATTATAGCTCGAAATAGGACAAGAATGGTTTTAAAGTAATTTAGAGGTAGCTTGGGAGTACTGATTAATTGAAGGATTGGAACCAGCTGTGAGAATTGGATAGGCAGTTGTCCTTCTTTCCTGCAGTAGATTAGACATGTAACTTTTAATTTTTTGAAGAAAGCTTTTAAACATTTGATTAATGATTTGTTTTGAAGTCTAACTACAGCTTATTAGGGCATTTATAAGTATTTAAGATTAAGATTATGTATGTTAAAAGTTTTTTATTTATATTTTTAGGTTGTAGCTAATAAATTTTAACTGTGATATAGTATGTATAATATAAAATTTACCATCTTAGGCATTTTTTAAGTGTATAGGTCCTCTCTTATCTGTGATCTTGCTTTTTAAAAAAGATTATTTATTCTAATTAGGTATCTGTGACAGCAGAATACATTTTAATTCACTGTACACAATTGCCGCACAACTTTTCATTTCTCTGATTGTACGCAATGTAGCATTGCACCATATGTGCAGTCATATATGTACCTAGGGTAATGATGTTCATCTCATTCCACCATCTTTCCTGCCCCTACATCCCATCCTCTCCTTCCTCTTTGCCCAATCAAAGTTCCTCCATTTTCCCCTTGCCCCCTTTCTATTATGTATCAACATTCCCTTATCAGAAAGGACATTTGGCCTTTGGATTTTTGGAATTGGCTTACTTCGATTAGCATGACATTCTCCCACTCCATTTACCTGCAAATGCCATAATTTTATTCTCTTTTAATGCTGAGTAATATTCCATTGTGTATATATATTATTATCTATTAATAGTATAATGCATTTTTATAAAGATAATATAACTTCTGATAAATATAAGAATTAATGTGTTCTTTGAATTTCTAGGTCTTTACATAAGTACAAAAATTATTTAACAATGTACTGAGAAATTATCAATATCTATTGATAATGATATATATACATTTATCTATTGAAGGGCATCTAGGTTGCTACCACAGTTTAGCTATTGTGAATTGAGCAGCTATGAAAATTGATTTTTTTTTGCATTACTATAATATGCTGGTTTTAAGTCCTTTGGTTGTAAACTGAGGAATGGGATAGCTGGATTAAGTGGTGGCTTCATTCTAAGTTTTCTAAGGAGTCTCCATACTGCTTTCCAGATTGGTTGCACCAATTTTCAGTCCCACCAGCAATGTAAGAGAGTGCCTTTCCCCCCACATCTTCACCAACACTTATTGTGGTTTGCATTTTTTTAAAAAAATTTTTTTAGTTGTAGTTGAACACAATACCTTTACTATATGGTGTGTGTGTGTGTGTGTGTGTGTGTGTGTGTGTGTTGTTATTTAGTTTTAGGTGGACACAATACCTTTATTTTGATTATTTATTTTTATGTGGTGCTGAGGATTGAACTCAGTGCCTCAAACATGCTAGACAAGTGCTCTACCATTGAGCTACAACCCCAGCCCATTTTATTTTTCTTATTTTTTTTTTTGTGGGGTGGGGGGTACCAGGGATTGAACTCAGGGGCACTCAACCACGGAGTCACATCCCTAGCCCTATTTTATATTTTATTTAGAGATACTGAGTTGCTTAACACCTCACTTTTTAAAAAAAATATTTATTTTTTAGTTGTTGTTGGAAACAATACCTTTATTTCATTTATTTATTCTTATGTGGTGCTGAGGATGGAACCCAGGGTCTCGCATGTGCGAGGCAAGCGCTCTTACTGCTGAGCCACAACCCCAGCCCCACACCTCACTTTTTACTGAGGCTGGCTTTAAACTTTCGATCCTCCTGCCTCAGCCTCCCAAGCCTCTGGGATTGCAAGTGTGCACCACCATGCCTGGCTTGTATTCTTGATAATTGCCATTCTGACTGGAATAAGATGAAATCTTAGAGTAGTTTTGATTTGCATTTCTCTAATTACTAGAAATGTTGAACATTTTTTCATTTTTTGCTGATTGATTGTATATCATCTTCTGAGAAGTGTCTGTTCCGTTCCTTAGCCCATTTTTTGATTGAGTTGTTTGTTTTCTTGGTGTTAAAAGCTTTTTATATATCCTGGAGATTAGTGCTCTATCTGATGTATGTGTGGCGAAGATTTGCTCTCAAAATGTAGGCTCTTTCTTCAACTCATTAATTGTTTCTTTTGTTGAGAAGAAGCTTTTTAGATTTTGAATGAATCCATTTGTTAATTCTTTTTTAAAAATATTTTTTTTAGTTGTAGATGGATTTAATACCTTTATTTAATTAATTTATTTATTTCACATAGATGGATTTAATATCTTTAATTAATTAATTTATTTATTTCATGTGGTGCTAAGAATTGAACCCAGTGCCTCACATGTGCTAGGCAAGCAGTCTACCACTAAGCTACAACCCAGTCCCCCATTTATTAATTCTTGATGTGATCGTGCTTTTGGTGGTTGCAGTTTCTCATAGTCAACCATGGTCCAAATATACTAAATGGATAATTCTGTAAATAAACAATTCATAAGTTTAAATTGTATGCCTTTTGGTGTTGCATGATAGAATCTTGTGTCATGTATTCTTGGACATGAATCATCCCTTTGTCTAACACATCCACACTGTATATGCTTCCTGCCTCTCAGTGTCTTAGTAGCTGTTTAGGTTATAAGATTGATTGTTGCAATATTGCAGTTCTTATATTATTTATTTTTTATAACTTATTTTTGTTAATAATGGCCCCAAAGTCAAGAGAAGTTTTGCTGGCAATTTGGCTAAACCAAAGAAAAGCAAGAAATGCTTCTTTTAAAGGAGAAGGTGAAAATTCTTGACTTATTTAGGAAAGAAAAATAAGTTCTATGCTAAAGTTGTATAAATCTGTGGTAAGAATGAATCTTCTATGCATGAAATTGTGAAGAAGGAAAATTTCAGGCTAGTTTTGCTGTCTCTTCAATAGTTATAGCAACAGGTGTTAGATTATAGTGTTCAGTACTCTGCAATTTCAGGCATTTACTTGGGGTCTTGGAATATATTCCCAAGTATATAAGTGTATGGGAAGTAGTATATATTCATATTATTGTATAGGTGTTATTGTTTGGATATAAGGTATTCCATAAAAGATCCTGTGTTAATGCAGGAATAATGAGTTAAATGATTGAATTATAAGAGTGTAACCATCAGTTCATCCTAGTTTGAATGGACTAACTGTGCATAGTAACTATAGGTAGGTGGGGCATGGCTGGAGGAGGTGGGTCACTGGGGGCATGCCCTGGAAGGATTCGTTACCTCTGCCATGCTCTTTCACTATGATGTTCTTCTGCCTCACCTTGGCCCAAAGCAATGGAGTCTGCCACTGTGGACTGAACCTCTGAAACCAAGAGTCAAAATAAACTTACCTTTCTCTAAATTCTTGTCAGGTATTTTAGTCACAGTGACTTGTGCAAAGCTGACTAATATAATGGCTGCTCTCCAGATTTTTTCATCTTGTAAAACTGAAACTCTGTACCCATTACACAACTTCTCATTTCAGCCTTCTTCTAGCCTCTGACAATTATCATTCTCATTTCTGTTTCTGAATTTGACTCTTCTAGGTATATCATAGAGGGGAATCATAGAATAACTTTAAAAATTTTTTTTGTAGTTGTAGATGTACACAATATCTTTATTTTAGTAAGTTTCTTTATGTGGTGCTGAGGATCTAACCCAGGGCCTCATACGTACTAGGCAAGGGCTGTAGTACTGAATTACAACCCCAGCCCCCATAGAATAACTTTTTATGTGTGTGTCTAAGACTGGCTTGTTTGACTTACTTATTCTTAAGGTTCACACAAGCTGTAGAATGTGTCAGAATTTCCTTCCTTTTTAAGGTTGAATACTATTTCATTATATGTATATATCATATTTTGTTGAATGATTCATCTGTTGATTATTAACTTGAGTTCCTTCTACCTTTTGTCTCTTATTGGATAATTTTGCTATGAACATAGGTATGTAAAGAGAAACCTTGATTTCAATTCTTTTAGGTATATACTTAGAGGTAGAATTGCTAGATCATATAGTAATTCTATGTTAATTTTTTGAGGAACCTCTGTACTGTTTTTCATAGCAGTATTACCATTTTACATTCCTATCAACAACATACAATGGATCCTAATTTGTCCCTTGACTTTATTTGTTATTTTCTATTTTTGTTGTTTTTAATAAAGCCCTTGTAATGAATGTGAAGTGTTCTCACTATGGTTTTTGTTCGCTTTTCCCTAACAATTAGTGATGTAGAACATTCTTTCATGTGCTTATTGTTTGTCTTTATATCTTCTTTGAAGAAGTGTCTATTCAAGTCCTTGGTCCATTTTTTAATTGTGTTTTTTTGTCATTGAATTGTAGGTGTTCTTCGTATATTTTAGATACTCATATGTTATTAGAAATATAATTTGCAATTAATTTTTCCATCTTTTGAATTGCCTTTTCACTCCTTTGATAGTGTCCTTTGATGTACAAGTGTTTGATTTTATTGAAGTCTTTTTTTTTTGCCTATGCTTTTAGTATCATATCCAAGAATCCATTGTAAAATCAAATGTCATGAAACTTTTTCCCTGTTTTATTAAAAAAAAAAAAAAAAAAAAATATATATATATATATATATATATATATATATATATATATATATATTTGTGTGGTGCTGAGAATTGAACCCAGGGCTTTGTGCCTTCGAGGAAGCACTCTACCAACTGAGCTATATCCCAAACCCTGTTTTAAAGATTTTTAGAGTTTTATATCTTTAATCTATTTTGAGTTCATTTTTTAAGGGTCCAGCTTTATTCTTTTGAATTTGAGTTTCCAGTTTTTTTCTAACACCATTTATGAAAAGTCTGTTGTTTCCCCACTGAATGTTCTTGGCACCCTTGTCAAAATCATTTGACCATATGAGAGTATAACGTTTTGAGTTTAGTTCTTTGTTTGAGTTTTCTAGAGCTTGCTCTAAGTACTACCTTGTATATACACAATTTATCACATCTACTAGTGTCATTTTATTTGTTTGAGTAAATATAGAAACCTTATTTCCCTTTACCATCCCCCATTTATAATGTAATTATCTTAAATATTTACTCTGCATACATGCACATCAGAGAGTTTTATGCTTCAGCCACCAAGCAGAAGGAGGAAAGACTAGTGTATTTCCTGATATGTTTGAATATTGTGTTATTTCTCCTTCCTTCCTTTCTTCCTTCTTTCCTCCCTCCCTCCCTCCCTCCCTCCCTTCCTTCCTTCCTTCCTTCCTTCCTTCCTTCCTTCCTTCCCTCCCTCCCTCCCTCCCTCCCTCCCTTTTCTTCTTTTGTATAGAAAACTTCCCTTAACCATTTTTTTCTGGGTAAGTTTGCTGGTGACAAATTCTTTTTTTTTTTTTTTTTAATTTCTCCTTTAATCTTGAAAGATATTTTCACTGGTTATAGAGTTCTATGTTGACACTATGTTGACACTTTTAGCACTTCAAAATATTATGCCACTGGACTGTGGATGTGGCTCAAGCGGTAAAGCGCTCACCTGGCATGCGCGGGGCACTGGGTTCGATCCTCAGCACCACATAAAAATAAAATAAAGATGTTGTGTCCACCGAATACTGAAAAATAAAATAAAAAATTCTCTCTCTCTCTTTCCTCTCTCTCTCTCTCTTTAAAAAATAAAACATTATGCCACCCACTTCCTTTTGGTTTCCACACTTTCGTTATGAGCAATTTGTTATCATTTTAAATTACTATTTCTCCATTGATAAAGTGTCATTTTCTTTGGCTGCAATCAAAAGTTTTTACTTTGTTTCTAGAAGTTTAGCTAATATGTGTTGTGGCATGGGTTTCTTTAAATTCAAAGATAAATTCATCCTGTTTGGTTTTCACTTAGTTTCTTAAATCTTCACATATTTGAGAATTTTTCAGCCAATATTTCTTGGAGTGATTTTTTTTTTTTTTTAGTTCTGCCTTCTTTTCTCTTCTTTGGTACTGGGGATTGAACCCAGGGGTGCTAATCACTGAGCCACATCCCCAGCCCTTTTCTATATTTTATTTAGAGACAGGATCTCACTGGTTGCTTAGTGCTTCACTAAGTTGCTGAGGCTGGCTTTGAACTCCGACTCTCCTGCTTCAGCCTCCAGAAGTGCTGGGATTACAGGCTAAGACTCAGAAACTTTGATGACATGAAGGTTATTAGATCTTTTGTTACAGTTTCACAGTTCTGAGCCTTTTTTTTTTCCTATTTTCTGTATTGTTCGGGTTGATAATTTCTGTCATTTTGATTGCTGGTTTACTAATTCTTTCTTCCATTTGTTTTGAGCTCATTCACTGAGCTTTATATATTTTTTACTGTATTTTTCAAGTCTAAACTTTGCATTTGACTTTTTTTTATATCTCCCATTTCTTTGCTGAAGATATATTTTTCTTTTCACTCACATGTTTATAATTGCTCACTGAAGGTTTTTTTTTTTTTTCTTTAATGGCTGCTTTAAAGTCTTCATTAGATAATTCTGGCATTTCTGTTGCCTCAGTGTTGGCATCATTTAATTGCCTTTTTTTCTATTTAGTTGAGATCTTTCTGGTTCTTGATTTGATATACTATTTTCAATTGAAACCTGGAGAATTTTTTAATATATTTTGCTACTCTATATCTTATGTAAACCTTCTGTTTTAACTGGTTTCATTCACACTGCTTTGGCAGACAAAGAGATAGATTGGGGATGGTCTCATTACTGTCAGATGAAGGTATCAGTCCAGGTCCCCATTTGACCTTCATTGAGACTCAAGGGGGTCTCCTCAGTTTACAGGTGAGATGGGAGTTCTAACTCCCCACAGGGTCTCTGCTCATACTCATGTTGGTGGCTGTTTACCCATTGGGTCATGTTGAAAATCCTGATTGACCACTAGCCTCCTTTTGTAGGAGTGGGTGTGATGTGCCCATACTAGCTAGGGTGGAAGTCCAGGTTTCCCACATTTTGTGCTGAGACCACAAAGCAGAGAGGGGTTCATTACCAGCCAATGAGTATGCAAGTCTTTGCCTTCTGTTTAACCTTCTCTGATATTATCATGGTGGGGAGTGCCTTGCTATGGTCTCACCAAGCAGAATCTAGGCTCTGCATTCTGCTTTTGCTGGCATGGTTTGGAGAGGAGCTGTAGGTTTTAGCTGTCATGGATGGGAGTAAGTCTCAGTTTTTTTCCTGAGCTACTGACTGTAATAGGGCATTTATTGTTTAAAAGTGTTCTGTCTTGCTAGGCTACCGGTTTTGTGGCCCTTTGGCTACAGAGAGTAGGCCTTTGTTAGGATTTCTTTTCTTTTCCCTCCGTCAGTGCCAGTGGCAATTTTGGGTGTTTTTCTTTTTCTTTTCTTTTTTTTTTTTTTTTTTATTGTTGGTCGTTCAAAACATTACATCTTTCTTGATATATCATGTTTCACAATTTGATTCAGAAGGGTTATGAACTTCCATTTTTACCCCGTATACAGATTGCTGAATCACATCGGTTACATCAGTTACATTTCCATTGATTTACACATTGCCATTCTAGTGTCTGATGAATTCTGCTCTCTATCCTATCCTCTACTATCCCCCCTCCCCTCCCCTCCCCTCCCCTCTTCTCTCTCGACCACCTCTACTGTAAAACATTTATTCCACTTGTATTCTTCTTCCCTTACCCCTCACTTCCTCTTGTATGTAATTTTATATAACCCTGAGGATCACCTTGCCTTTCCCTGCAATTTCCCTTCTCTCTCCCTTTCCCTCCCACCTCTCATCCCTATTTAATGTTAATCTTCTTCTCCTGCTCTTTGTCCCTACTCTGTCCTTAGTTACTCCCCTTATATCAAAGAAGTCATTTGGCATTTATTTTTTAAGGATTGGCTAGCTTCACTTAGCATAATCTGCTCTAATGCCATCCATTTCCCTCCAAATTCTATGATTTTGTCGTTTCTTAATGCGGAGTAATACTCCATTGTGTATAAATGCCACATTTTTTTTATCCATTCATCTATTGAAGGGCATCTAGGTTGGTTCCACAATCTTGCTATCGTGAATTGTGCTGCTATGAACATCGATGTAGCAGTGTCCCTGTAGCATGCTCTTATTAGGTCTTTAGGGAATAGACCGAGAAGGGGAATAGCTGGGTCAAATGGTGGTTCCATTCCCAGTTTTCCAAGAAATCTCCATACTGCTTTCCAAATTGGCTGCACCATTTTGCAGTCCTACCAACAATGAACAAGTGTACCCTTTTCCCCGCATTCTCTCCAGCACTTGTTGTTGTTGGACTTCATGATGGCTGCCAATCTTACTGGAGTGAGATGGTATCTTAGGGTAGTTTTGATTTGCATTTCTCTGACTGCTAGCGATGGTGAGCATTTTTTCATGTACTTGTTGATTGATTGTATGTCCTCCTCTGAGAAGTGTCTGTTCAGGTCCTTGGCCCATTTGTTGATTGGGTTATTTGTTATTGTCTAAATTTTTGAGTTCTTTGTATACTCTGGATATTAGGGCTCTATCTGAAGCGTGTGGAGCAAAGATTTGTTCCCAGGATGTAGGCTCCCTTTTTATCTCTCTTATTGTTTCTTTTGCTGAGAAAAAACTTTTTAGTTTGAGTAAGTCCCATTTGTTGATTCTAGTTGTTAACACTTGCGCTATGGGTGTCCTATTGAGGAATTTGGAGCCCGACCCCACAGTATGTAGATCATAGCCAACTTTTTCTTCTATAAGATGCCATGTCTCTGATTTAATATCAAGCTCCTTGATCCATTTTGAGTTAACTTTTGTGCATGGTGAGAGAAAGGGATTCAGTTTCATTTTGATGCAAATGGATTTCCAGTTTTCCCAGCACCATTTGTTGAAGATGCTATCCTTCCTCCATTGCATGCTTTTAGCCCCTTTATCAAATATAAGAGTGTTGTAGTTTTGTGGATTGGTTACTGTGTCCTCTATTCTGTACCATTGGTGCACCCGCCTGTTCTGGTACCAGTACCACACTGTTTTTGTTACTATTGCTCTATAGTATAATTTGAAGTCTGGTATCGCTATACCGCCTGATTCGTTCTTCCTGCTTAGCATTGTTTTTGCTATTCTGGGTCTTTTATTATTCCATATGAATGTCATGATTGTTTTATCTATTTCTACAAGAAATGCTGTTGGGATTTTGATTGGCATTGCATTGAACTTATAGAGAACTTCTGGTAATATCGCCATTTTGATGATGTTGGTTCTGCCTATCCATGAACAGGGTATATTTTTCCATCTTCTAAGGTCTTCTTCTATATCCTTCTTTAGGGTTCTGTAGTTTTCATTGTATAAATCTTTCACCTCTTTTGTTAGGTTGATTCCCAAGTATTTTATTTTTTGGGGGGATATTGTGAATGGAGTAGTTGTCCTCATTTCTGTTTCAGAGGATTTGTCGCTGATATACAGGAATGCATTTGATTTATGCGTGTTGATTTTATATCCTGACACTTTGCTGAATTCATTTATTAGCTCTAATAGCTTCTTTGTAGACCCTTTTGGGTCTGTTAGGTATATAATCATGTCATCTGAAAATAGTGATAATTTAAGTTCTTCTTTTCCTATTTTTATGCCTTTAATTTCTTTCGTCTGTCTAATTGCTCTGGCCAGTGTTTCGAGGACTATGTTGAACAGAAGTGGTGAGAGAGGGCATCCCTGTCTTGTACCAGATCTTAGAGGGAATGCCTTCAATTTTTCTCCATTCAGAATGATGCTGGCCTGTGGCTTATCATAGATTGCTTTTACAATGTTGAGGTATGATCCTGTTATCCCTAATTTTTCTAGAGTTTTGAACATAAAGGGATGCTGTACTTTGTCGAATGCTTTTTCTGCATCTATCGAGATGATCATATGGTTCTTATTTTTAAGTCTATTGATGTGGTGAATAACATTTATTGATTTCCGTATGTTGAACCAGCCTTGCATCCCAGGGATGAATCCTACTTGATCATGGTGTATAATTTTTTTGATGATATGTTTTTGAATCGGTTCGCCAGAATTTTATTGAGGATTTTTGCATCTGGGTTCATTAGAGATATTGGTCTGTAGTTTTCTTTCTTTGAAGTGTCTTTGTCTGGTTTAGGCATCAGGGTGATGTTGGCCTCGTAGAATGTATTTGGAACTTCTCCCTCTTTTTCTATTTCCTGAAATAGCTTGAAAAGTATTGGTGTTAGTTCCTCTTTAAAGGTTTTGTAAAACTCTGCTGTATACCCATCCGGTCCTGGGCTTTCTTAGTTGGTAGTCTTTTGATGGTTTCTTCTATTTCCTCTATTGTTATTGGTCTGTTTAGGTTGTCTATATCCTCCTGACTCAATCTGGGCAGATCATATGACCTAAGAAATTTATCTATGCCTTCACTGTCTTCTATTTTATTGGAGTATAAGGATTCAAAATAATTTCTGATTATCTTCTGTATTTCTGAAGTGTCTGTTGTGATGTTGCCTTTTTCATACCATATGCTAGTAATTTGGCTTCTCTCTCTTCTTCTCTTTGTTAGCATGGCTAAGGGTCTGTCGATTTTATTTATTTTTTCAAAGAACCAACTTTTAGTTTTGTCAATTTTTTCAATTGTTTCTTTTGTTTTGATTTCATTAATTTCAGCTCTGATTTTAATTATTTCTTGCCTTCTACTTCTTTTGCTGTTGTTTTGCTCTTCTTTTTCTAGGATTTTGAGATGAAGTATGAGATCATTTATTTGTTGGTTTTTTCTTTTTTTAAGGAATGAACTCCAAGCAATAAATTTTCCTCTTAGAACTGCTTTCAATGTGTCCCATAGATTCCGATATGTTGTGTCTGTGTTTTTGTTTAACTCTAAGAAGTTTTTAATTTCCTCCTTAATGTCTTCTAAAACCCATTGATCATTCAGTAACCTATTGTTCATTCTCCAAGTGATGCCTGATTTTTCCTTCCTTCTTTTATCATTGATTTTCAGTTTCATTCCATTATGATCAGACAAGATGCATGGTATTATCTCTACTCCTTTATATTGTCTAAGAGTTGCCCTGTGACATAATATATGATCTATTTTTGAGAAGGATCCATGTGCTGCTGAGAAAAAAGTGTAGCTACTTGATGTTGGGTGGTATATTCTATATATGTCAATTAAGTCTAGGTTGTTGATTGTGTTATTGAGTTCTATAGTTTCCTTGTTTAACTTTTGTTTGGAAGATCTGTCCAGTGGTGAGAGAGGTGTGTTGAAGTCTCCCCTGATTATTGTATGGTCGTCTATTAGACTCTTGAACTTGAGAAGCGTTTGCTTGATGAACATAGCTGCACCATTATTTGGGGCATATATATTTATGATTGTTATGTCTTGTTGGTGTATGGTTCCCTTGAGCAGTATGTAGTGTCCCTCTTTATCCCTTTTGATTAACTTTGGCTTGAAATCTATTTTATTAGATATGAGTATGGACACTCCTGCTTGTTTCCGAAGTCCATATGAGTGGTATGATTTTTCCCAACCTTTCACCTTCAGTCTATGTATATCTTTTCCTATCAAATGCGTCTCCTGTAGGCAGCATATTGTTGGGTCTTGTTTTGTGATCCATTAAACTAGCCTGTGTCTCTTAATTGGTGAGTTTAAGCCATTAACATTTAGGGTTATTATTGAGATATGGTTTGTTCTTCCAGCCATATTTGTTTATTGATGTTACTAAACCTGATTTATTTTCCTCTTTGATTGCTTTCCCCCCTTTACTGTCCTACCTCCCAATGTTGGTTTTCAATGTTATTTTCCACTTCCTCTTCCTGTAATGTTTTGCCAAGGATTTTTTGAAGAGAAGGTTTTCTAGCTGCGAATTCTTTTAACTTTTGTTTATCGTGGAAGGTTTTAATTTCATCTTCCATCCTGAAGCTTAATTTCGCCGGATACACGATTCTTGGTTGGAACCCATTTTCTTTCAGTGTTTGAAATATGTTATTTTCAGAGTCTGTGTTGAGAGATCAGCTGTTATCCTGATTGGTTTACCCCTAAATGTAATCTGCTTCCTTTCTCTTATAGCTTTTAAAATTCTCTCCTTATTCTGTATGTTGGACATCTTCATTATAATATGTCTAGGTGTGGATCTCTTATGGTTTTGCACATTTGGCGTCCTGTAGGCTTCTAGGATTTGGGATTCTGTCTCATTCCTCAAGTCTGAGAAGTTTTCTCGTATTATTTCATTGAATAGATTATTTATTCCTTTGGTCTGGAGCTCTGTGCCTTCCTGTATCCCAATGACTCTTAAGTTTGGTCTTTTACTATTATTCCATAATTCTTGGATGTTCTGCTCATGGTTTCTTAGCAGTCTTGCTGAGCTGTCTATGTTCTTTTCAAGTTGAAATACTTTGTCTTCATTGTCTGATGTTCTATCTTCTAAGTGATCTACTCTGCTGGTAGTATTCTCAATTGAGTTTTTAAGTTGGTTTATTGCTTCCTGCATTTCTAGGATTTCTATTTGTTTGTTTTTTATTACCTCTATCTCCCTGTGTAATTGATCTTTTGCTTCCTGTATTTGTTTATGTAGTTCCTTATCAATGTGATCTTTCATTGTCTGATTTTGCTGTCTCATGTCTTCCTTGAGACTCCAGATCATCTGAAGCACGTATATCCTGAACTCTTTATCTGACATTCCATCTGATGCAGCTATTACCTCTTCTAAAGTTGAGTTGACCTGCATTGCTTGTGGTCCTTTCTTTCCTTGTCTTTTCATACTGCCGCGTGGTTAAGAGCCGGGCGGGTGGGGAGGCCGCTCGCAGGGCGGGTGTGGCGGCCTCTCGCAGAGCGAGATCCAGGCCTCCTGTGAGTGCCTGGATGGCGGAGGCCGCCTGCTGGTTCGGGCGGGGCGGACCGGGCCGGCCGCTCTGGATGCCGGCCACTTACAGAAAGGGGTGCTGGCTGTGGGACTGGACTTCTGCACCCGCCGTGGAGCCGCCTGTGGAGCCGGGTAGGTGCGGCCGCATGGTTAAGAGCCAGGCGGGTGTGGCAGCCGCTCGCTGAGCGAGAGATGGGCCTCTCGTGAGAGCCCGGATGGTGGAGGGCTCCTGCTGGTTCGGGTGGGGCGGGCTGCGCAGCTCCGGGTGCCGGCCTCTTGCAGAAGCGGGTGCTGGCTGCAGGACTAAACTCCTGCACCCGCCGTGGAGCCGCCTGTGTAGCCAGGTAGCTGCGGCCACGTGGTTAAGAGCCAGGCAGGTGGGGCAGCCGCTCACTGAGCGAGAGATGGGCCTCTCGGGAGAGCCGCTAGCAGGAGCGGCTGATGGCTGCAGGACTGTACCTCTGTGCCCGCGTGGCCAGCCAAGATCCACTTCTCTGGGACAAAGTGTAACTTCCAATAAACCTACCAGTTCTTGGCTGCTCTCCTCTTAAGGGAATTTTGCTAGAAGTTCCTCCGTAGGTAGGCTGCGGCTGTTCCAATGGGTCTTTCTGATCCCATTAAAGTGGAGACATTGAAATCGCTGCTTCCTCGCTGGCCGCCATGATGGATCTCCCGGGTGTTTGTCTTTTTTAGCCTTAAATCTGGAATACATGAGACAAGAGCAAACTGAAGGAACTCAGAATAAGGGTGTTCCTCATGTCCTGAGGTTTCTTTCTTCTGTTTTTTAGAGTCTTATGTTTATTATAAATATAATCCATAGTTTAGCCTCCCATAGTAAGAGGAATAAGGTACATTCATCTGTCTCATTTGCTTATGCTTCCCAGAAAGCAGAAGTCTCATTCTTCAATATTATTTTAAGCAGCTATATATTCCCTCAAATTGACATTATTTTCAGTTTTTCCCTATGTGGTATGTGTTTTCCTATGTGAAAATTAGAGATTAAGAAAGGAGAATCATTTCTTAATCATTGGATAAACAAATCTGGAGTAGAAAGGAGTTCCTGGAAATATTGCTCAGAATTTAATTAGTAAGGTTTCAATGTGTTTAGATTATAGTGTAGCCAGACAGATTGAGAAATCCACCCCTATAACATCTGTTCATCAATCAAGAAAGAAAGAAATTACTTTTTCCTAAGGCCTAAAAATACATATGATTTTATAGTTGAAAAATCCTTTAGAAAGCATATGCTTCAGTCCCACTAATGGGACTGCTTGCAATCACAGCAATGGTTGGTGGCAGGTCTTGGTGAGGATTATGTGTGTCCAGAAGGCTAGGAAGGAATTGTGGGCAGGAGGACAACTGTCACTACAGGTTACTGGAAGGAGGTTCTGGGTGAGAATGGTTGAGGCTTAGAAGGGAGCTTTAATTCAGTTACAAATTAGAGCCTAATATTGTGCAAAGCTGGAGATAAGGGGTGGTATAAATAAGTATTACCACCCTTTGCTGTGGACTTAATAATTGTGAATCAATTTTATGTATATATTCTCTTTTGGTCCAAGTTAAAACCATGGATGTTATCAATATTAGTATCATTTTTCTTCTGTTATGAAGATGTGTAAAATCAAACCTTAAAATCACCATTGTATTTTGGTGCCGCTGATGTTTTAGTCTAGATAAATCTTTGTTGTGGGGCCTGTCTTGTGCAATATTGGATTATTAACATCTGTGACACCTCTCCAATTGTGCTCATTAAAAGTGTCTCCAGACCTTGATGAAAGTCCCTTGGAGAGCAAATTCTCCTTGGTGAGAACCACCAAGGTAAGACAACATATCTGATAAATGGAAGAACCTTGAATTGTGCTGCAAATCCTGTACAGATAGGAGACTAAATAATGCTAATCTTTTCATTCCCTTTCCTTGTTTCCTTTCCACCTCACAAAGTTCTCTGTCCAAAGCTGAGTAAATCATACTTCCTGACCTAAAGAAAGAGAGGAAGATTCTATTATCAGATAGAATTACTCATATTATTACAGTTATGTTTACTATTATTGTTAATGCAGGTAGACCAAAGAGTCTGGAAATAATCCTTTGGTTGGTATTTAGAATCAAACCAAAACAAAAAGTGATACTTTACCCCATTTCCATTAAGATTGTAGCTTTTGTTATGAATTCTCTAATAAATTACTTCATTTAAGTCATGTAGTTTATGGTGTTCCTTGGCAGGAAAATGTTGAAAATATTTTACTGTTATGGCAAATTTCACATTAAGCTATATTTCAAAATGTCATTAGTAAAAGTTCTGGAAAAAGAACACTCACTACGAAGTGATATGCTACCAAAAGATGGATTGCTACTATTTTAGATGATTTAGTTGTACCAATTATATGTATTTTTTAATGAGTTATACCCTACATGATTTCCAGTAAAACTTTGATTTTAAATGTAAACAACATTTACTTAAACATCTTATTCACTCAAAATGTAAATACTAAGTTCTGTTTTCTTATAAGTTTTTCTTTAAATGTTAGAAATTGTCTATATATAGGCACACTCTGCATTGAATTAAATGAAATGATTTTCATCCTAGCTTTTTTTTTGTGACATTATTTCTATTTGCTAAATGATGAAAAAATATTTAGTTATGAAATGAGATGCCGAGTGTAATAGATTGTTCTCTAAGCAAAACATTTCAACCGCTCTCTTGGTTCTTGCAAGAATGCTTAGCACTTACATGTGAGTTCTCATTGCTTACAAATATTGTCAGCTATAAAGGGAGCAGTGTCTTAGATAATTGAACATAGGGCTAGCCTAGAATTCATTTGACTTTAAATTATTTTGAAATTTGTGTTGGAATATATATATAACTATAAATTTTTTTCTTTGATTAAAAAATATTCACTTCACATGGATGTTGACTTTGGGACCTTAATGTGTTAGAATATTGACATCTCTGAAATAGGTATGTTCAGCATTTTCCACAATATATTAAACTGTATAGTTATGCTTTTGTCTTGAAATAAACCAAAAGTTCCCCAGCTGTTTCTCTATTTCTGTTCAATACCTTACTGGTTCCTAATTGCCTTCTAATCTAATTTGTGGTAGTAATGGACTGTAAAAACCTTTTAGATGCAAACTGACTAAAACAGAATTGCCTTTATTTCTCTATTGCAATTTTCAATCTAATTTTAGTTTGGGATATAATAATTTGATCTTAAAAGTTTTTCATTTTTTAGAAATTTGCATTTGTCCTCTGTCTCTCATTTAGTTGGCTGACCAAAAGTGATAGCACCTGATTTTCTTTGTAGATGTAGTCTTCAGTCTAAAGTTTGAGTGTAAATTAAGTTATAATCTAATGTGATTGTGATTTAAACAAATCAAAGTGAGCCAATTATTCCTAAAACTTTTTGTGTATGTCTGCTGTACATTGACTGTTTTGTGGACTGGTAATCCAGAGTTGATAGATATACATAGTCTTTGAGAAGTTTGCAATTTTCAGTTTGGTTAGGGAGTGATGGGAAGGAGGGAGATAGAAAATAATATGTTATGGTAAGTGCTATGATTGGGATAGGGAAAGATTGTCCTGGGAGTACATAGAAGGGCCAATTAACCTAGAGTTTGAAATGTTGAGAAATGCTTCCAGGAGCAGGTCACATCTGCATTGAGTCTTGAATAATGAATAGGATTTATCAAGGTGAAGAAGAATAGAAGCCTATTAAAAGATTAAGATGATATGACCAGAGAGATAGAAGGTAAGTCTTCAGACAAAGAGTGGCTATCATTTATTGAACCCTTCTATGTGCCTAACTCTGCACAAGAAGTTTTAAACAGCTTAGTTCACAGTTACCTGTGGGGCAGGTTCTATCACCTGTAGTGTGCAAATGAGGAAACAGAGTCTTAACTTCCTTCAGATTATGACATGGTTACTGAGTGGCAGAGCTATATTTTAGAATTTGGGCTTTTCTGTTTATATTTTGGCTAGGCTTTCATCCCAGGAAAGGACAGTTTCAAGATGGAGGACAAAGTTAAATAGTTACCATGTCGATGAAAAGTCAGGTGTGTAGGCTAAGTACTGAAAGTGTCTAGGGGCATTCCTAGTGACTTTTTTGTTCATTCAAGAAATGTTTACTGATAGTCTCTTATGTGCCCAGAACTATGTTAGGCATTAGGAATAAAATGTCAAATGCCAAAGTGGTAGAGGTCAAGGGTGAAGGAAAGCAGAGATACTGACTGAAATCATAGTTTGGAAAAGCTTGATTACAAAAGAAAAGATAGCAACTTGGCAGTAAATGTAGGGGAAATCAGTAGTCTTTGTTTGCTTTGTTTTTCTTCTTTTTGTTTTTGGGTACTGAGGATTGAACCCAGGAGATTTTTACCACTGAGCTATATCAATGGGCTTGCTTTTTATTTATTTATTATGTTTTTATGCAACTCCATGTTCCCCCATTCATTACACAGGCCAGGCATGCGACCCAGGCTGAGATATATATGCAGTAGGCTTTCTCTGCCCCCTCTTTCTATGTGGCTGGGAGGCCTGTTTTATTTTAATATTGGAAATACTTTATTTGGTTGTAAAAAAAAGAAAAAGCGACATAGCAGGGGAAAGGTTGCAGATTCAAAAGAAGGAACTGCTAGACTCCACATGTTTAGTTAAGTACATTGCAAAATAATCAATTAATTTATAATGGGCATAGAATTTTAGTGTATTATCTTGCTCTTGGGCAAGTGGAGACTTGAATAAACAATGAAATCTCTTATTCAGATGATCACAGTGACCTCTTTAGTCTGATTTATGCACCTCTCTTTATTGTCCCTGAGTTATTCACTCTGGACTCTGTTATAGTATTATTTGCATTGAAATAGTCATTGTTGTTTGCCTCTTAGAACATTGGCTTCTTGGGAAGGGGGATGAATAGAGACTGTCTAATGCACTTCAATAAATTGTACTTTAACAAATAAATAATTTAATAAATAAATCACTAATAAACGCTTATTGAATTAGTGAATTTGTGAATAACTCTTGGTTTTTTATTTGTACCATTCCTGAACAAGGTTTTTTGCTTTTTAGCTTTTAAGAGTTAAAAAACATATACCTATCTTGTGAAAACTTTTTTGTCTCTTAGAAATAAAATATAGAACATATAGAGGTATGCCCAAATACAAATAAAGAAGATTTTTAATATTTTGGATACTGAGATCCAAAATATGGTTATTGTTAAGGAAGTCTGAAATGATTATTTTATATATAGGTAATAGTATGCTTAAAAATAATTTTTGAAATTAAAGTAAAATAAATGGTGGTATCCTAATTTATTAATTTCTTTCAGTTACTCTCTTTATAAGTTTCTCAAGGCAATGCAAACAGGAAAATAAAGGATTATATTTTAGTAAAGTGTAATCAGATTTTAATGTAAGTTGTGATTTTATTTTAGTATTCATTACCAGGGGAACAGTGTTTTATATAAAACACTTCTTTTAAATTTGTCAGCAATTATAATTGTTAGATCATTTTAAAATTCTAATTGCAATAATAATGATTAGGCAGTCTGTTCTTTCCTTTGTGTCTGTTAAATTCACTTTGATTTTTGTAACAGAATTTTCAAAACCATCCCCCAAAAGTTTTGAGGTTTGTTCACTCTAAAGTACATTTAATGAAAAGGAAAAAAACATGGAAATTCATTTTGTTTTATTCCAGTTTTTTTTTTTCTTTAGTACTATGGATTAAACCCAGGGCCTTTTGCACATGTGAGACAGGGTCTCTCCAATTTGCCTAGACTGCCTGGAATTTGTGATCGTACTGCCTTAAGCTTCTGAGTACCTGGGATTCCAGCATATTTTTTTCCATATTTTTTTAAATTGGTGCATTATAATTGTACATAACAGTGGAATTTGTTGTTATATTTTTACACATGCACACAATATAATAATATAATTTGGCTGATATTGTTCCCCCTTCCTTTTCCTTCCCTCCTTCTTCCCTACAGCAGAAGAGCCTTGTGCATGCTTGTAAATGCTCTACCTCTAAGCTACATTCCCAGTCCTTACACTTTTTCTTGATTTCCAAAAACAAATTCCCAGTTTCTCCCTTATGAATTATATTATCAGCAACTATTCATTTATTTTTGGATCATGTTAAATGTTTAGGTTATGTTAACAAATAATTTTGTATAAGCTAAATAATTTCTTTGGTTTTTTTTTTAGAGTTTTAAAATCAATTTATTATCAGCTGAAACAGATGAAAAAAGATATCCTTATACTTTTTTCTGCTGTTTAAAAATACTTATTGGTACATTATAAATTATACATAATAGTGGATTCATTATGCCATATCTGTACATGCGTATAACATAAATTGATTAATCTCATTTGCTATTTTTAAGCGATGTGTTAAAAAAGCCAGTAATATAATTTTAAAAAATTATATATTTCCTATGATATGTAGTTCTCCCCAAATACATTATTATTGATGTCATGGAATTTTGCTGTTTCAGAATCCTGTCCAAAAGATTCCTGACTCACATGAGATAACACTGAAGCATGGCACTAAAACAGTAAGTTTTAAAAATTTGGTTTGTTTCTCATAATAACAAAGTTCTGATGGAAAAATGAACTAATGGGATATCTTTTTCCTAAGGCTTATTACACAATCTACTGATTTCATAGAAGCTATAGACATTATAAAAAATTGATTCTTTTATGTTCAGCCAAATAGCCAGTGCCTTTCATTTAAAGTGGGCACACTAATTGTCAGTGTTATTGTTGGCTTTTAAAACCTCTTGTTCTTTGACATAGAAACATAGAAACATTGCAAGTGGAAGAAAGAAAAGAGATTTAAATACAATTTTATTTTTAATGATGTGAGAAAATTTCTTATTATCCTCAGCTTTATTTGTGTATCAGTAGGAGGCATAAGTTGTTCACCTTTTCAGATGAATATTAAGTCAGGAATGAACTGTAAGTAGTCATTTTATTACTCTAAGGTTATATTAGTTTTTAGATATTTTATATCATTGTATTTACTTTTGTTATTTAAAGTTAAATAATACAAAATATTTGAGATACAAACTGAAATTGTGTATCATATTGCAAAATCTTTAAAAAGTATAGTTGGATGAGTGAAACATGCATATAAAATGAAAGAATAAAATTATCTTATTTTACCTTTTCAAAGAAATTACATTTTTGTAGATATCTGGTGTGTAGAGAAGAAAATACATCCTATAATGAGAGAGAAAATCTTAGTCAATAGTGATGGATTCAGAAATAACACAAATGATAAAATTAACAGGAATGTAAAAAAGTGTCATTATTCTCAAAAAAACTTTTTAAAGTATTGTTTTCATCAAAAATATTTGTCAAATATAACTGGATGGTACATATCTGTAATTCCAGCTGCTTAGGAGGTTGAGGCAAGAGGATTGAAAATTGGAAGCCACTCTGAGTAACTTAATGAGACTGTCTCAAAAAAAAAGGGAGGTGGTGGTGGTGGATGGGATTGTAGCTCTGTGGTAGAATGCTTGTCTAGCACATAGAGGCCTTTGCTTTGATCACCAGTACTGTAAAAAACAAAAGTCAAATATAAAGATTCATTGTTATTTAAAGCAAAATGGAAAATACTTTTAAATGTCTTAATTATGGCTTGTTTGTTTGCTTATTTATTTATTTATTTTGTGGTGACTTTAAAATTTATTTTCTAAATAAGGATGTTTAAGAATGGAAGGGGTAGTAAGTAGTAATTATTCCTGGGATGGAGCCCTAAAGCAGGTTGGTCCCAGGAAAGGTATGGTGGTGGTCAGCAGAATCTTAATAGTTTCTCATGAGAAAGTCAATTTACAACATTAATGAACATGTTGACATATTAAGATAGTGAAGCCTTGGATAGTGACTTAAATGTCATATTATTACCACATACATTGCTCCTCAGGAAAGTAAATTTAATTTACTTTAAGAAACAAATCCTAACAAATACTCTTCCTTATGGTATATACATAATTAGTAAATGTAATTTCTTCCATAAACATGTAGAATAAGCTTGTGGTAATTACTTTCCCACTGTAGCAATGATGATGCCAACTCTGAAATCTCAATAACATGCTGACAACAGTATAAACAGAAGAAGACTAAAAGCAAAGCTGTGTCCCTATTTTGCAGGGACCAGGGCATGTCCTACAAGGCCAACTGAGGACTCCAGCCCAGGCTCTTACAAATTGGAGGTATAAGATCCTCCTTTGCTGGTGGTATCATAAAACCAAGTCACCAAGCGGGTGCAGAGAACTACCAGGCTGCAGAGAGCTCAGACATATATTATCCCATTAAATGTCTCTGACATCCTATGAAGTGAGCAGGATAAATGCCATCATCTCCTTTAAACAAAAGAAACATGAAGGAACAGAGGTTAAACTGTGGGTTCAAAGTAGCAGCCAAAAAAGAGGATAATTTGCTAGTTTGTCTGATTTCCAAGAATGTTTATATGCCAATTGTCATAAAGGAGCAAAGAATAAAGAGCATTAGTCAAATGATCATTTAAATTAAATCTCTGCATACTATTGGTGCCTTGTCATCATAAACCTGAGCTTCTGGCCAGAAGATCTGCTATAGCAGCCTGATATGTAATATCCAGCTTCTGCTTTACATGTTGCATTTTGCATCTTCTGTGAAATATAACACTAACCTCAAAGCAATAATTGTGGTATATATATATTTATTTTAAAGAATGATTTTTTTTCAGTTGTTGATGGACCTTTATTTTATTTATTTATATGTGCTGTTGAGATGAACCCAGGACCTCACACATGCCAAGCAAGTGCTATACCATTGAGCTACAACCCCCGCCTCTTAATTGTGATATATTGATATACATAAATATTGATATATGTAAATGTTGGCTCATACAAACAAAAACTCTTTGGGGTCCTTGATAGATTTTAAAACTATAAACGGTCTCAATAGATTTTAAAATCTCAAAAAATTTTGGAGCTGGGCATGGTGGCGCATGCCTGTAATCCCAGCAGCCCAGGAAGCTGAGACAGAAGGATCACAAGTTCAAGACCAGTCTCAGCAATTTAGCAAGACCCTGTCTGAAAAGAAAAAATAAAGAAAGGACTGGGGACATGGCTCAGTGATTAAGCATCCCTGGCTCAAACCCTGATACCCAAAACCAAACAAACAAAAACAACTCCAATGCATCTTACCCATTGAAAGTCAGTTGGAGTGTCTAATCATGCTGTTGGATCATTTGTTTGCAATTCTGCTTTTGTTTTGCATGTATTTCCATTTCTTGTAAATGTCAGATATTAGGAGAGTTACTCTTTGATTTGTAGAGTTACTCTTCTATTTGGTCTTGCCTTTTAAAGATGTCAGTTATTATAACATGTTCATAAGGCCAATCTTGTTTCCTTTAGACTTTGTATTTTAGTGCCCTTATACTCCACTTTGTAGGGTTGTTTAAAAGGAAATACGGGGCTGGGGTTGTGGCTCAGTGGTACAGCGCTTGCCTCTCATGTGTAAGACCCTGGGTTCGATCCTCAGCACCACATAAAAATAGATAAACAAAATAAAGATATTGTGCCCATGTATAACTAAAAATATATATTTTTTAAAAAAAGCAAATACGACATGGATATAAAGTACAACCAGAGAAATAAAAAGTTGTGCTCTATTTGAATCAAAATGCATTCTGCTTGGCTAGGGTGGTGGCTTAATGATAGAGCTCTTGCCTAGCATGTGTGAGGCATTGGGTTTGAGTTTCAGGACCACATATACGAAAATAAAATAAAGATCCATCAACAACTAAAAAACCAAAGAAAATGCATTTTGCTATCATGTGTAGCTAATTAGAAAATAAAAAAATAGAAAAAGCAAATACGAGACTTCATATGATTTTATCTATAAATATAATAGTCTAAATCCTTAAGAGATAAGATGGGGCTGTCCCTCACTCTTTCTGAGTGCATACTGTCTGACACGATAACATCTTTACATCTAATTTTTCTGGCAATTTTTAAATATCATCTAATATCCCACTGAAGTTTTTATTTCTCCAGTTGTCTTGTACATCTTTTTACAGTTTGTTCAAATCAGTGACCAATGTTGTCTGATTTACTCATGTTAGACCATCACTGATTTTGTCATATCTCTATAACAGTTATTCTGTTTAATAGCATATGTTAGAAGTTTACTACTGTATCTGTGTAGTAAGTATATGGGAAATTTAAGTTCTTCAAATTTGTCCTACTTTAAAAAATTGCTCTAATTAGTTATATATGATGGTAGAATGCATTTTGACACATCATATATAAGTGGAGTATAACTTCTCAATCTTCTGGTTGTATATGATGTTGAATGACACTGGTCATGTAATCATATATGTACTTAGGGTAAAAATGTCTGCTTAGTTCCACTTCCTTCCTCCCATATGCCCTCCCCTCCCTTCACTCCATTCTGTTTAATCCAGAGTACCTCTATTCTTTTCTAGTCCCCTCCCCCACCTTATTGTGAATTAACATCCATATATCAGAAAGGACATTTGGCCTTTGGTCCTTTGGGATTGGCTTATTTCACTTTGATAATCTCCAGCTCCATTCATTTACTGGAAAATGCCATAATTTCATTCTTCTGAATAATACTCTGTTGTGTATATATACTACATTTTCTTTTTCCATTCATCTGTTGAAGGGCACTTAAGCTGGTTCCATTATTTAGCTATCGTGAGTTGAGCTGGTATAAACATTGATGTAGCTGCATTACTGTAGTATAATGATTTTAAGTCCTTTGGGTATAAGCCGGGGAGTGGCATAACTGAGTCAAATGGTGTTTCCATTCCAAGTTTTCTGAGGAATCTCCATACTGCTTTCTAGAGTGGATGCACCAATTTTCAGTCCCACCAGTAATGTATGAGTGTACATTTTCGCCTACATTCTCATCAACATTTATTGATGCTTATATTCTTGGTAATTACCATTCTGACTGGAGTGAGATGAAATCTTGGGAGTAGTTTTGATTTGCATTTCTCTAATTGCTAGAGATATTGAACATTTTTTCATATATTTGTTGATTAATTGTATTTCTTCTTCTGAGAAGTGTCTGTTCAGTTCCTTAGCCCCTTTATTGATTGGGTTATTTTTTTTTTGGTGTTAATTAGATTAATGTAGATTAATGCTCTATCTGAGGTGCATGTGGTAAAGATTTTCTCCCATTCTGCAGATGCTCTCTTCACATTCTTGATTGTTTCCTTTGCTGAAAAAAAACTTTTTAGTTTGAATCCATCCCATTTATTGATTCTTGATTTTACTTCTTGTTCTTTAGGGGTCTTGTTAAGGATGAGCTCAGTTCCTAAGCTGGAGATTTGGACCTACTTTTTTTTTCTATTAGGTGTAGGGTTTATGTTTTAATGTTTCCGTCCTTGATCCACTTGAGTTTTGTGCAGGGTGAGAAATAGGGGTTTAATTTCATTTTGCTGCATATGGATTTCCAGTTTTCCAGGCACCTTTTGTTGAAGAGGCTCTTTTCTCTAATGCATGTTTCTGGTGCCTTTGTCTAGTATGAGAAAACTATTTATATGGTTTTGTCTCTGTGTCTTCAGTTCTGTACCATTGGTCTACATGTCTGTTTTTGTGCCAATACCATGCCATTTTTGTTACTATGGTTCTGTAGTATAGTTTAACATCTGGTATTGTGATGCTTCCTGCTTCAGTCTTCTTACTAAGGATTGCTTTGGCTATTCTGGGTCTCTTATTTTTTCAAATGAATTTCATTATTGATTTTTCTAGTTCTATGAAGAATGTCATTGAGATTTTAATAGGAATTTTATTAAATCTGTATAATGCTTTTGGTAATATGGCCATTTTGACAATATTAATTTTGCTTATCCAAGAGCATGGGAGATCTTTCCATCTTCTAAGATTGTCTTCTATATCTTTGTAGTGCTGTTATATTTTAGATGTAGTTTCCCCCAAAAGTTCATGTGGGAGCCAGTATGCAAAATCTGGAGGAGGAATGATTGGATTATAACACCGATCTAATCGGTGAATTAGACCCTGATGGGATTAATGGTGGTAGCTGGGAGTGAGGGGGTGTGTGGCTGAAGGAAGTGGTTCATTGGGGTGTGACTATGGAGTATATATTTTGTATCTGGAGCATGGAATCTCTCTACTTTCTGATCATCATGTGAGCTGCTTCCCTCAGTAACACTCTTCTGTCACGATGTTCTGCTTCACTTTGAGCCTAGAAAAATGGACTAAGACCTCTAAAACCATGAGCCCCCACACTTTTCCCTCTTTTACAGTTGTTCTGGTTGGGTCCTTTTAGTCACAGCAGTGAAAAAGCTGACGAAAACAATTTCTGCAGTTTTCATTGTAGAGGTCTTTCACCTTTTTTGTTAGATTGATTCCCAAGGATTTTTTTTTTTTGAGGCTATTGTGAATGGGTTAGTTTTCCTAATTTTAGTGAATTTATCACTGATGTATAGGGACAGTTTGATTTATGGGTGTTGATTTTATATTCTGATACTTTGCTGAATTCATTTATTGGTTCTAAAAGTTTTCTGAAGGAATTGTTTGAATCTTCTAAATATAGAATCATGTCATTGGCAAATAGTGATAATATGAGTTCTTCTTTTTCTATTTGTATCTTTTTAATTTCTTTCTTCCATCTAATTGCTCTGGCTAGAGTTTCAAGGACGATGTTGAATAAAAGTGGTGAAAGAGGGCATCCATGCCTTGTTCCAGTTTTTAGAGGCGATGTTGAGGTATGTTTTTATTCTCCTGAATTTTTCTAGTGTTTTGAACATGAAGTGGTGTTGTATTTTCTCAAATGTTTTTTATCTATTGAGATGATCATATATGATTCTTGTCTTTAAGTCTGTTGATGTGATGAATTATGTTTTTTTGATTTCCATATGTTGAACCAACCTTGCATCTCTGGGATGAACCCCTCTTGTTCGTGGTACACTATCCTTTTTAATACGTTTTTATATGTGTTTGGCAGTATTTCGAGAATTTTTGCATCTATGTTCATCAGGGATATTGGTCTGAGTTTTTTTTTCCTTGATGTCTTTGTCTGGTTTTAGTATCGGGGATGATTCTAGCTTCATAGAAGGAATTTGGAATGGTTCTCTCCTTTTCTATTTCATGGAATAATTTGAGGACTATTGGTGTTAATTCTTATTTGAAGGTCTTGTAGAACTTGGCTGAGAATCTGTCGGTCCTGGGGTTTTCTTGATTGGTAGGCTTTTTTTTAAAAAAAAAAATTTATTTAGTTGTCAATGGACCTTTATTTTCTTTATTGATATGCGGTGCTGAGAATTGAACCCAGTACCTCACACATGCTAGGCAAGCTCTCTTCCACTGGGCCACAACCCCAGCCTGATTGGTAGGCTTTAATATTATCTTCTATTTTATTGTTTGAAATTGGTCTTTTAAAATCATGTATGTCCTCCTGATTCAGTTTGAGTAGGTCATGTGTCTTTAGAAATTTGTTGATGTCTTCAAGATTTTCTATTTTATTTTAGTATAAATTTTCAAAATTGTTTCTGATTATCTTCTGTATTTCAGTAGTGTCTGTCATATTTCCTCTTCATCACAAATTTTAGTGATTTGAATTTTCTCTCTTCGTTAGCATGGCTAAGGGTTTGTCAATTTTATTTATTTTTTCAAAGAGCCAACTTTTTTTGTTGTTGATTTTTTTTGTTTCAATTTCATTGATTTTGGTTCTGATTTTAATTATTTTCTGTCTTTTGCTCTTAGTGTTGGGTTGTTCTTCTTTCTCTAGTGCTTTGAGATATAATGTTGGTTTATTTCTGTTTTTTTAAAAATATTTTTTAGTTGTAGTTAGACACAGTACTTTTATTTTTATGTGGTGCTGAGAATCGATCCCAGCACCTTGCACATGCTAGGCAAGCACTAATTTGACTTAGTTCCCTCTTTGACTATTCCTTTAGTGAGTTCCTCCCTTTGCTGGTTTTCACTTTTTCTTTGTCAGTTTATCCTCGTGGAATATTTTATTGAGAATGTTCTCTAGTGCTGGCTTTCTAGTTGTGAATTCTTTTAACTTTTGTTTATCACGGAAGGTTCTTATTTCATCTTTAAACGTAAAGCCTAAGATGGATATAAAATTCTGGGTTGGCATCCATTTTCTTTCAGAGCTTGGTATATGTTATTCCAGGACCTACTAGCTTTCTGGGTTAAGAAATCAGCTGTGATCTGAATTGTTTTCTCCATATACATAATCTGATATATTTCTCTTGCAGCCTTTAAAATTCTATCCTTATTCTGTATGCTAGGCATTTTCATTATAATGTACCTTGGTGTGGGTCTGTTGTAATTTTGTACATTTGGGGTCTTGTAAGCCTCTTGTGTTTAATTTTCCATTTCATTCTTTAGGTCTGGGAAATTTTCTGATATTATTTCATTGAAAATATTGTGCATTCCTTTGTCGTGTGTCTCTGTGCCTTCATCTATCGTAATAAGCCTCAAATTTGGTCTTGTCGTGTTATCACATATTTCTTGGAAGTTCTCTTCATGGTTTCTTACCACCTCTGCATGGTCAACTTCATTTTCAGTATTATGTATTTTGTCTTCATTGCCTCTGGTTCTATCTTCCAAATGGTCTAGTCTGTTGGTGATGCTTTCCATTGAATTTTTAATTAGGTTTATTGATTCCTTTATTTATAGGATTTCTGCTTGATTTCTTTTCAGAATCTCTCTTTATTGAAGTGATCTTATACCTTCTGAAATTTATCTCTGATTTTACTACTTACATCATCCTTTACATTGTATATTCTGAACTCCTTCTTTGACATTCCAACCTTCCTACCCACTTTAGTCAGCCCTGTCAGTCCCCGCAAGCTTCAGGATTCACAGAGCTGGAGAAAGTCCAGCTCTCTCTAGCCTCTCTAACCTGTGTTCCCTTGGGAGAAATGCTCACAGTTTCTGACTTTCTGTTGGATTGCTAGGCTCAGACAAGCCCACACAGACCTAGCTGCAAACTCATGGATTAGGGCTTTCAGGTTCCCTTGCCTCCATTGTGTTGCAGTCCCAAGATGGCCCCTGGATCATGGATGATTGATAAATTCTGGTGGAGAGGTGTGTCCAATCTGGTGAACCTGCATTCCCCTCTTGCCCTCATCTCCACCTATTGTGAGCCAGCATCTACACATGAGACAGAACATTTGGCCTTTGGTTTTTTGAAATTGGCTTATTTCACTTAGCATGACAGTCTCCAGTTCCACCCATTTACTGGCAGATGCCATTATTCCATTCTTCTTTATGGCTGAGTAATATTCCATTGTGTATATGTACCACATTTTCTGTATCCATTCATCTGTTGAAGGGTACCTAGGTTGGTTCCATTGCTTCACTATTGTGAATTAAGCTACTATGAATATCAGTGTGGCCTCGTCACAATTGTGTGCTGATTTTAAGTCTTTTGGGTATAAATAGAGGAGTGGGATAACTGGGTCAAATGGTAGTTCCATTCCAAGTTTTTTGAGGAATCTCCATAATGCTTTCCAGAGTGGTCACCAATTTGCAGTTCCACCAGCAATGTATCTTTTTTCCCACTTCCTCACTGTTTTATTTAGCTATTTTGCTGCTGCAACTAAAAGATCTAACCATACAATTTAGGAAGAAATGTATATTTGAGGGCTCACAGTTTTAGAAGTCTTAGTCCATAGAAGGTTGGTTCCTGTCCTCAGGGCTCAATGTAAGGCCAACTTTTATGGCAGAAAAGTGTGGCAGAGGGAATCAGCTCACTTGTTGGTGAGGAAGCAGAGAGAGAAACTCCACTCACCAGATACAAAATATATACCCCATAGCCATATCTGCAACGAACCACTTTCTCCAGCTGCACCACTTACTTCCAGTTACCACTCAGTTAATTGCATCAGAGATTATTTCACTGATTAGTTTAATGCTAAAGCCCAATAATTTCTCCTACAAACCTTCTTGCATTGTCTTACACGTGAACTTTGCAGGGACACCACATCTAAACTATAACATTCCACTACTGGCCTTCAAAAGCTCACAACCAGCTCACAATGCAAAACACATTTTCTCTATTTCCAAGAGTCCCCATAGTATTAGTAGTTCCAAGATTGCTCAAAGCTCAAATCCAAAGTCTTCCCTCAGGCTCAAGGCAATCTCAAATTGTAAGCTCCTGCAAAATTAAAAGCAATCTACATGTATTCAATATATAATGGTTTAGAGTAAACATTTTCATTCACAAAATTAGGGGCATAGAAAGAATGGATTGATCAAAGCAAGACCAAAATTCAGTTGGATAAACAAGTCTTGAAACTCCATGTTTGGCATCTGGGGCACATGGCATCGTGATGTTCTTTCCAGTGGGCTTATGTAGCTCCATCCCTGTGGCATTGTTGGTGGCAGCCCAAGTGACCTTTCTGTTGGCTCATCTCTGCTCCTTTCTCTGTTTTCACTAAGCCTTTCCATGTGAGCAAGACATGAGCTTTGGTTTTATAACCATTTAAATTTTAAAAAATATTTAAGATATTTTGCTAGAGAATTTATAATCACAGGGAAAACTATTTAAGCATTCAAATATTTATATAGTTAATGTGCTATAAAATAAATTTAATTGTTTAATTATGAACTTGCATTTAAAGCTTTTTGAAAGCAGAGAGTAATAAAAATTCTCTGAATGTAAAGGTCAAATCTGTACTGTTTGTACTCCTTCTAGGTTAGAACATGAGACTTATTTTAACATGATTTGATATTTCATGTAGTAAACATTAGACAAGTATTTTAAAATATTTTATTTCTTGGTAAAAAAAGTCAAGTCCATTACTTAGAAAATTCAGTAATGGTTTTTATTTTTTAATGTAAATTAAAATAATAATTTTTTCAACTCTACTATAAATAACTGCTGTTTTAGACTAGCATTTATATATGAGCTCCTGTTTGCTTTTAATATGTTTAAAATGCACCTGATAATTAAGTAGACTTCCTGTGTTCTTCCGCTCTTAGGGATACATGGTTTGAAAATTAGTTTAGTGGATCTGTGAAAGGACATGTATTCTCTAACAGGTACTCTGTCCTTCTGAGCTCTGTTTTTAGTCTTATTCATGAGTAATATATATATATGAGGAACAGCAGAGATCCTGATACTTCAGAATTCTAGCATTGAAAACATTTTGTCATTTTGTTATAAAATTTGCTCTTTCTTTTGCATTTAGGAGAGTAGTTAACTTTGAGATTTATTCTGCTTTTCATTCTTTGTGGAGGGGAATTTATCTCATTGGTTATACTCCATTGTTTTTGTGTTACATAAGTTCTAAAAATTTTTTAGTCTTCTTCCTTTTTAATTTTTTTTTTAGTTGTAGACAGACACGATACCTTTGTTCATTTATTTGTTTATTTGTTTTTGTGTGGTGCTGAGGATCAAACCCAGTGCCTCACACATGCCAGGCAAACACTTTACCAACTGAGCTACAACCCCAGTCCCTAGTCTTCTTTCATTCTTGTAAGCAAATATTTACTAGAGTTTCTGTTTTGTGGTTCTGGGGACTGAACCTAGGACCTTACTCATGTCAGGCAAGTGCTATACCTCTGAGCTACGTGCCCAACCCTGAGGTTATACTCCTGAAGGCCAGGACAAGCATTGAATAGAGGAACCACAAATGAATTTGAAATTTCAAATTATTGAGTGGGATGAACTCTTGGTGCACTTAGCCTTATCAGGGAAAAGAGCACCTCTTTAATTATACCAGGAGGGAAGAAGGACATCATATAAGCTTGGAAACAAGTGATTTTGTTGTTATCAGAAGCAGATGTAATTTCTTAGATTTTCAAAAACTAGTGTTCATTTACTAATATTTTTGATAAAAAAGACTTCTCATTTGTATGCTTTCCTACATACCTTTAGAGTCCATACCTAATTTTAACATGTAATGAGTTATTACTTATATACAATTCCCTTGCATTCTGGAATCAGTGTTTGTAGGTAGTAATTGAAATGAGTTTAACTTATTTTGCCATTATTTAATTATGGTAATTATGTTACAGTAATTAGATTTCAAATCTATTTATTAGGAGGACTCATTTTTAGAAGTTTCTTTTATATAAAACTTTTTGATAGTTTCATTACCTCACATGTATGGTAATCACATTAAATATTTTTTATACAGTTCTTTCCCTCTAAGAAAACAGTAGGTCCAGGGAATTCTTGCTTTGACAATCTTAAATATAGCTCAAAAATATTGAGTTACGCATTGGGTATTCACATATGAATTTGACCTACAAAAATTCACATGGGAAACAAATATTTTGTGGAACTGATGTAAGTACTATTACAGTAAGTTATAAATTGAGCTTTAAAAGTAAATGCTTAGGGGGCTGGATTTGTGGTTCAGTGGTAGAGTGTGTGCCGGCATGTGTGAGGCCCTGGGTTTGATCCTTATCATTATATGTAAATAAATGAAAAAATATCCATTGACAACTAAAAAATACATATATAAAAAGGTCAATGCTTAAGAGGAATATACTGAGTCATTTAGCCATATGCACAAGATAATTTCTACTGTCTTGCTCTCTTCAGTAGATTTCTAGAAGCTCCCATTGTGGCATTATTCATTTTGATGATTTTATTTGTTTATTTAGTTAGCTAAGAGTGATGGGGTTGAATTGAGGGTCTCATGAATGGTAGGCAAGTGCTGAACCACTGAACTATTTCCCTCAGCCCATTTTGGTGATTTTAGATTCATGTGGTATTCATTCAGTTGTATTTAAATTATCTTTAACCGCAGGATTCTTAAGAAAGCTGAATTATTTCTGAGAATTTTACTTACTAAAACTATTTAGTCTATCGTGCAATTGCAGTAGTAGCTATTCTGAGTACATTGTTAATAAGTGGGCACAAGACTGTCAATTAGATTAAATTAAAAAACTTATTTTTTAATTTCAAAAGAAATAATACTTACAATAAAAAAGTTATAATATAGAAGGTGCTATCCATTTCTACTTTCCAGAAGTAACAGAAATTGATGGTCAGTTCTTCCTGTTCCCATAGGATAGGGGGTAAGGTGACGGAATGGTCGTAATTGACTGTAGGTTGTTTTGTTCAAATTAGTTTTTTTTTTGTTGTTGTTCTTAACAGGTTTCTGCTTTGGGTCTGGATCCCTCAGGTGCCCGTTTGGTGACTGGAGGATATGACTACGATGTTAAATTTTGGGACTTTGCTGGAATGGATGCTTCTTTTAAGGCATTTCGATCCCTTCAGCCCTGTGAATGGTATGGATTTGCTTACTTAGTATCTTCATGTTTGACTTAATATTTGGAGGTAGTGCTGTTGTCATCTGAATTCATTTTTAATGATTTCTACCAAAATATAACTATGTACTGCTATCATTTAGACTGCTATCATTATTCATATGCAAATAAAATGTACCCAAAATCTTCTTCCTTTAGTTTCATTAACCTATATTTTAAAGGCATTTTCTGTCTTTTGTTGTTTTTTAAAAATTGTACCTTGTCTTGTTTATTTAAAAACTCTAGTAAATATTTTGCAATATGTTTTTTTAAAAATTTTTTTAGTTTTTGATGGACCTTTATTTTTTATTTATTTATATGTGGTATTGAGAGTTGAACCCAGTGCCTCACACATGCTAGGCAAGCACTCTACCACTGAGCCATGACTCCAGCGCCAAGTAGTTCAATTATTAATGACAAGAAATTAAGATTGATTCCTAGATTAAGTTTATAACATTTGATTCCTTCATTGTAAAGTGAATTTTTTGTTCTTGAGTTAGGCAAGTACTTTGTGGAGTAATACTTGTTACCATGTAAATATTCAGATACTTGTCATCCTTTCACTTAAATTAGCTTATCATATTGATGATTCCTGAATCAGTTATTTCATGAAATATTGCAAATTGGTGATGTTCTAATTGTAATTTCATGTACATTTATTTACTGATATTCTTCTGAAAGAAGAGCTTTTTTTCATTGACTGATATTATTGCTCATCCGTTGATATTGAGTCACCCAGCACTGCTATCCAGTAGAACTTCCTGTGCTGAACAAAGTACTTTATTTATTTATTTATTTATTTATTTTTTATTGGTTGTTCAAAACATTACAAAGCTCATGATATATCATCTTTAATACATTTGACTCAATTGGGTTATGAACTCCCATTTTTACCCCAAGTACAAATTGCAGAATCACATCGGTTACACACTCTCATTTTTACATAATGGCATATTAGTGACTGTTGTATTCTGCTAACTTTCCTATCCCCTACTATCCCCCCTCCTCTCCCCTCCCATCTTCCCTCTCTACCTCTCCCTTTCCCCTCACAACCTGTTATATGTAATTTTGTGTAACATTGAGGGTCTCTTACTATTTCCATATGCATTCCCTTCTCTCTCCCTTTCTCTCCCCCCACTCGTCTTTGTTTAATGTTAATCTTTTCCTCATGCTCTTCCTCCCTGTTCTGTTCTTAGTTGCTTTCTTTATATCAAAGAAGACATTTGGCATTTGTTTTTTAAGGATTGGCTAGCTTCGCGTAGCATAATCTGCTCTAATGCCATCCATTTCCCTGCAAATTCTATGATTTTGTCATTTTTTAGTGCTGCATAATACTCCATTGTTGAACAAAGTACTTTATATCCTTACCATCCATTATGGTAGTCACTAGTCACACACATGGCTACTGAATACTTCAATGAAATGATTTTTTAAAAAAATTTAATTTTAAATAGTTAAAATTTAAATACATTTGGTCAAGTAGCTGTGGTGTTGGATAGTGCTTTAAATGGCCAAATTCAGCACAAACTATCATGGGTAACATGTTGCATTTAAAGTCAAAACCAGGAAAACTACCACCACAGAGCCACAAACTTGAATGCATTTTTTTTAATATTTATTTTTTAGTTTTAGGTGGACACAATATCGTTATTTTACATTTATGTGGTGCTAAGGATTGAACCCAGTGCCTCGTGCATTTTAGATGAGCATTCTACCACTGAGCCACAACCCCAGCCCTTGAATGCATATTTTTAAATAAAAAAGTAAAATGTTGTAGTGCATTGTATATATTTATATGTTGTTATTTGATTTCTTTGTCTTTTTTTTGTTGAATCATTATTCCAGCTTCTGATTCTAGGACTCAACATATTAATGATCAATCCTTGTTTTTTACCAATTGAAAATTTGATGAATGTAAAATAAATTCTCATTCAATTAATAACATGTTGAATATGGCAGTTAGACATTGATATGTATAGCTCGATTTTGATGTATTTTCATTTTTGGTATTTTTGAAATCTCTGGAATAATTTGTTTTAGACCTTTGTCCAGCATTAGTACTAGATTTGTAGATTTCTAGTTTTTAGTTTTCTATTGTCCCATTTGATGAGAATCAGTACTGTTTTCTCTAATCCAGTCTAGTCACTTACCTTTCAATTTCCTTGTTTCCTTACAACTTCTCAATAGTAGACCCATAATTACATATATAGGTTCAAGATTCATAATCCTAAGTTTACAGACCTTTTATAAATGGAATACAATTTTCATATAATATTAATAATTTTTAATTACTTAAGGTAGTTCAGGTTATGAATTTCTTATCTCGGGCCAATTTAAAATGTCTGTATACTCTATTTCCATCTTTAAAAGCTGTTAACTAATCAAGCAATACTTAAATATGTTCTCATATAGAAATTAAAACTAGAACTTTCCCTTGACCATCTTCATTTTAATCTGCTTCTCAGTTTTCATCACTGTTTCATTATGTGTATTTGAAGATTTTTTCATGCTATCATCAAAAGATATATGTACCTGTCAAAAAAATGGTATATTCTGTATTTGTTTTAAAAAAATGGTAACAGATGATTATTATTCCAAAATGTTTTCCCCACTTAATATTGCTTAGCATTATTTAATATTAGTACTTACATACTTTTTAAGTGCTGCACAGCATACTATATAAAACTTAGTTCAGTGATTTTTGAAATCAGAACCATCTGGAGAAGTTGTCAAAATATTATCTACAGGACCCCACCTTTAGAGTTTCTATGTCTTTAGATCTGAGTATTATCTGACAATTTGCAAGACTTCTCAAGTCCCGTTGATACACCTGGTATGAGGGTTATACTTTGAGAACCTTTGCATTGTTTAGTTATTCTTTCATTGATGAGCTATAGGAGTTATGGCTGCTTTTTTGTACTTCACTGGTCACATGTGTAAATTGAGTGTTTCTCAAAAGCAGGTTGCAAGATGTGAAATACCTATTGTGCACTGTTAAATTTTTTCTTATTGATCTTTATAATTATACATTCTTATCAATGCATTATAATTATACACAGTAGTTACACAGTTGTACATGTACATAACAATTTGGTTGATTTCATTCACCAAGACCTCCCTTTTTTTCACTTTCTCCCTTTACCTGGTACCCTTCCTCTCCTGGGCTCCTACATTTTCTTCCTTTCTGCTAACTTCCACCTATGAGAGAAAAACATATGACCCTTCACTCTTCAAATCTGGCTTATTTCTCTTAATATAATGCTCTCAAGTTCTATCCATTTTCCAGCAAATGACATAATTTCATTCTTTATGCTGAATGAGACTCCATTTGTATATATATTACATATTTTTTTTAATCTATTTTAGGCTGGTTCCATAATTTGGCTGTTGTGAATTCTGTGCTATAAACATGGGTGTACATGTATTGCTATAGTATGCTGACTTTAGTTATTTTTCCTTTATATATTCTTTTATTGGTGCATTATAATTGTAAATAATACTGGGATTCATTGTTCCATATTGGTAAATGCACATAACATAATTAGTCCAATTTCATTTCCATTACTTCAGCTCCTTCTACTCCCAGCCCCCTTCTTTTACTCTGCTGGTCTCCTGTCTATTTTCATGAGATTCCCTTCCCTTCTTTCCCCACTTTTTTATCTCTAACTTCCACATATGAGAGAAAATATAGTACCTTTTACTTTCTGAGTCTGACTTATTTTGCTTAACATAATGTTCTCAAGTTCCATCCATTTTCCAGCAATTGACAATTTTGTGCTTATTTGTGACTATAAGTCTCGATTGTGTATATAAACCACATTTTCATTGTCCATTCATCTGTTGATAGACACCTAGGTGTTTCATAATTTGGCTATTGTGAATTGTGCTACTATAGACATAGACATGGATATATATATATTGCCATAGTATGCTGAATATGGATAAATACCAAGGAGCAGTGTTGCTGGGTCATATAGTGGTTCCATTTCTAGTTTGAGGAATGTACATACTGATTTTCCATATTGGTTATACTAATTCACAATCCCACCAATACTATATGTTCCTTTTTCCTTACATCCTTGCTAGCATTTGTTATTTTTTCTTGATGACCTACATTCTAATTGAAGTGAAAGGAAATCTTAGTATAGTTTTGATTTGCATTTCCCTGATGGCTGGGGATGTTGAAAATTTTTAATATATTTGTTGGCTATTTGTACTTCTACTTTTGAGAAGTGTATGTATAGTTTATTGCACATGTGTGTTTTTATCATAGTATTTTGAGTTATTTATATTTTCTGGATATTAATCCTTTTTCAAAAGAGTAACTGAAAATGATTTTCTCTCACTCTATAGACTCTTGTTCATACTTTTGTTTCCTTAGCTGTGCAGAATCTGTCCCATTTATTAATTCTTTGTGTTATTCCTGAGCTTTAGGAGTCCTATGGAGGAAGTTGAAATGTTGAACGATGACCCTGTTTTTTTTTCTTCTCCTAGCAGTTGCAGAGGTTTAGTTCTAATTCCCAGATCTTTAATCAATTTTGAATTGATTTTTGTGCAGGGTGAGAGAAAGGGATTTATTTTCTATCTTCTACATATGGATATCAAGTTTTGTCAGCATCATTTGTTAAAAAGTCTGTTTTTTACTCCTGCATATAGTTTTTTGCAATTTGTCAAGGATCAGATGATTCTCTTTGTCTACTTTTATTTCATTGCTCTGTGTATCTGTTTTTATGCTAGTACCATGCTGGCATAAAATTAGTATTAATGATGCTGCCAGCATTTTTTTTTCCTTCTTAGAATTGCTTTGGCTGTTTTGGGTCTTTTATTCTTTCAAACAAATTTTAGGACTTCTTCTTTTTTTTTTTTTAGTTTTGCGAAGAATGTCATGTGATGGGGATTGCATTGAATCTGTGTATTGATTTTGGTGATATGGCCATTTAAGCAATATTAAATTTCCTTATCCATGAACATGGGGGTCTTTTAAATTTCTTTAATGTTGAATCATTTGCATTGTAAAGGGCTTTCACCTTTTTGGTTTGATTTATGCCTGGATATTTCAATTTTTTTGAGGCTGTTGTGAATGGAATTTTTTTCCTGATTACATTTTTAGCCTATTCAGTATTGGTATGTAGGAAAGCAGTTAATTTTTGCATGTTGATTTTGTAACTTGCTACTTTGCTGAATGTATTTATTAGAAGTATTCAGGTGGTGATCTTTGGATTGTCTTAAGTATAGGAGAATATCATCTGCAAGCAGTGCAAATTTGACTTCTTCCTTTTCTGTTTAAAATTTTTGATATTGTCAGATTTGCCTTCCCTAGCCCCATGAGTCAGCCTCCTTATATCAGAAAACATTTGGCATTGGTTTTTTTGGGGATTGGCTAACTTCACTTAGCATTATCTTCTCCAATGCCATCTATTTACCTGCAAATGCCATGATTTTATTCTCTTTTATTGCTGAGTAAAATTCCATTGTGTATATTTGCCACATTTTTTTTTTTTATCCATTCATCCACTGAGGGGCATCTAGGTTGGCTCCACAGTTTAGCTACTGTGAATTGTGCTGCTATAAACATTGATGTGGCAGTGTCCCTATAGTATGCTGTTTTTAAGTCTTTGGGGTATAGACCGAGGAGATGGATAGCTGTGTCCTGTAGTGCAAGAATTAAAACTAAGAATCAATAAATGGGATGGAATCAAACTAAAGTTTCTTCTCAGCAAAAACAGAGAGCCTAAAAAAATATTTAAAAAAATATTTTTAGTTGTTGAAGGATGTGATATCTTTATTAATTTTTTTATGCGGTGCTGAGAATCGAACCCAGTGCCTCACACATGCTAGGCAAGCATTCTACCACTGATCTCCAGCCCTAGCCCAGTTGACTATTTTTGATAATATTTCTCTAATCCTCAGGAGACTTGAAACCTATTATTTAATTATTGAGACTTAGCTTATTTTTACTATGAAACTTGACTGTGAAATCACGTGAAGTGAGATCATATAAAGTGCTATTGAGAATTGTTAATCACCTTTATAAACAAGGATTGAATTTTAATGGAAATGAGATACTGTGGACTTTTAGGAAAATTGCATATAATCCTGGATAGAATTTTTTTTTTGTGGCTTTATTTTGTTTGACATGTTTTGTTTAAGGTTGCTCTTAGCATACTAATTTTTAGTCCGTTAAGCCCATAGGTGATAAATTTTTAATTAATTTTGCAATGGAAATCTATTTTGAAGTTTAAAATCTAAAATATTGTAGATTTATTTCAGACTAGAATAAATTAATATTTTCTGATATTCTTATATAAGAACCTGATGCTTCTACCTCATGCCTTTTGCTTTCTTGGCTTGTTCTTAGCACTGGGTTATCTTTTTCTCCCTCCCTCTTTCTCTCTTTCTCTCATAGTACTGATTACTGAGTGCTAAGAATGTGTGTGTGTATGTGTGTGTTTGTATACATGTATTATGTACACACTCACCCACCCACACCCACACACACTCTCCTTGAAAGGAACAGACTGTTTGATCAAATACTGTTAATTCTCCAATTTCTGCAGGTTCTTTATCCATGAATTCAGTTAATTACAGATCCAAAATATTTGGAAAAAATGATGTCTATACTGAATAATTTAGGCTTCCCGCCCTTATTGGAGGTAACAATAGTGACTACTTGTTTTAAGGGACGTGTTATGTGCCTTTTAAAATATATATTTTAATCCTTATTCCAGTTCTATAAATTAAGAATTATTCTTTTTTTTTTCCAGTGGAGGAAACCAGTACTCAGCAAAGTTATACAACCAAGCATGAACTCTATGACTCAGGAACAACTTGTGTAGTGCTGCCATTTAGTCTCATTTACTGATTTTCCATAAAAAAGGAGACCAAGTCTAGTAAAGTTGAAGGACTTGCTCATCATCAAACAGTTAGCTGAGAAAGGATTTGGATCCCTGGACTTCTGACTCACATTCCGGTGCACTTTTCACTACAGCAGGACACCTTGGCTCCTGAGCCCCAAGTGACATCCCCAGACAGCTGTGTTTATCTGTCTTGCATGTCCCAGCTTGTTTTGCTAGCCAAGCAAAAACTACTTAAAAGGATCCTCAATCTTCACCTTCCCACTCCCCTCCACTTACACTCAAATACTCCCCCTTGCCCCATGAATAACTTCACAGAAAAGAATTGTGCAATGTCACTAAGCCTTCTTCTGGTGTCAGAGTTATTCTCTGAGAGAACATTCACTTCCTCATGACTCCAGTTTACTGTCAGATTGGCTTTCCCTCTATTCTCTTTGATCCGAATCTTAGTTGTTTAGGCAGGAATTTGAGGAGCAGATGTTATACCACTTGAACAAGCCCTTTAATTCTCCTAGTACTGTGTCTAATGACTCTTAATCCTGTCCTTTTAACTCTGTGGCTAGCAGAGTTGAGAGCGAAGTGGGACAGGAATGGTGAGCTTGATGCTGAACATTTCCATTTCATTTTAATGTTGGCAAAGTAGAGAAGAGAGCACACGAAGGGCTCTGAGAGAAAGGGAAACCATTAGAAGTTTTCCTAAATAGTTAAGAAACAAAGTGATTATTAGTGTGGGATTGCTGAGATTTTAGGTTTCCCTTCAAGTGTGAATAGAACAATTTGGTAGAGCAATTTGAAATTAGAAATGGAACCACTGACTGTTTCTGTTCCCTCTTTTAAATTTTCCTGTTTTTTAGATTTTCATTTGCCTTTAAAAATAAAAATATCCACCAGAAAAAAACAGTGATCACTTATAGCACTCAATCTCTTATTGGTGAAGAAATGAATACTTTCTCAAATAGGAATACCATTCACAATGATATGCCCCGTGAACTAAGCAATTTGTTCCATTCTTACTTTAAAGACCTATTTGACTAGTTTGAACTTTCCAATGATCAAAGATCTGCTGTGTTTGTTTATATGTAAGTAACTAAATCAGACTCAAAAAAAAGGTTCTCATTTTCTCAGTTCCCTGATTCATTAACTGATGTTTCATATGTCAGTCAGGGTCTGATTAAGATAAAAGAATAGGATAAATCACATGTAATTTGAATAGGAAGTTTAATATAATTATTCCTGTATCGGGGGTTTAGAGTAATGAGGGATTAGTTGGTAAAAATTAAAGAGAACTCTTTATAATATGGGTATACCAGATAAAAGAAGCATCCCCTGCCTCTGGGGTAGAGATGGGGCATTTAAGAGCCTCTGAGATTGAAATCCAGATCTTTTCTGAGAAGACATGACAGTGGCTCACAGAATGAAGGGAAATGGCTGTGGTGCTGTGATGGCAGAATTTGCTAACAATCACCAGAGTCTGCTAGAGTACTGCCTGAGTGAGGTCTGGGGACGCTACTAGGTCCTGCTGAATACTGTGCACGTCAAAAGCCTGATGGTGCTGCAGCTGAATACTAGAAAAGCCATGTGAAAACAGAAGCTTGCCAAGAGAAGCACACTGGACTCTGGAAGGAAACCCCCTTCCTCCTACAGCATCTTTGCAGCTCCTTCTACTGATAAAGTTAGCATCATGCCAACTGGCAAAGTAAAAATATTTAAAGGGCCAAAAAATCCATGTTTGTAGAGCAGGTAGTGATGAGTGAATTTGGAGCTGAGAGACAGTAGATGGACAATTGGAAAATTGGTCAAACATATAATTTTATATCTTTGGACAAATTTAAATGTAACACCAATAAGTTACCTCCTAAGATGGTACATTTAAATTTGTAATCTTGGTTAGAATTTTGCTAAGGACCTTATTCTTTCCCAGTATTTTAGAAAGGATGCCATGAAGCCACAGGAGCTTTTCTTTTTTGGAAATCCTGGGCATATAACTCCAACCTTTGCTTTTCTAGGTTCCTTTCTCCTGGGCATCTGGTTTGAAACTTCAGATCCTTGTGTGCCTTGACATGCTGATCTTAGTCCTTATAGTGAAGTGCCTTGTACAAACATTCTAATCTTGGAGCCCACTCTAATCTTTCTTTGAATTGTCTTTGCCATTGAAACCAGTACTTTGAATCATTACCTTAAGAATTGCTTTTTGTTTTTTAGTCATCAGTGGACTTTATTTATTTATATGAGATGCTGAGAACTGAAACCAGTGCCTCACATGCTAGGCAAGTATTCTAGTAGAGCCACAACCCCATCCCTTAAGAATGACTTTAATTTTTTTTTTAAGTTATGGATAGACACATAGCTTTATTTAATTTATTTATTTGTATGTGGTGCTGAGGATTGAAACCAGTGCCTTACAATGCTAGGCAAGCACTCTACCACTGAGCCACAATCCCAACCTCAAGAATGGCTTTTTTGAAGAATAAATATTTCAAAAGCTACTAACTATATTTTCAGTGGTCAGTATATATTTGGGTTAGCTGTTTATAGCTAGTGGTGGCTGTGCAGAAAAATGGTTTAATTGATTAGTATCTGATTTGAATTTTGGAACCAGCCAGGAAGAATAATTTTATTGAGGTCTGATCAGATAAACATGAATTTTAGTTTTCTCTATATGTTCTGTTTCTAACAGAAAAAGTTGTCACCAGTTAATAATTAAAAAAAAATCCATTGATTCCTCAGCTTAGGAATTAAGAATTTAGAAAGTAAATGCAAATAAATTCACTTAAAATTTTGTTAAAATTATTCTTACTTTATTTTGAGATTGGTTTATTATTAGTATAAACAAACTTAACTAATTTTTAATTTTTTTTTTTTTGCAGTGTGTGGGGCATTGAACCCAGTGGTGCTTAATCACTGAGCCACATCTCCAACCCTTTCTTTTTTTCATTTTTTTAATATTTATTTTTTTAGGTGTAGTTGGACACAAATACCTTTATTTAATTTACGTATATGTGGTGCTGAGGATCGAACCCAAGGCCTTGCACATGCTAGGCGAGTGCTCTACCACTGAGCTACACCCTAACCCTTCTCCAACCCTTTTTTATATTTTATTTAGAGACAGGGTCTCCTTGAATTGCTTAGGGACTCCATAAGTTGCTCAGGCTGGCTTTGAATTTTCAATTCTCTTGCCTTAGCTTCTTAAGCCGCTGGGATTACAGGCATGTGCCACTGTACCTGGCCCCTGATTTTTAATTTTTGCTAAGACCAACATTTACAAAGAAAGTTATGATGACAGCTTTAAAATATGTCTTTTTTATTTTGGGGGGGAGAATTTTATATTTGGGGCTTGATTATTCTGTTGATTCTCCACCAGAATTCTTTGGCTTTTTGTGTTAAATATGTTACCATTTTATTGCTGTGATAGGAAAGTCAACTTAAAATGAAGAAAGGTTTATATTGGCTCAGGGTATCAGAGTTTTCAATCCATGGTCACTTGGCCCTATCACTGTGGTGGGGAGGGAGAGGGATATGAGAGAGAGAGAAAGAAAAGAAAGAATAAGAACACTGGTAGGTAGCATCATTGCCCAAATGAATTTTTTATGGATTTCATTAGACTTTCTTTTGTTTTACTTAATATTTCACTTTTCATGTATATTGTGAGGTAGTAAGGATTTTTTTTTTTTTAAATTTGTTGTTTTTTAGACAGTAGAGGTTTTTTTTTTTGTGTGTGTGGGGGGTGGTATTGGGGATTGAACTCAGGGCACTCAACCACTGAACCACATCCCCATCCCTGTTTTGTATATTATGTAAGACAGGGTCTCACTGAGTTGCTGAGGACCTCTCTGTTGCTGAAAGCTGGCTTTGAACTCAGTGATCTTTCTGCGTCAGCCTTCCTAGCTGCTCAGATTACATGCGTGCACTACCGCACCCAACCAGTAGAGTGTATTTTGATAATTATACATACATACAGTATAATTTATTCTAATTGGGATTTAATTCTTGTGATTGTACATATGTGGAGTTATGCCTCATGTATTCATATATAAACATAGGAAAGTTAGGGGGAATGGAAGTAGGAAAGACAGTGGAATTAATCTGATATAACTTTCCTATGTTTCATATATAAATACACAACCAGTAAGTATCTTCTGTTGATGAAACTACTTTATATTTATTTTACATTGTCTAAAGATATCACTCTACTATTCAATATACCAGGCATTGGCCACATGTGGCTATGTAAATTTAAATAAACTTAAATAGTTGTTACATTCGTGTGTTCTCTATTGCCATAACAAAATGCCTGAAGGCTGTGTACTTTATGGTTGTAGTTTATTGTGCTTTGCTTATTACACTGCACAGATACTGTGTTTTTTTACATATTGAAGGTTTGAGGTGACCCTATGTTGAGGAAGTCTGTTGGTACCTTTTTTCAGCAGCCTGTGCTCACTTCATGTATGTCACATTTTAGTAATTCTTGAAATGCTTCAAACATTTCCATTTTTATTCTTATCTGTTGTAGTGATCTGTGATCAATGGCCTTTGATATTACAATTATATTTGTTTGAGTGCTCTAAGAAATATGACTGTATAAGACAATAAACCTGGTAGATAAAAGTGTTCGTATTGCTCTACCAACTGGCTCTTCTACTGAGGCTTCCCTGTTCTCTGAGGCATTGCAATATTGAAATTAGGCCAATTAATAAATGTTCAAGTAAAAGGAAAAGTTGTAAGTATCTTACTTTAAATCAAAAGCTAGAAGTTATTAAGTCAAATTAAAAACTGAGATAGGCTGAAAGCTAGGCCTCTTGCCCCAAGTTGCCAATTATGAATACAAAGGAACAGTTCTTGCAGGAAATTAAATGTGCTACTTGTGTGAACATACAATGCAATAACTTTTTTTTTTTTTGGCCTCTGAGGGTAGATTTTGCCTTAACCCTTACCCCCCCAATATATTTTACTTCAAACTATACATACTCCTACTTCATTGAGTAGGACTAACTACAGGTTGAATATTCCTTATCTGAAATTCCTGGGACACAGTATTTTAGATTTCTGATTTTTTACACTTTTGAATATTTTCATATGCTTATTGAGATATCTTGGCTCTGGGACCCAGGTCTGAACATAAAGTTAATTTATATTATGATCATGGCTGGGAGAGTAATAAGTTAATATGTCCCTAAAGGGTCCTACTGATAGGCTGGCCTTGGGCTTTTGAAAAAGCGTAATAGTTGTGACTCTATACAGTCTAATGATTCACCATGTCTTCCGTATTCTCTTTCTTTGCGACTTTGAATGTGTAATAATTGGTAAGGAAGCAGACAGCAGTCTGAGCAAAGCAAATATGTACAAAGAGGAAAAACAGAAAAAGTATGAGTAACTCTGGAATTAAAACTATGAGGCAGCAGAAAATTTAAATAAACAGAGTGGGAGGAACAGAGGGAATTAACTGGAAGTAACAGAAGCAGTGGAAGCAGAGGCAGAATATTTGAGATGTATAATGGTAAAGCGGAGTTGGGAGCAGTAGCTACTAAAGGGTAATTGCTGGAGTTACTCTTTGGGCCATCAGAGCAGTTGTTATATTACTAAAATTGCTGAATGAAGAAGAGTTCTTTGTGAGGCTGGGTTGAGCAGCTCTTTTGATCATTCCTTATTCCTGGTGATCTCATTTGATCTTCAACCCCTGAGTAAATAAGTGATCTCTAAGGTAAATTAACTTTTTCTCTGTGGTTTGTTCCCTGACAGAGCCATAACCCCAATACTAATAGACTTTTATTTCTGGTCTTTTTGGTGCTTATGAATATTTGGCCACGTTTATGTTTTCTGTTTGATAATATACATTGTTCTGCTTGAATGTTTCTGGTTAAATTATTCTTCAATGAATAAAATTTTACCTTGTATAGTATAAAATCCCAGATTAATTTAGTAATGGGTAGAATTTTTCACATATTTCTTAAAAATAATTATTCATATTTGAGCATCAAAAAATTTTAAGCCATAAAACTTATTACATGTACTTTACTTTCTTAGTTTACCTTGAGAACTTTCTAGTCTTGAGGATTACATTGTACTGAAAAATACGAAAGTTTCCTCATTGGATGTCCTTTCGGTTGGATTGAGGGCCTTAAGGTAAAATTGCCTCAGATGTCTCTCCTTTTTATATTTTTCAAGTTAAAACATGACATTTAGAAAATATATTGATTTAATGTCATAGCTTGATGACTAATCATAAAATGAACACATCCCTATAATTGCTGCTCAGTTCAAACACATGGTTTATATCTGCAGCAGACACTTATTTCCCAGATAATACTTCTGCCCTGTTTATCCTGACTCCTTAACAAAGCTATAGATTACTTTAGTTTGCGTTTGAATGTTACTTAAAATGGAGAAATGCAGCCCATTCTTGTCTGACTTCTTTAACTTGATTATATTTGTAATATTTATCCATATTGTATATGGCAGAAATTTGTTTTTATTTTAATTGCTACACTGTGTTCCACTGTATAAATATACATCTACTTACTATTTTCTGCTGACTTTTGAATTGTTTCCAGTTTAGTGCTACTATGACTAGTTTTGTTGTGAATACTCTCCTGTATATCTTTGGGAACATATATTTGCATTTCTACTAGTATATATTTATAGGGAAGTGCTAGGTCATAGGTTGTGCATGTATTCTGCTTTAGTAGGTGCTTTCTAACAGATTTTGAAAGTGATTATAGTAGTTTACTCTCCTGCCCATAATCAACAAAAGTTAACCTATATTCTTGCTAACACTTTGTATTGTTAAAACTTTCTAAATTTTAGTCCTTTTGGTGGGTACATAGTGGTATCTCATTCTATTCTTATTTTGAGTTTTCCTGATGAAAAATTGGATTGGGCAAGTTTTTATAATATGAAAAGTTATTTGGATAGTCTTTGTCCAATATTTAAATATTTTGACCATTTTTTCTATCGTTTTTTTTTTACCATTTTATGAGTCTTTTTATGAGTTTTTAATTTTTTGACTTATTTAGAGGTTTTTTTATGAATTATTTTATGATTTTTTCTATTTTTTTTATGATTTTATGAGTTGTTTTGTTTTAATTTTCATTGTGAATTTGAGGACTTTTATCATTTGACTAATAGGCACATCTTCACTCTCAACCAGTAACTTGTTATTTCAATATCTTTTCAGAAATGTAAGTTCCTACTTTTGATGAAGTTAAAATTTGTAATCCTTTTTTTTTTGTGCAGTGTTTAAGAAAATATTTCCTTAATCCAATGCCATTGATCTTATCTTCTAGAAGTTTAATTATATTACCTTTAGAAGTAATAATGAAGGCATACATTGTATTTGAAATTGATTTTTATGTTTGGTATAAAATAGGGACTAATATTTGTTTATTTTAGTTATCTAGCTATTCAATTATTCTAACATCATTTAGCTGAAAAGAGTTTTTCTCATCACCTTTGTCATAAATCAAGTGGTATTTTTCTTGTCATATTGCACTGGCAAGGATCCCTTTGATATGTTGAATAGAAGTAGTGAAAATAAATCTTTTTCTTTTGTTTCTGGTGTTATTGAAAGACAAGCTTTTGACCTGTCAACATTAAGGGAGATTTTTGTTATAGTTTTTTTAAATGATAATCTATCAGATTAATAATATTCCCTTTTCTTCCCAATTTGTCAGGATATTTTTTTTTTTTTTTTTTTTTTTATGCTTCTTTTTTTTTTTTTTTTTTTTATTTATTTATTTATTTATTTTTTTTTATTGGTCGTTCATAACATTACATAGTTCTTAATACATCATATTACACGGTTTGATTCAAGTGGATTATGAACTCCCGCTTTTAACAGGATATTTTAAAACTTTGCAAATGGACACTCAAAATTTTAAATAAAAATATTTTCCATGCAATATTTTATCATTTTTGAGGGCTTGGCTCGATAAGTTTTGATATTTGCACCACTCAAAATAAGAGAAAGAACATATTCATCATTCCAGAAAATTCTCTTGATCCCCTTTTCAATTCATGTTCTTCTTCCTCATAAAGGGAAGTATTTTCCCCCCCTCTTTCTGGGAATTGAACCTAGGGCCTCATGCATGCTAGGTGAGCACTCTACCTCTGAACTATATCCCTAGCCCTCTTTATTTTATTTTAAAATAGAGTCTTGCTAAGTTGCCCCTGCTGGCGTACAATTTGTGATCCTATCTCAACCCCCCAAGAAGCTGGGATTAAAGGTGTGTGCCACCATGCTTGGCACTTTTTGGCTTTTATTGATACAGTACTTTCCTTTATTTGACTTTATATAATTGGAATTATGTATTTTGTATGTTTTTATTTCGTTCAATTAAATATTTGAGATTCATCTGTGTCATAGCATGTATTTTCATTGCCTGAATATGCCATATGTATAAACTACATACACAATGTATAAAATATACAAATTGGATATTGTTTCCAGTTTTGAGCTATAATAAGACTGCTTTGAACATTTTTTTCTTGTATAAGCCTTTTTGTGATTTATGAATATACCTAGAAATAGACCTAGTGGGTCATAGGATAGATGCATGTTTAACTGTATATGGAACTGCTAAATAGTTCTCCAGCATGGAGACTGGGTAGGCTGGGATCCAGGATATAGTTGGTATAATTTTTCTTGGGCTGGAAGAGTTTAATTTTTACCACTTTAATTGAAGAGTAGGAAGAGAGGAGTTCAGGGACAGATGAGTATATAACATTAATGAGAGGAAGTCAAGGTAATTATTTATTTCTTCTGGAAAAGAGGCAGATGATTCAACAGCTGATAGAGGACAATTGGTTGGGTTGAATGTAAGGTAAGTCCAGAAGGTTGTAATAGATTGCTGTGGAGAGTGGGAAGGGGAAACTAACTTAATATCCAGTGTGTGTTGAGGGTCTATTTGAGGTTGTTATTCCTGATTTGTAGAATTATCAATTTGTACAATTGTATAGCCTTTTTCTTGTGGCAGTGCTTAGTGTAGTGAAAGTGTAAACATTATGCTCAGTGTCTCACCAGAGTATTTTTTTGTTTTGTTTTGCATAGTCATCAGATCAAGTCATTACAGTACAGTAACACAGGAGACATGATTCTTGTTGTATCTGGAAGCTCACAGGCCAAGGTGATTGATAGAGATGGTTTTGAAGTAATGGAATGTATAAAGGGAGACCAGTATATTGTGGACATGGCCAACACAAAGGTAAGCATTTAACAGAATATTTTAATGAATTCAATTCAGCACACATTTATATTAAAAACTTATTTGAGTTGACCTGTAAAATTCATTACAAAAGTTTGTGTCTTTAAACAACAATGTATTATTTCTCATTATTTTATAAATTGATTTATTGGAAGGTTCTTCTTTCTGTAGTGTTGTCTGGATGATCAGATGGCTACAGGGTTCAAGATTGACTCACTTACATGGCTTATAGCTGGAACACTGTCCTATGTCATTTCTTTCTTTCTTTTCCTCTTTACTACTCCCAAACACACCCCTGTTGTGCACTCAGATGCTCTTTTACTCTTGCTCTCAATCTTACTCTTGCTGTCACTCTCTATTTTTCACTTGTTTAGTTCAGGCCTTTTCACAGTGGGGTTTGAGGTAATTGATGGCTGGTTTCTATGAAGAATGAACACGGAAACTGTAGATTTCTTAATGTCTGGCTTTAGATTTTCATATCATAGAACCAGCCCAAATTTGGAGGAAGGAAAGGGAGACTTTGCTATATGATGGGTGAATGACAAGATCAGACTGGAAAATATCACGTGGGATGGAGATACTGATGCAGCCAATATTGGCAACACAGTCTGCCAGCTATTTGATCTAGGTTTTAAGACGAGAAGAAAGAGAGTCTCATTAGCCTTTTTTGATAAAGATTTTAAATAGGATAATGATATCTTAAAAATAATGTACAAATATCAGTCAACTATAGTTACAATTAATGCTATACAACTTATTTTGTGAAACAATGGTTGTTTATTCTTGCTAATGTGTCTTTGGATTGACTGGGTTGGGCTGCATGCTGTAGATGAAGTTTAGGTCTGTTCCATGCATCTTGGTTCTTCCTTAGACCAGTGGACTACTATATAAATAGTGAAGTTCTCAGTGATGGCACAAACACAGGGAAATCACCAACTTTGGAAGTACATTTCAAGCCTTTGCTTATTTCATATCCTCTAACATTCCACCAGCTGAAGAAAACCCCATGGTTGTGGCTAATTTCAATAGACTGGAGAAATTTGCCCAAGTATATAGTGAGAAGAACTGTATTATGTGAAAAAGGGTGTAGATGTTGGAAGCAGTTATAGATTGGGAATAGTAGTGTCGTCTACTGCAGAGGATGTGGTTGATGCACAATTCTGAGTCTTCATTTTCATTCTTACTTTTACTTTTTTCCCCCTTCCTGCAAACTATTTACTTTCAATACGCTAATTTTCATGGCTTGTGCCTAAATCAAGATCTTGTATGAGATTGGATTTTCTCATATGCATATGTGTACATATGTATATCTGTGTGTATACACACACACACACACACACACACACACACACACACAGGATTGAATTCAGGGGTTCTTTACCACTCAGATACGTTTCCATCCATTTTCATTTTTTATTCTGAGACCAGGTCTTGCAACTTAAGTTGCCCAGGCTAGCCTCAAACTTGAGCTCCTCCTGCCTCAACCTCCTGAGTTACTGGGATTATAGGCTTGTGCCACTATGCCCAGCTGTGGATTCCATATTTGTAAAATTGCCTACTTGGTCCTTTTACCTCTGAATCAATGCTCATGACACTTTCATAGTCACTTATGGATATATGCTTGCACAGAATGGCACAAAATTTGAGTTTGAACAAGATGACACTCATTTTGTTTCAGCTCTCATACTGTAATCAAGTATTCTTTTTATGCCTGCTTCATGTCATGCTTTCATTTTCTTGCTTATTATTGGTGATTTTGCTACCAAGCATACTGCTGAAGTGCTGTAGTGCTGTCTTGTGTTTCCAAGTGCAAGGAGTATGTGATGTTTCTTATAGAGAAAATACATGTATTAGAGAACGTTCACTTAGGCATAAACTATAGTGCCCTTGACTGTGAGTTCAATATTAATGAATCAACAATATATATTAAGTCAGGTGTCCTTAAAATTTGTAGTTATGGTAGACAATCCTTCTAAGAAAGTATGAGGAAGGGGATTTTTTTTTTTTGCCAGTCTCTAAATTCTTCTTAATTATTTTAGTTACCCTGGCTTTTTATGTTATAAAAAGGCTAAGACTTTATGGATTTAAATTTTTTTTTTAAAAGAGAGAGTGAGAGAGGAGAGAGAGAGAGAGAGAGAGAGAGAGAGAGAGAGAGAGAGAATTTTATTTATTTTTTAGTTCTCGGCGGACACAACATCTTTGTTGGTATGTGGTGCTGAAGATCGAACCCGGGTTGCACGCATGCCAGGCGAGCGCGCTACCGCTTGAGCCACATCCCCAGCCCTGGATTTAAATTTTACTTAAGAAAGTTTCAAGAAGAAAAGAATCTGATTGGTCCTGTATCTGACTCTTTCTGCCTTCTCAGACTTATACCAAAAATCTCGGTAGAAATGCAGGAAAGCAAAAAATATAAGTTATTTGCCAATATACAAAAAACTACTATATAGTGTAATTTATATATTGTAACTTACCCATGCTGCCAATATTATCTGTGTTTTAATTTCAAACCCATGGTTTATTTTTCTTTCTACATTTCACAAAAGCAAATGTAATTAATTGACTACTTATCTAGGAAATGATACAGATATCTTAATAATAGTCATTGGTTTGAGTGATGGGTTTTAGTAATGCAAATAGTATTATTTGAAAATAGACAATTTCATATTGTACTTTAAAAACAAACTTTTAAGTCTCTTTTCTGATTCTAAGAGAAATTAGTAATTTGAAGTTTTACTGGAAAATTCAATGAATAGAATCTTAAAGATTTTAGATATTTGATCTATCATGATAAATATTATATAATTTAAATGAAAACAACCTTTTGTAATTATATTGTCAAATTTTTGTATTCTTAGGACTTGTTTCTCTAAAATTATTTAAATCATTTATGTTTATGAATATGTAAATATGTGTTTATATTTTAAGAGTATTGTACGAGTACAGAACTACTTTTTGCTATTAGATACTATAACAGTGCATTATAGTTACACTTTTTACAAATAAAATGTAATGGATATCTTATAGTAATTCCTGTTGAATATAGAAAATGTGAAAAATAGAAAATAAGAGAAATTATTCATAATTCACTTAAATATAATCACCATTAAAATTTAAGTTTCTATGTCTTTTATTTCTATGTTTTTCTATGAAAGATGTTTTTGGCTCACATAGAACCTTTGTCACTGATTGCTTGTAGTCATGTTTTTGCATTTTACAGTCTTAGAAATTATGTGCAGATGCCTCAGGGACTACGGAGGAGTGTATGGGAATGAGGTGTAGGGGCCTTCTATGTCAGCCAAAAATTCCAATTTTTTCTGTCTTATATGTTGGAGTTTTCCATAAGTTTTTCTTTGAAAGTCAATTTTGCTGATGCTGATGGGTTGTGTCTTGGCAGAAGAGCGCTTGCCTAGCACGTGTGAGTCGCTGGGTTCGATCCTCAGCACCACATAAAAATAAATAAATAAAATAAAGGTATTGTGTTCAACTACAACTAAAAAAATATTTAAAAAAATATGAAGACCAATGGTCTGCAGATTATGGAATATATGATTATTTTTTCTAGGAAAATGGCACATAACTTCTTCAACTTTGAGTGGATAGAAAAGTGGGACAAGAATATGCAGGAATCATCTTATAATCAACCTTTGAACCATTCAAAAGCATTATTTAAAAACTGTAATTATAATGTCATCTAAAAGTCATTTACCCTAAATCAGAGTTTTTATACATTGCTTCCAGTCGGGAAGTATTTTCCTCTATTACTTCCAACTGTTTGGCACACACTTTGCTTGAAATTCATATGGGACTCTTTGGCCTCGAACTCATAAATTTGTGACTATTAAGTCAGTTATTCCTATAAATCACAACTCCATAACTAATCAACTTTTTAATTAAGTTAAAATCGAAGATATTTTAGTAGGTCACTAGTAAATGAATACTTTAATGGTAATAATCTTATAATCTCATTATTAAGCTTTGGGTTTTTTTTTTGTTTTCCCCCCCAGGTTTTTAATATAACTTTCATGTTTTCTAAAAGTTTATATGTACCTTGCAGGAAACAGAAAAATACAAGTAAAGAACAAAGTCGTCCAGTTATAAGCAGTTTAATTGTATATATCCTTCCAGGGCCAGTGTGTACATACAAAACATCCTATTTTTGTGAATGAGGTTGTAGTGTATATTGTGGTTTCCCACACATCATGAATATTTGCCAATTCAAAACCCCAAAGTTACATGAATGTTTTTGATAAACAAGAATACACTGTACCAACTCAATTTGTTAGAAAATATTGTAATCTGGTGTTCTTGGGGAGAAAAATTTCACTGAGGATAGAAATGGCAATAAGTCTCTAGGTGGATGTATTGGCAGAGTTACAACTAAAGTAATGTATTCTCTCTCTTTTTTAAAAAAAATATTTAGTTTTTGGTTGTAGTTGGACACAATACCTTTATTTTATTTATTTATTTTTATGTGGTGCTGAGGATTGAACCTAGGGTCGTGCATGTGCTAGGCGAGCGCTCTACCACTGAGTCACAACCCCAGCCCCCCTCCCCCACAATGCATTCTCTTAATACTCAATTTAGGGGGATGAAGCTGTGGCTCATTGTTAGAGCGCTTGCCTAGCATGTGTGAAGCACTGGGTTCAATCTTCAACATCATAATAAATAAATAAATAAATAAATAAATAAAGTAAAGTTATATTGTGTCCATGTTAAAATAAATAAAAATAAAAAAATAAAAGACACACAGGGCTTCTTTATAAAAATACTCAATTTAAAATGAGGCATAAAACAACAGAGTACACCAAACATAATATTTCTAAGAGAATTTATTATCAGATTTCTATTAATAAACTATGAGCAAGAAGGCAAATTCCCAGTGAATTACAGTATGTCTATAGTGTAGCCAGATGATGCACACACATAAATGGCTCACATAAATATGCAAATGCTTGCACTTGCTTCTATCTTTCCCTTTGTGTTTCCTTCTGCCCCTTTGCTGCCAGTTCAATGAGCAAGTCCCGATATACACTGCCCAGAGGTATAACAAGTCTATGTCTCAAAATACATCTTTTCTATCAGTTATACAATATCTACAGGTTGGCTAATTCATTACCTCTACTTTTGTGGTACATTGTCACCTCAGGACATTAGAAAGCTTAGATATTGTGAAATAAAGTATGAACTTTGTGCACAATAAATACAAGTACTTTACCAGAAATGCACATACAGATCTATATTTATAATGTAAAGCTGTCTTCCAGATATGGAGATACTATTAAGTTTGGTTTTTCAGTTCATCTAGCGTTGATATTAATTAAGTGTCCTTCTCCAGGATTGTCTCCAACCCCTTTTCACCATCAAGTTCTTTTGTGCTGTTTGTTTCTTGATTAAGAAGACTGAAGTAAAGAAAGCAGATTTCAGGGGATGCCAGCAGAAGAGATTCTAAAAGTATGGGAAGAATTTGACATGAGGGAGTATGTACTGCTGGTTTTGAAGATAGAATGAGAACTTGTGAGTGCTGAATTTGGATACATAGCTAAGGATGTTTCTAAGCAGTGTTGAGGGTGTTGTTCATTTTCTTCTTGTTACTTATGAAATATGAGAGAAGAAAGGTAAACTTAGGGAAGTCTTACTAAAAGGGAACGAAAACTAGACAGTTTGGTTTACTTTTAGTGTATCCAGATGGGTGTGTATAGAGAAAAAAAACAGTGTGGCTGTAGAACTCCAGAAAGACCAAAAGGTAAGAAGAATCATCTACACTATGGTCTTTTCCAAGAAATTAAGGGTGTGTCTCACAGATCTTCCTAACCAAACCAAGTGACTTCTAGGAAACTTAAAGGCATTGCTCCTTAGCCATTTCAACAAGATCTATGGGCAAAGAAGAGACTTTTGCAAACATTTGTGGGCATGGCTTTTGTCTAGTGGAATTCAACTTGAGAAAGATTTTCCTTTGCCAGTTTTTAAGATGGGGAGGAATTCATGTGTCAAGAAATGCATAAGCCTTCTAGAAGCTAAGAGCAGTCCCCAGCTGATAGACAGCAATAAAATGAGGCTCTCAGTCTTGCAACCACAAGGAATTTGTATCCTGCCAACAACCTGCCAACAACTTGGAAGTAGATTCTCTTCAAAACTTTTCAGAAAGGAATGCTATCCTGCTAACATTATGAATAAATTTGGGGTGTTTTAAGCCCCTAAGTTTATGGTCCTTTGTTACACAGTAATAGTAAACTAACACAGTTTTCCAAAATCAAAAATAGTAAGTAATGATGAAAATCCCTGAAGAGGTAGTAGGGATTGTGACCAAGCTTAAGAACAGAGGTTAGTTGTGGGTGGGAGAAAGGATGTTTTCCCATTGGGAACGAAGAGGTAAGGATGGGCACATTTGCTTATAGGCAGTGTCTCCACATTGGGAATGGAAAGTATCACCATCTTCTGGCAGTCCTTTCCTAGTTTAGTGTTGAAAGATGGCATGATGGATCATGAACACTTAGAAAAACTGCTCATGGTTGTGAGAGAAAAATTACTAGAAGAATTGTGGGACCATTAAGGGCCACAGATTATAAATTTGTAGACAATTAATCTGTATATTCATGTCATATTCTTGAATCCTATTTAGGATTCAGGGTGTTTGGATTGGATCAGTGATGGAGGAATTGAAGTCCAACAATAGGAGATTTAGGATTAAGGTTCAAAAATAGTTGAAGTTTAGGATATTGAAAATACAAAAAGTTCAGGAGCTGGAACATAAGTGGCTATGTGGGCCAATAAATGGAATATCTAGAACCCAGAGAATATCTGGTGATCTATAATTGTTAACTCAATAAATACTAAGAGCTCATGATTTCAGAAATCATTTGTGACAATGGCAGAATTAGCCATAGTTAGGGCTGATGAAATATGTTAAGAATAGGTCATTGAAAGTGAGTAGGTCAAAGATGATGAGATTTATCTTTTTGATGTATTTAAATGGCTATTAAAATTGCTCAGAATTTAGAAGTACTTGGATTTTAGAGTCTTGATTGATGGAAGGAGATGACTAAGAGTAATGGATTATGTAGGGGTAGGCAAATTATGACCTGTGCACCCAATCCAGTCTTCACCTTGTTTTTGTAATTAAAAGTTTTATTACATAGCCTTTTTCATTAATTTATCATTGTGTGCCTCCTTTTGTACTCACTTCAGTGGTAGAATTGAGTACTAGCAACCAAGACCAGGTGGCCCACAGAACCTAAAATACTTGGTATTTGACTCTTTGGAGAAAAATGTATGCTGGTTCCTGAATCAATACTATGAACATTAACTCCCCAGTGGAATGTACTCACACAAAAGTTTGCTTATAGTTTCAAGAAGTTTGGCAATTCCTAAAAGCTTGTGAATGGACTCTGCTCAAGAAGATCAAAGTGTAGTCTCTCCTGCATTTCATCTCCTCATAGGAGTTGGCTCTGTTAATTAACTCACCATGCCAAAGACATGGATACTTTCATTTTGAGGATCATGGAACCTTACATTATTCTGTGACTACAAATGGCATTCTAGCCTGAAGCTGTTTTATAACTATTGTCACAAGAGATACATAGTTTAGTACGGATCAGCACCTGTATTGTGTGTGTAGGAAAGAGTATTGGTCATGGATAAATAATGCCCTCTTTATGCAAAGCAAGGCATATTATGAGAAACAAATAGTCAATTCTTTCTTTGGGGCTATTTCCAGTTAGGGCTGTTAAATAAAGGGATTTTTTTTGAAGGGCCTATATTTAAATAAAGAGGGAGAGAGAAAAACTAGTTTATTTTATGAAAAAGTGTTTTAGTCACTAACTATTCTTTAATAGGTGTCACTTTAAATTTTTTTTTCCACAAATGTTGGCCTTGGTACTGAATCTGTTTAGATCCATTTAAGAATCCTTAGTTGAACTTCATTTTGTTATGACTTATTTTGGTCACTGTTTTCACACAGGGCCACTTAACATTCCCACTGCCTTTGTCATGGTCCTATCTTTACAAACAAGAAACAGCATTCACAGTCTTTTGGATTATTTTTCAATTTAACCTACTATCTGTGTTCTTATTCTTTGTTCTTAATAGTGAAGGTGTCTCTTTATTTTAACATCTTCTGTAATAAGGTTGTTTTTTTATAGTTCTCTTAAAAATGCTTTTTATATTCCAAGATGCTATTCGCCTCTTATCAACAAATTCCAGTAAAAGGTCTGTGTTCTGAGGTTTGCCTTCAGGGTCAGGATGTTGGGTTGCTATTTGAACAGAGAAAAGAAAGTAAGCTTTGAAGGACCAAATGGAGTAGCAGCCATCTAAAGAGTCCCTGAGTCTGGGAGTAAGAAGAGGGAATTTGGTAAACCAGGAACTGACTGGGAGGTAAGCAGACTGTGCCTCAGATTAAGAGATCAGGCAGGGATGTCCATGGAGATGGAGTTAAATTAAGCAGAGGAGAGGAATTAAGAGAGTGGAGTAGTGTGCCAGATTGCAACAGCCAAGGCAGTTTTGGATCTAAGTCCTCAAAGGATGGGCATATCTTGGGTTATTGGGGTACTCTTTTTATTGCAAATCATGAGCTATTTTTCCTGGTCCAAAGTTACTAATTTAGATAAGATACTAGTAATTGAATTTTTTTCTTAAACATTAGCAGATAAATTTATATTTTTGAAAAGAGATTAATATGACCCCTGACAATCCTATAAATTTTAGTGAGCCAATCATTAATGTATTTCAGAACCTTAGTTGTACCAGTTTGAAGTGAATTTAATCCAGTTCTGTATTATTGCCATTTTATTATGCCACATCCAATGGTCATTTCTGAGTTCCTATGATACTTTAACTCTCCAAACATTTGATACAGTTGATTCTTCTCTCCTCCTTGACTTGACTTGACTTCTAATTTATTACTCTCCCCTTCACCACCCTCCCTTGATGGTACTGGGGATTGAATGCATCGGTGCTCTACCACTGAGCTCTATCCCCAGCCCTTTTTATTTATTTTTATTTTGAGAAGGGCCTTGCCAAGACTGGCTTTGAACTTGAAATCCTCCTGCCTCAGCTTCCTGAGTCACTGGAATTACAGGCATATGCTACTACATCCAGCAATTTGCTGAACTCCTTTTCATTCTTGGTTTTTGCTTCTCCTTTCTTCTTTCAATTACTAAATATTGGAATGTCCCAGGGCTCTAAGCTGAGCCCTCTTTAGTATTTTTACTTGCTCCCTGATTGACCTTATCTGGTCACACGGCTTTAAATACTATTTATAGACAATGTTGTTTTACAAATTTATAGTTCCAGCGTTGTCTTCTCACCACTCCAGTATTACCAACTATCAATTTAAAAATCTCATTTAGATGTAAAGTAGGCATTGGAACCTACTTTGTCAAAAAAGGAAATTGTGGAGCTGGAGTTCTAGCTCAGCGGTAGAGTGCTTGCCTCATATGTGTGAGGCACTGGGTTTGATTCCTAGCACCACATATAAATAAGCAAATAAAATAATGGTCCATCAACAACTTAAAGAAAATAAAAGAAAAAGGCAATTGTGATTTTTTTCCTTTTTAGACCTGTTTATTCTGTAATTGTCTTGATCACAATAAATGACTTTCTCTTTGATCAATTGATTAATTCAAAAACTTGAGTTCTACATCTCTACTGTTCTTCCCTCATATCTAAATCACTGGCAAAACATATTCTATCTGCAGTGCTTTATGAATAAAGATGCTAAACAATTGTGTGTAGGTTTTTTTTAAATGAATGCTTTCAAATCAAGTGGGTGAATACTTAGGAGCCTTATTGCTGATTATGTGGTTGTATTTTGTTTAACTTTGTAAGACACAGCCTGGCTGTCTTACAAAGTAGTTAGACCATTTTGAATTCCCCCCAGGAATAATGAGAGTTCCTGTTGCTTTTAATCTTCACTAGCAATTAATATTGTCAATTTTCTGGAATTTAGCCATTCTAATAAGTGTTTAGTGGATCTCATTGTTTTAAATTGCATTTTCCTAATGATCAGTGGTATTGAGCATTTCTTCATCTTTCCCATCCTTATATTTTCTTTGGTGAAATGTCTATTTAATATTTTTACCCATTTTGGGGAAGAGGGTGCGTGTCAATACTAGAGTTTGTTTTTCAGAGTTAAAAAATACATTCTGAATAGAAATCTTTTTTGAATTTGTGCTTTGGAAATATTTCTCCCAGTCTGTGGCTTGTTTGACCATTCATTTTGCAAAGCAAAATTATTTGAATTTTTATTCAGTCTAGTTTATCAATTATTTTCTCCATGGATTTTATTTTTGGTGTTTAACTCTTTACCAAACCGAGTGTCACAAAGATTTTTCTTCAGTTTGTCTTTTAGGGGTTGTATTAGTTAATTTTTCATCACTGTGACCAAAAGATCCAACAAGACCTACTTAGAAGAAGAAAAGTTTATTTTGGCTCATGGTTTCAGAAGTTTAGTTCATGGTTGGCCAGCTGGGCCTGGGTGAGGCAGAACATCATGGAAGAAGGGAATGGAGGAGGAATACTGCTTAGTTCATGACTGCCAGGAAGCAGGGAGAGCTCTGCTCACCATGGAGAAAATATAAACCCCAAAGGCATACCTGCAGTAACCTACTTCCTCCAGCTATATACTATTTGCGTATAGTTACCATCCAGTTAATCCATATCAGTGAATCAATACACTGATTAGGTTACATTTCTGACAGTCTAATCATTTCACCTCTGAATATTTATTGTCTCACATGAGCTTTTAGGGGATATCTCATATCTAAACCCTAGCAGGGGTTTTTCTATTTTATGTTTTACATTTAGGGCTTTTGACTTAATATTTGTATATGAGATGAGGAAAGGTGGAAGTTCATTTTCTGTTTTTCATATGAATCACAAGTTGTTTTAGTTGAAAAGACTGCTACCTTTATTGAGTTGACTTTGCATCTTTGCTAAATATTAGTTGATTAAATTTGAGTAGATCTATTTCCGGGTTCTATATTCTGCATTTTACAGTGTTTATCCTTTCACAGATATTACCCTCTATGTTACTCCAACTTTTTGGTATTTTTCAAAAATTTGGTAGCATGATTGCTCCAACTTTGTTCTTCTTTTTAAAAATGGCTTTGATTATTTTAATTTCTTTACTTTTTCACACAAATTAGAACTGTATTCTTTATATCTACAAAGAATCCTGTTGGAATTATTTGACATTATTTTGAATATAAAAATCCAATTTAGAGAAAATTGACATCTGCATTGAGTCTTCCAATCTATCAACACAGCATGTCTCTCCATTAATTTAGACTTTTTTTCTTTCTTTCATTTGGGCTTTACACTTTTCAGCATAGAGATCATTAACATACTAAATTTATATCCAAGTATTTCACTTTTCTGGGTTATCATAAATGGTATGTGTGTACTATGTACGCACATATATTTACATATATTTGCTTTCTAATTGTTTTTTGGTGAAATACTATTGATTTTTTTTTGTATGTTGACCTTGTGTTCTGAAATCTTACATTAAACTCATCAGTTTAAAGACTTTTTTAGAATTTTGGAATTTTGTACATAGACATTGCAGTTTATAGCAAATATATTATCTATTCTTTTATAATCTGACAGCCTTTTATTTCTTTTTCATGCCTTACTGTACTTATTAAGATTTTCAGAGTGACATTATGACATTGAGAAGGAATGGTGCTAGTAGACTTCCTTGCCTAAGTTCTGATGTTTGGAGGAAACATTCAGGGGTGTGTATGTGTGTGTATGTGTGTATTTTCCCATCAAATATGTTGTTAGCTGTAGGTTTTTATCTGTACTTATTATGTACTGAATTTTGTGTCCCCACCCCCCTCCAAATTTGTATGTTGAAACCCCAACCCTTAATGTGATAGTATGAGGAGGAGCCTTTGGCAGGTTATAGATTTAGATGAGATCAACAGGGTAGAACCTCCATGATGGTATTGGTATCCTTATGAAAAGAGGAAGAGACCCCACATCATCAGATGCAAGAGAAGGTGACCATCTTTATGCCACGAAGAGAGTCCTTACTAAAAACTGAATCTACTGGCACATTGGTCTTGGAGTTACCAACCCCTAGAACTGTGAAAAATAAATGTTTGTTTTCAGCTCAAAGTATATCAAAGATCTAGACAGAGACCCTACACCTACTAGAAGAAAATGTAGTCCCAACTTTCCATCATGTTGGCTTAGGAACTGAATTCCTCAACAAGAATCCTAAAGTGCAAGAAGTAAAATCAAGAATCAGTAAATGGGATGGTATCAAACTAAAACACTTCTTCACGGCAAAGGAACCAATTAAGAATGTGAAGAATGGAGCTGGGCGAGGTAGCACATGTGTGTAATCCCAGCGGCTAGAAAGGCTAAGGCAGGATATAAAAAAGGGCTGGGAATATGGCTCAGTGGTTGAGCACCCCTGGGTTCAATCCTCAGTACCAAAAAAAAAAAAAAAAAAAAAAAAAAGCGAGGAATGGGAGGAAATCTTTGCCACCTGCATCTCAGATAGAGCATTCATTTCTAGGATATATAGCAAACTCAAAAAACTTAACACCAAAAAAAAAAAAAAATAACCCAATCAATAAAGGGGCTAAGGAACTGAATAGACACTTGACAGCAGATGACATGAATGGTCAACAAATATATGAAAAAATGTTCAACTTGTCTAGCAATTAGAGAAATGCAAACTAAAACTACACTGAGATTTCATCTCATTCCAGTCAGAATGGCAATTATCAAGAATACAAGTAGTAATAAATGTTGGTGAGGATGTGGGGGAAAAGGTATGTACACTCATAAGTTGCTGGTGGAACTAAAAATTGGTGTAACCACTCTGGAAAGCAGTATGGAGATTCCTCAGAAGACTTGGAATGGAACCACCATTTGACCCAGTTATCTTCCTCCTTGGCTTATACCCAAAGGAATTAAAATCAGCATACTACAGTGTCACAGCTACATTAAAGTTCATAGCAGCTCAATTGACAATAGTTAAGCTACAAAACAGTCCTACTCATCTGTCAACAGATGGATGAAGAAATGGAATTCACAATGGAATATTATTCAGCAATAAGGAAGAATGACTTTATGATTTTTACTGGTAAATGGATGGATCTGGAGACTATCATGCTAAACAAAATAAGCCAATCCCAAGAAACCAAAGGCCAAATGTTCTCTCTGATATGTGGATGTTTATAAACAGTAAGGAGGGTGGAGGGAAGAATTTGGTGGGTTAGACAAAGGGGAATGAAGGAAGGGATGGGGAATGGGACTAGGAAAGACAATGGATTGAATCAGACATAACTCTTCTTATGTTCATAGATGAATACACCACCAGTGTAACTCCACATCATGTACAACCACAAGAATAGGAATTAGGAAATTAGAACAAGTTATACTCCATGTATGTATAATATGTCAGAATATACTCTATTGTCATGTATGTCTAAATAAATAAATCAATAAAATGTTTGTTGTTGCAAGAGCCATGTAGAAACAGGGAATAGTAAATGCAAGGCTGTGAATCAAGGTGTTTGCTATATCCTTTTTCATTAATTATTTGTTATTATTATTATTTACTACTGGGGATTTAACCCAGGGACACGCTAGCACGGAGTAATATCCACACCCCTTTTTATTTTTTATTTTGAGACAGGGTCTCATTAAGTTGCCTAGGCTGATTTTGAATTTTGGATTCTCCCACCTCAGTCTCCCTAGTGGCTGAGATTACAGGTGTGCGTCATCACAGTCATTGTTCATCCTCAATTTTTAAACTATCCATATCTACGCTTCAGGTGAGATTTATGAAAAAGCCTATTGTTGGGCCTTGTTTTAGTTTTTAAGACAACTATTGTCTTCTAATTGGTGTTTTTAGACAACTTAATTTTAGTGTAATTATTCATATAGCTGGTTTATTTAGTTCTGCCATTTTATTTTCTGCTTGTCCTTTCTATTATTTGTTCCTTGCTTCATCATTTTTTACTTCTTTCAACATTGTTAAAATTCTGTTTAGCTTACTTGCTGGCTTTTTGTTATGGCTTTTCATAGTGTTTTTTCAAGTGGTGGCTCTAAGGAATGTTATGCATGATCCCCGTCCTCACCATACACAGACAGTCATCCTTCAGTATTTCTGGGTAATTGATTCCAAAAACACTCCACACCTAGCTATTCAGATGTAAGGCACTGTATCTAGCAAATGTGTTATGGTTTTGATATGATATGCCCCCTGGAAGCATTTTTCAAAAACAGATTTAGTGATGGTGGCATTTTATAGTTCTTTCATCTCAGAATGTTTCTATTTCTTTTCTTTCTTTCTTTAGTCCTGAAAGGGCATTTTTTTGTGCATTTAAATTGAAAGTATTTGCCAGACCTTGTGGCACTTGCCAGTAATCCCAGTGACTGAGGAGGCTGAGACAGGAGGATGGCAGGTTCAGGGCAGCCTGAGTAAGTTAATGAGACCCTCAACAACTTAGTGAATCTCTGTCTCCAAAAAAGAACTGGGAATGTAGCTCTGTGGTTGAGTGCCTATGATTTCAATCCCAACAACAACAACAACAACAACAAAAGCATTATTTTTCTTTCAGTATTTAAAATTTGTCTTAATTCCTTCTGACTTTCATTATTTTTGATGAGTAATCTATAGTAATTAAAATATTGTTTTTCTATATGTAATATGATTTTTATTTCTGTCTGTTTATTTTAAGACCTTTATTTTTAACTTTAATAGATTATGACATGTCTGTAGATTCTAAATCTAGAATGGATCGATTAGGTTACATCTCATAATCTAATCATTTCACCTCTGAATATTCCTGCATTAACAGGAGCTTTTATGGGATAGATCATATCAAAACCAGAACACATTTGCTGGGAACAATGGCTTACATCTATAATCTCAGTGGCTTGGGAGGCTCAGGCAGGAGGATCACAAGTTTAAAGCAGCCTCAGCAACTTAGTGAGGCCTTAAGCAACTTAGCAAGACCCTGTCTCCAAAAATAACAACAGCAGCAATAACACATTTGTTTCAAAAGTGATTCCTTTCTCTTTTTGTAGTATGGGTATATATACTGACTTGAAGTTTTTCTCTGATAATTCTATCATTTTGGTTTTCTTGTGGTGGCATCTTTTTAAAAATTTTTAAAATTTGTTCTAATTAGTTATTTTATGGTGGCGTCTTTTGTCTGTCTTCTTGAGAGCTGGTTTGGTTGTTCTCATTGTATGTTTAATTTTGGGTTGTTGCCTTGATATTTTGAATTGTGTTAAGAGATTCTGAGTCCTGTGTGAAACCTCTGCTCGGTACCATTTTTGGTTGTTGATCATGATGGCATGAGTGTGCCTGCACATGTGTGTCTGTATGGACAGTCAACTTCATTAGTTTTAGACTTCAGATTCTGATGTGCTGCCTATGAGCTGTTTTTCTTTCTAATGTTGATTTAATTTTTAAAGCCTTTCTTGTTTCTATTCCAGTTGGTCTATATGTGCTAACTAGGGATCATTCTTTTTTTTTTTTTTTTTTTTTTTGGTCCAGGGTGTTGAACTTAGAGGCACTCGACCACTGAGCCACATCCTCAGCCCTATTCTGTATTTTATTTAGAGACAGAGTCTCACTGAGTTGTTTAAGGCCTTGCTAGGTGGCTGAGACTGGCTTTGAACACACGATCCTTCTGTCTCAGCCTCTTGAGTGACTGGGATTACAGGCATGCGCCACAACACCCGGCCCAGGGATCATTGTTTATATTCAGGTTTCACTGGAATTCAGGTTTCCCTGCAATCTTTATAACTATTTCTGCAGAGCACATATTGTGTATAGTTATTATGTATTTTGTCTTCTTTAATTTGAGAAGACTTCTCTGCCTTTTTTGGTGTTTTCTTATCTTGACCTTTTGGAAGACTAAGTCAGTTATTTTATAGAATATGGAATTTGGTTTTACCTGGTTTTCATCATAATTGAGTCTGCTTTTGCATTTTTAGAAGAACTGTCACAGAAACAATATTGTGTCCTTATTTCTTCATATAAGGAAGTACATGATATTAGTTTGTGCCAATATTAGTGATGTTAACCTGGATCGCTTGTTTAAGGTGGTGTCTAGTAGGATTCTTTGCTATAAAGCTATTTCTTCTTTGTAATTATCGAGTAATTTTCATAGAGATTTTGAAGCCAAATAAATATCCTGTTCATTTTCAGACTTTCCTCCACTAGTTTTAGCATTCCTTGATGATTCTTGCCTGAGGTGGTTATTACTGTGATGATTATAAAATAATTATCTTTCTAACTCTGTCATTCATTTTATGTTTATTGGGAAGCATTCCACTGTAAGGAAGAGTTTTTTTTTCTATTTGTTTATTTATTCATTATATTAGTATGTATTCAAGGGTTCTTACTTAGTCAATGGTTTATAATCTTTTACTATCTTCATGTATTTTGATGTCCCAGCTGTTTTTGACTTAGCCAGTGAAAGCCCATTTTACCTGTATTTTTATCTTTTTAATATATCTCCATCACTTCTGCAGTGCTTTCTTATTTTTTGACACAATAACATGTTCCACATTCCTCTGTCCTTTTCCTATCTTGGCCCTATAAGTAGTAATTTCTCCAGGTTCCTTTTATTACGGAATGATTTTTAAAATCCAGGATTTCTGTGCTAGTTTTGCTAGAGTGTATTGTTTTTAGTAATTTTCAGTATATAGAGCTCAAGAATAACAGATACACACAACTATATTTATTCAAATCTACTTATTAAAAATCAAGAATTCATATCATCCCTAGTTTCAAACATATTCCACACATTCATGAGAAACCTTACTCACATTATCCTCAATGTATTTGTTCATTGGCTTAATTCTTTGCTATTTTGAAAGCAGTTTCATCATTGTTAATGCATGCCATTACAGAAAAGAAACAAATGTGCTAACTGGAATTCACTATTTATTTACAATCCTTTGGGTCTCAGACTGAGACTATTTTCTAGGTTTGTTGGGCTACTATACATAACTACCACAAACATGGTAATTTTAATAAATAAGAAATCTGTACTTTTTAAGTTCTGTAGTGCAGAAGTCAGAAATTGAGGTATTTATTGGCAGGGTCACACTTCCTCCAGTGATTCTTAATGGGGAGGGGAGTTCGTTTCTTCTTTCAGCTTCTGTTGATTCCTAATGTTTCTTGGCTTATGGGTACATAACTCCAGTCTCGCTTTACATAGTGTTCTTTTTGTGTCTTTTCTTCTCTTTCCTATAAGGATATACATCATTGGATTTAGATAACTCACCTAGAGATTTCTACTTATGTCTGAAGATACTTTTTCCAAAAGAGGTTACATTCACAAGTTCCGTGGACTAGGATATGGACATATCTTTTTTGGGGTCGCCATTCAGCTCACTACAGGGTACATAGTTACTTACTATCTTATGTTTAGTCTTTTGATGTGTGTTTTGCTTATCTGAAATATAGTAAGATTCATTTTTTCTGTTTATGCTAAATTTTAGGGTTCCCTATCTATATTTGATCATGAATATGTAGAATTTTTAACATCCTTTAACAAATAATAAATGAATAAAGAGTTACAAATCATGCTAGCTATTATTAAGGAAATGGACAGGTGTTTGGGAAAGAACAATGAGATGCACCATGTTTACTTAAATTGAGAGCCAGGAAATACTTGTAAACTGAGATTGGAAGAATGAGAAGGAACTATCAGGAGAAAGGGGTAAATAAAAGTTCTAGTAGATGAAAAAGCATGTATCTGATATGGGAAAAGAGGGCAGTGGGTGGTACATTTTGGGCAGGAATGGACACAAAATAAGTGAATTTGCAAGGAAACCAGGGGCTAGGAAATGTAATTTGTTTAAACTGTAGAGATTAAAAAACCAGCAAAGGTTATAGGCAGAAGAGTGTCACGTTTATAGTTATATTTTTTAAAGGATTGTACTGATTGCTATGTGAAACAGAATGTTAAGGTAAAAGTTGAGAGAGTAGTAGTAACAAATCTATCTGTTCCAGTATATAATAACTGATTTAGAACTATGAGATAATGTTGATTCATAGACAAATGATAGTGGTGAAAAAGAGAAAAGTGGATAGATTTGAGATACATTTTGGATAGAATTGGCAAGACTAGCTTTTGGATTGAATCCAGTTGGGTAGAAAATTTTAGAATTAGGGTTATGGAAGTATTCAAAGTTGACTTCAAAGTTTTTTGCTTGAGAACCTGGAAAAAAATGGAAATGATTTTGACAGTAAGAATCAAGATCTCCTTATTATGTTTGAGATGCTTTTGTTATGCAGGTGGAAATGTCAAGTAGATGCTTGGATATGCAGGTCTTAAGTGGGAAATGGGATCTTAAACTTCCTAACTGCCCCTGTGGGCATTGCTTTAATTTTATGCCTTCCTATTGCAGGCCAAGATTCTCTACCTTTGTGGTATCTCCCCATTTATACCCTGTAAACTTGAGCAGAATGGCAGGACTCGGCCAAATACAATTTGAGGCATTGGGCAACATGGACTAGAGATGATCTCTAGGCCCACATATTATTCCAGTTCATTCTTTCTAGTACCATTATTTTTCCTGTAAACCACTTTTAATATATAATTTTTCTGTTTTAAGCATAGCTTTATTTTGGACATTGTCAGAGTAAGGGACACTACCACTATTACATTAAAAAGAATTAGGCTTTTTTGTGTCCCATCTGAACCTGACTTAACCATAGGACACCATTCTAGTGAATTTTGTTCCCTGGGACTAGTAGGGGTGGGTATGTGTATGTGTATGTTTTATTTTTATAGAATATTTAATCTGTACTCTGTGGTTGATTTGGAGTATCTATCAATTTTTATTCCAGCTTCATAATTCTAGTATTTTTATGTTCTATATATTTTGTAGAATTAATTTTCCAAAATCATTTTACATGTTTTTTTCATTTCCCATAATTACTGTTACAGATATATTGTAGACAAGATTATGGACACAATTTGTTGTGCTTATTTGTAAATGCTTTCTATTATTCTTAATTATTTTTCATTGTAGAAAAGAATCATGATCTTTAAAGAAGGGCCAATCTGTCCTTCTTATTATGATTTTTTCCCCCTAACAAGAGTGTATTATTATTCTCTTAATTTCCCACCTTATTAAGTACCTGTTGCAAGAAAGCATTGTGCTAATTTTGAGAGTTGGCAGGGGGTATACACAATTGGATTAACAAAATGAAAAAAGCAAAACATGTTATGAGATAAAATTGGGATAAAATAGTAGAAGCTTATAATTAAAATAATATGTTTTTGAGAAGTACAGAGTTTTTAATGTGAGATATCAGTTTCTCATCAATTTATTATTTACCTTTTTAAAACATATTTTATTCCCTTTGTCTTTATTTTTCCAAGGGTCACACAGCAATGCTTCATACTGGCTCATGGCATCCCAAAATAAAGGGAGAATTTATGACTTGCTCAAATGATGCGTGAGTATTGTTGATAATTTATCTAATTCAGTATTTTTCAACAGTAAAAGAAACAGTATAAGGAATCCTGATATTTATATATTCTTATTCTTAACTTTGGTTTTAGTATAAGGTTTAATTAAATAAATATGAACACTATGAAAATGAGAGTTGATATGAATCCCAGTAGAATTTTATCACAGAACATAAAGGATCAGATTTATGTAATTAAATAACTTTGAAACTGTAGTAATAATTTTTTGCTTCTTACAGTAAAGATTTATCTATGGGCTGGGATTGTGGCTTAGTGGTAGAGTGCTCGCCTAGCATGTGCCAGGCCCTAAGTTTGATTCTCAGCACCACATAGAAATAAATAAATAAAATAAAGATATTGTGTCCAACAAGCACTAAAAAATAAACAATAAAAAAGGTTTATCTATCTGAAATGATACTAAGTTGGGCTTTTTTCAACCATAATTCTATGTGAGATCAGTGAACTTTCAACCATACACTTCCATTACACACACACACACACACACAAAACCACCTTTTAAAGAAAAATGACAGTAATAAATTAGGGTGATTTTTAGTTTGATTTATCTTTTTCTGACCTTTTGTCTCTGAGAAAAGTAATTAACTGAGAGTTAAGCTCTGGAAGATCAGTCAGATACTTGGTTCATTCATCATGTATAGCATGTTCACTGTGTGCAAGTACACTGTCAGTGAAGTTTCTGACTACATGGAAGTGAGTGCTAGAAGACAGAGAAGGTATAGAAACACCAAAAAAATCAATAATACAGTATTTTTTTAAAATTTCAAACTTTTCTTTTAAAAATGTTTTTGGAAGTACATTATAGTTCTACATAATTGTGGGTTTTATTTTGACATAATCATATATGTATGGAATATAGTTTGCTCCATTTCAGTCCCTAATACTACTTCCTTTTCTTCCCTCAGTTTTTTTTCTCTGTTCTCATTCTTCTACTCCACTGATCTGCTTTCTATGTTAATGGTATTCCCCCCCACACATTTTTTTCCTCCTTATGTTGCTCTAGCTTCTGTATATGAAAGAGTACATTTGACCTTTGACTTTCTGAGTCTGGCTTATTTCACTTAGCATGATGTTCTCCAATTCCATTTATCAACAAATGCCATAATTTCATTCTTCTTTATGGCTGAATAATACTCCATTGTGTTTATGTACCAAATTTTCTTTATGTATTCAACTGTTGCCAGGTACCTGGACCGGTTCTATAAGTTGTCTGCAGTGAATTGCACTGCTATAAACATTGATGTACCTGTATCACCATAGTATGCTGGCTTTAAGTTCTTTTGGATAAATACCAAGGAGTGGGATAGCTGGGCTATGTGGTCATTCTATTTCTGCTCTTTTGAGGAATCTCCATACTGCTTTCCAGGGTGGTTGTATTAATTTACAGTCTTACCAACAATGTATGAGTCCTTTTTCCCACATTCTCACCAGCATTTATTATTATTTATATTCTCGGAGATTGCCATTCTAACTGGAGTGAGATGAAATCTCAATGTAATTTAGATTTGTGTTTCTCTGATTGCTAGAGATGTTGAACATTTTTTTTTATATTTGTTGGCCATTTGTATTTCCTCTTTTGAGAAGTGTATGTTTAGTTCATTTGCCCATTTATTGTTTGGGTTATTTGGTGTGTGTGTGTGTGTGTGTGTGTGTGTATGTTAAGTTTTTTAAGTTCTTTATAAATTCTGAACATTAATCCCCTTGTCAGACGAGTAGGTGGCAAAGATTTTCTCCCATTCCATAGGCTGTCTCTTCAAATTTTTAACTGTTTTCTTTGCTGTGCAGAAACTTTTTAATTTGATGCTGTCCCACTTCTTAATTCTTCATTTTGTTTCTTGAGTTTTAGGGGTCTTGTTAAGGAATTCAATATCTGTGAGGGTCTTGGAGGGATGACCCCATTTTTTTTTTTTCCTAGCAGTTGCAAAGTTTCTGGTCCAATTCCTAGGTTTTGATCCACTTCGGATTGATTTTTTGTGGAGGGCGAAAGACATTGGTCTAGTTTCATTCTTCTACATATAATTAAATGTAGTAATTAGTGTTAAGAATTCAGTTTAAGCAAAAGAATAGACCAAAGAAGAGAAAAAGAACACATAGGACAGTGAAAGCTTCTGAGGAAGTCACCCTGCAGGTGAGACCTAAATCATGCCAAGGAGACCACCACAGGGAAAGAGCTTTCCAGGCCAAAGTGAAGCATATTTAGAAACCTTAAGATGAGAATGCGATGAAACATGTTTGAGGGAAAGAAATACCAGGGAAGTTGATTTTGGGGGGCTGTTGGGAAGGGTGAGAATGATAGGAAATGAGTTTGGAGAGGAAGGCAAGGACCAGTCATAAAGGATGTTTTAGGTTAAACGAAAAAGGCTAGGATTTTTTTTTTTTTAAAGAGAGAGTGAGAGAGAGAGAGAGAGGGAGAGAGAGAATTTTAATATTTATTTTTTAGTTCTCGGAGGACACAACATCTTTGATTGTATGTGGTGCTGAGGATCATCGAACCCAGGCCGCACGCATGCCAGGCGAGCGCGCTACCGCTTGAGCCACATCCCCAGCCCCAAGGCTAGAATTTTAATGTAATGATAAGAGAAGCCATTGAAGAATACCCAATCTTTTTCATAATATTGAAAATTTAATCAATAGGAATGGTCTCTCTACATTTTGTTAACATTTTTCAATTAATTACTACTGAGATAACAGCTAATAATAGTTAATATTCATTGAGTACTTCTATGAGCCAAAAGTGTTCAGTACACTTTATGTATGCTAAGCAATGTCCTATTTTTTCCTCATAGCAATGTGGTTTGTGGGCAGTAGTGTTATTGTGTATTCCAAATGAAGATCTGATTGTGACTTTTCCAAGGACATATGATTCTAAGTGGCTGAGCCAGAATGTAAATGTACTGTGAATGGCTGTACACAAGTTTGTGAGTGGTGATCACAAAGATGATGGTGATTGACTTATAGATACAGGTACTACAGGGCACAAATTACTTTTATATAAGGAATGGATATAAAACCTCATCTTATAAAGAATACTCCGCAAAATGCTTCCTATCAGAGGACAGATTTCCTTTGCCTTGGAGTTCTCCTACAGAGCACTGCTATGATGATACTTGCACATTACCTGATTATGAGGAGGATCATGAAAAGAACTTGTGGTAGTGAGTGGGTCTTTATGCTCTCCAGGAAACTCTAATTGCTTTGAGAGGCATGGGGTTATTCTGGCTGTGCTGGAAGAATGACCTGATATATAATTAGTAGTAAACAATATTTACAGGCCCATGGATGGTTCCATAGTTCCTCTTAGAACTTGGGAGTTGGTGTGGGTCTCCCTAACACATTCCTAAGTAAAAACTAAACAAAGAGAACAGTGTGCTGCTTTAAATAAAAGGTCATTTTTTTTTAAATCTCCAAGATCTCATAAGCATAAATGGGACTGGATATTATATTCCTGTTTCCAGATTTCTTTTAGGTGAGCTAAAAAGATAACTTTTGTAAAGTTTTGTTATCTTTGTAGAGTTTGCTATTCTTTTCTAATTTTCTGTAATAACTCACTGTGAAATGTTTGTGCATTTTAAAGGTTTTAGTGAGGAGGAGAAAGTAGAAAATTGGCTTCTTCCACAGTCAGGGGAGAGAGGAATAGCAATTAAAAAAATAAAGAAAAGAAAACAGGTAGGCACAGAGCAAGTGGATTTAGGATAGAGTGAAAGGAGGAACCACTGGCTGTGACCATTTGTGAAAAATGACTGAATAAGTCTTTGAGGGATTGGATTGTGTAACAGCTGGTAAAAAATAAGAACCAGAGACTTTTTAAAAGATCAAGAGCTGAGAGGAAATAGCTCAGCAGTAGAGTGCTTGGCTCTCATGCACTCAGGTTTGATCTCCAGAATTGCCAAACTAACCAACTAACCAACCAACCAACCAACCAACCCACTAACCAACCAGAAAACCACAGTGAGACCTAATTTTTACTAGTCTTCCATCATCTGGGACAACGTCAGGCTGTACGTGTAATATTAAAAACATTAGCTGGGTATGATGATGACCTCATGTAATCCAAACGACTCAAGAGGCTGAGGCAGGAGGATCACAAGTACAAAGCCAGCCTCAGCAACTTAGGGAGGCCCTAAGCAACTTAGGGAGACTCCCATCTCAAAAAAAAAATAAATAAAACGTCTGTGGATGTGGCTCAGTGATTAAGTTACCCTGGGTTCATTCCTCAGTACAAACAAACAAACAAACAAACACCATTCACTGGCAATGATGACATGTAGGTAAAGGAAACAGAGAGGAAGGGTTGTCAATACTACTTGCTCAGAAGATTCTGGGGAAATCTTCCCATGAGAGTTTGAAACATGTGTATCTGTAGGCCCAGGTTAGGCCCAGCAGTGCCCTGTTAACCCACCCAGGAGCCCAGGCCTAGCACACCTCCATCTTGGGACACTGCAGCCATTGCCATAACCCTCCCCATGCAGTATCCTTCACCATGGGACAACAGACAGGGCCTGGAGGCAACTGCATCTCGGAATAGGTCGCCCAAAGCCATTGTAAGGCCTATTCTTTCAGCCCCATCTCTGAAAGTGGTTGTCTTCATCTTGGGATACCCTCCACTGCTGTCTTGAGTTACCTCCGCTGTTGCCGCCACTACCTTTAGTTGCAGTAGCATCCATCCTGGGACATTGGCTGGGGACTTGAAGCTTAATACCAAAGTGAGGTTCAGATAATCTTCAGGGACACTACAGGGTTATAGGGTAAAAACTGTAATACCTGAGATTTGCATTGCAAGATAGGAAGACACATAAACAAAATGAAAAACAAGGGAAGAAAGTGCTCCAAACAAATCAAGATACAACAATAATAGAATCCATGGACAGCGCAGTTGATGAAATATCAGAAAAGGAGTTCAGAATGTACATAATTAAAATGATCTATAAATTAAAGAATGACTTAAGTGAGCAAATACAGGAAAAAGTTGATCACTCCAACAGAGATAAGAGAGCAAATACAGATAGCAAAAGATTACTTCAAGATAGAGATGGAGATTCTGAAAAAAAGAAAAGTCAGAAATCCTTGAAATGAAGGAAACAATAAACAAAATAAAAAAAAAACTCAATAGAAAGCATCACCAACAGACTAGATCACATGGAAAACAGGACATCAATTAATGAAGACAAAATATACAATCTTGAAATAAAGTTGACCACACAGTGAAGATGGTAAGAAACCATGAATAGAATACCCAAGAATTATGGGATAGCATCAAGAGACCAAATCTAAGAGTTATTGGGGCAGAGGAGGCAGAGATATTCAACCCAAAGGAATACACAAGCTCTTCAATGATATAATAACAGAAAATTTCCCCAAAATGAAGAATGAATTGGAAAATCAAATACAAGAGGCTTACAGGACACCAAATATACAAAATTACAACAGATCTACACCAAGCCACATTATAATGAAAATGCCTAACATACAGAATAAGGATAGAATCTTAAAGGCCGCAAGAGAGGAATCAGATCACATTTGGGGGGAGACCAATTTGGATCTCAGATTTTTCAAGCCAGACCTTCAAAATTCTGGAGCAGCATATTCCAAGCTCTGAAAGAAAATGGATGCCAACCAAGAATCTTATATCCAGCAAAATTAACCTTCTTGACAGACTCTTAGGCACCCTAAAGAAAAGAAGGAAAGATAAAACTCAAATCATTAAAATTTGTGATAAAAAAGGAAATATCACGATAGACACTATTGAAATACAGAAGACAATTAGAAACTATTTTGAGAATTTATACTTCAGTAAAATAGAAAACCTTGAAGGCATATACAGATTTCTAGAGGCATATGATCAACCCAAACTGAGTCAAGAGGACATACACAATTTAAACAGATCAATTTCAAACAAGGAAATAGAAGATGCCATCAAAAGAGAAATGCCCTGACCAGACAGATTCACAGCTGAGTTCTACAAAGAAGAATTAATACCAATACTTCTCAGATTATTCCATGAAATAGAAAAGGAAGGAACCCTTCCAAACTCATTCTATGACGGTAGTATCATCCTGATACCAAAACCAGGCAGAGACACATCAAGGAAAGAATACTTTGGGGAAAAGATAGCCTCTTCAACAGATCATGCTGGGAAAACTGGAAATCCATATGCAGCAAAATGAAACTAAACCCCTATCTCTCACCATGCATAAAACTCAACTCAAAGTGGATCAAGGACCTAGGAATTATCCCAGTGATCCTGCGCCTAGTAGAGGAAAAATGTAGTTCCAAATCTTCATTACATCAGATTAGGCCCCAACTTCCTTAACAAGACTCCTGAAGCATAAAAATTAAATCAAGAATTAATAAATGGGATGGAATCAAACTAAAAAGCTTCTTTTCAGCAAAAAACACAATCAATGAAGTGAAGAGAGAGCCTACATTTTGGGAGCAAATTTTTGCCACACGCCCATCAGATAGAGCTCTAATCTCCAGGATATATAAAGAACTCAAAAAACTTAACACCAAAAACCAAACATTCCAATCAATAAAATGGGCTAAGGAGCTGAACAGACACTTCTCAGAGGAAGATATACAATTGATCAACAAATATATGAAAAAATGTTCAAAATCTCTAGTAATTAGAGAAATGCAAGTCTAAACTTCTCTAAGATTTCATCTCACACCAGTCAGAATAGCAGTTATCAAGAATACAGACAACAATAAGTATTGGTGAGTATGTTGGGGGAAAAGGCACATTCATACATTGGTGGTGGGACTACAAATTGGTGTAACCAATCTTGAAAACAGTAAGGAGATTCCTTAGAAAACTTGGATTGGAACCACCATTTGACCCAGCTATCCCACTCCTGGATCTGTACCCACAGGACTTAATGCAGCCACATCAATGTTCATAGCAGCTCAATTCACAACAGCTAAACTGTGGAAACAACCTAGATGTCCTTCAGTAGATGAATGGATAAAGAAACTGTGGTATATATACACAATGGAATATTTCTCAGCATTAAAACAGAATAAAATCATGGCATTTTCAGGTAAATGGTTAGAGTTAGAGAATATCACGATAAGTGGAGTAAGCCAATTAAAAAAAAAAAACAAAGGCCAAATGTTTTCTCTGATAAGTGGATGCTAATTCATAATTCTGGGGGGGGCATGAGAAAAACAGAGGAACTTTTATTTGGCAAAGGGGAGGAGGCACTGGGGTGGGAAAGATGGTGAAATGAGATAGACATCATTATCTTAGTTACATGTATGACTGCACATATGGTGCGATGCTACATTGTATAAAACCAGAGTAATGAAAAATTGTGCTCCAGTTGTAGACAATGAATCAAAATGCATTCTGTTGTCAGGTATACCTCATTAAAATCAATTAATTAAGTAATTAAAAAATTAAAGTTGACTCAGTGGTTAAATGCACATGGATTCAATCATTGGCATGCATAAATGAATAAATGAATAAATAAATAAACAAAACACAGGTGACCAGGAAAAAAAAAAGAAATATATGTATTTGTGTAAATTGATTTTGTGGAGAAGTTGGAAATTAATGAAACAATATGAACTTATTGAAGAATATAGGGAAATTCTAATTTAGATCCTCAAAGATATTACCATTTAGAGTAGGCAAAATATATAGTGAATGATTGTGAGATTATTTTATGTTCCATGAAATACATATTTGGAAACATTAAAATCTAGTCAGTTTAGTTTATTTTGAACAACTGAATGTCAAGAAATGTCAATATTATTATGAGAGAAATGATAGTGGGCTGCTCTGAATGAAAGGATCTTGGCATATAATTTGTGAAGGAAAGTCAGGAAGAATGGACCAAAAATAGCAATAAAGAGACATTTTTGCTACAATTGGGATGATATGGTATCAAAAGTGGCAACAGTTTTTTGTCTTTCATTATGAAGAAATTGATGCCTTTTTTCCTACCCTGAATCTGAGCTAGCCAACACAATGTGGTAAAAATGATGGTGTGTAGTTTCTGAACATAACCCTTTGAAGAGTTCTTGTCTTTTTTTTTTTTAAAGAGAGAGAGAGAAAGAGAGAGAAAATTTTTTAATATTTATTTTTTAGTTTTTCGGCGGACACAACATCTTCGTTTGTATGTGGTGCTGAGGATCGAACCCGGGCCGCACGCATGCCAGGCAAGCGCGCTACTGCTTGAGCCACATCCCCAGCCCAATGAATTCTTGTATGTGTCCATTCCCTTGCAACTATGGCATTGCTATCTGTTGAAGCCTTGGCTACCTTTCTCTAGGATGAAAGATCCTATAAAAAACAGTTTAGTTGTCCCATCTCAGGCCATACTAAATTAGTTTATAGCCGGCCAACTCCCAACCTTGTGACAGAGCTCAGCCTAGATCAGCAGAATCCACCACAGACACTTGAGTTAATCCAGCTGGAGAGAACCAGCTGAATGCTGAACTCATAAGCACTAATAGTGTTTTGGTTTGGATGTCAGGTATCCCCCAGAAACTCACGTGTGATTCAATGCAAGAAGGTTCAGAAGAGAAATGATTGGGTTATAGGAGTCTTAACCCAATCAGTGAATTAATTCCCCCATAGGGGATAGAGTTTAACTGAGTGGTAATTGATGTGTAATTGAGGAGGTGGGAATTGGGATGTGACTTGGGGTATATTTTTTATCTGGCAATTGGAGAGACCTCTCTCTTACCATGATGTGAGCTGCTTCCTTGTGTCACACTCTCTGGTCATGATGTTCAGCCTCACCTCGAGCCCTGAGGAATGGAGCCGGCCTTCTATGTACTAAGACCTCTGAGTGAGCCCTCAAATAAACTTTTTGTCCTCTACAGTTCTGGTCGCGTCCTTTAGTCACAGAAACAAAAAAGCTGACTATAACAAGTATCCTGTTTTTCTAAGCCATTGAATTTTGGAGATGATTTATTATGTGCCAGATGTAAAATGATACAGATGATTTTATTAGATTATGTTATATAAAAATATGGTGATGAAGAAAAATGGTTTTGTTCCTAGAAGACACCAGTTGGTGAATAGGAGTGAATAATAATGATATAAGAACTTACTTTTTTTTATTATTAGTTGTTCAAAACATTACAAAGCTCTTGACATATCGTATTTCATACATTTGATTCAAACAGATTATGAACTCCCATTTTTACCCCGTATACATATTGCAGATTCACATTGGTTCCACATCCACTTTTTTACATACTGCCATACTAATGTCTGTTGTATTCTGCTGCCCTTCTTATCCTCTACTATCCCCCTCCTCTCCCCTCCCCTCTCCTCCCATTTTCTCTCTCTACCCCATCTACTGTAATTCATTTCTCTCTCTTGTTTTTTCCCCCTTTCCCTTCACTTCCTCTTAAATGTAATTTTGTATAACAATGCGGGTCTCCTTCCTTTACCATGCAATTTCCCTTCTCTCTCTCTTTCCCTCCCCCCTCTCGACCCTGTTTAATGGTGATCTTCTTCTCATGCCCTTCCTCCCTATTATGTTCTTAGTTGCTCTCCTTATATCAAAGATGACATTTGACATTTGTTTTTTAGGGATTGGCTAGCTTCACTTAGCATAATCTGCTCTAGTGCCATCCATTTCCCTGCAAATAACATGATTTTGTCATATTTTAGTGCAGAGTAATACTCCATTGTGTATAAATGCCACATTTTTTTTATCCATTCATCTATTGAAGGCATCTAGGTTAGTTCCACAGTCTAGCTATTGTGAATTGTGCTGCTATGAACATCGATGTAGCAATATCCCTATAGTACGCTCTTTTAATGTTTTCAGGGAATAGTCCGAGAAGGGCAATAGCTGGGTCAAATGGTGGTTCCATTCCCAGCTTTCCCAGGACTCTCCATACTGCTTTCCAAATTGGCCACACCAATTTGCAGTCCCACCAGCAATGTACAATTGTACCCTTTTCCCCACATCCTCACCAGCACTTGTTGTTGTTTGACTTCATAATGGCTGCCAATCTTACTGGAGTGAGATGGTATCTTAGGGTGGTTTTGATTTGCATTTCTCTGACTGCTACAGATGGTGAGCATTTTTTCATGTACTTGTTGATTGATTGTGTGTCCTCCTCTGAGAAGTGTCTGTTAGGTCCTTGGCCCATTTGTTGATTGGGTTATTTGTTTTCTTATTGTTTAATTTTTTGAGTTCTTTGTATACTCTGGATATTAGGGCTCTATCTGAAGTGTGAAGAGTAAAGATTTGTTCCCAGGATGTAGGCTCCCTATTTACCTCTCCTATTGTTTCTTTTGCTGAGAAAAATCTTTTTAGTTTGAGTAAGTCCCATTTGTTGATTCTAGTTATTAACTCTTGTGCTATGGGTGTCCTATTGAGGAATTTGGAGCCCGACCCCACAGTATGTAGATCGTAGCCAACTTTTTCTTCTATCAGGCACCGTGTCTCTGATTTGATATCAAGCTCCTTGATCCATTTTGAGTTAACTTTTGTGCATGGCGAGAGAAAGGGATTCAGTTTCATTTTGTTGCATATGGATTTCCAGTTTTCCCAGCACCATTTGTTGAAGATGCTATCCTTCTTCCATTGCATGCTTTTAGCCCCTTTATCAAATATAAGATAGCTGTAATTTTGTGGATTGGTTTCTGTGTCCTCTATTCTGTACCATTGGTCCACCTGCCCGTTTTGGTACCAGTACCATGCTGTTTTTGTTACTATTGCTCTGTAGTATAGTTTGAAGTCTGTTATCGCTATACTGCCTGATTCCACACTTCCTGCTTAGAGTTGTTTTTGCTATTCTGGGTCTTTTATTTTTCCTTATGAATTTCATGATTGCTTTATCTATTTCTACAAGAAATGCCTTTGGGATTTTGATTGGCATTGCATTAAACCTATAGAGAACTTTTGGTAATATCACCATTTTGATGATGTTGGTTCTGCCTATCCATGAACAGGGTATATTTTTCCATCTTCTAAGATCTTCTTGTATTTCTCTCTTTAGGGTTCTGTAGTTTTCATTGTATAAGTCTTTCACCTCTTTTGTTAGGTTGTTTCCCAAGTATTTTATTTTTTTTTTGAGGATATTGTGAATGGAGTGGTTGTCCTCATTTCCATTTGAGAGGATTTGTCGCTGATATACAGGAATGTCTTTGATTTATGCGTGTTGATTTTATATCCTGCCACTTTGCTGAATTCATTTATTAGCTCTAATAGTTTCTTTGTAGACCTTTTTGGTTCTGCTAGGTATAGAATCATGTCATCTGAAAATAGTGATAATTTAAGTTCTTCTTTTCCTATTTTTATCCCTTTAATTTCTTTCATCTGTCTAATTGCTCTGGCCAGTGTTTCGAGAACTATATTGAATAGAAGTGGTGAGAGAGGGCATCCCTGTCTTGTTCCAGATTTTAGAGGGAATGCCTTCAATTTTTCTCCATTCAGAATGATGCTAGCCTGAGGCTTAGCATAGATAGCTTTTACAATGTTGAGGTAAGTTCCTGTTATCCCTAAACATAAAGGGATGCTGTACTTTGTCGAATGCTTTTTCTGCATCTATCGAGATGATCATATGGTTCTTATCTTTGAGTCTATTGATGTGGTGAATAACGTTTATTGATTTCCGTATATTGAACCATCCTTGCATCCCCGGGATGAATCTTACTTGATCATGGTGCACAATTTTTTTGATGTGTTTTTGTATCCGATTCGCCAGAATTTTATTGAGGATTTTTGCATCTAGTTTCATTAGAGATATTGGTCTGTAGTTTTCTTTCTTTGAAGTGTCTTTGTCTGGTTTCAGAATCAGGGTGATATTGGCCTCATAGAATGAATTTGGAAGAGCTCCCTCTTTTTCTATTTCTTGAAATATCTTGAAAAGTATTGGTATTAATTCTTCTTTAAAGGTTTTGTAAAACTCCGCTGTATACCCATCCGGTCCTGGGCTTTTCTTGGTTGGTAGTCTTTTGATTGCTTCTTCTATTTCATCCATTGATATTGGTCTGTTCAAATTGTGTGTATCCTCCTGACTCAGTCTGGGCAAATCATATGATTTAAGAAATTTATCGATGTCTTCACTATCTTCTATTTTATTGGAATATAGTTTTTCAAAATAATTTCTAATTGTCTTCTCTATTTCTGTAGCATCTGTTGTGATATTGCCTTTTTCATCACGAATGTTAGTAATTTGAGTTCTCTCTCTTCTTCTCTTCTTTAGCATGGCTAAGGGTCTGTCGATCTTATTTATTTTTTCGAAGAACCAACTTTTAGTTCTGTCAATTTTTTCAATAGTTTCTTTTGTTTCCATTTCGTTGATTTCTGCTCTGATTTTAATTATTTCTTGTCTTCTGCTACATTTGCTGTTGTTTTGCTCTTCCTTTTCTAGGGCTTTGAGATGAAGTGTGAGCTCATTTATTTGTTGGTTTTTTTCCTTTTTTGAGGAATGATCTCCAGGCGATGAATTTCCCTCTTAAAACTACTTTCATTGTGTCCCATAGATTCCGATATGTTGTGTCTGTATTTTCATTTATCTCTAATAATTTTTTGATTTCCTCCTTTATTTCCTCTGTAACCCATTGATCATTCAGTAACATATTGTTCATTTTCCATGTGATGTAGGATTTTTCCTTCCTTCTTTTATCATTGATTTCCAGTTTCATTCCAGTATGATCAGATAAAATGCCTGGTATTATCTCCACCCCTTTATATTTACTGAGGGTTGCCCTATGGCATAATATATGGTCTATTTTTGAGAAGGATCCATGTGCTACTGAGAATAAAGTATATCCACTTGATGATGGTTGATATATTCTATATATGTCAGTTAAGTCTAGGTTATTGATTGTGATATTGAGTTCTATAGTTTCTTTATTCAACTTTTGTTTGGAGGATCTGTCCAATGGTGAGAGAGGTGTGTTGAAGTCACCCATAATTATTGTGTTTTCATCTATTTGATTCTTGAACTTGAGGAGAGTTTGTTTTATGAACGTCACAGCACCCTTATTTGGTGCATAAATATTGATAATTGTTATGTCTTGTTGGTGAATGGTTCCTTTTAACAGTATATAATGTCCTTCCTTATCCCTTTTGATTAACTTAGTCTTGAAGTCGATTTTATTCGATATGAGGATGGCCACCCCTGCTTTCTCACGAGGACCGTGTGCGTGGTATATTTTTTCCCAACCTTTCACCTTCAGCCTGTGTATGTCTTTTCCAATCAGATGTGTCTCCTGGATTCAGCATATTGTTGGATTTGTTTTTTTAATCCATGTTACCAGCCTATATCGCTTTATTGGAGAGTTTAAGCCATTAACGTTTAGAGTTACTATTGATATATGGTTTGTACTTCCAGCCATGTTTGATTATTTATCTTTTTTTTTTTTAATTTGGTTCGTTTCTCCATGATTAGCTTCCCCCCCCCCCCCGCCCTCTGGCTTTACTGAGGTACTTCCCACTGTTGGTTTTGGTTATTGTTTTTCATTTCTTCCTTGTATAGTGTTTTGCTGAAGATGCTTTGCAATGCTGCTTTTCTTGCTACAAATTCTTTTAACTTTTGTTTATCATGAAAGATTTTTATTTCGTTGTCATACCTGAAGCTTAATTTTTCTGGATACAAGATTCTTGGTTGGCATCCATTGTCTTTCAGTGTTTGAAATACGTTGTTCCAGCATCTTCTCGCTTTCAGTGTCTGTGATGAAAAATCCATTTTTTAATCTTATTGGTTACCCCTGAATGTAATCTGCCTCCTTTCTCTTGTAGCTTTTAATATTTTCTCTTTGTTCTGTTTATTGGATATCTTCATAACAATGTTTCTTGGCGTTGGTCTACTGTAATTTTGTATGCTCCGTGTCCTGTATGCATCTATAATTTGTACATCCGTTTCCTTTTTTATTTATGGAAAGTTTTCTATAATTATTTCTTTTTTTTTTTTTTTTTGCTGATGCAAGTCTTTTTTTATTTTTTTTTATTTTTTTATTGTTGGTCGTTCAAAACATTACATAGTTCCTCATACATCATATTTCACAGTTTGATTCAAATGAGTTATGAACTCCCAATTTTATCCTGTATACAGATTGCTGTATCACATCAGTTACCCTTCCATTGATTGACATATTGCCTTTCTAGTGTCTGATGTATTCTGCTGTATTATTCTCTACTATCCCCCCTCCCCTCCCCTCCCCTCCCCTTTTCTCTCTCTACCCCTTCTACTGTAAATCACTTCTTCCATTTGAATTATCTTGTCTTACCCCACCTTTCCTCTTATATGTCATTTTGTATAACCCTGAGGATCGCCTTCCATTTCCATGCGATTCCCCTTCTCGTTTCCTTTCCCTCCCACCTCTCAACCCTGTTAATGAAAATCTTCGTCTCAAGCTCTTCGTCCCTACCCTGTCCTTGTTTCCTCCCCTTATATCAGAGGAGTCATTTGGTATTTGTTTTTTAAAGATTGACTAGCTTCACTTAGCATAATCTGCTCTAATGCCATCCATTTCCCTCCAAATTCTATGATTTTGTCATTTTTAAATGCAGAGTAATACTCCATTGTGTATAAATGCCACATTTTTTTAATCCAGTCATCTGTTGAAGGGCATCTAGGCTGATTCCACAATCTTGCTATCGTGAATTGTGCTGCTATGAACATCGATGTAGCAGTGTCCCTGTAGCATGCTCTTATTAGGTCTTTAGGGAATGGACCGAGAAGGGGAATAGCTGGGTCAAATGGTGGTTCCATTCCCAGCTTTCCAAGAAATCTCCATACTGCTTTCCAAATTGGCTGCACCAATTTGCAGTCCCACCAGCAATGAACAAGAGTGCCCTTTTCCCCCACATCCTCTCTAGCACTTATTGTTGTTTGACTTCCTAATGGCTGCCAATCTTACTGGAATGAGATGGTATCTTAGGGTAGTTTTGATTTGCATTTCTCTGACTGCTAGCGATGGTGAGCATTTTTTCATGTACTTATTGATTGATTGTATGTCCTCTTCTGAGAAGTGTCTGTTCAGGTCCTTTGCCCATTTATTGATTGGGTTACTTGTTGTCTTATTGTCTAATTTTTTGAGTTCTTTATATATTCTGGTTATTAGGGCTCTATCTGAAGTGTGTGGAGTAAAGATTTGTTCCCAGGATGTAGGCTCCCTGTTTATCTCTCTTATTGTTTCTTTTGCTGAGAAAAAACTTTTTAGTTTGAGTAAGTCCCATTTGTTGATTCTAGTTGTTAACTCTTGCGCTATGGGTGTCCTATTGAGGAATTTGGAGCCTGCTCCCACAGTATGTAGATCATAACCAACTTTTTCTTCTATCAGATGCCGTGTCTCTGATTTAATATCAAGCTCCTTGATCCATTTTGAGTTAACTTTTGTGCAAGGCGAGAGATAGGGATTCAGATTCATTTTGATGCAAATGGATTTCCAGTTTTCCCAGCACCATTTGTTGAAGATGCTATCCTTCCTCCATTGCATGCTTTTAGCCCCTTTATCAAATATAAGATAGTTGTAGTTTTGTGGATTGGTTACTGTGTCCTCTATTCTGTACCATTGGTCCACCCGCCTGTTTTGGTACCAGTACCATGCTGTTTTCGTTACTATTGCTCTGTAGTATAGTTTGAAGTCTGGTATCGCTATACCCCCTGATTCACACTTCCTGCTTAGTATTGTTTTTGCTATTCTGGGTCTTTTATTATTCCATATGAATTTCATGATTCTTTTATTTATTTCTACAAGAAATGCAGCTGGGATTTTGATTGGCATTGCATTGAACTTATAGAGAACTTTTGGTAATATCGCCATTTTGATGATGTTGGATCTGCCTATCCATGAGCAGGGTATATTTTTCCATCTTCTAAGGTCTTCTTCTATGTCTTTCTTTAGGGTTTTGTAATTTTCATTGTATAAATCTTTCACCTCTTTTGTTAGGTTGATTCCCAAGTATTTTATTTTTTGGGGGGATATTGTGAATGGAGTAGTTGTCCTCATTTCCGTTTCAGAGGATTTGTCGCTGATATACAGGAATGCCTTTGATTTATGCGTGTTGATCTTATATCCTGCCACTTTGCTGAATTCATTTATTAGCTCTAATAGCTTCTCTGTAGACCCTTTTGGGTCTGCTAGGTATAGAATCATATCATCTGCAAATAGTGATAATTTAAGTTCTTCTTTTCCAATTTTTATCCCTTTAATTTCTTTCGTCTGTCTAATTGCTCTGGCCAGTGTTTCGAGGACTATGTTGAACAGAAGTGGTGAGAGAGGGCATCCCTGTCTTGTACCAGATCTTAGAGGGAATGCCTTCAATTTTTCTCCATTCAGAATGATGCTGGCCTGTGGCTTATCATATATTGCTTTTACAATGTTGAGGTATGATCCTGTTATCCCTAATTTTTCTAGAGTTTTGAACATAAAGGGATGCTGTACTTTGTCGAATGCTTTTTCTGCGTCTATCGAGACTATCATATGGTTCTTATTTTTTAGTCTATTGATGTGGTGGATAACATTTATTGATTTCCGTATATTGAACCAGCCTTGCATCCCATGGATGAATCCTACTTGATCATGGTGTATAATTTTTTTGATATGTATTTGAATCCGGTTCGCCAGAATTTTATTGAGGATTTTTGCGTCAAGGTTCATTAGAGATATTGGTCTGTAGTTTTCTTTCTTTGAAGTGTCTTTGTCTGGTTTCGGAATCAGGGTGATGTTGGCCTCGTAGAATGAATTTGGAAGTTCTCCCTCTTTTTCTATTTCCTGAAATAGCTTGAAAAGTATTGGTGTTAGTTCCTCTTTAAAGGTTTTGTAAAACTCTGCTGTATACCCATCCGGTCCTGGGCTTTTCTTAGTTGGTAGTCTTTTGATGGTTTCTTCTATTTCTTCTATTGTTATTGGTCTGTTTAGGTTGTCTATATCCTCCTGGTTCAATCTGGGCAGATCGTAAGACTTAAGGAATTTATCTTTGCCTTCACTATCTTCTATTTTATTGGAGTATAAGGCTTCAAAATAGTCTCTGATTATCTTCTGTATTTCTGAAGTGTCTGTTGTGATATTGCCTTTTTCATCCCGTATGCTAGTAATCTGGGTTCTCTCTCTTCTTCTCTTTGTTAGCATGGCTAAGGGTCTGTCAATTTTATTTATTTTTTCAAAGAACCAGCTTTTAGTTTTGTCAATTTTTTCAATTGTTTCTTTTGTTTCAATTTCATTAATTTCAGCTCTGATTTTGATTATTTCTTGCCTTCTACTTCTTTTGCTGTTGTTTTGCTCCTCTTTTTCTAGGATTTTGAGATGAAGTATGAGATCATTTATTTGTTGGTTTTTTCTTTTTTTGAGGAATGAACTCCAAGCAATGAATTTTCCTCTTAGGACTGCTTTCAATGTGTCCCATAGATTCCGATATGTTGTGTCCGTATTTTCATTTAACTCTAGGAATTTTTTAATTTCCTCCTTGATGTCTTCAATAAACCATATGTCATTCAGCAACCTGTTGTTCATTCTCCAAGTGATGCTTGATTTTTCCTTTCTTCTTTTATCATTGATTTTCAGTTTCATTCCATTATGATCAGATAAGATGCATGGTATTATCTCTACCCCTTTATATTGTCTAAGAGTTGCCCTGTGACATAATATATGGTCTATTTTTGAGAAGGTTCCATGTGCTGCTGAAAAAAAAGTGTAACTACTTGATGTTGGGTGGTTAAGTCTATATATGTCAATTAAGTCTAGGTTATTAATTGTGTTGTTGAGTTCTATAGTTTCCTTGTTTAACTTTTGTTTGGAAGATCTGTCCAGTGGTGAGAGAGGTGTGTTGAAGTCTCCCATGATGATTGTATGGTGGTCTATCAGACTCTTGAACTTGAGAAGAGTTTGCTTGATGAACACCGCTGCACCATTATTTGGGGCATATATATTTATGATTGTTATGTCTTGTTGGTTTATGGTTCCCTTGAGCAGTATGAAGTGTCCTTCTTTATCCCTTTTGATTAGCTTTGGCTTGAAATCTATTTTATTAGATATGAGTATGGACACGCCTGCTTGTTTCCGCTGTCCATATGAGTGGTATGATTTTTCCCAACCTTTCACCTTCAGTCTATGGATATCTTTTTCTATCAGATGCGTCTCCTGTAGACAGCATATTGTTGGGTCTTGTTTTGTGATCCATTCTACTAGCCTGTGTCTCTTAATTGGTGAGTTTAAGCCATTGACATTTAGGGTTATTATTGAGATATGGTTTGTACTTCTATCCATATTTGTTTGTTGATGTTACTAAACCTGATTTGTTCTCCTCTTTGACTACTTTCCCCCCTTTACTGTCCTACCTCCCATTGTTGGTTTTCAATGTTATTTTCCATTTCCTCTTCCTGCAATGTTTTGCCAAGGATTTTTTGAAGAGATGGTTTTCTAGCTGCGAATTCTTTTAACTTTTGTTTATCATGGAAGGTTTTAATTTCATCTTCTAACCTGAAGCTTAATTTTGCCGGATACACGATTCTTGGTTGGAACCCATTTTCTTTCAGTGTTTGAAATATGTTATTCCAGGATCTTCTAGCTTTCAGAGTCTGTGTTGAGAGATCAGCTGTTATCCTGATTGGTTTACCCCTAAATGTAATCTGCTTCCTTTCCCTTGTAGCTTTTAAAATTCTTTCCTTATTCTGTATGTTGGACATCTTCACTATAATGTGTCTAGGTGTGGATCTCTTATGGTTTTGTACATTCGGCGTCCTGTAGGCTTCTAGGATTTGGGATTCTGTCTCATTCTTCAAGTCTGGGAAGTTTTCTCGTATTATTTCATTGAATAGGCTGTGTATTCCTCTGGTGTGGAGCTTTGTGCCTTCCTGTATCCCCATGACTCTTAGATTTGGTCTTTTGATATTGTCCCATATTTCTTGGATGTTCTGTTCATGGTTTCTTAGCAGACTTGCTGAGCTGTCTATGTTCTTTTCCAGTTGAAATACTTTGTCTTCATTGTCTGATGTTCTCTCTTCTAAGTGATCTACTCTGCTGGTAGTATTCTCAATTGAGTTTTTAAGTTGGTTTATTTTTTCCTGCATTTCTAGTATTTCTGTTTGTTTGTTTTTTATTTCCTCTATTTCCCTGTGAAATTGATCTTTTACTTCCTGGATTTGTTTGTCAATGTGATCTTTCATTATCTGATTTTGCTGTCTCATGTCTCCCTTGAGACTCCAGATCATCTGAAGCATGTATATCCTGATCTCTCTATCTGACATTCCATCTGTTGCACCTATTACCTCTTCTAAAGTTGAGTTGACCTGCATTGCCTGTGGTCCTTTCTTTCCTTGTCTTTTCATACTGCTGGCGTTTCTTTCTGCTTGGTGAAACTGTTGTGTTTTGAAATTTTCCCTGTATTTATTTATATTGCTCTTGTATAGTTGAATAATCACCCTTGCAGGGCATGTAGTGGCTCTGATCCTCCTCCAATTGGTGTGATCCATCTACCACGCTGGCAGGTCCTAGGTCTGCTCTGCTGGTCGGTCAAAGGTCCGCCTACCCAGCAGGCACGAGGGGCACCTCTATCACTCCGCAGGTTGCTGGGCCTAACCTCCCGATGGGTCGAAGGTTCGCCTAGCTTGCAGGGGGCTGCTCCCGGAGCGAGAGCTAGGCCTCCCGGGGGAGCCCGGATGGTGGAGGCCGACTGCCGGTTCAGGCGGGGCGGGCCAAGCTGCACTGGGTGCCAGCGGCTTGCAAACGCGGCTGGTATCAGCAGGACTTAACTCCTGCACCCGCTGCGGGGGCACCTTTATCGCCGAGTAGCTGCGGTCGCGTGGTTGGGAACCGGGCGGGTGGGGCCGCTTCTCCCAGGGCGAGAGCTGGGCCTCCCGGGGGAGCCCGGATGGGGGAGGACTGCCGGTTCAGGCGGGGCGGGCCAAGCCGCTCCGGGATCCCGCGGGTTGCAAAGGTGGCTGGCGTCTGCAGGACTTAACTTCTGCACCCGCTGCCGGTTCGGGCGGGGCGGGCCAAGCCGCTCAGGGATCCCGCTGGTTGCAAAGGCGGTTGGCGTCTGCAGGACTTAACTTCTGCACCCGCCGCCGGTTCGGGCGGGGCGGGCCAAGCCGCTCAGGGTTCCCGCGAGTTGCAAAGGTGGCTGGCGTCTGCAGGACTTAACTTCTGCACCCTCCACGTGGGCACCTTTATTGTCGAGTAGCTGTGGCTGCCTGGTTAGGAACCGGGCGGGTGGGGCCGCTTTTCCCAGGGCGAGAGCTAGGCCTCCCGGGGGAGCCCGTATGGTGGAGGACTGCCGGTTCGGGCGGGGCGGGCCAAGCCGCTCAGGGATCCCGCGGGTTGCAAAGGCGGTTGGCGTCTGCAGGACTTAACTTCTGCACCCGCCGCCGGTTCAGGCGGGGCGGGCCAAGCCGCTCAGGGTTCCCGCGGGTTGCAAAGGCGGCTGGCGTCTGCAGGATTTAACTTCTGCACCCGCCACGTGGGCACCTTTATTGCCTAGTAGCTGTGGCTGCCTGGTTAGGAACCGGGCGGGTGGGGCCGCTTTTCCCAGGGCGAGAGCTAGGCCTCCCGGGGGAGCCTGTATGGCGGAGGACTGGCGGTTCCGGCGGGGCGGGCCAAGCCGCTTAGGGATCCCGCGGGTTGCAAAGGTGGCTGGCGTCTGCAGGACTTAACTTCTGCACCCGCCACGAGGGCACCTTTATCTCCAAGTAGCTGAGGCCACCTGGTTAGAAACCGGGTGCGTGGGGCCGCTTCTCCCAGGGCGAGAGCTAGGCCTCCCGGGGGAGCCCGTATGGCGGAGGACTGCCGGTTCGGGCGGGGCGGGCCAAGCAGCTCAGGGATCCCGCGGGTTGCAAAGGCGGTTGGCGTCTGCAGGACTTAACTTCTGCACCCGCCACGTGGGCACCTTTATTGCCGAGTAGCTGTGGCTGCCTGGTTAGGAACCGGGCAGGTGGGGCCGCTTCTCCCAGGGCGAGAGCTAGGCCTCCCGGGGGAGCCCGTATGGTGGAGGACTGCCGGTTCGGGCGGGGCGGGCCAAGCAGCTCAGGGATCCCGCGGGTTGCAAAGGCGGTTGGCGTCTGCAGGACTTAACTTCTGCACCCGCCACGTGGGCACCTTTATTGCCGAGTAGCTGTGGCTGCCTGGTTAGGAACCGGGCGGGTGGGGCCGCTTTTCCCAGGGCGAGAGCTAGGCCTCCCGGGGGAGCCCGTATGGTGGAGGACTGCCGGTTCGGGCGGGGCGGGCCAAGCCGCCCAGGGATCCCGCGGGTTGCAAAGGTGGTTGGCGTCTGCAGGACTTAACTTCTGCACCCGCCGCCGGTTCGGGCGGGGCGGGCTAAGCCGCTCAGGGTTCCCGCGGGTTGCAAAGGCGGCTGGCGTCTGCAGGACTTAACTTCTGCACCCGCCGCCGGTTCAGGCGGGGCGGGCCAAGCCGCTCAGGGTTCCCGCGGGTTGCAAAGGCGGCTGGCGTCTGCAGGATTTAACTTCTGCACCCGCCACGTGGGCACCTTTATTGCCAAGTAGCTGTGGCTGCCTGGTTAGGAAGCGGGCGTGTGGGGCCGCTTTTCCCAGGGCGAGAGCTAGGCCTCCCGGGGGAGCCTGTATGGCGGAGGACTGGCGGTTCCGGCGGGGCGGGCCAAGCCGCTTAGGGATCCCGCGGGTTGCAAAGGTGGCTGGCGTCTGCAGGACTTAACTTCTGCACCCGCCACGAGGGCACCTTTATCTCCAAGTAGCTGAGGCCACCTGGTTAGAAACCGTCGGGTGGGGCCGCTTCTCCCAGGGCGAGAGCTAGGCCTCCCGGGGGAGCCCGTATGGCGGAGGACTGCCGGTTTGGGCGGGGCGGGCCAAGCAGCTCAGGGATCCCGCGGGTTGCAAAGGCGGCTGGCGTCTGCAGGACTTAACTTCTGCACCCGCCACGTGGGCACCTTTATTGCCGAGTAGCTGTGGCCGCCTGGTTAGGAAGCGGGCGTGTGGGGCCGCTTCTCCCAGGGCGAGAGCTAGGCCTCCAGGGGGAGCCGCCTGCCGGAGCGGCTGATGGTTGGGGGACTAGACCTCTGTGCCCGCGTGGTCTTCCAAGATCCACTTCTCTGGGGCAACCTGTCACTTCGAGTAAACCTACCAGTTCACGGCAGCTCTCCTCTTAAGGAAGTTATGCTAGAAGTTCCTCCGTAGCTAGGCTGCAGCTGTTTCGATGAGTCTTTCATATCCCGTTAAAGTGGAGACGTTGGAGTCGCTGCTTCCTCGCCGGCCGCCATGTTGGATCCTCTATAATTATTTCATTCAGCAGGTTGCTCATTCCCTTGGTTTGAACCTCTATACCTTCCTCTATCCCGATGACTCTTAAGTTTGTTTTTTTTATGTTATCCCATATCTCTTGGATGTTTTTCTCGTGATTTTTTACCAGCCTTTCTGAGTTGGCTAGAGTCTTTTCAAGATGATATATTTTGTCTTCATTATCTGACGTTCTGGCTTCTACTTGCTCCACTCTGTTAGTGATACTCTCATTTGAGTTTTTAATTTGTTTTATAGTTTCCTTCATTTCTAGAATTATTGTTTGATTTTTAAAATAATCTCTATCTCCTGATAAAGATGCTTATTTGCTTCTTTTATCTGTTTATGTAATTCATTTTCAATGTGCTCTTTCATTGTTTAAATTTGCTGTCTCATATCCTCTTTAAGATTCCATTCCATCTGTCTAAGGTATTCCTTGAGTTCTTTATTTGACCATTTTTCTGATGCCTCTAGTTCCTCCTAAATATTTAGGCTGTCTGGCTGGGCACAATTCAGGAGCCACTTGTCAAAAGAAACTAACTTTATTTTTAGAACTACAAATGCCAAACAAAACAGCTCCTCAGGAAAAAACCCTCAGAGCCCAACTGCCACCACCGGCTTCCCACAAGCCTCTCACCCCCACACCAGCCTCTCCACCTTTCACAATCCTCCTGCTCTTGAGGCCGATTGGCTGGGTTGCGTGGGCGGAGCGAAGAAGTCCCCCGATGAGCAGCTCCGTGGTCTGAAAGGGCAGGGAAACAGCCCAATGAGCATCACCGCAGAGGAGCCAATCAGCTAGATGTTGCTGGGGCCGCAGTGAGCCAATCATCAGCCAGCAGCTGGAAGTTTGCTGGCAGCTGGAAGTTTGCTGGGGCCCCTTTGGCTGTGGCTCTCAACAGTTTGTACTCCTTTTCTTCCTTGCTTTTTCATGCTGCTCATGTTACTTCTTGTTCTGTTTGACTGCTGAGTTACTGTTTATTCCTGTCTCCGCCGGTTTCAATGAAGTTATCTCCTCCGCCGCATTCTGGTGACGTCAGTTCTCTGCCATGTTGGTATCCCATGCAAATGGCGACAGTTTGTTCCCTTTGCCAGGTGACCAATGCAACGGGTGGGCCCTGACTGGCTTTCCCAAGCCCCATGTCAGTCCTGTGGCCACTGCCTCTGAAGGCTTGGTTGGTATTAACCTCCACAGGTTCAGAAGGGCCGACCAGTTGTTTCAGCGGGATGGTTTAGTGCTGAGTCACAGCGGTTTGTCTGTGAGACGCAGGCGAACGGGAGCCTGAGTTCAGCCGATCCGGGCTCGGTGTGTGTTCTGAGAGGCACACACAGTTCGCCCCAGATCCACGTCAGCCCAGCATTGCCTAGTTATCCTGAGCAAACAGCATTTAGGCGGTTTAAGACTCTGTATGCCCGTGCAGCTGAAAAGGTCAGAGACTTGATCTCTCCGCACCAGCCACCATGTTGGATCTCCAAGAACTTACTTTTGAATGATATGTGTGTGGGTGGGTGGGTGAGGGAGGGAAGGAAGGAGAGATAGAGAGGGAGCTAGAAAGGGAGAATATGAATGAATATGTATATGGAGAGAGGTTGAGAATAGAGACATGGCAAATTCTTACTACATATGGTGTTCTTAGGAAAGATATATAGGTGTTTATTGTACCATTTTAACTTTTTTGTAACTTTGAAGCATTAAAAAAAAAGTTAGGGAGATCCCCCCCTGCTTTTTGGTACCCGTGATTGAATCCAGAGGCAGTTAATCACTGAGCCACATCTCCAGCCCCCTTTTTTTGTATTTTATTTGAAGGCAGGGTTTCACTGAGTTGCTTCAGGTCTGGCTAAATTGCTGAGGTTGGCTTTAAATTTGTGATTCTCCTGCCTCAGCCTCCCTAGTTCCTGGAGTTACAGGTTTGCGCCACCATGCCCTGCTGAGATTTTTTAAATATCTGTTTATATGGGTGTCATCTCCCACCTCCACCATTTTTCCTGTAAAAGCTGAATATAAGATGGAGAAAAAGGGAAATTGAAATTTATAGTTAATTGCATTTCACTTGGTTAAGTTTTTTTCTTGGATATTTTTTAGTAAATTTTAATTTTTCTGCATATTGGAGTTGGTTTAAATTACAGGAATTCATTGGTAAGGGATTATACATTAGATTATAGACTTCAGGATTTCCTGTGACTGCTAGGAACTGTTGGATGTTGATGGAGAAAGGGTTCTTTAGTCATCAGTTAAAGAGCCACAGTCAAAAGATATAATTACTTTAAAGGTCCTGTGAAGTATATTAATAGAAGAAAACAGCATTTTCCAGACATATTGATACAGTCCTGTCTCCCACAGTGGACAACCCCTGATTTTTACTCTTTGGTAGTGTTGTCGTGTTCTAAGAATACTCTTCGGGAAATGAAGTGTGTCATGACTAAATACTTTTGTTTGTAGAATCCAATAGTATAATATTTTAAAATTTGGTTGTAGCTTGTAAAGATGAATTATACAATTAAAAATGTTGACAGTTCTTGGCCTTATATAATGGAAACAGTGTACCCTTTGTATAGTCAGTACCAGAGAAAAGTGGGTACTGTATCAGTAGCTTTGAGGAAGTAACTTACCATCAATGTTTAGATGCCTGAGAAGCATGATCTCCCCGCAACCCCCCACAAACCCCTGCCTGGTGGTGGGCATTCAATCCATGACCTTTTCATATGCTAGGCATGTGCTCTATCACTGAATTGTATCCCTAGCCCCAAGTTTTAGATTTCTATAAAATAGAGTAATATTTGATTCACAAGATTCTAATCTGGACTAAATGTGTAGTCTTGTGTATGACTGGAATAGGACTAACCTTGGATTCATTCATGATGTGAGTGTCTTTCATTTTTTTTTAATATTTATTTTTTAGTTGTGGTTGGACACAATACCTTTATTTTATTTATTTATTTTTATGTGGTGCTGAGGATTGAACCCTGGGCCTTGCACATGCTAGGCGAGTGCTCTACCACTGAGCCCCAGCCCCAGCCCAGGGGTCTTTCTTACATCTTGGGGAGCATCTCTTATTGGAACATGTGTGGAACCTGTTGGAGCTCACAGACTTTTACTGGAAGGCTGGTAGGCAGATTTCACTTAGTTTTTATAATTAATAACATATGTAAACATAATTGTAAAATTCTCCAACGAATAATTATTCATATAAATGGTTCTCAGAAAAGTAAATTTTCTATAACTGAAAATTTTTTCTTTTCTAGTTTAAGTATTTTTTTTGGGGGGGTTGGTGGTTTAAAATATTAGTTACCTACATTATTTATGTGTGTTTTGAATGGCTTTTAGCATTTTCACAATTTATAAATTATTGCATTGTAGCATGGTATGACTCAGAATGCCTTGGCATATGTAGGCCTATACATAGCTTGAGTTCTTGACTGCTATTTATATTTTTTGGTTGTTCCCTTTCTGTTGTTACTTCTTGCTGTTGTAGGTATAACATTGTATAGAAATATCTCAGTTTCCCCTTCAGTTTTTTAATTCTAATAAGCCAGAGACTGGGGAAAGTGTAGGGATGGCCCAAATTTTTTAGACTGGGGGAACAAGAAGAAGGAATAAGCAGCTAATGTAGTGTATGATTTTTTTTTTAAGCATATGGATTTTTCCCATACTCTTTGGCTAACACTGGGCAGGATTTTATGTTGTCTAAGCGGGTAGATAAGTAAGATAGTGTGATACTTACAGTGGTTCTTTATTCTAGGTGCCCTCACAGAAACAAAAAAATTTACTTTTTAGATCACATTCCTGTAATATTTAGTATAGCTTTTATCTCATTTGATCCTTTTATCTAATTCTAATTATTTTTTAACATATTGTTGTAGTTTTTCATTTTAAAACTGAGAATTTTTAAAACTATCTTTTTACAGAAACCAACATTTAAAAAATAAATGGCTTTCCTTTATTCTTGATGAGTAGATAATTTAAGTGTATCTACATATTTTAAATTATTTGTTAATAGAACTTTTATACGAAATAGGTAACTTTGGGGGGGAAAATTCCTTAGGATTTCTTAGTAGAGCCTAAATCCTGCAAATTTTCACATTCAAACATGCTGGTTATAGCAAAATACAATAGAAGACAAAATTACTCAGGGGTGTGTGTGAATGTGTGTGTGTGTGTGTGTTTATTTAAGTGGGGTGTTGTTATGTTGCACAGGCTGGTCTCAAATTCACGGACTGAAGTGATGCACCTTCCTAAACCTCCTGAGTAAATGGAACTATGGGTGCCACCACTATACTTGGCTACTCTGACACATTTTAAAGCTCATTTTTTCTAGGAGTTATGGAAATAATGAGAATCTGCTTCCCAATTACTGCTGTAATTGAGAGGTACACATATTGGTATTACTTTGATTAAGTTTCTGTTGACAATCTATTTTCCTACAGGCTTGAATGCAAGAAAGATGTAGATAACTTTTTAATGTAATCATAAATTTGTTCAACTCATAAGATACTATAAGGTTGGATTTGATTGGTGCATGCTATTTGCAAGTATAGAAATATAAATAAGTGGACCCCATTAATAGGTACAGTTAATGTGTGTTAACTTTTAAAAAGTAAAAATAAAATCCTTCCTCTCAATATTTTTAGCTTTTGAAGGGCTTGTTGGCACACCCTTTTAATTTCAGAGACCAGATCACAGGAGGATTACAAGTACTAGGTCAGCCTCAGCAACTTAGTAAGACCTTTAGCAAGTTTGTGAGATCCTGTCTCAAACAGAAAGGACTGGGCATAAGGTGGGGCTTAATATACTTAAATTAGGATTCATGGTTGTGGGTGCCCTTTAAATATCGCCAGTTTAATATGTGAGCATCACAATTTTAACTCTATCCTCAATTCAGTCACAGATTTTTAAAACTTATTGACTGAATCATAGTGTTTGATTAATATAGGAAGAGGGCTTTTTTTCCCTTCCTGAGTACTGGGGATTGAGACCAGGACATTGCACATATTAGGCAAGTGCTTTTCCACTGAGCCATACCCCCAGTTCTAGTAAAATAGGAAGAGTTATTTGTTAATTTTTATGTGGGCTAACTTATTACATTGAAAACAAAGGTAGGTTTTTGTTTTGTTTATTTTATTTGTAATTTCTTTTATTTTAAAAGTAAAATGTCAATGTCCTCAGTTTCTGTCAAGATAAATAATATGGGCTGGGGTTGTAGCTCAGTAGTAGAGCACTTGCCTACCCAGTGTGAGGCCCTGGGTGATGTGATCCTTAGCATCACATAAAAATAAATAAAGTAAAAGGTATTGTGTCCAACTACAACTAAAATAAGTATTTTAAAAAAAGATAAATGATGCTATGAAACTCAAAACACTGTGAGAAAAAAATTACTAAAATTTATTATCAAAATTAAAAGTACCATTTTAATGAGAAATTTAGATTGACAATTATTGAGAATCATTCAGTGTTTGGAACTCTAGAATAAATTTTTCCTTAGGGATTGGTAAGAGTATAAAATAGGACTTTATTTAATCAGTCATTTTGAAGGGATTTGAAAACAATGCATCAAAAACCATCTAGAAGCTTATTAGTTTTTGTTAGATTTTGTTTTTGTGGTAAGATAAATATGTGCTGGTCTAATTTGTGAAGGTGCTAAAAGCAAAGGAAGATGATATCCATACTTTAGAGATGAATTATATTTTTATTGTACTGTGTGTACTGGTGAAATAATATGGCCACTAATAAACCTAATATATAATATCTCAAGAAACTATAATAATTTTCAGTGTAATTATAGTTAATTATAATTATTATAATTTGTACTTTGTAATTAAAAATAAGCTAATAAAATATTACTTGGGGAGATGAATTTACTGAACAGGCAAGAATTATTTATAATTAAGCATTTTAATCTTGTGCACATGGCTGCTCCCATTATGCATGAATAACTTTTTATTTATAATTTCCTCATACTTTTAACTTAGGCAACCTCATTTGTTTTAGGGATAAAAATTATTGTACTATTAACCTTGTATGAGTTTAATGTAATTTTTACATGGAATTTTCAAGTGTTTTATGTGGTCACTTGTAACAATGGTAACAACTTCAAAAACATTGGAGGAAAGTTTCCTGAAGGTTTGTTTTGTTTTTCTATATTTGTGTACTTTTCACAATTTTTAGTTAATAACTTATTTTGGTCATGGCACATCAATATTGAATAATAATTCCTATGGAGGGATTATGAACTCTGGAGGATGCTAATTAGCATTTTCTTTTCTTGAGATTCATATGGAAAACATTTTTAAGAATATCAGCATTAGTACATCTCTAAGTATTACATTATTTTGATTTAAAATATCTATAAATGTGTTGATTTTTAAAAAGAATGTGGAAGACTCCAAAAGTCGAAGGATATACTTGTTTATTGGTATTCCATTAACAGAGGATTTGATCGAGAGTAGTTAGAATTTCATCTGTGGATTTCTGAGTCAGGCAAAGTAGCATCAGTACTGCCAGTTCACTCCATGTATGACTAAATGAATCTGCACACAAGACAAATACATCAGTACTTTTTTAATGTGTGCCAATTCTGTTGTCCATATATCAAGTTAAATAAGAAGGATGTTGTTGCTGTAAAAATTCATGAATTTAGTTGCAGTGATGGAAATAAAAAGTATTTTCATATTATAGACTTTGTAACTCTAATTTAAAGTTTTTATTTTGATTCCGCTTTTTCCTGAGACTTGGTCATTATACTAAATTATTTTTCTTTTCTAAATTATTCTTTCCTAAGTTTCTGTGACTCAGTACATGGCAAATTTATTTGTATACTTTTTCTGAGTCCTTTCTTTTCTATTATGCCTTATAAGTGGGTTGAATCCATACTCAACTTTGAAGAAATTGTCATCTCGTCTTTTCAGTTTCATATTGACAGAGATGATGAAGTTAGACTGCAAGTTAACAGGCACTTTTTAAGGAAGTGTGAATGATGAGTTGCTCTTTTCCATTGCCTTTTTCTAAATCTTGTAAGTTTACACAACTTGGTAAAACTATTTCTGTCTTATAAACTATCCTTCCCTGTGATAATATTTCTAAAATTTGTCTTGATGAGAATGTTAGGTTTTGTTACTTTTTTTTTTAAATGTGCTTGAAGTAAAAATAGTCTACTTTTCCCTTAATAAAACTTTTGTTATTGTTATAGTAATAAAGTAGACGATAAAATAAGATCTCATAAATTATTAATTACAGGCTTCTTTTAGATACGTTTCCTTAGTGGAAATATTAGAATAAAACAACAGTTATTTTTGGAAAGCTGTATCAATCCATTAGCAAACACACCTAGGACAGATTCCCTTAGCAACACTCCTTAAGGACACATAAATCCTGTATTTTCAGTCAAATTTTGTGTCTTTATGGAGGAAATAAGGCTCACAGATGACATTCCTCCCAACAAAAATTTATGTATGTAGGTTTATCTCTATATAGAATAACCAAAGAGATAGGCCAGCTTCTTTTTTTTTTTTTTTAAAGAGAGAGAGAGGTAGAGAGAGAGAAAATTTTTAATATTTATTATTTAGTTATCGGTGGGTACAGCATCTTTGTTTGTATGTGGTGCTGAGGATCAAACCCGGGCATGCCAGGCGAGCGCGCCACCGCTTGAGCCACATCCCCAGCCCCCAGCTTCTTGTTTATACAAAGCAATTGTGTGGTGATTAGTAGTCTTAATCAGACACACATTATAAATCTTTTTAATAAGTTACTATATGATTCATTATTTTTCAGAGAATAATTTATCTTTTTCAGATACATAATTTTTAGCTTTCTTAATTTCATTCCTTTCTTGTTGTGAAATCGTTCTGTCTGTCAACCAGGAAATATTTATTGAGAACCTACTGTGTGCATGCCCTCAACTAGGTGCTGTGGATAAATGAAATGGTTCTTGATCTTATGGAATTTATAATGTATCTGGAAATGTTAAAAATTATTGAATAATTAATAATTATAAGTATGTAATTTCTGTGAAGGAGCAATATATGAGGAAGAACTAAAGTGGTCTGGAAAGTTAGTAAAACTTTTGAGGAAGTGATGTTGAAGCTGAAATGGAGGGCTGGGATATGACTCTGTGGTAGAGTGCTTGCTTAGCAAGCATGAGGTCCTGGGTTCAAGTCCCAGTACCCTCCTGTTCCCCAGTAAAAGCTGAAATGGAAAGATGAGTGATTATTGGTAGGCTGAAAGAGGAGTCTGACAGTAGGGAATGGATTCTCTTAGATATAGGAAACAGTACATTAAAAGGCAGAGGAATTGGAAGAAATCCAACATTACAAGAGCTGAGAGGGAAAGAAGGAGAGCAGTATCAAATGAATTTGCAGAATTTGGCAGGGGTCAATTTTCAGTGCAATATAGACCATGCTGAATATATTCACATTTTATTCCAAGGGCAACTATTAAAGGTTAATAGGCTTTAGGGCCTTAGCAAATCAGATTACATGAAAAAGAATACTCAATCATTGATGTGGACAATAAACTTGATGGGCAAAGTGGGGTCATTTATAACCAAATTCAAATAATTTTATAATGAATGGCTTTCATATGTTAAGTCAGTGAGTCCCCCCTTTTTTTTGGCTTGTGGAATTTTCATAACTATATCCATATGCTGTGACCCATGAGGTGAGAATCAGTGAGTAAGTGCAACCCTTACTATTTCAGTGTTAGGAAAATTGAGGCCAAGAGAAGTGACTTATCCTTTGTCCCAAAGATAGTCTGTGGAGAGCAAGCAGATTTGAGAAAATCTTTTTTGAGTTCTTTTTACATAATTTATATTAGATTTGGGAGACTGGTATCATGAACTAGAATTTATTTTCTATTAACTGGGGGTTGGGTATTGGATAACAAAATATATGCAGCAGATTCTATATAAAGATATATGGAAGATAATGCTAAATGAAAAAGCATTTTGCAACAGCAACTTTCAAAGCATATTCCACTGATTCCTGGTGGTCCCTGAAATTTTTCCAGTTTTCCTACGTGGCCCAAACTATTTTCACTGTATTGTTTAGGGAATAGTGATTAGAAAAATGTCAATACAGATTCAGTTTTGGTTTTCTGAATGTTTTCTGTGTTTCAGTTTTTCATTTAAACTTAGCATACATTTATTTTACATCTACTTTTGTAGGTAAGGCCCTGCATTTGGTACCAGACTTTGAGCCAAATGCACAGAGATAAATGTAACATGGTTCTTGCTCTCCACGGTGCTTCTCAGTCTCCTATGATCATTGAGCACCCATTATACTATGTTTTACAGCAAGGGGATGGAAATGGCTCATGAAGGATTATTTCTTCAGAGTAACCTGAAGTCCTATTCACTAAGAGGCACAGATCCCATAATGTAAGAGATGTGTTTTTCTGTAGGTATTTTTCAGCCCTTAGTTGAAAAGAGAAAGTTCTCTTGAATCTTTAGTAAGCCGTAGTATCAATTTCTGGATCCTTTTTCATTTTAAAATAACCCCAGCCCCTGCTTTTATAAAAGCAAAGTAAACTTGAGATTGATGGGGTTGGGATGGAGTAACCCTTCTTTATGTGTGTTATGGGCCCAGAAGCTTCATATGATCTCTTTCTCTTAGTAGGCATAGTATTGATTCAAAGAAGGAAGGATTTGTTAGGTCACTCTTATGGTTTGGATGTGAGGTGTGCCCGTAAAAGCTCCTGTGTTAATGCAGGAATGCTCAGAGGTTAAGTTCTTGGATTGTGAGAGTTGTAATGTAATCAGTTCATGCTAGTTTGAATGACTGAGTGATAACTGTAGACAGGTGGGCTGTGGTTGGAGGAGGTGGGTCAATGGGGGTGCATCTTCCCTGTGGTCCCTTCTTCTACCACTCTCTACTTCCTGATCCTGCCATCAGCTGAGCACTTTTCCTCTCCTGGGTCCTTCCCCCATTATGTGCTGCCTCACCTTGGGTCCAGGGCAACAGAGTTGGCCATCTGTGGACTGAGACTTCTGAAAATTTGAACCGCAAGTAAACTTTTACTCCTCTAAGTTGTTCTTGTCTGGTGTTTTCGACACAGCAATGAAAAAGCTAACTAAAACAGGTACCATCCATTTAGAAGTGGAGTTAGGGATTGGAACTCATATCTGGTTCCATTATACCCCATTCCTTCCCCAGTTTACTACATCTTCTTTCAGAATGGATGGTTTGTGTTGATCCTGGTTCAGATTGCATTGTAAGATCCCTTTTGGGTCATGACCAGTAGTTTTTATTAGGAAAAAAAAAAAGTATAGAAATTGTTAGTGTGTGACAGATAGTACTGTTTCCTGAATTTTTTTCTTTTTTGTTTTCATTGGTGTGTTATACACAATAGTGGGATTCATTGTGACATAGTCATACATGCACATAACATAGTATGATTAATTTCATTCCCTAGACTGTTACAGGTCATAAGGGTTTCTGTGAAACTAGGGCAGCATGACGACTCCACCTTCAAATCTCAATTATTGCGATCAGGCCAGAAAGATTTCAGACTCAGAGTACCAGGCATATATTTATTAGGAAAGGGGAAAAGGAAACATTCTCAAGGGACAGAGTGGATCCTCTCAAAGAGGAGAAGGACAGCATGCTTCTTGCACCCTCCATTTTTATTTGGAGACCTAGGGAAGTTTCCAGAGAGTCCTGCTCAGGTGTGCCTCTTGACTTTTGACTGACATCAGACTGAAACATCCCCACTGCTATGATAACGGTAGGTTAGTTTGGCCCATTCTGACCAGTTTTAATTAGAACCCGTTTTTATAGATTTTATGGTTAGGGGACATTGTCCTTATCTCTCTGAGTTCTGGGATCTGGTCTGTGTAAGTAACCCAAAAGTTCCCCCATTTCAGGGTAATTTGTGTTGGGCTTACCAGCATTTCAGAGCCTGTATTTCTCCTACAGAAAATAGGTAGTTTACTGAATAATATACATATCCTGACTTAAGCCCAGCAGGGCTGCAGGTACATTGCTTTTTAAAAGTGAAAGCTTGTGGGGGGTGGTCAGCAAAGTGGGTCCATTTCATACAATTATTCCCTTAACCTCATGTTACCACCACTCACATCTGTCTGTCCCCTTCCAGTATTTCTCCTTTTTTCCCCCTTCTCCCTTCTTCTGATTTCCTTCCTCTAGCCTACTGGTTTCCCTTCTATTTTTAAAAATTGGTACATTATAATTATTCATAAAAGTTGTTTCCTGAAACTTTTGTTTCAGGCTGTGTGTGTGTGTGTGTGTGTGTGTGTGTGTGTGTGTGTAAGCATGTGTATATACACACAGAGACTTGGTAAAGTATATTTCCTACTGTGTAAAAAAACACTCTCTTTTTAAGTATAGGTCATGGTTATAAATTCAGCCTTGTGTCTTTTCCCCAGTCTTTGAAAAAAATTTTTAATTCTTTCAGTTAGTTATAAGGCAGTATAATGTAGTTGTTTTGAGGAGTGGTTCTAGAGTCAGATTATCTAGGATTGGATCCAGGCTCTGTCATTTGCTTGCTGTGTGGCCTTTGGTAAGCTATTTGATGTCTTTGTGCCTTTATTTCATCTTCTGTAAAATGGGGTTGTGGAAGCATGAATTTAATTTATGTACCTTAAGTGCCTACAATAATGTCATCACATAGTAGAATTCCACAAAGTTAGTTGCTGTTGTTATTGTCATTATTGTTGGTATTATTGGTAAGGCTTGTATCTCTTATAGCTAGGATTGTGGACATAACTGCTTTAACGACAGGCTTTTGCAGAAAGAGACTGTTGATTGATTTGGTTAATTTGTTGCAAACTTTTCATTGGCTACAAGAATGCTAACTTTGCTATTAGTTTAATGCAATAATCCCCCCTTTAAATACTTAGGATGTTATTAGTTAAGGTCACCAAAGATAACTACTAATATATTTACTTAAAAGTTATTGTAGAAAATTGTGAACACGACTCTACCAGGATTTGGCTTGTGAAAAACTGTCTGGCTTTACAGGCTGCTTTAATCCTGGTTAAAGGCCAGCATTGCTAGCTTGTTAAGCAAACATGTATGTTCTGGTCCACTTTGTTATTGAGTGCAAAATATGGACTATACCTAGGTCTGTGTGTGACCAATGTTCTGTGAGAGGTTTGGAGGAAGATGCTTGGATGATCAGAGGAATCTTCATAATAGAAATATTTAAGTTTGGAGTTCAAGGATGAATAGAAGTCTTCCAGAAAGGTGGCTAAAGGAAATAATTTTAGGCACCAGTGTTTTAGAGAATTGTTGTATTTCTAAACTCAAATTGGATCAAGAACCTAGGTATAAGACCAGAGACCCTGTACCAAGTGGAAGAAAAAGTAGCCCCAATCTCCATCATATCAGCTCAGGAACTGACTTCCTCAATAAGTTTCCTAAAGCACAAGAAGTAAAATCAAGAATCAATTAAATGGGAGGGTATCAAACTAAAAAGCTTCTTCACAGCAAAGGAAACAAGCAAGAATGTGAAGAGAGAGCCTAGTGAATGGGAGAAAATCTTTGCCACCTGCACCTCAGATAATGCATTAATTTCCAGGAGATATATAAGGAACTCAAAAAACTTAACACCAAAAAAACCCAATAACCCAATCAATAATTGGCCAAAGAACTGAACGGATACTTCACAGAAGAAATGCAATCGATCAACAAATATATGAAAAAATGTTTAACGTCTCTTGAAATTAGAGAAATGGTAATTAAAACTACACTGAGATTTCATCTCATTCCAGTCAGAATGGCAATTATCAAGAATACAAAGTAATAATAAATGTTGGCAAGGATGTAGGGGAAAAGGAACACTCATACATTACTGGTAGGACTGTGAATTGATGCATCCACTCTGGAAAGCAGTGTGGAGATTTCTCAGAAAACTTGGAATGGAACCACCATTTGACCCAGTTATCCCACTCCTTGGCATACACCCAAAGAACTTAAAATCGGAATACTACAGTGATGCAGCCACATCCATGTTCATAGCAGCTCAATTCACAATAGCTAAGCTATGGAACCAACCTAGGTGCCTTTCAACAGATGAATGGATAAGGAAAATGGGTGCATATATCCAATGGAATATTATCCAGCCATAAAGAATAAAATTATGGCATTTGATGATAAATGGATGGAACTGAAGACTATCATGCTAAGTGAAATAAGCCAGTCCTAAAAAAACAAAGATTCAGTGGTAGAGTGTTTGCCTTCTATATGTGAGGCACTGGGTTCTATCCACACAGTTCCTCATAAAAATAAATAAATAAAACAAAGGCATTGAGTCCATCTACAAATATAAATCAATCAATTTATCTATCTATCTATCTATCTATCTACCTATCTACCCCAAAAGGCTGAATGTTCTCTTTGATGTACACACACATGCTGACTCACAATAGGTGCATGCATGGGGGTAGTAGTGGAAGTTCACCAGATTGGACAGGCAAGTATGGGGGAAGGTTGGGGGATGGGAATGGGAAAGGCACTAGAATGGATTGGAGGGGCTGGGGAAATAGTTCAGTTGGTAGAGTGCTTGCCTCACTTGTGTGAAGTTCTGGGTTCAATCCTCAGCACCACATTAAAAAAAAAAAGGTAGAATGAATTGGACATAACTTTCCTATGTTCATATATGAATACATGACCAGTGTAACTCCACATCATGTACAACCATAAGAATGGGGAGTTATATTTCTTGTCAAAATACATTCTACTGTCATGTATAAACAAAAAGAACAAATTAAAGAAAAAGAATTATTGTATTTCTTTAAATTATCTCTCATGTAATTAGCCATATTTTATAGTGAATAATTAACTACATTTTGTTATGATGGTTATTGATAAAGTATATTTCTGCTTATAGAATTGTACTGTGTCCCTTTCCCTTTCTTCTCTTCTTGAAGGACCTTAGCTTTTGATAGCAGGCACTGCCTGATGGCAGCTGCTGAAATTGCAGGCAATAAATGCATTGGAAAACTCACATGACAGAAAACTCCAGTTTTTTAACAGAATAACTAAGTATGATGTGGTAATATGATTAAATCTTTTTTGTAGAATCCTCAGTGCTTATATTAATAATTAGTGGCACACAGTTATAAGCATTAAATAAATTTTATCTTATTCCCACTTTTCTCACACAATGTCCTGATGATATAAATGTAAGATAGGAAATTCTCAAAGTTCTAGATTTCCAAACAAATTCTCAAGGTTATCAAGTTACAAGTTAATGCTATTTTCCACAGCTCTTGTATTTTATTATTATTATGTTCTTATTGTATTTTCTTGTTATTTGTAATTATAAAGTAATATAACAACATTATAGAAACCTTGGACAATTCAGTGGATCAAGTTCTCAGCTATGATTTCCAGTTTCTAATAGAACTAATGTTTTCAGGGGAGGCAGTGCCTTGGAGTATTTCAATATGCATCTGAGTATGCTACAATTATAATGTACATAAAATTTTACATTTTCCTTAACCTACTGTAATGTAGTTTGATATATTATAGTGATATAGCTTCTGGTTCATAATGCAGGTTAAGTATCCCTAATCTGAAAATCTAAAATATGAAATGCTCAAGAAACTTTTTGAGGGCTGAACTGATGCCACAAGTGGAAAATTCCACACTTCACCTCATTTGAAACTTTGTTTCATGTACAAAATTACTAAAACTATTGTATAAAATTGCCTTTCAGTGTGTAAGGAGTATGTGAAACAAATGAGGATATTAAAATAGGGTAATTTTATAAAATTGACCCAGTGACTGGGGTGAGACTATTGTGGTAGGTAGGAACCAATTGCTAACTGCTTTAGACTTGAGTCCCCGCCCCAAATAATATAATTTATATGAAAATACATTATCAGCAAAAACTCAAAATTTGAAACATTTCTAGTCTCAAGCATTTTGGATAAGGGATATACAACCTGTATTGTTTTATGTATCATAATTACCAAGTCATTCTGTTATTTATTTTTTCTATTATTTGTGATGTTGTGTAAAATATTTTTATGGATGCAACTTGTTCTATATTTTGGATTTTCTTTTAAAGCATATTGATTGAAAATTGACTACAAATGGACACAGAAATATATTGGAGGGGAAAAAAAATAAGAATGTCACTCTAGAAAGAATGACTTTTTGTGCAGAAAATCTTTAACTGAATTATATGATTTGGCCAGTTCTGTGATAGCCAGTACCATCCAGTTTTTATTTTATATGGCAGATCAGGGGACTGGGTAGACAGACTAGGAAGTCCTTTAACTTAACTGTTCTGAACATGATTTTTTTTTTTGGATAAACAAGTTTACTGACTGTTAGAAAAATATTAAATTATTTGGTTGCTCTTCTAGCACTTTTAATTGAAATCTTTATATATTTAAATTATAATAAGCATATATAAATATCATCTTCATATTCAGTGATATTTCTTTTAGAGGCCCTTGATTTTAAGCAAACTTACCAATATTGTTTGAAATAACAAATGTTTTATTTATCAACACATTTTTCAATAGAGCTCTATTTCTTTTAATTGATCTTAGGATTTTAGTTAGGTGTTATCTCTTTTTAGTTAACCTGTTAATATTCCTTTTAACCAGGCAAGATCTACTGAGAAAATGGGAAATTAAATAGCGATTAGTTTTTTATAGAGAAGAATGAGCTGGTTGTTCTCAGTGGGAGCCAATGGAGCCCATATCTAGGTGGTGATAATGAAATTTGAGTCAAAGTAAATTCCTTTATGTGGATGATATTCAAACTTAAGAATGTTGTGTTGATTACTGGTACACTAAAACGTATCTATATATAACAGTATAGGAGGTGCCCCAGAAAGTCAATTGTGTAAAATGTGGGAGGATATTAAAATAGGGTAATTTTATAAAATTGATCCAGTGACTGGGGTGAGCCTATTGTGATAGGTGGGAACCAATTGCTAACTGCTTTATATTCAAATTAATGTTAAGAAAGGGCACATTATCAAAAAAATTCTCTGGATTTAATATTTTTATATCCTGAGATTTTGTTTTTAGGCACAAGCTGAGTAACATTCCAAAGAAAAGATTAGTTCTATTGAATTGATTCAGTTTAGTGGTACTTGTATATGAAATGAAATGTGTGGTCAGCCATCATAAAAGGATGTTAGCTATTGTTTCAAAATAGCAAAACTACTACTTGACATTTATGAAGATCATTAAAAAAAGTATTTAATACATTCCCTGATGTTAAGGACCACCCAAGTAGCTTTTGTAATTGATGCTGATGGCCCTAAAGAGCATTGGCACAAACCCTGAATAGATCCACTATAAGCTTACCAAATATGGGCTATTTATTTTTCCTAGAGAGTTTATTGGAGACCAGGACTTGTGTAAAGCACTGTTTTTGTATGAGGGTAATAGCCAATGTTTTCAAGCTCTTCTATTTGTGAAGTGCATTCTTGTAAACACTTTATATTAACTCATTTAATACTTTAACAAGACAAGCTAGGCATTTGCCAAGATCCTATTTTCTTCTCTTTCTCTCACTTGCCTTTTCTATAAGAATCTGAAGTCCTTACTTTGTTCTGGGTACATTGTAGCAAAGGGTGGGAGGTGCTAACATTATTGTTGGTAAGAGGAGAGTTTCAATGTTGTAGCAGAGTTGGTGATGAATCTTTGATAACTACAGTTTCAAATGTTAGACGTCATCTAGTAACATTTTCTTTTGATTCATGGTAATTCTAAATATTTAGTTAAATATTTCACTAAATACTGTACTGAGATATATGAAATAAACATAATATTAAATTTATTTTATTAAAGAATATTGTATTTCCAACAAGAATTAACATCACTACATTTGCTTTAAATATGTCAATTACTTTCACTATTCTGTTTTATTACTAGTAACATTCTACAAGAATTTCATTGTTTTTAGATGCAAAGAAAGCCCTTTGGACACCTTTAAAAGAAGAATCAGATATTTGTTTAGGAATACTTACTGTGATATTATCTGTCAGTTTTCTGGCATAATTTGCAGATTGCTTTTTAACAATACTGAATTACATGTAATTTAATTTTGACTCAGCACATTTAACTGGGAACCTTTGCCTGCAGTAGGCCTGTGTTGGGCCTGGCCTTCGGGAGCACTCCGGATCCCTCATTCTTTTTCCCATTCTCATTGTTCTGATAATTCTGCTGGTAATTGCGTGGAGGACCCCTACCACGTGGGTATAGTCTGTAATGGTTACTGTCTGCTGCAGATTTACTGCCTTGAACTGGAACTCCACCAGGGCCTGTAACATTTGCTGCCTCTGCATCCTTTTCTCCTTCAACAACGCAAAATGCCATAGTCTCTTCATCTCCTACACTGTGAAGGTACTGATGGCAATCTGATATACAAATACACCTTCTTGGTGTCATTCCTGTTGATGAAACCATATCTGTTTCTTACATGGAACCATTTTACTGTTCTTCCCCTCCCTCCACCCCCCCCCCTCTCTTTCTCTGTTTTTGGGTCCTGAGTGACTCCTGTATTTGAATGTCATTCTCATTGTCAAGGTTGTAAATTTTTCAGTTATTATTTCCCCAAAGAGGTTATTCATGCCATTAACTGCATCTCACAACCCTTTTCAATTCCAGTGATTCTTAGATTTTGTTTCATAATGTTGTCTCAGACTTCTTGTATATTTTGGTCATGTTATTATTTTCTTTTCTTTAATGCTTTCTGAATATTCAAGGTCAGCCACTTTGACTTTCTGCTCTGATTATTTTTGTCTTCAGCACAGTCTTTTATATTTGAGAGACATTTCCATTTTATTTTAAAATTTGATTTATTGTGTCTTTCATTTCTACAAACTTTTGTTTGGTTATTTTTCAATGTCTCTATCTCCTTATTAAATTTCTCATTCTTATCCTTATTCCTTATTTTTTAATGTTCTCTTGGAATTCACTGATCATTTTTTGAATTCTTTATCTGATATATCATCTACTTTAATATCTTTGGAGTCAGTTACTGGTGAATTATGAACTTTAGGAGGTGTCATGTTACCTTGTCCTCCTGCTCCCATATTTATCGTATTCCTGTATTGGGTTCTGTGCATCTTTTGGGATAGATTTCTCTTTCACTGTTATGTGTGAGCCATTTTAGGACACAGCCTTTCCAGGCCAAGGTGTTTTGGGATATCAGGTTTTTGTGAAATTTTCAATGTATTCTGAAATGGTTTTGAATCTTAGTTTCCTTGCTATTTCTTTGTAGTGATTAGTGTATTTTTATGCAGTTTATATTGTGTACAGTTTAAGCTGAATGTGGTGGCATGTGCCTATAATTCCAACTAATTAGGAGGCTGAAGCAGGAGAATTACAAGTTCTAGGACAGCCTCAGAAACCTAGTGAGACCCTGTCTCAAAATAAAATAAAAAGAGTGTGTGGCTCAGAGGTAGAACACCTTTGGATTCAATCCCCAGCACCATCCTCCCCAGATGTACAGTTTATAAATTATGAAGTATCCTTTTCCAAGACTCCTACTTTAAAGTTAAATATGCCTGGTAAGCTGAATATAGGTTATTATTTGATTTCAACTTTTCCTTCTTATTTTTGTGCTCTATCAGATGTTTAAAATACATTTACCTTTGCTGAATATAGTTTACATTTTAAAATTACTATTGGTTCTTACAGTAATTTATTCAAATTAGGTAGCTACATATCTTAAATTATATATGAACTGTCTGTGATTCATGATAGGCATTATAAAGAACAGAGATTTGGCCTATTTTTAGAACCTCTGTGACAATTGAAGTTACTGGGCCTTCCCTAGACATCCCACCATTTACTCTTTTATTACATAAACAGAGCTTATGGAAGCCATTATGAAGACAAAAAATGTAAGTCAAAGCAGTCAGGCACTTACATTGGTTGAAGCCAGTCACATGATAAATCTATGACTGATAGCCTTATGTGATAAGTAAGATGTTACCACTATTGCTTCTACTGTATTTTTTTTTCTTAATTCTGTAAGGCAATACTCTCAGGAGGATGGTTATGATATTCTATTATAGACTCCATGTCTCACATCATTGGTTTTATAGGAGCAAAATCATTAGTAAATAAAGCCTGTGGTACAACACTTTAGAAATTTCTAATTCTTTCATTTCCCTTAACATTATGTCTTTAAATGATTTTTTAAGTATCCTGAAGGAATATTTTGTACTTCTTGGTACTCTCTCTGGCTTTTCTCAAAAGTGCTAGAAAAGTATAACTAATTGATAGGAAAAACTGAGGGATAAGATTATTGTTGTCAAGGTGAGCACTCCTAGCTACTCAGAAAACTGAAGCTGGAGGTTCACTTTAGCCCATGCATTCCAGACCAGCCTGGGGCAGCATGATGAGATCTTGTCAAAAAAATGTTTTTAAAAAATTATTATGGTCAACCTGTAAATCCATATTTTTAAATTCTTTTTGAAATAATATTTTTCTCACTGATTTATATCACAGAGACGGCAAACACTATGCTAAAAACAACTTTAATTAAAGTTACATAAAATGTTTGTATGTGATACTTGGTCAAAACATACAGAAGCAACAGATAGGGTTAGTCACTTAGTTCTCTAGAATCAGAAAGAATTCATTTTGACAACTGTTGTGTTGGCATGGTGCTAAGGCTTGTTTTATCTGTAACAAGGACAAGATCTGCTGTAGGAGGGTCTCAGCAATGTGTCAAATCATTATGAGGTTTACTTTTGTAAGATAGGTCTCATTTTATTGGCAAAGCTCAATCTTCTGGTGGGTAGAATATGTTTTATTTTAGTTAATATTATGATATATTGCTCTTTTATCAATAAACTAGAAAAGCTATCTTTGTTGCTTTAACATAAAGATAGTATCTGAAGTTGTAAATGTATTTTCTATTTACAAGTATAAAAATTATTTTATCTCTAGATGTTCTGATGGGAGCAAGTGCTCAAGGATTCATATTTTGATGTGAACCATTGATGTGTATTCATCTTCTGGCTGTACTGTTCCTATTGGGAAGATGTTTTCTTGCTAATATTTAGCACTAAAAATCTGACAGTGAACCCTCTTTAAACATGCTTGTTGGGTTTTGTTGCTTTGTTTCATTTAAAATTGAGCATTAAGGGATTGTATTTTTTTAGTTATAAGCCTGCCAATATGTCTGTCTAGAGGCCTGTTGCCATTGCTGTCTTCAGTGAAATTTTTGTCCCCAGAAAGGATTACAGTTTTTTTTTTCTAACAGATTGATTTGGTGTAGTGTATTCTTGGTTATCAAAAATACTTATGTAGCATTGGGATTTTGAATTGGTGAATATTCATGATGTGTGGAAAAACACAATACACACTATAGTCTCAGTCACACAAATGGAATGTAGTTTATGTATATGCACAACCTGGAGGGACACTAGCTGCTTGTGGCTGGATGACTTTGGTCTTTGCTTGTGTTTTTCTGTTTCCTGTAATGCACACATTAACTTTTAAAAAATAAAAGCTATTTTAAAAACCTATAAAAATTATTTCATCTATTAGTGAGGGAAAGGAAGAAAGAACTTGTGGATTTAGGGAATCAAGACTGAAGGAAGCAGTGATAAATGGAAAAGAAACATTTAAAGGACAAGGCAAGCACTCCATCTGCTCACTGTGTAAGGCACCCAGGATGCACTCATAGTTCTGTGTAAGGCCCCAAGATGCACTCTACATATGACACTGATGCTGGTTCAAATTTTGTGTAGTTAAGTGGAAATTTTTCTTTGTTCTTGAAAATAACACTCTAGAAAAATCAGAAGACTTGGGTTTGAAATCTGTAAGTTCAATGACTTTGAGGCCTAATTACCTCATCAATCAATTGTAGGCAAGTTAGATTGTTTTGGAAGCAAGCTTTGCTCTTTAGACCAGAGATAGAAATTATTCCACTTCCTTTTTAAAGATGAAATTGTGAGACTTCCATTGATAGAGCAGATAAATACATTCCCTTCATGTTATAGTTTATCTGTCTGGGAACAGATAAAATTTGTGATACAAAAGTAAGGCTGTTTGTTTGACTTGTTATAGTTTTCACTATTTATTTATTTTTTTTTTAGAGAGAGAGAGAGAGAGAATTTTTTTAATACTTATTTTTTGTTATCGGCGGACACAACATCTTTGTTTGTATGTGGTGCTGAGGATTGAACCTGGGCTGCACGCATGCCAGGCGAGCACACTACCGCTTGAGCCATATCCCCAGCCCAATATAGTTTTCACTTTTTACCTTGGGATATTTCTGAATTATATGGTTTTAGAAAAGATTTTTTTATTTATTAGTTGATGTATGTAAGTGCTGCTTATGTTTTTATGCAAAAACATTTGCTTAACTCATGTAGTTAGATATAAATAAAAAATTTTTAAGTCTTTTAAACAGCATCCTCATAAAACTAAACCATTTTGTATAACAGCATAAGATGATGATTTTATAGATCTTGTCCTTTGTTGATATCCTGGTAGTGACTCAGATATTATAGGGTAGTAATAAGAGAGAACTGTTAATACAACTATAGTTTTGGTGAATTTGATATTTTGTAGCAAGCGTACAGTTAAGGAAGAATTAATTGTGTTGTTTGTCAACAGAATTCAGAGATTTTTCTCTGAATACATAAAACTCTAAAATCTAAATAAAAGTTTCAAAGCAGTTTATAACTTTGACAAAGTAGACCTTTTAAGAATCCCTTCTTGGTATATATATTTCTTCTTTTTTGCTGCTTCATGTAAGACTGCTTTTGTGTCACGAGTAACTGAGCTGGTGAAATAGCTTAGCTGGTAGGCATATTTTGCTGCAAAAGTCATTCCCTTTTGATCTTAACTAGATGAGCTGTAGTCATTTATCGTTACAGTCTGTTATCTTGATGAAAGAAGAACCTTGAGTAGATTTATTTTATTACACATCATCTTGATGTGTGAAATTACTTATGTTGTCTGTATTTACAACTGTTAATTCCCAGGAAAACAGGTGTCTTTATATTATGTAGCCCTCTGGAATTTAAACCTTTTGCAGAAAACATGAACCCATTGAGATATCTAACTCTCCAGTTACTTACTGTCCTTTCTATGTTTTAATTTTTTTTTAGAAGCCTGTGAATATTTAGATTGCTAGAGTAACCCTTCAGGGGATAATTCTAGAAAAATAATTAAGAAACAGTTTACAGATAGAAGATTTGAGTATTATGTTGCCCTGAAATAAGTAATTTTTTTCTTTTAGGAATTCACATAGTTATAAAAGCTTTAGTGTTACTTGCTTTTTACAACACATTCATTTCAATATAATTCACATACCATAAAACTCACCCTTGAAATATATACAGTTCAGGGGTTTTTAATATATTCAGAGCTATACAGCATCAATCTAATTTTTAGAATTTTCATTATTCCAAAATGAAACCCCATTAACCATTAGCGATCAGTTTCCATTTTCCCTTTACCCCAGTTCATGGCAACCACTAATCTACTTTTTGTTAGTTTTTGAATTTTAAAAATGATACATTGAAAATGAAATAAATACTATTTTAGTGCCTTTGATTCTTCATGTTGATGGAATTATGTAATTAAATGCTATATGCATTACATGTAGTAATGTGTTACTAAAGTTTTATTTAGCTCTTGTGTAAACAATAGTTTATCATTATTATGTGCATTGGTAAGCATAGTTGAATGTCATTAATTACCTAGTATTATTTAGTATGTTGAGTCAATCTCTTTTTTTGTTTTGTAAATTTGAGATAAATGCTTCCTTTAGCTCCCAAGTTGGAATATAGTCAGTGAATTTGATTGTATTGTTCTTTGCTTAAAATACCTTTCCTTCATGATACAAATAAATATTTAGATAATAGTTATAATAGAAGTTATGTTTAAAGCACTTTAAAATAAACTTTACAACTTTTCTCCATCTCAGAAACACTCCTTTTCTGCATACAGTTGACATTCTTTGCAGATCACGCTTATTTATTCACTGGAACAAACTCTCATGTTCCTGTCTAGCTGTGCCACTTTGAGCTCATGATTGTTTGAATGACCAGTGGATGAATAATCACAAGTATGTACTTATCATACAAGGTTAGTGTAGTTTTGTCTGGTGTAATCCAAGGGTTGAGAGTGAGAGGTAAAGGGAATATTTTTGAAGGTTGGCAGTTGTATGGAGGTTTCTTTTAGTGTAGAGAATCTGCTTTATAGTTCACTTGGAATTTATTTAGTTCAGCTGATAACTGTTGGAATCATCCTGTGGATGTTATTGTATAAAACTCCAATGTTATATGGAATGAGGAGGAAGTTAAGTTGATTATATAAAAACTTTTCAGAGAAACATGTTTAAGGAACTTCACTGTAAGACTTCTCTGACTCCTTTTGGAAAGTGACGACAGAATCTGGGGTCTCTAAAAGTTAATTATTTTTCACTATCTCTGTAGCAATAAGCAATGGCACCAACTTTCAACAGCTAAGATACCAAAAAAACCTCACAGGTTGAACATGTATTCATGTTTCTCCTGTGGATTTAAAGATCAAAATATTATTTTGAATTTTACTGGATATCCACAACAGATGCTTGGAGCCTAGATCAACTGGGCAGGTGGGAAGTAAGTGGTATCATCACACAAATGGACATCACATTATAATTTTGTTGTGGCATGCAAAATATAACCTAAATCCATGGTCTCAGGAGAATACTTATATATAGACACACATGTTGGATTTTATAATAGCTCTCAGAGGAAGAATGGGTTTCACTTTACAAAATTTTGTTCTGCCTACAGAATTTTAAGAATAAATCTCTTGTATAACTCAATGCTCTTATGTAAAATAAAAAATGAAAAGACATGCTGTTTAAAAATCACAAGAAAAGGTTGTGGTAAGAAGTGATAACAGTATATTCCAGTTGTGAGATTTTTATGTTAAATTTTTTCCATGTTACATTAGCTACCCTATGTGAAACCCCATCCCCCTAAATACATTTAATTGCTGTTTTTCATATACTTTTGCACTGTGTTTGAACAGGCAGATTTGTTCATGCCTATAGAAGTCTTCTTTCATGGCTCCCAGATATCATGCCTGGCTTGTGTAATTGGGTAGTCATCAGTAAAAAAAAGGGAGGGGGATTTTTTTTTTTAACCTTTGAAAATGATATCCTTTTCAGCCTTGGCAGTTCTCAGTGTTCTATCTTTGTCTCCAAAATCCACATCGGAAATGCTAAGAGTTCCTATGCTGGAGTTAGGAGAGTTTGTTGTCAGGAGGATCCTGTAGCACTTTTCAGAAATTAGAGGGTCATCCAGCAAAACTAGGCCACATAGTCCAAGGATCAAGTGCACCCAGTAATATCACTTGGATTTGAAGATCTGCATGCTTTTAAGCTTATCTGTAATTTGGTCTGGTTTCTATTTACCTATTCAAACAAGCACAGTTTTTCTGGCTGCTGAAATATGCTTTATTAGTATCAGTTTATACACATAAATATATTTTTATATTTTTATCTAATTTTCTTTCCAGTAGGTTGCCAGGAGCCCTGCACCCACTCACCTAGTTTCTTCTGGTGGAACAAAGGTGTAGTGAATGACTTAATGTTGTTGAGATTTTATTTGTGTGGCAGATGTTTGGGAAGTGATTGCATGGCCCAAGTTTTTTCCTGAAATATATAAATAAAATTTCTTTCTATATATTTTAAAAAATCTAAGTTTGGGTTATTTTAATTGAATCTTTTCACCAGTTATACAATGAATTGTCCTGGTAATTTTCTCAAGCTTTGTTGATAGCACCCACAGTGAGCAAACTATATGATATAGTTTAATCACTATGATCTGAAACCGATAATAAATAATACCATAGCTGGGCCTGGTGGTGCATGTCTGTAATCCCAGTGGCTGGGTAGGCTGAAGCAGAAGGATCACAAGTTCAAAGCCAGCCTCAGGAAAAGTGAGTTGCTAAGCAACTCAGTGAGACCCTGTCTTTAAATAAAATACAAAATAGGACTGGGGATGTGGCTTGGTGGTCGAATGACCCTGAGTTCAGTCCCCAGTACCAAAGAAAGAAAAGAAATAATATGATAAAGTAGTTATTTAGGTCGAATCTTTCAATCCTTGTTCTGACATTAGAGCTTTTTATAATATACTTCAAAAGTGAATTATTTCTATTACTGTTGGCCACTCCCAAATATTTATCAAACTGAACTTCCCTCTTGGGAATAACTTTTTTTATTGTTGACTTGGTGCCCTTTAAAAATTAGTATTTACACATTAATTTTCTGTTGACCTCATTAGAAGGGTGAGTGGGAACCACAGGAAGCCCTCTGTCATTCGGTACCTATTTTTTCAGTCTTATGCCTTCTTAGTTTTTCATGAAATATGTTATGGAGTTCCTTGTTTGTTTAGTCATGTTTGTGTGTGTGTGCTTATGGGCATTGAAACCAGGAGTACTCTACTACTGAGCTATATCACAACCCTATTTACTTTTTATTTTGAGACAGTCTTGTTAAGTTTCCAAGGCTGGTCTTGAACTTGTGATCCTTCTTCTTTGTCCTCTTAGTAGCTGGGATTATAGGCTTATGCCACTCTGCTCAGTCTTTTTTTTTTTTTTTTTATAACAAATATTTTTTGAGTGGTTGGGACATGCATAGTACTGGGCTAAAAGCTTTTGTGAGCATGCAGTCTAGAAACATACTGACTAGCATACAGCAAATTAAATACAATGGACTAATGAATCCTATGATATGAACACGTAAGAGTAAGCAGTTGAGCTTATCAGTGGCTTCCTCAAGGAAATATGTAATTTTGAATCTAAAGGATGAGTGGGAATTACCTAGAAAAAGGGAACAGAAATAGTATTTCATGTATGAGAAATGTATGCAGAAAGACTGAAAGGCAAGATAAATGGCTGAATAAAATGAAATAGCTGGTAAAATATGAATCATATGAATCAAGAATTTTCAAAGCATTAAGTTTAAGGTACATGTGAAATTTATAAGACGCATCCAGAAGACTGCTGGGTTTTTTTGCTTTGAAATAGAGGAAATATTTGTTGTAGAGATAATCCTTTGAGAGTCATGAGTCTGTGGAAGGGGATGAATTAACCAGGCCGGAGTTTTTCACTTTTGGAAACAGGACCCAGGACCATATGCTGAGGAAATTACAGTATTTAAAAGACAAAGAAGAGTCCATCAGGAGTATTGGGTAAGATCTACCAGAGATATGGGAGGAAAATTAAGAGAGTGTAGAGTCCATCAGGAGTATTGGGTAAGATCTACCAGAGATATGGGAGGAAAATTAAGAGAGTGTAGTGTCACAGAATTTAAGAGAATGTGTCAAGGACATGAGAAATGGTCATCAGGATCAAAAGTGTCTGTGAAATCAAGGAGAATGATGTCTGAAGAATGTCCTTTGGTGTTAGGAACATGCACATACCATTATTGTCTAAGCACAAGTTGTTCCCTCTTCTTAGAATGTTCTTTACTCCTTTTGGTTCTTTTTTGAACTCAAATCTTCTTTCAAGATGTTTCTCAAATGTCCCCACATTTGTGATGACTATTCCTAGCAATATTATTTCCTTGTTCTAGTTTCACATCTGTAGTAGCATTTATAAATTTCTTATAGTTGATTTTGGGCACATGTGTGCTCTGACAAGGTAGTGAGTTCCTGAATTCATGAAGTTCGAACTGCCATCTTGTGTTACTCGTCTTTTGATTCTTAGCATTCCACGCAGTGTCTGGCAATTAGGCAGTACTTGATAAAAAATGTTTCTGGATTTGAATACTTGATTTGTATATGGTCCTAGGCAAAAGCAACATTTAAATGGCGAATTAAAGTCACCAAAATTTCTAAGTTGAAAGGCCTGTTCATTGAATTTATCATATACTCTTTTCTTTAATAATATTCGCAAATTATATCCTGTTCCATAATATGCACTATTATATAACATTGGAAAAGGTGAAAGATAGGTAGATTTCTATAATTGGCTAGGAATAGACTAGCCTTGTTCTCTTTAGCAAACCTCTGGATCCAAAGTGATATTTCAGAAAGGTGCCAAAATATGTAAGTCAGTCAAATAATTTATTCCTGCAAGGAGGTTAGTAATAAATGTGATAACTTCTAGGGGATTAAGTCTATGAATCCATTCAAGGAAAGAACACTGATCCACTTTGTGCTGAATAATTAAGCGGCCTGATTTGTTTTTATCAAAAGAGTTACTCTTAAAATCCATTGACGTGTACTGGGATAGTAGTTACTGTTCTATCAGCATGTAATACTCATAATGGTGAATGAAAGAAAATATATACCTTACATTTTTGGTTGTAATTTTGAAAATTGGTAACATCCTCTCCTTACTGCTAATATAAATGTACTTAATCTACTCAAATTTTTCTTTTCTATACTTTTTCTGATATTTTATTACAGAGGTGATAGAATTTGATCATTCTGTGTAAAGGATATTTGAAGTTCCAGAGCAAATGGAATGACCTCCTTTTGGAATTTCCTCCAAAAGGAATGGCTAAGAAATATTGAACTGTCATTTATAGGTGGGGATGGTGATGTATGCCTGTAATCTCAGTGGTGTGGGAGGCTGAGGCAGGAGGATTGCAAGTTTGAGGCCAGTCTCTGCAACTTAGTGAAGGGCCTAAGCAACTTAGCAAGACTCTGTCTTAAAAAGTTAGGCTGGGGATGTGGCTCGGTGGTTAAGCACCCCTGGGTTCATTCCCTGGTACAAAAGAAAAAATCATCTTTATAAAGTTGAATGATTGTTCTGGGTAACAGAGGCAAGGACCTGCTCCTGTTATGTGAGGATTTCTAATTCCCATGAAAGCCAAAAGGAGAAGCCAATGTAACAACTTCAGAAAATGCCTCTAAATAAATTGCTGTATTGAGGAGTTATGGCCTGCCACTGAAATATGTGTAAAATTATATGTAAAGGTCAAGAGAGCAGCATTAATATGCATGATGAGATTCCAACTCTAGTAGGCAATGCCTTCCCTCAGGCATAAAATGAGATAGTTGAACATTGTTGGAGAAATGTGCTGTGTGAGCTTGTGTTGTGTAATTCATCTGGTATTATGTTGGTTGAGGTGGGACTGGGAAAGCCTTGGTATACCATGAAGAAAAGGGACTTCCTGGTTATGTATGGTTTGGGGGGCCCCTGAGAAGTTGGTGCACTTTTACTGGGCATCCTAATCAATTCTGCTCAGGTTTTGAGCCAGAGTCCTAGAAGTTATTCTCAATAACTCCCTTTATTTTAATTATTTTCATCAGTCCTGAGGAATCTACCTCAAAAAACACAGATTTAATCATTTTACCTCTCTCCCTATTCAGCTTATTTGAATGAGTGATTGCATGTGTTCAGCTACCAAATTCCATTCTCTATCAACGCTTTTTTAAATTTTGCATTATATTATTTTTACTTTTTTGCATTACAATTCTTAAACACCTTTATACCACAATTTATCATATCTCTGATTGTATATAAGGTATGTTGACTCCAAATTCACATCTTCATACATGAATTTTGTATAATGATGAGGGTCTCCTTCCATAATCCATGCTATTCCCCTTCTCCCTCCCTTTCCCTCTCATCCCTATTCCCTATCTAGAGGTAATCTTCCTCCCTTGCTCTCCCTCCCAACCCCATTTTGAGTCACCCCCCCCCTTATATCAGAGTCTATCAACTCTTGACAAGTCTTTCACTTCTGTTTTTCCCCATCTGGAAATGGAGTGATATTTTCTAAAAATCACAGAACAAGTCACACAACTCCTAAACCTAAAACTTAGGTTTTAAGCTAAGATCCAAAATGTTTATCACTTTCCCACATGACCTTGAGTAATTTTGCCTTGGCTCTCTTTATTTCATCACAGCAACTGGTTTTCCAGTAAGTCATGCCCTTTCCCATCCCTCGGCTTTAGCGCCTCTTCTTCCCTCCTTCAGGAATGCCTTTTTCAGCCTTCTGATAAATTTTACTTCTTGAGAGAGATTTTCTCAATCTAAATTAAGTTTTTGTCAAGAGCTGCCACATAGGAAATAAGCGCCCCTTGTCCTTAAGTGATGAGAATGTGGAGATGTGGCAAGCCAGCCTTACGCTGTGTGTGTGTGAACTATGGGCACTGAGCGAACAGGGTGGACTGAACCGACCTTGCCCCTCTGTTTGGGCAGGCCTCACTCTGGTCTTTTCGCTTGCTCTGCAGTGACTCCCACACAGCTCATGAGATGGGCATGGCCTCCCTATGTCAGTCAATGTTCTGACAGCAAACTTCAGGAAGCTAGACTCAACCCCCTGAAACCTGATCTCTTGCCTCATTCTCCTCAGTAAAAGGGTTCAGCATGTGCTGGTGCTGGAGCTCTCTGTCTCTTTCCACGGAACCCTAAGGTCAGAGGAGTTGTCACAGAACCCAAAGAAAAAGGTATCTCTGTCTCTTGTATGATTATTTTGTGCAGCCCAGTTCACCTGGAGTGACCCTGGACCCTGAGTATTTTAGTTGTGGAACTCGACAAATGGTAATACCGATAAATTTCTAACAAAGTTTTCAAGTTTCTCGTTTTATACTTTTTGAAATTCTTGTTCTTTCACAGTATTTGTTATAGCTGGGAGTTACGTAAGCTAGTCTTGTGAATCTTTTCTCCTGTGATTTTTGCTACTGCTTTGGAAGCTCAGGATACTGTCCTATCTTGCCTCCTCCTCCTCCTTTTTTTTAAATATATATTTTTAGTTGTAGATGGACACAATATCTATATTTATTTTTTTAATGTGGTGCTGAGGATCAAACTCAGTGCCTCACACATGCAAGACAAGTGCTCTATCACTGAGCTATAGCCCCAGCTCCCTATTTTGCCTTCTTAAGGGCTTCACCCCTATAGTTCTTCCCTTTCTCAAGTCATCATTTCTTTTACTGGCTTATCTCAATCAGCATAATAATATCCTTCAGTTACTGCCTTTTTTTGTTGTTGTTCTTTTCCAGCAAAAGTTGTGAAATGAGTTAGTTGTTAGTAATCTCTGTCTCCTTTCTTATCTGTCCTTCACCCTAGAACCCACTCCAATTAAGATTTGATTGACAGAAGTCCAGTGAAGTTGCCCTCTGCAGGATTCTCAATGACCGGCATTTTGCCAAATTCATCCATCTATTCTCTTTCCAACCCTCAATGTAGCGGACCATTTCTCCCTTGAAGCACTTTCCCTTTGGCATTTGTGACTGTCTAATGTGGTCTGCCAAGATCTAGATGTTAAGATGGAAGGAGGCAGGAAAGAGGCTTAGTGTGGCAGGAGATTCCCTGTGAAAGATCCCAGGGAAAGGAAGCAAGATTAGTCAAGCCTTCCAACCAAGATTCAACACCTGTGAAAGATGAGTGAGGAGGAAGCTGTAGTGGGCATGGAAAATCTGAGATCATTATGCTGATCTACCAGTCTCTGACACCTAATAGGGAACCCTGAGGCAAATCTTGCTCATTAGAGGAGACCTACAAAATAGGTAGAGGTGACTAGACCAGACCATGTGCAGTATGCTCAGTGATTTGCTGTGTCCTTCACTCCAAAACTAAGCATATCCTCAGGCTAACATATGAAGTTTGTTGGTTAACTACACTTTATACGGCTGAATGGCAGATTGTTTCTTGAAGAGAGATCCTAGCCACACACCTGTCTTTATCACAATGACTGCTTATTTCACTGTTTCCCCCTACCTTACCAACCATTTTATCTCAGTTTCATTTGCTTCCTTCTCTGCTCAGCTTCTCAAAGTTAAAATGTAAACAGGGTTTGATCCTAGACCCCTGCCCTTTGCACTCTCTTCTTTAAGTCCCATGTCTTCAAATACTGTCTTTATGCCTGAGTTTTAGGTTTCCATCTCTAGTTTTGTCCTCTTCACTTTAGACTCATAAATCCAACAGTCTTCTGGATAATCTCTTTGGATGTCTAACAGGAGCTTTATACTATATGATCAAAATAAACTCTTATTTCTTTCCTAACCAGCGCCTTCGGTTTTCTCATTTAAGTAAATAGTGTCACAGTTATCAATGTAGTTGTCAGATCAGAGATGCAAGAGAGTCATTCTTGACTTTTCTTTCTTTTACATTTTCACACTGAATCCCTTGGTTAGTCATATATATATCTAAAATATAACCCATGTTTGTTAATTTCTTTCTTTTTCTCCATTGTAACCCATCTTGTCCAAGCCATTATAATCAAGTACACTCTGCACTGGTCTCCTAACTGTACTCTTTACTTTCTTTTTGCCTTCCCAGAATCTTTTAGAATGAAAGCTCTGTGAGGGCAAGGTTATTACCTGTCTTATTCAGAATAGTATCTGATACTTAGTGGATGTTTATTAAATATTTGTTGAATGAAGGGATGAATGAATGAATGAAGTAATGAATCAGTTCTCCACTTGAATTTGTGACATAAATCAGACTATACTTTTTCCTCACATGTTTGATCTCTGCTCCTGGTTCTTGATACATAGCTATTAAAACCCTTGTAATTTCTTAAGTTATGGAGTTGATAAGAGCATCCTAGAAAAAACTTATAAATTGCTTGCAGTTTCCTGGGTGTTAGGAGTAGGAGTGTTTTTTGTTAAAACAAGGTGACATTTGGTTGGCTCCTGGATAGCTCAGCATGAGAGATAGTTACTGGAAAGATAAAGCCATGATGAGAAATTTAGAACTTTCAGCCCCACCCCCATCCTTCCAGTAGAGAAGAGGGACTGGAAATCGGGTCAGTCATCAGTCATGACTTCATCAGTGATGAAGCCGCCATAAAAATCTCTAAACCATGATAGCTTTTCATCACTGTGACAAAAATTCCTAGGGGGAAAAACTTAAAGGAGGAAAGACCTATTCTGGTTCATGGTTTCAGAGTTTTCAGTTCATGTTCAGCTGGCTCCATTGTTTTGTCCTTGAAGTAAGGCAAAACATCATGGCAGAAGGGTATGGCAAAGGAAAGCAGTCAGGAAACCCAGAAAGAAAACAAGTGAAGGAGCCAGGGACAAGATATTGTCCTTGAGGGCACCCTCCCAAGGACCCATTCCCTTCAACTAGGTCCCACTTCCTATAGTTTCTACCACTGCCCAATAATTCATTAACTATTAGTCTATCGATGGATTAATCTGTTGGTGAGATTGGACCTGGTAAGATCTAATTGCTTACTGAAAACCTTACCTCTGAACATTGCTGCATTGGGACTAATCCTTTAACACATGAGTCTTTGGGAGACATACCAGATCTAAATTATAACACTATAGATTCATAGAGATTCCAGGTTGGCAAATGCATTCACATGTTGGGAGGGTGGTGCACCCCAATGTAATGGGGACAGAAGCTACTATGCTCAGTACCCATCCAGACCTCACCTTATATACTTCTTCATCTGGCTGTTCATCTGTATTCTTTATAATAAACTGGTACATATAAATGAAGGGTTTTTTTCTGAGTTCTATGAGCTGTTATAGCAAATTATCAAACCTGAGGAGGGGATCATGGGAACTCCTATTGTATCCAGGTCGGTCAGAAGTACTGGAGGCCCAGGACTTTTGACTATCAGTGAAGTGGGCTAGTCTTGTGGGACCTAAGGGGTCTGATGTAGGTCTCCATGTAAGTGGTGACAGAATTGAATTGGATTAAAACACCCAGTTAGTTGTCTCCACTGGAGAACTTGTTGTTTGTGTGGAAAACATCCATACATTTGGTGTCAGAAACATTGTGAATATAGAAAAAGTTTTTTCCCTTTCATCTGCCTAAAACTCATCAGTGATTTTCCAATTTATAATAGAATCCAGACTATACAACTGTACATCATCTTGTTCCTGCCTACTCCAGTGACCTTGACTCATATCACAGTATGCTTAGACCATACCACCCTTCTTTGCGTTTCTTTTGTACATTTGGATCTTTCCCTAGTTGGGTTCTTTTTCTGGTACTGCAAGATAGAGCTCCTTATCAGTCAGATCTCAACTCCAGAGTACCAAGGCCATATTGGCTGCACCAATTTGCTTTGATAGATGAATGGATTAAAAAATGTGGCATATATACACAATGTAATATTACTCAGCAATAAAAGAGAATAAAATCCTGGCATTTGCAGGTAAATGGATGGAGTTAGAGAATATAATGCTAAGTGAAGTTAGCCAATCCCCCCAAAACAAATGCCAAATGTTTTCTCTGATATAAGGAGGCTGATTCATAGTGGGATAGGGAGAGGGAGCATGGGAGGAATAGACGACTCTAGATAGGGCAGAGGGGTTGGAGGGGAAGGGAGGGGGCATGGGGTTAGAAATGATGGTGGAATATGATGATCATTATTATCCAAAGTACAGGTATGAAGACACAAATTGGTGTGAGTATACTGTATATACAACCAGAGATATGAAAAATTGTGCTCTATTTTAGCACCTGAGCAGCACAGGCTTCATAAATGAAGGTTCAGCTATGTGAGAAATCTGAAGGGAGTTTGAATTAAAGAGACAGACTCTAATTATCTTTAAACCAACTCCAGGAAGGCTTCTCCTACCTCCAGCCTCAAGCTACCTATTAGGGTAGCAAGGTTTACGAGAGAGAGAGAGAGAGAGAGAGAGAGAGAGAGAGAGAAAGAATCACGCCAGGGAGTGGACTTTTATTGGGGAACAAAAAATTCTGGGGAAAATCCCATCCAATGAAGATTAAGTGGGACAGTGTCCCAAGGTCAGGTGCGATGATTGGGTCTTCAGCTCTAATGGTCAGACACGCCCCCACAAGGGCAAGCCCTCAGACCTGAGAAGGGTGGGGAAAGCTGTGGACACAAGGATGTGTCTAAGTGCCTCTCGCCCAGCCAGGGAGGTAACTCAAATCACTTGCGAGGATGGCCTCCCACACTCTGCATATGTAATAAGAATTGTAATGCATTCTACAATCATATATATACACACACACACACACACACACACACACACATACATACATACATACACACAGAATGCCAAGGCCGCCTCAGTCATAATTTGCCTGGTCATGTCTGTAATTTATGTTTCCCTTCCTTTGATTTTGTCACACCCCTTTGTTTAATTTCTTTGTAGCTATTAATTTTTATAGCTATTTAATCTCTAAAGTTTACTTTAAATTAGAGCATTAGAACATCTAGGCTCTTTTTACTTTTAATTAATTGCTGGCTATTCCTTCTAGGTCTATGCACCAAACAATTTTTTCTTCCCCTACAATGTACTAAGGGGCATTATCACTTTATTTTACAGCTTAAGTGTAACAAACCTGCTGTTGGTGGAGACCATATGAATGTCAGAAAGTTGCAGAGTAGTAATGTAATCAACATGTGGAAGGGGTCTTTTAGTAATTGACCATTCCGCTGGAATTACACTCTATTTGTAAGAAATCAAAAGGAGACAGAAGCAAGGTGCCAAGGCAGAATAGTAGAAAGATGGAAAGCCCCTTGTCCAAGCTGCCAGCTTCATTTGTATCAATAGGTTACTTTAGGTCCCTGGAATCAGTAGTACTTCATTGGGTCATTAGGCAATTTACAGAGTTAGCAACATTATGCAGCTTATTTCTCAGTTATATATTACAGTTGCAATTTGCAATGTTAGGAGGTTTGTGTAGCTCTCAAGAAAGTCCATTGTTTAAAGTTACTGTTATGTGGACAGGTTCAAGCTCAGCTAAGTTTGGTGAAACATTGTGGTTATCTAACAAGAGAGTTCCTTTATTTCCAGGAGCTGAGTGCCTGAGATCAAGGGTGAGGCTGATAAAACTCTAGTACAGAGCCTCCTCATGCAGGGCATTGTCACAGCAGCTAGGTATAGCACATGTATTAGTTATCTTACTAGTACTTGGGGGGAAATTCCAGAATATTCCAAGTGTGGAAAACAGAGTGCCTGTTCCTCCCTGGGAGTTTACTCACTAGAAGAATGCTGTCCTATACATTTCCATAGCCAGAATTCTTACACCTATTTATGAAATTTTATTCACACACTAATTTCTTACCTGTGTGCCTCATGTTTCTTAGTTTCATTGGTGATCAAAACAAGTTTGTGGGTTTTTAAAAAATTTAACGATTAAGACATAATGTTTTGGGTAATTTTCTTCCTAAAATCAAATGCCATAGATTCAGGAAAACTTGGTGCTAGAGACACAAAGATTTATAAAACTGTCTGAATGTAATGTGGAAGTGAAAAATGCATATATATGTATGTACATGTGTGTACAAAAATATGTATATATCATGACAAGTTGTATATAAGGAGTGTAACACTGAAACCTGTGGAAAACAGAAAGAGTGAACATTTTCTTAGCCTGAGGAAGTAAGGAGGTGTTTCCCGTGTGGGCATGACCTGAATGTCTCTTTCACATATTGTGTTTTCATTTAACCTGTTTGAGATTTTAACTTTTCTGCAGAATTTTAACCCTGAAGTTGCTATTCAATTCTGTTTCCTGATTCCTGGTGTGTTTCCTTGAAGGGACACAGTTCAGAGAGTGGAATGGAGCGACAATCAAATGAATCAGTCAATGCCTTTCCTATGATGGACTATTTGTTTCAGAAGAATGTTTTGATCAGTGTGTGTTTTCAGCACTTACAGTGGTATACTTAGTATATCTCTAGGTTCATGAATACTTTAAAATTATTTTTGTTTAGTTACAGATGGACACAATACCTTTATCTATCTATCTATCTATCTATCTATCTATCTATCTATCTATCTATGTGGTGCTGAGGATCAAACCCAGTGCCTCACATGTGCTAGGCAAGTACTCTACCACTGAGCCGCAACCCCAGCCCCTCATATATTTATGACAGATTTTTTGACAGACTGGAAGAAAGAGATGGAGAGAAGGAAGATGGGAAATTTTTTAACATGTTTACCTTTGGAAGAGTAAAGAAAATAACAAAAAGTTTAATTCTGAGTATGTGCAATTTTAGAGAAATTAAGCATTTAAAATAGAAATTTGGTTATAGCCTGAAAGGAACTGAATGTTGATGTACTTAACTGTTACCTATTTTATTATTGTGAATAATCCAACATGTTCTCCTTTTCTTTCTTATGGCTTTCAGTAGACTGGGCACCCACAATGAAATTTTTATGGTAAACAACAGTTCTTACAAAAAGTCTCCAAACATTTTATAGTAATTTTTGATTATTTCTACTTTGCTATTTCTTTTCTAATTCTGTAGCAACTCTAGGATTTTCGGAAAATATACTTAAAAATTATTGCAATTTATTTTTCCTTATTGATTCTTAGAGCTTATATTTGTCTTCTTAGAAAAATATTTGCTTCTCAAAAATTAGTACCTGTTGTATGCCCAAGATAACACACAACATATTATAAATATGGAATTATAGTATCCATAGACACCTTCATACTACTGATATCAACATATATAGTAGTGAAACTGCTTCAAAATTTTATTATTTAATGAATTCACTTAATTTTTTTTCAGTACCCTGTTTTTAATTTTCCACTCTTCACATGTGAATCAGATTAAGATAGTTTATTTGGAAGCTGTATTGCCAAGCAGCCATGGAAAGCTTCTTTGGCTCATATTTTGAAATTTTTTCCCTTTGTCTTTGGCCAATAGCTCAATCCCTTTGGTGTCCCATCTGCTTAACATACAACAACTATGGCACATTTCCATATATCTGGGTCAGAAAAAACGAAGCCCATAGGTCAACCTAGGTATTACCTGCCATTGCTGTGGGTCTAATACGATGAAAGCCAGAAACTTTTCTGTTTGTTTTTCCAAAACAGTAATAGATGCAAAGAAGCCCATAACTGTGAGTAACTTATTTTCTGAAATGTCCCTCATTGAATTCTAGAAGTTACTTAACTTTCAGAATATAAGCATTTACCTCAAAGGAATAACATATTGCTCCCTCCCTTGTTGCTTTATTATTCTTCATGTTGAGTTCAAATGATTATACCAGTTATTTTTGTTTACTTTTTGACTTCTGACTCAGCTTTCCTTTGAGAGATTAAAGTCTAGGTCCAATCTTACTTTAGAAAGTAAAAAGAAGTTATATGTCCTATGTAGTTAAATTTCCATGAATGAGGAAAATTACTTTTTTAAAACAGATTATTTTCAATTCAGTGCAGCACTATTATCCTTTTGAGTTAATTTGTTTGCTTTTATGCTTTCATGTACCTTACCTTATTAAAAAAAAGAATTTTAGGAAGCTCAAAGTAATACATATAACATAATATAATAAAAAATAAAGCATTCAGGGTCATGGAAAGGGTTAAAGGGATACAGTTAGTTTTCAAGAAAGTATTTGGTGAATGTCTTTCCCACTTGGGAAGCTGATGCAGGAGGATTGCAAGTTTGAGGTCAGCCTCAGCAACTCTGTAAAACTCTCAGCAACTTAGTGAGACTCTGTCTAAAAATAAAAAATAAAAAGGAATGGGGATGTGGCTCAATGGTAGAACATTTCTGGGTTCAGTTCCCAGGCTATAGATTCAGCTCTAAACTTTCCAGTGACCAGAGCATAAATGGGTAGATGGAGACATGCTCAGTTAAGAGTACCAGGACTACCCAGGGAAAACATAGACCTTTATCTTTCAACAGTTAGAAAAGAAAAAGACCCTCATATAGGGAATACTGGTTAATGAGGACAATATCCTTAACAATGAACACGACAGTGAATTTTATAATAATTTGGCATTTACTATAGACAATCTACTGTGCTAAGTTCTTTACTTATATTTTCTCTATTCCTCAAAGCAAGTCTATGAAGTATTATTTCATATTAGGAACTCAGGCTCTGAGAGGTTAATTGATTTGTCTAAAATCACATAATAAGTTGGGAGAGAAGCTTTAAAAACAGGCAAATATGTCTTTAATGTCCCCACTCTTAACCATTTTTCTGTGTTATAAGCATATTGCTATTTTTTGTTGCACATTCCTCAATAGAAGTCAAAGCAGAACTGAAAAATGTAATTCAAGAATAGCCATTCTAGGAGAGGATCAAAGTAATGCAGCCTAAATGTAAAATGAGCTCTTGAAAGTTTTACATGGACCAGGAGTAAATTTTAGAGTACCTAGAGCTATGTATTTAATCTTTATTAGATCTATGATGATCTAGGGGGAAACTGTAGACCTTCTCTGCAAAATATAAACATGCATACAATTTTAGGCAACTCACAGATCTCTTTCCCACCCATTGTACAAAAATGCAAAAAGGTATCTGAGAATCTAGAGTTGGAAAGTAGAGAAACCAAGGCTATCAGAGTTTACTTGGAAAAATACTAAGTATGTGGAATGGGGATGGATCCTTTTGCTTTAATTAAATATTGAATATTGTGTAAGTGGTGTGTCCTTCCTAAGACCTAAATTAGGAGATCAATTCATCAGATTCCAAAACCTATATCTTATAATACTTTAGATAACTCCTGGGTATGAACAAAATTTATGAAAACTTTTTTTTAATAAAATCTATTAAAGCAGTACCTGCCTTAGTAGGATGTTTGATATTTGATGGTTTAATTGCTAAGTTATAGGTTTGGACACTATTAGCAGTTGTATTCTGTTCCTCATTTTTCTCAGAGTAAATTTAAGTCTACTTTATTTAGACTAATTAACTATAGGGCTAGGGGAAAACCAAATTATGAAATGAAACCTTTTAATATTTTAGAAAGGCACAGTAAATTCTAGTCCCTGAAAGCTAGACCAACAACACTGTAAGTAGTGTTTCTTGAAGTCTATCAGATATCTAGCAAAACAATTCAGGAATCCAAGAATTGCTTATTTAGTAGTGTCTGGCCCAGTTTTATGCAATGATTATATAACCACAGCTCCACACACAATTACCCTTTAGGTGTTAAGGTAGTACAAGTACTCTACAACGAGGTTGATCTGGATTAGGACTCTAACTTTGCCACTATTAACTGTATGGTTGGCCATGGACAAATCCCTTGACTTCTCATACCTCATCTATAATGTGGGAATAATGGTACCCACCTCATAATGGTAAGGTTAAAATGGGAAACTGTGTGTAAAGCCCTTGACGTAGTGCTGGCATAATACAGATCTAATAAAAGCCTAGCTTTCACTAATATTATTGTCCTTAATGGATAGACAGCAAACATCTCTTTGTGCTTGATGGTAGAACTGTAAAGGCATTAAGTAACCAGAAATCATGTGCAAAGAGAAGTATGCCAAGTTTCAACATCAGTTTTCAACATGGCTAAAGTGTGTAGCACTCTTCCAGCATGGTCCCACTAGGGCTTTTCCTCAAATAGCCTTCTTCTGATGAAAAAATGTTGCTTGGGTGGTTCTGTTGACTCTAGTAGTTCATAGCTTCTGTGCTATGTGAAACTGTGTTACAGGAAGTGTTTAAACCTTGTCTTGATCTACCTTGTTTATGTCCCTATTAAACTCTATACCTCAATTCCTAATGATACTCCTACTTTTTGTTCTTCCTCCCTCTAGACCAAATAATTTATCTCTTTTAAAATTATTCATGAGAGTAGAACATAGCTTATTCAGGGGAGAATGCCTGACTTTGAATAAATGTGTCATAGGTATTGGAGGACAGAGAAAGTGTAAGGAGTTGAAGGTAGAGACAGGCAATCATAAGAGGGAACTCTTACATTTGTGTCTTTTGGAAAGTGTTTCTCATTGATCATTTTCATTAATAGAAAAAAGTTGGTATTTATTTTGTTAGCTAGGACTGCATTTCTGTAAAATAATATACTTTACAATTATTGAAACTTTCAAAATAACGACTTATTCCTAAAAGATGAAAAATATAAATAAAATCAGCCTTACTTTGCATTAGCTTTATAGATGAGAATTTTGCATTATTCCTTCTCAAGTAAAAGTATTATTGTAACTATTAGTACTTATAGCATGTAAATCTAAAATTATTATGACCTTACTTGTTTTCATGGATCCATTTAGGTAGATAACACTATGAAATATGAGATAGACAATAATGTACCTTGACAGTACCTCTGTCCTGTTGACTGTTTCATTCAATTGAGTGTTAATGCTAGTTATTAATCTTTTTTGTGCCTTAGTTTTCCCCTGTAAAACAGAGATACTAATAGTACCTGGTTTAGAGTTTTGAGGATTGAATTATAAAGTGTGGTGCCTGCTTCATGAAAAGCACTTAAGTATTAGCTATCAAGATTATGAGTCCAAATTTACTTCTTATTCAGATTATGAGTTCACTGTTTTGAATTTATTATCAAACACTTTTGACATTTCATGACTTCTGGGAATAATCCTATAAGTGCAAGAGTTCTGTTGTAGATTAATTTGTAGAGATACTGAAAAGCTGCACTGTTTTTAGTGTGAACTTCTAAAGTAACCTTGACTTCAGTACTTAAAATGTGACTAAGTGTTGTTTCATTTTTTGGTCAGAAAAACTATCTATTCCCTTTCAAAGGAGGAATATTTATCTCATTTTCAAATTTGCACTGAATCACTCTTTGGCACGTAAAATTTTATCTTTAGAGTCTGTTTTGCAGATGTGGAGTCTGCTACTTTTAAACTTGGTTAGTTCAGTGAAAATTCTGTACATGTATCATATTTCAGAGGCATTAACAAAAATAGAATAGTGGTGTATCCATGTTAAAGTTCAGTGGTTAGTTGGGAAGCCTGCCTCTACCTGATGATATCAGGGAGAAGTTGCTCCAGAAGTGCTAGTAAGCCCTGGCCACGCCTTGGGTAAAGGGGTGGGTAGAGGCAGATTTCTTTAAGTTTGTCATACCCACTTTATCCTGTGCTGGCCATCATATTCTCTTTTCTCTGCCCTCATCTCCTATCCTTTACTTCCACCCACTGTGCTATTCTGCCCTTGTCAGAAGGTAGTAATATGACATTACTTATTAACATAAATGAAAGTCATCAGTATCACATGCACACCATATCTTTGCCTACATTTTAGGCCAAATCTACATTAATGATTTCTTATTTTGGTATGTGTTATAAACCAAGGTTATTAGTGAAATAGAACTGAGTGACTTACTTACTTACAATGGATTCATTTTTGAGTTGCAATCTTGCCTCCACTGAAATTACACTTGCAGAAGTTACCTGTGACCTCTTGTTTGTTAAACCCTGTGAAGGGCTTTTGATCTTCTTTTTTGACCTAACATCTCTTTGGAATTGGATATTCATGAACACATCTTTCTTTTAAACTTGTTCTTTTGACTTCCCTAGTATTTCCCTTTTCTTCCTCTCCTTGCACCCCTTTCTTATCTCCTGTGAAGCTCCTTTTACTTGTTGCTGCCTGTCCCCCAAATACATGTTTCTGAAGGGTCTGCCTTCTGCAGTTACCACCATTTTATATCTCACTCTGCATTCTAACAATTACTAATTATATTTCTTTGGCCCAGCCTCTTACAATGAAATTCTGTACCTAGATGTCACATAGGTGCCTGAATCTTAATTTTCTATTTCCTTTTCTTTTTTCTTTTATTTATTTATTTTTATTTATATATGACAGCAGAATGCATTACAATTCTTATTACATATATAGAGCACAATTTTTCATATCTCTGGTTGTATACACAGTATATTCACACCAATTTGTGTCTTCATACCTGTACTTTGGATAATAATGATCATCATATTCCACCATCATTAATAACCCCATGCCTCCTCCCTTCCCCTTCAACCTCTCTGCCCTATCTAGAGTTCGTCTATTCCTCGCTTGTTCCCCCTCCCTATCTCACTATGAATCAGCCTCCTTATATCAAAGAGAACATTTGGTATTTGTTTTTTGGGGGATTGGCTAACTTAACATTATCTTCTCTAACTCTATCCATTTACCTGCAAATGCCAGGATTTTATTCTCTTTTATTGCTGAGTAATATTCCATTGTGTATATATGCCACACTCATACATTGCTGGTAGGATTGCAAATTGGTGCAGCCAATATGGAAAGCAGTATGGAGATTTCTTGGAAAATTGGGAATGGAACCACCATTTGACCCAGCTATCCCTCTCCTCGTTCTATACTCAAAGGACTTAAAAACAGCATAGTACAGGGACACAGCCACATCAATGTTTATAGCAGCACAATTCTATTCCTTTTTCTACCAAATCATCATCTTTTGTCTGATAGCCTGATATCTCTATCGCCCTTCAAAAGTTCTACCTCTTTGAATTGTATCCCGCTGAGAGCCTACCTTACGTTATTTTTTCTTCATACTCTCCCCATCTTATTTCCTTAGTACAGGTCCTTTTTCACCTGGACTATCCAATTTGTAGACTTATACCCTCCAAGAAGTCTTCTCTACTGCCATACAAGTAATTTTCTGAAATATGAGTTTATTATGGAACTAAAGTCACTCCTCTTTTTAGTGCTTCTACAGTCTTCTAGAGTATAAAGCCCATAAGCTCAGTACATCTTACAGGGTACTCTATATAATCTTATTCTTGCCAGTAGTTTTTACAATCTCATCTTCCACTTATGCCCACTGTATACTTCATCCTCTCGTTAAAACAAACTACTTTTGCTTCTTGAAGAGATTGCTTTTTAAAGTCCTCTTATCTTTGCATGTTCTAACCAATTTCTAGGATTTATTCCCTGCCTCTCCCCTACTCTTTGTGAATGCTACCTGCAGAATCTCTGCTCTCCCAAAAGTCATACCCCTGTGGAATCCTTCCCTCCTATCGTTCTGTGGGTGGTTGCTTCATGAAATGATGGCATTTCACCTACTTTTTCTTCCCCATTGGATTATATATCTTGGAGAACAAACACTTTGGCATCCCCATATATCTGCCAATGTACATGGCCTATAAAAATATTTATATTTGTTGAATTGTAGACCTGTGGCTTATATTGCTTATAAGATGTTTCTACCACCTGGCCTGTGATTTCCATGGAGGTAAAAGCCTTATCCTAGTCAGCCTTGTTTCTTTAGGGCCAGGAATATTGCTCATGCCTCAACAAAAGTAATTTGCAACAAATTATTTTAAAAAACATTTCAGGAGAAGTTAAGAGGAGAAAGGCACTAAAGATAGTGGGTAGGTAGATGTTATTATTTATATTATATATATAAAATTAACATCAAGAGAGACCAAGGATTGGTGTAAGTGAAGGATACTACATTACATAGAGAGTTCTAACCCAAGTGATCTGCTGGGCCACTCCAAGTTAAAGTAGTATTCAATCAGCTTTTAACCAACATTAAATTAAAACTCTATACCATGTGTGTGTATGTGTGTGTGTATGTTTATGTATATGTGACGTACATATAATCTTTGTTTATATTAATATACATTTGATACAGGATTTTAATTTAAAAATTCTTTTTGTGCAAAACTATGCTAGATATTAAGAAAATAAAAGGAGTCAAGATGAGTTTCTGGAATATTTTAATTCTGCATTTTGGGATGACTTTAGCAGTGTCCTTTTGTAATAAGTCTAAGTAGAACAATTCTCAGCATGTACCTGTGAATGTTCTCTCAGATCAATGTACCACATTTCTTTTGAATTTCATGATAGGCTAAACTAAGAGGGGTTAGAGGGAAAAAAGGAATCTACTACCTCAACATAATGGAGGTACCTCTGAGTTTTATAGCCTGACCCCATGAAATTTAGGATTATTTTTTCTATTTTTGTGAAAAATGACACTGGAATTTTGGTAGGGAGTGTTGATTCTGTAGATTGCTTTGGGTAGTATGGACATTTTAATGATATCATTTTTCTAACCCATGGGTTATCTTTTTATTTATTTGTGTCTTCTTTACTTTCTTTCATCAATGTTTCATAGTTTTCAGTGTACAAATCTTTTACTTCTTGGTTAAATTTACTCCTAAGTTTTAAATTTTTTAATTTTATTACAAATGATCTTATTTTTTAAATTTCATCTTTAATAGACCATTGTTAGTATAGAAGCAGGAAAACTGTTAGTGTAGAAGTAGGGTCCAAAAGTGAGTAAAGAGATTGAATGAATAATTAAAAAAATCTTCCATCAAAGAAAAGCTCAGAACCTAATGGCTTCACTGCTGATTTATACCAGACGTTTGAAGATGAACTAATATAAATCCTTCTGAAACTCATCCAAAAAATTGAAGAGGAATCTGTACTTCCAGACTCATTGTATGGCCAGCATTACCCTGATGCCAGAGTCAGACAAGGCTCTATATGAGAAGAAAACTACGTGGCAATATAGGTGCAAAACTCTTCAACACATGCTAAATTCAACAGCACATTTAAAGTATGATTCACCATGATTAATTGGGTTTATTCCAGGGATGCCAGATGGTCTACACTTATGTAAATTAATAAATGTGATACACCATGTTAACAAAATGAAGGACATGATTACCTCAGTAAATGCACATGAACATCTGATAAAATTTGCTACATTCATGGATAATTCATAAAAATGTTTCAAAAAGACCTGTAGAGTGAAGCAACTGTGGGGGTTCATAGTGACTGGTTCTAAGATCCCACAGGAAGGATTTCAAGCAAGTTACACAGAGAAACAGGAAGGAGTTTATAAGAGAAAGTGAGACAAGTGAGGTTAAGCTCATAGTGCACTCACTGAGTGGACTTTCTTTGGGAGAGCAGCATTTCTCTTACAGATTCTAGGTTTTTAAGGAATTTGGGTTTCTTTGTTCTTGCTATAGTTTCTCATACCTCCTGAAGTGGTCTATTGCCCTTTGTATAGCCCTTGACTTTTATATAACTCTAGACAAATTTCATTTTTGAAGGTTACCAGTTTCTTGATGCTTGTGTGCTTAGATAAAGTTTTCTGTTATCCCCAGCCCTGTGTCTTATGGACTCTCTTTGATGTAAATGTCTAATATTCTCCCTAAAAGTTACTGTCTTTCATTGTCCTCCCCCTAGCCACCTACTCATGGCGGACTATTTACTTAACAAAAACATTCAATAAAAATATTCAACAAAAATATGTATAGAAGCAATGTAACTCAAAATAATACCCGCCATATATGACAAGTCCATAACAAGTCCAACTCATGAAGAGTGGAAAGCTTTTCATCTAAGATCAGGAACAATATAAGAATGCCCACTTTCACCCCTTCTATTCAACACAGTACTGGAAATCCTTGCCAGAACAATTAGGCAAGAAAAGAAACAAAAGCCATCCAAACAGGAATGGCTGAAGTGGAATTTTCCATTTGCTATTGACATGATCTTGTGTATAGAAAATCCTAAAGACACCAACCCCAAAACAAAACAAAACAAAACAAACAAAAAAACTGTTAAAACTGATACACTCAGCAAAGTTGCAAGTACAAAAATGTGTTTAATATTTTATCAAACTACCTAATTATTACAAAGTGGCTGTACCATTTCACATTTCCAATAGTACAATAGAGGGTTCCAGTTTCTCTGCATCCTCAGTAACATTTCCTTTTGTCTATCTTCTTGATTGTAGCTATTCTAGCAGGTATATGGAAAATCTCATTTTTGCATTTCCTTAATGACTAATGATGTCAGATTCTTTTCATATGCTTATTGGGCATTTGTATATATTCTTTGGTAAGATGTGTATTAAAATCTTTCTCCAGCTTACAAAGTTGAGTAATTTGTCTTTCTTCTAACTTGTAAATATTCTTTAATTATTTTGGATGCAAACACCTATCAGATGCATTCATTGTGCATATTTTCCTCCAGTCTGTGGCTTGTCTTTTCCCTTTCTTACTGGTATCTTCTTTAAATTTAAATATAAATTTAATTTAATTTTGGTATTGGAGAATGAACTCAGGGGAGTTTTACCACTGAGTTACTACATTCCCAATTCTTTTGTTTAGTTTTTATTTTAAAACAGGGTCTTGCGAAGCTGCTTAGGGCCTTGCTAAGTTCCTGAGGCTGGCCTTGAACTTGCAATCCTCCTGCCCAGCCTCCAGAATCACCTGAATTACATGTGTGTGCCACCACATGTGGCCTTGCTGGTATTTTTTGAATAAATACCTAAATTTTAAATTTTTGATGAAATTAACTCTGTACCCCCCCTTTACTCCTTTTTATCATGTATGCTCTTGATGTTGAATTAGAGTACACATTACCTAGTTCAAAGTCATGAAGATTTCTCCTGTTTCTTTTTTGTCTTTTGTTTGTTTGTTTATTTTGTGTTTGTGCTAGGGATTGAACCCAGGGCCTTGGGCATGCAAGGCAAGCACTCTACCAACTGAGCTATATCCTCAGCCCTTCTCCTGTTTCTTTTAAGACTTTTATATTTAAATTCTGTGATTTGTTTATTTGTATGTGGCATGAAGTAAGGTCCCAAATTCACTTTTTTACATATGAACAACCAGTTGTTCCAGTATCTTTTGTTGAAAAGATTTACTTTTTAAATTGAATTGTTTTGATGTTTTTGTTGAAAATCAATTGGCCATAGATGGAAAGGTATAAAGTAGTTACTTCTTGTAGCATTCACTCCTAATTCTAACTCTAGTTTTTATAAGACCTTTTAACTTTTCAAGTCCTTTGATTGATTGCATATTCAGAGGTTTTTCTGGAACCATATAGCTTCAGTGAATATAAAACATTAGACCAAATAAATTTATCCCAAATGCAGTTGTATTCTTACTGAAGTTACTGAGCATGTGAATATGCATGTATGTCAAGTGTGTGTCTAGAGAAATGTATGTATGTCAAGTGTGTGTTTAGAGAAATGATTGTGGATTTACATTAAAGGTAGAACATTTTTCCTTTTTCTATGGAACTGTAATACCTTAATACTTGAGCATTTTGAAAGATCTTTTTTTTTCCTTTTTTTTTTTTCTGCTGAGAGCGCCAGCAGGTTTCAGAGTCTTATATCACTCAAGTTGCTTGTGTAGTCTTTCGAGAAAAATTAAACCAAGATCTCTTAAGTGATTTTCATGCAGAATTAATGCTTCCCTTGACTTCTGCCAAGTGCTGTGATGCATTTTGCAGCAGATGCCAGAAAGTTTAGAACTTGTATCTGGAATGAATTCAAAATTCTAAGACAGAAAGCATTTGTGCCTGGGGCAATGTAATGACCCCACCTGTGTATTTTTTTTTTTGTCTTCTGGATGTTTTCATTTTATGTCCAGAAAAGCCAACACAGATTCTTCTTCTATTTTTAAAACTTTTTATGAAACACAGTTTTAATTTTACAAGACCAGATCTCACTCTAAGTTTCAAAATATGTGTTCTTCAGCATAAAATGTTTTGACAGATACCTAATGGCCTAGCACTTTAGCATCCATTTTTTTAAGCCTATATGCAGAGAATCAGAGCCATAAAACCACAGTGTAATTAGTCACTATCAGATGTTGCATAAATTTGTATTTCATACATCTATATGCCAGGTAAACTGCCTTTTCCCCCTTCCTATAATTTTGATAGCTAGCTCAACCTGTTAATAAACTACTGAAATAAATGGAAATACTTAGTTGTTGGCTTGATTAACTTTTGATATTTTATTTGTGGTCTAAGACGAAGAACAGCAAGGAACTAGTATTTATTGAGTGCCTACCATGTTCCAAGTATTGTCCTAGATACGTTTACATCCCTAATCTCACTTAATCCTCACAGCCCCTCATTGTTGGTATTATTATCCCAATTTTATGAATCTAGAACTTTAAACCAGCCATACAATGATACTTTATGCTTGTGTGGGGCCTTTCAGAATATCATAATTCTAAAGTATCATCTGGGAAGGCCAGTTATAAAAAGAAAGCTATCATAATTTATTCCAAGTGTTTCAGAGCTGACGGTGAATAGAAACAACACGTGCAGTATTCCTCAACTCTTTGTACTTGTTTTCTATGGGAAACAGTGAAAAGAGATAAGAAACCAGTAAGCAACCCAGAGTGTGTTCAATAGGGGAGGGCTTTATAGTGATCAGACGCAAATAGTACCAGAAAAACAGGATTATCCATATGCAAAAAAAAAAAAATCACCTTGACCCATACCTCATACTCTATATGAAAACCAGCTAAAATAGATTATAGATCTATTTATAAAACTTAAAACTATAAAACTTTTAGAAGAAGCCATGGGAACTTCTATGAAACTCTAGCCAGAGCAATTAAATAAAAGAAAGAAATTAAAGGGATATGAATAGGAAAAGAAGAGCTCAAACTATCTCTGCTTGCCAGCAAGACCTAAATAATTCCACCAGGAAACTTCTAGAACTCATAAATGAATTCAGCATGATATAAAATTCATACCCATGAATCAATTGCATTCCTGTGCGCCAATGATGAATCAGTTGAAAGAGAAGTTAGGAAAACTATCCCGTTCACAATAGCCTTAAAAATAAAATACTTGAGAATCAATCTAACAAAAGAGGTGAAAGATCTCTACAATGAAAACTACAGAACACTAAAGAAATTTTAAAAGAATTTAGGAGATGGAAAGATCTCCAGTGTTCTTGGATAGGAAGATTTAATGCTGTCAAAATGGCCATATCACCAAAAGCACTATACAGATTTAATGCAATTCCTATTAAAATTCCAATGATGTTCCTCAAGGAAATAGAAAAAGCATTCATGAAATTCATTTGGAAAAATAGGAGGTCTAGAAATAGTCAAAACAATCCTTAGTGAGAAAAGCAAAGCAGGAAGCATCATAGTACCAGACCTTAAATTATAGTACAGAGATGTAGTAACAAAAACAGCATGTTATTGACACCAAAACAGACATGAAGACCAATGGAACAGAAATGAAGACACAGAGACAAACCCACATAAATATATTTATCTCATATAAGACAAAGGCACCAAAAACATACTTTGGAGGAAAGATAGCCTCTTCAACAAAGGGTACTGGGAAAACTGGAAATCCATATGAAGCCAAATGAAATTAAACTCCTATCTCTCAACCTGCACAAAACTCAAAAGACTTAGGTATTAGATCAGAAACCCTGCACCTACTAGAAGATGATGTAGGCCTAATACTCCAACATGTTAGCTTAGTAACCACCTTCCTCAACAAGACTCCTAAAGCACAAGAAGTAAAATCAAGGATCACTAAATGGGATAGTATCAAACTAAAAATCTTTTCTTCTGCTCACTTCCTGCATGGGGAGTGAGTGAGTAACTTTGGAGGTGTGGGCTGGGTGGAAATAAAAGCTATAAAAGTAATATTAAGAAATAAAAATAAAAATGAGATTATATATTCAAAAGTGGGGGCATTTATAGGTTGGATAGATCTGATGGGTCTGGTCCTAACAAGAAGAAAAGCCTAGGAATACTTTATTTATAGTGGAACACATCAAAGGTTTTCACTGTGGCAGGAAAATAGAATAAGAGTGGGGAAAACAAGTTGTTTGGGGCTTAGCAGGTTACACCTGTCTCTGGGTGGCTGTGTTTTAACGTAGGGATGTGAGCTAAGCCAGGGAGCTAGCATCATCTGTGCTTTCTTGAACTAGGGAATTTCACCTGGGAGTTCCCAAGAAAGCAGCTTCCCTTGCCTTATGGTGGTTCAAACAAATCCAATAGTTCATACAAGGTTTCCAACACTTCCTCACAGCAAAGGAAATAATCAAGAATGTTAAGAAAGAGCCTATAGAATGAGAGAAAATTTTTGCTACCTGCTCCTCAGATTAGGTGTTAATTATTAGAATATACAAAGAATTCAAAAAACTTAAACACCAAAAAACAGACATTTCTCAAAAGAAGAAATATGAATGGTTAACAAATACATGAAAAAATATTCAGCATTTCTAGCAATTAGAAAAATGCAAATAAAAGCTACACAGAGATTTCACCTCATGCTAATCATAATGGGAATTATCAATAATACAAATAACAATAAATGTTAGCAAAGATGTGGGGAAAAGGGTACTCATTCAATGCTGGTGGGACTGCAAATTGGTGCAACCACTATGGAAAAGAGTATGGAGATTCTTCAAACAACTAGGAATGGAACCATCATTTGACTCAGCTATTCCACTTCTCAGTATATACCCAAAGGAGTTAAAATCAGCATGCTACAGTGATGTAGCCACATCAATATTTACAACTGCTCAATTCACAGTAGTGAAGGTATGGAACCAACCTAGGTGCCCTTCAACAGATGAATGGATAAAGAAAATGTGAGATACACACACACACACACACACACACACAATGGAATATTAGTCATAAAGAAAAATGACTCTGGCATTTGCTGATAAATGGATGGATCTGGAGACTATCATGCTAAGTGAAATAAGCCAATTTCAAAAAAGCCCAAAAGCTTGAATAGTTTCTTTGGTAGTGGATCCTAATACACAACAAAGACTGGGGATGTGAAGAATAGAAGTTCAGGGGATTCCAATAGGAAAGAAAGTGGAATGAATCTGATAATATAACTTTCCTATGTACATATATGAGTAGCCCACAAGTGAATCTCAGCATTGTGTACATCCTCAAGACTGGGATTCTAATTATAATAAGATATACTTTCTGTTTGTATAAATGTGTCAAAATATACTATCATGTATAACTAAAAGAACAAGTAAAATTTTTAAAAAAGTAATTCTGGCTTAGGGGGAAAAACAGGGAGCATCACAGAAGTTTTTGGAGGGTAGAACCATGTATTTGTCAAAACACATAGAACTATATATTTAGAAAGGTCAATTTTATCATAGTATCATAAGTACATACTGCAATAAAGTTGACTTAAATATATCTGTATTTATTTGTAGATAAAATATATGCATATAGTAAATCTATTTTCACTCATCAATTAAGAGAAGTCTAGACTTAGCCACCCCAAAGCTGTTTGGTGGTTCCAGGGTCAGCAAGGACCAGGGTTCCTCCTGTTTTGTTGCTCTGAGAGGATGCTGCTTGTACCCAGCTGTCTTATCCATAATACTGGCAGAGGGAAGAGTTAAAAAAAAAAGTATGAAGAAGGATCTGTAACCTTCCTTTACTTCTTTGATATTTTGATATTCTATAATACACTTACATGTAAACCTCATTAGCCAAAATTAAAAAGTCTAGGTGCAAAAGATTCTGGAAAATGAAGAAAGGAGAATGAATGTTGGAGTATGATGGTACTGCCTGTCAGCTCCTGATGATTTCTACCTACCAACTTGTAACACTGATCAAAGTCCACTTGCTCTTCACTATGTTACTTTAAATCCTGGAGTTCTAGCATGCCTATTATTTTTGTGTACTCTTCTCAAACCCTTATTTGAGCTTGCCTTTTACTAGTTACTAGTTTCTGAAATTGAGTCAGTGAATCTTAAGATAATGTCTGATATAACATTTGACAACTCTGAAAACTGGATTTTGACAATATTTGGCAATTGATGAAATTTCCAAGTAACACTTAGGGGAAGACATGCAAAAAATATTTTAAATCAAAACCAGACCATGTTCATTGGAAACAAATCACAAACATTTGCCAGGCTCAGAGAAAATCCTGGGTATCCATACATTAAAAAATCATTTCCTTTTCATTGCATATTGATTAAACCTGAAATGTATAGATAGGCAGTGAAATTATTTCATTCATTTGTGCAACATACACATATTTAAAAAAGAAAAAGAATTCTTGCTTTCAAGGAGATCTTTTAAAAGAAATAAATGTTACTATGTATAAATATAACTTGCAACCTGGGTCAAGTGAGTTCTCCAGTTTCATACTTTTTTCAAAATTGTTTAGGCTATTCCAAGTTGTTAACAATTTCATGTAAGTTTCAGAATCAGGTTATCCAATTTATACTCCCAAATCTCTGCTGAAATTTGAAGGACAATATTTTGAATCTAAAGATCACTTTGGGAAATATTGAAATCTTAATAAATTGATCTCCAGTTCATGAGAACAATATATCTTTTTATGACTTCTTTTTTCATTGTTCTCAGAAATTGTTTATCAGTTTTAGCATACACACATTGACTGTGACTTGTCAGATTTCACTTTCATTCTGTCATGAATGGTATTTTCATTGTTGTTAGTCTATAGAAATAATATTGATTTATGATTACTAACCTTGTATCCTCTGATCTTAACTAATTCATAGTTCTAGAAGCATTTTTGTCTATTCTTGGTTCTTTCTATATAGATGATTATGTGCTCATTTAATATTATTTCTTTCTAATCCATAAACCTTTCATTTCTTTTATTTTCCTTATTGCAGTGGCTGGCAATTTCAGTGTATAGAAATAAGTACAGCTGACATTATTGGTTTGTTCTCAAGCTGGGGCAAAGTATTCAACTTTGCTCCATACTTATTACTGTAGGTTTTCATAGATATCCTCTATTAGATTCCGAAAGTTCCATTTTATTTCTAGGTGAAGCTTTTTATTTTAATTTTTAAAAATAATGAATGGATTTTTTTCCCTTGGTACCAGGGATTGAACCCAGGGGCACTTAACCACTGGAGCAACATCCCCAGACCTCTTTTAAAATATTTTATTTAAAAACAGGGTCTCACTGAGTTGCTTAGGACCTCACTAACTTGCTGAGACTGGATTTGAACTTGCAATCCTCCTGCCTCCACTGAGGCAAGTTGCTGGGATTGCAGGTGTACATTACCGCACCCAACAAAAATGGATGGATTTAGAATGTCTCAAATTCTTGTGTCAATTAGAATATCTTTTTTCTTTCTAAATCTGTCGATATGAGATATATTTTTATTTCTTTCAATCTTCCTTTGCACTCCTAGTTTAAACATTACCTTGTCATGTATGTTATCCTGTTGATAGTTAGCAAGTTTGAATTTATTTGTCTTGTTAAGGATTTTTGTGTCTGTTCTTTGGGAATATTTGTCTGTAGGTTTTTTACATAGGTAAAGGAATATTCTAGTTCTTTTTTTTTTTTTTTTTTTTGGTCCTGGGGATTGAACTCATGGCCTTTTGCATACGAGGCAGGCACTCTACCAACTGAATTATATCCCCAGCCCTCTAGTTATTTCTTATTGAGTGGGCTTTGGTAGCTTGTGTGTTACAAGGAAATATGTCCATTTTATCTAAATTATCAAATTTTTGGTATAAAGTCATTCACAAAATTTCCTATTATCCTTTTAATATTATTAAGCTCTATAGTGATGTCTCTTCTTTCATTAAAATATTCTGTTTGATATTAATTTTCTTTTGTAAATCATTAGTCCACATGTTAACTCAGTTAATTCTATTGACCTCATAAAAACAGCTTTTGATTTCTGTATTATTTCTTGTGTGTTTTCTATTTGATTCACATGTACTTTTACTTTCCTTTGCTTGCTTTGGATTTAATATTCTCTCACCTTCTCCCCCTTCCTCCCTCTTTAGTTTCATAAGGTTGAACCTTGGGTAATTGATTGGAGATTTTTCTCCCTAATCTATGCAGTTAATTCTACATTTTCCTTTTATGCTCTGCCTGAGTTGAACAAGAATTTTGATATATTGCATTTTCATATCTGTTAGATTTAAGGTATTTTTTAATATCCCTTGTTATTTTTTTAACCCTTTATTCATGAATAATTTAGAAGCATATGCCTTTATTTCTAAATATTTGGGAAAGATATATTTCCATTTACGTTTTTGTTATTGATTACTTCATTAATTTTATTTTTTATAGTGATATATGATTTCACATGTGACTTCAGTCATTTTCAATTTGTTTAGATTTGTTCTATGGCCCAGAATATGGCCTCTCTTGATGAGTGTTCAGCATATATTTGAAAAGGATGTTCATCCGTTTGTGAACATTCTAAAGATGTTATTTAGCTTACATTGATTGATAGTGCTTTTCAGGTCTTTTATATACTTACTGATTTGGGGATGCAAAGGAGTACTTTTCTATTAGTTACTGAAAGAGGAGTCTTAAAGTGTGCATCTATTATATGGACTTCTTATTTCACCTTTTCTTTATATTAAGTTTACCTTGGTATTAGGGGCATGTGCATTTAGGATTGTTAATGTCTTTTGGCCAATTGACTATTACTATGAAAATTTCCTCTTAGCCTCAGATTATTGTCTTAGTCTTAAAATCTGCCATGCCTGACATTGGTATGGTCTTTCCAGTTCTTTAAAAATTGTATGTACTCTCTTTCTGTCTTTTTTCTATTACCTTATCTATCTATCCATCTATCTATACCAATGACAGAATCTGCCTGGGTCTTGCTTTTATCTAATCTTTGCCAAAGTTTTGATCCTTTTTATGAGGTTGACTTTACATCTATCATCTATCATGTTACTGTTTGTGTTTTTCACATTGCTTTTATTTTTATTTTTTTCCTGTTTATAAAATAATAAATTTTTGGTTACATTTTATCTTCATTAGTATATATTCATTATAAAAATATGTTAGTGATTTCTCTCGAATTTATAATGTGTATCTTTTTAAAAAATATTTACTTTTTGATTTTAGGTGGACACAATATCTTTATTTTATTTTTATGTGGTGCTAAGGATTGAACCCAGTGCCTCATGCATGCTAGGCAAGTGCCCTACCTCTGAGCCACGACCCCAGCCCCTATAATGTGTATCTTTAACACATTCCTTCCTTCTAACCTTTCTGCTGTAATTGTTGTATGTTTTATTTGGACCTATTATAAATCTCATAATATATTGTTATTATTTTTGCTTTCTAGCCTTTTGTTTTTTAAAGAAATTTAAACATTTTAAAAAGTGTCTTTTACATTTACCTTCATCTTTATTATATGTAGCATTCTTCATTTCCTTGTATAGATTCAGATTTCCATTTGTGTCATATTTGTTATACTTTTAAGAACTTCCTTTATCATTTCTTTTTTAAAAATATTTTTTTAGTTGTACAGAGACACAATATCTTTCTTTCTTTATTATTATGTGGTACTGAGGATCAAACCCAGTGCCTTACACATGCAAGGCAACTGTTCGACCCCTGAGTTACAGCCCCAATCCTCTATCACTTCTTGTACACATTGGATGGCAGTGAATTGTCTTGGCACTTTTCCATCTAAAAAAAGGATTGATTTCATCTTATTATTGAAATATATTTTGACTGGCAATTGAATGTTGGATTGACTCCTTTTTCTCCCCCAGGACTTTAAAGATGTTGTTCCATAATAGTTTGGCATGCATATTTTCTACCATGCTGCTGCTGATGTCACTTTTGTTCTTATTCTTTTCTTTTCTTTTTTTCCTCGCTCTGGGTCATATGGCTTTTGTTATCTCTGCCCTAAATGGCAGTGTTTCTTTTCCTGGGACTATGAGTAAGAGCTGCCTCTGTCCCAGGCCTGAATAGCTATGGCTCATTACTTTGTGGAAGTTCAGGCACAAACAGCTATATTTCTGCTTCTCCCCCAGAGGCATGATATTTTTTTCCTCTTGAATAGGATACCATTCTTTTTTAGTGACTTATTATCAGTGTGTGTTCTGGTATATGTTGTAGGGCAGTACATTTAACACATGTGAGTAACTTACATATATATATATATATATATATATATATATACACACACACACACACACACACACACACACACACATATACACATACACACAAATATATATATATGGCATATGTTGAACAGTTTTACTGGGCAGAGTATATACTTAGAACAGTTTGGAGGCCACTGCTTTAGAGGGCATGAACTAAAAACTCTAGATTCAAAGTAGAAGTTGTCACTTGTTTTTTGATTTGATGAAGACACCATTCAGATAGTTCATGAGTAACTTAATTTATATATGGAGAATGTTTTATAGTATATATTTTGGGTTTTTAAGATAAATTTATTTTTATTTATTGATTTTTAATTTTTATTTTTTTTGTCCTGGGGATTGAACTCAGAGGTGCTATACCACTGAGCCACATCTTCAGCCTTTTATATTTTTTATTTTGAGACAGGGTCTCAATAAGTTGGTTAGGGCCTCATGGAGTTGGTTAGGGCCCCTATAAGTTGCTGAAGCTGATCTTGAACTCCTGCCTCCTGAGTCCCTGGGATTATAGTTGTGTGCCACTGTACCCAGCTTTTTTTTTTTTTAATTTTTAAAGAGGTATTTATTAGAATAATGAAAGAGAAATTTTATCTTTTAAAAATTTTTTAAATTTGTTCTAATTAGTTCTTCATGACAGTATAATGTGTTTTGACACATCATATATTAATGGAGTATAACTTCTCATTCTTGTAGTTGTGCATGATGTAGAGTTATGCTGGCCATGTAATCATATATGCACATAGGGTGATAGTGTCTGATTCATTCTACTACAACTCAAACCCCTATACCCACTCCCTTCCTTTCACTCCCCTCTTTCTAATCCAAAATACATCTATTCTTCCCTCGTGCCTCCACTTCCTCGTTGTGAATTATCATCCATATATCAGAGAAAACATTCGGCCTTTGATACTTTGGGATTGGCTTATTTTGCTTAACAGGATATTCTCTAACTCCATCCATTTTACCTGCAAATGCCATAATTTTATTTTCTTTTATTGCTGAGTAATATTCCATTGTATATATATACACAATTTCTTTATCCATTCATCTGTTGAAGGGCACCTAGTTTGGTTCCATTGTTTAGCCAGTGTGAATTGAACTTCTAGGAACATGGTTATGGCTGCATCACTGTAGTATGCTGATTTTAAGTCCTTTGGGTTATAAACCAAGGAGGGGGATAGCTGGGTCAAATGGTGGCTCCTTTCCAAGTTTTCTGAGGACTCTCCATACTGCTTTCTAGAGTGGATGCACCAATATGCAGTCCCATCAGCAAAAGGTACGAGTGTACCTTTTCCCTTACATCCTCGCCAACATTTATTGTTACTTGTATTCTTGATAATTGCCATTCTGACTAGAGTGAGATGGAATCTCAGTGTAGTTTTGGTTTACAGATAAATTTTATCTCTTACAATTGTTTCTGAACATTTAAAAAAAATTATTTTGGGCTAATACATAGAAACATAAGAATTGCACATATTAGTGGGGTACCATTCTTTTCTTTTTAAAATTTATTTTTAGTTGTAGTTGGACACAATACCTTTATTTATTTATTCATTTTTATGTGGTGCTGAGGGTCAAACCCAGGGCCCCACACATGCTAGGCAAGCACTCTACTGCTGAGCCACAGCCCCCGTTCCACTATTATTTTCAAATAATTATTATATATTAACAATAATTATTAATTAAATAATGTCAACATCTAATTTCATATTAATGAGATATTAATAACTGATATTTTAAGCACATGTGCACTTAAAAACTCCCTTTTAAAATTAAAAATGAAAAATCCTTTTTTTTTTTTTTTTTTTTTTAGGACTGTCAGGATATGGGAAGTTGAAAATCCAAGGAAGCAAAAAAGTGTGTTTAAACCACGGACAATGCAGGGTAAAAAAGTTATTCCTACTACGTGCACATATAGTAGAGATGGAAACCTCATAGCAGCTGCCTGCCAGAATGGAAGCATACAGATCTGGGATCGCAATTTAACTGTAAGTCAAGGACATTTAAACCTTCTTTCTGTAGATGAAAACTACCTTAGAAAGACAAACATCATGTTAAAATATTATGAAGGTCAATTTCCTGAGTTTAGGCCTAATTTAAACTTCAGTGTTGATCAAACATTGGAACTTCTGCAGTAAACAGCATTTCAGCAAATGTTCCAGTTCAGTATTTTCCAGTGTGTATTAGATTCCAATTTTAAAATCATACTCTTTTGGTATAAAATTTGAAAAAGAAAACCAGTGCAGTTCATTATATAACATCTCAATGTATTTGATTTTGAAAGTCAATGAACAGTTTTACAGTAATATAAAACAAGTCTTAAGTAGAAAACTAGAAAATACCCTTTCAAATACCACTAAAAAGTCCTACATCATCCATCATTTTTACAGTTATTTCAGTAGAAATTTAAATAATATTTTGTTTTAAATTTCCGTGTCATTCCATTTTAGCAGGTTTCGGGTTTTCCCTATACAGGTTTTAGGTTCTTGCTAGAATATTTTGGAATTCAAAGGAATTTTAAGATCCATAAATCCTTTGATAGCCAATAACCTGTATAAAGGGCTTTGTTGTATGTATAGATGGAAAAATGAAAATATTTGAAAAGTAAATTGAGTCTAGATTACAAATATTAAGATAAAATTCTACATAAATTTTATAACACAGTTTAGATTCTTTGATTCAATAGAAAGATCGGGTCAATTAGTAGTTCAATAAATATTTATTGACTGGGTAGTACTATATGCCAGTCACTGTCCTTTATACTGAGAGTCTTATCAAAAATTCCTGCCCTTGTGGAGTTTACATTCTAGTTAAAAAAAAATAAAAATTTTATTCTGTTCAGTTTTATCCTTCGAACACTTGCATTTTGAATGGGACTCCAGGAAATAAAGTTGTCTTTTTATGCAGTTAAAGTAATTTGTGTTGGAATAAGGTAAAAAGTAATGATAGAGGGAAAAATTCATGCTGATAATGCTGGAAATATCTGTGGCATTTTCTGTGTCAGATCTTTTATTTCTGTTTTCATCCCCACTGTAAACCCCATAAAGCTTCATAACAGCACAGAGATTTTAAAAGTCCTTTGAATTGTAAACTGAGTTCTAACCAGGCAGTAAATTTATAGTTACTGGCTTTCATCGTCTCTGGGAGCAGTTGATTTAAACATAGTAATTCTAAAACATACAGTTTTCTCCATTTAGCTTTAGTAGTAGTATGTTTGACATAGTGCATATATGTGTGTCTTAGACATATATGTGTGTCCTCTTAGAACCCTTATATTTTGATAATCTTGAGCACAGGTTTTAGAAATTGATTGGCCTTGTATAATTAGTATCTCCTATTTCCAGTTTTGTGTAAGACAAAGCAATACAAATGCCAGTTTCCAAAAAAAGTATATCCTAAGTCATTCTACTAATCACAATCTTCTTTTCTGTTAGAATTCAGTAACACATGAATGTATAGGTTATTATACCATACCCCATTTGTTGTATTTTATTTGTATTTTACATTTGCATATTAATGTGTATCAATTGTAAAGAAATCAAACTGAGAAGTAAAATCTTGCCAGCAGGAAATCTGACTTGATTTAAAAACCGATTTGTTCTGAATTGTTATTTCAGCAATTAAAAAAAAATCTATGTGTAAACACTGAAGCTGAAGAAAGACAGCACAATAGCAGCAGCTTTCCCACACAGGAGCCAAAGGGCAGCATGGTAGATTATGGTTAATACACATTTTGTGTTGATTAAGTAAAACTGTTGTAATTGACACATTTAAGCATAGAATTCTCATTTGACCAACTTGAATTTTAACACAGTAAATGAAATGTATTCCTTTAGAAGTGAACTATATATTAATGATATCTAGCTAGCCACATTTGACTATTTAATTTTTCTTTTTTTTTTTTAATTTCAAAAATGCTGACTTGGCAGCTACATTTATTATTATGAAAGCAAAACTTCATATTCTCTGCTTTTTATTTGAAAGTCCTGGTGCTATGGAATTTAGTGGACTTTTAGAAAAATAAGTTCCTATTCAGTAGGGAAACCTTTTGAGACTTTCTGTTTGACAGTAAAACCTTCATATGATCACATGGATTTGTGCTGCAAAACCAACATTTTGAGATGGATATCTGCCCATATATTTGGAATTTCTTCTATGATCATCCTCCCTCTCATCTTTTATTTTAAAATTGATTTTATTTTTTTAAATACATGACATCGGATTGCATTACAATTCTTTTTTTTTTCTTTTTTTTTATTGGTTGTTCACAACATTACAAAGCTCATGACATATCATATTTCATACATTAGATTGAAGTGGGTTATGAACTCCCAATTTTACCCCAAATGCAGATTGCAGAATCACGTCGGTTACACATCCACAATTTTACATAATGCCCAATTAGTAATTGTTGTATTCTGCTACCTTTCCTATCCCCTACTATCCCCCCTCCCCTTCCCTCCCATCTTCTCTCTCTACCCCATCTATTGTAATTCATTTCTCTCCTTGTTAATTTTCCCATTCCCCTCACAACCTCTTATATGTAATATTGTATAGCAATGAGGGTCTTCCTTCATTTCCATGCAATTTCCCTTTTCTCTCCCTTTCCCTCCCATCTCATGTCTCTGTTTAATGTTAATCTTTTCTTCCTGCTCTTCCTCCCTGCTCTGTTCATAGTTGCTCTCATTATATCAAAGAAGACATTTGGTATTTGTTTTTTAGGGATTGACTAGCTTCACTAAGCATAATCTGCTCTAGTGCCATCCATTTCCCTGCAAATTCTATGATTTTGTCATTTTTTATTGCTGCATAGTACTCCATTGTGTATAGATGCCACATTTTTTTTATCCATTCATCTATTGAAGGGCATCTGGGTTGGTTCCACAGTCTAGCTATTGTGAATTGTGCTGCTATGAACATCGATGTGGCAGCATCCCTGTAGCATGCTCTTTTAAGGTCTTCAGGGAATAGTCCGAGAAGGGCAATAGCAGGGTCAAATGGTGGTTCCATTCCCAGCTTTCCCAGGAATCTCCAAACTGCTTTCCAAATTGGCCGCACCAATTTGCAGTCCCACCAGCAATGTACAAGAGTACCCTTTTCTCCACATCCTCGCCAGCACTTGTTGTTGTTTGACTTCATAGTGGCTGCCAATCTTACTGGAGTGAGATGGTATCTTAGGGTGGTTTTAATTTGCATTTCTCTGACTGCTAGAGATGGTGAGCATTTTTTCATGTACTTGTTGATTGATTGTATATCCTGCTCTGAGAAGTGTCTGTTCAGGTCCTTGGCCCATTTGTTGATTGGGTTATTTGCTATCTTATTGTCTAATTTTTTGAGTTCTTTGTATACTCTGGATATTAGGGCTCTATCTGAAGTGTGAGGAGTAAAAATTTGTTCCCAGGATGTAGGCTCCCTATTTACCTCTCTTATTGTTTCTCTTGCTGAGAAAAAACTTTTTAGTTTAAGTAAGTCCCATTTGTTGATTCTTGTTATTAACTCTTGTGCTATGGGTGTCCTATTGAGGAATTTGGAGCCCGACCCCACAATATGTAAATCATAGCCAACTTTTTCTTCTATCAGGCAAAGAGTCTCTGATTTGATATCAAGCTCCTTGATCCATTTTGAGTTAACTTTTGTGCATGGCGAGAGAAAGGGATTCAGTTTCATTTTGTTGCATATGGATTTCCAGTTTTCCCAACACCATTTGTTGAAGATGCTATCCTTCCTCCATTGCATGCTTTTAGCCCCTTTATCAAATATAAGATAGTTGTAACTTTGTGGATTAGTCTCTGTGTCCTCTATTCTATACCATTGGTCCACCCGCCTGTTTTGGTACCAGTACCATGCTGTTTTGTTCACTATTGCTCTGTAATATAGTTTGAAATCTGGTATCGCTATACCGCCTGATTCACACTTCCTGTTTAGAATTGCTTTTGCTATTCTGGGTCTTTTATTTTTCCATATGAATTTCATGATTGCTTTATCTATTTCTTCAAGAAATGCCTTTGGGATTTTGATTGGCATTGCATTAAACCTATAGAGAACTTTTGGTAATATCGCCATTTTGATAATGTTAGTTCTGCCTATCCATGAACAGGGTATATTTTTCCATCTTCTAAGGTCTTCTTCTACTTCTCTCTTTAGGGTTCTGTAGTTTTCATTGTATAAATCTTTCACCTCTTTTGTTAGGTTGATTCCCAAGTATTTTATTTTTTTTGAGGATATTGTGAATGGAGTGTTTTTCCTCATTTCCGTTTCAGAAGTTTTGTCGCTGATATACAGAAATGCCTTTGATTTGTGCGTGTTGATTTTATATCCTGCCACTTTAATTTTTCATTAGTTAAAATAAAGTACAATTAAAATATCAGTTTCTCCTTCACAATGACCACTTTTCAAGTGCCTTAGAGCCTTGGGAGACTTATGACTGCTTATTAACACAGGTATAAAACATTCCTGTCATAGTTCTGTTGGACATTGCTGCTCGAGAGGAATGGTTGTTCTCCCAAGGTCCCTTTTATACTTATGACGATGGCCTGCCTTTAGGTTTGAGAAGGCCTCTTATGAAGTGCTTCTGTTGTTCTGCACTGCCTCCTTGGTTCCCCACTTCCCCCCTCCTCAGTGTAATATTGAGTCAAGCAGAGGCCAATATCTGGTGGGAATAAGGGGAGGAAGAGGCAGAATAGTAGGAGGTGACATTGGAGAGGTGATAGGACTCAACCTGACTTTGTACATTGTTGAACCATTTAGCCCACAGCTTTCTTCTCCCAGATAGTCACCTGACTTTTCTTTTACCTCCTTCACCTCTTTGCTCCTCAGCAAGGCCTTCCCTGACCATACTTTATTTAAAATTGCAACCTTCTCCCCACCAGAGGACTGTCTGTGCCTCTTTTTTTTTTTTTTTGTAGTGTTGATTGCCCACCATCTAACATATGCGAATTACATATTCCACCTTTTTATTGGCTGATTTCCTCTGGTATGAAATTTGCTCCATAAGGAAAATTATTGTTTTTGCTCCTTGGTGTATCTGCTGAGCAAAGAACAATGCCTTATTCACAGATGACCTTCCTATTTGTTGATGAGTGAATTCATTCTAAAAAAAGCATCATAATATGAGATGGTCAGTTTTTTTTAAGAAGATGTTAAAAAATGATAGCATAAAAAATTATCCTAGTTTTGTGAAAATTGTGAGAGATATGTGTATATTTATATCTTGGCTGGGAGAGAAGATGAGACACATTGGTGTAAATTTGGATATATTTTTAATGATATATAAATATATAATATATATTTCTATATATTTGACTGATTTTGGATTACAGGTGAATTTTTAAAAATGATTTTTGTATCTTAAGTATAATTTTCAAGTCTTAAAATAATTCAGCATATATAGTTTTATGAATACCTGATGACGTCTTCATTTTGTATAAAAATACCTATCAAATTTATTCATTTTTTCCCCTTTTTTATGGGTTCTTTTTACTTATCATAACATTAGGATTCATTTGGACATAATTATAAAAGCATAGAATATAATTTGTTCTAATTCAGTCCCTAGTATTTCACCTTTCCTCTCCCATCCCCCTCCCTCTACTCTATTGATCTTTATGCTATTTACTTATAATTTTTAAAAATAGCATCTTGTGGATGTATATGATGGTGAGATTGATTGTGGTATGTTTTTATGTGTATATAGGAAAGTTAGGGCAGATTCATTTCACTATTCCTTTCTCCTGTCCCTCCTTCCTCCTGTTCAATCCTCTTCATCTACTCCACTGATCTCCTGTTTTTTTATGCACCCCCTCCTACCATTTTGGATTGCCTTTTGCATATCAAAAAAAACATTCAACCTTTGACTTTTGGGGACTCGCTTATTTTACTTAGCTTTGTTCTGTCTTCTCTCACAACTCAAGTAAACTAATTAATGCCAGATTCTCATAGTATTTGTTAATTCCTTTGTTTGTTTGTTTGTTTCTTAATGCCTGCTATGTGTTTTTATGGATTGCATTTGCTGTTTCTTTTTTTGAATTTTGGGCATTCTTATGAAGATGTTATAATCACTGAAAATAAAAACTATATTTACTTTTATAGAGGTTCAGTTAGTATGTGTATTAGTAAAAAAAGAGAAAATTTTATGAAGGAGGGCTATTAATATTTCTTTGTATTTCTCTTTTATATCAAGATGAAAAATCAATCTTCCCTTAAATGAAGTGTTAACCTGTTGGTGTTAAAAAGGTGTTAACGTTTTTGGGGATTTAAAAAAGAATAATATAGCATATAATGTTGAATCCTTGATTCCAGTGTTATTTTGTGATAAATTTGTAATCTCTTATAAAAATTTGCAAGTCAGATAATTTTGATATGGAAAACTTTTTTACTGAGTTATTTATCATTTATTACTAACTACAAATATGAAGATATGTGAAGAACCCATGTTTCATTAAAAATTATATTTGACCAAAGGCCAGATGTTTTCTTTGATATGTGGATGCTGATCTACTATGGGGGTCAGGGCATGAGAAGAATGGAGGAACTTTGGATTGGGCAGAGGGGGGCAGTAAGGGGAGGGGAAGGAGTATAGGGGTGGGGAAGATGGTGGAATGAGTCGGACATTATTACCCTGTGTACATGTACGACTGCATGAATGGCTCTGCATCGTGTACAACCAGAGAAATGAAAAGTTGTGCTTCATGTGTGTACCATGAGTCAAAATGCATTCTGCTATCATGTAGAACTAATTAGAAGAAATAATTAAAAAAATTATATTTGAGAGTATATAAATTAAAAATAATTGCTTTCAATTATTTTCAAAAATAATTGAAAAATTGATTTTTAAATTGTTTTACATAACCATATTAGCCCTGTAAATAATGTATGGAGAACTCGTTGACATCAAATTATACTATGGTATCTGAGTGTCCTCTATCTTCCTAAGAGTGGTATTTTCTAAGGGCTTTCATGAGTTAAACATGACCTCCAGAGGTTAAGAGTGTATTTGTAGCTCAAGGTAATATCTTCCTTCTTTTCACAAAGACTGATCACTTAGTAATAATTCACAACTTCTACTCCATTGTATGTGTTCAAGTTAGAGTAGCACAATATTGACTATAAAGTAGGAAAGTAGTAGTAAGTTGTAGTGGGAAAACTATGTTTTATCTAAAAATTTTTAAAATACCAAATGATTTAAAAAATGTTGACAAAAGCCTATTTCATAACACATATTTCATAACACAATAATATATTATAAATGACACAAGACATATACTTGCAGTATACATTTCTTTGGATTGTCAGTCCATCCTGAGTTTCCTAAGCTCTCCATATTGTATTTTTTTTTTGTATTTAAGAAATGAGGACATGATCCCCACCTTGTCAAGTTATTGTGAAGATCATTTTAGATAATATATTTGAGATACTCAGGACAGGCCTCTAAGTTCTTGGTAACACTGGGTCTTCCTTCTTTTTCTTTTTACAATTCTCACAGAATTTTTAAGTTAGAACTCAGGATACTGTTTAACCCTGGCTGTGAAAGACTTATGGAATCTGAGTTTGACAGGCTACTTGGTGACTAAAGGTGTGGTTTAAGAAGATAAGACTTTAGGTATCTTGCTTCAACCAGTCATTCACTGTATGAAAATACAGCCACAATCAATTAATTGGGATGCTGTGGACCAAATTTTTAGTTATGCTTGAATTAATACATCAATTAGAATTATGTTTTGTAAATATTCAAGAGGAAACATTTGACATAGAAATTGTTTTATAGTGTTTTTGTCATGTATGTTTTTCTGTGATTACTTTTCAAAAAGTTATGTCATTGACTCAAAACACAAATAGTCATCAAAATTTTGCAAAATTACTTGCAAGCCCTAAACTTTAATTCTAATCTATTAATTATTTTAATGAAAAGAATAAATTTTTAAAATAATATCCTTATACTGTGTTATGTACTGTTAGAAGCAACATCTAATACTGGCTTTTAAAAAAATTAAAAGTTTTTTTTTTAAATATGGATGATTTTTATCCTTGTTCTTTGCTTTACTGAAAGTATTTGAACTTAAAGACTTCCTGTAAAATGTGGCAATTTACCACATTCATTAAACTTTAATCCCTCCTGAAACTCCACTAAAATGGCAAGGAAAACATATTTTAAAGCATAAACCTACATGGACAAAGAGAATTAGAGAACAACAGAAAAAAGAGGTCAAGGGGTTGGGGTTGTAGTCAGTTGGTAGAGTGTTTGCCTTGCATATGTGAGGCACTAGATTCAATCCTCAGCACCACATAAAACCATAAAATAAAATAAAGGTATTGTGTCTGTCTACAGCTAAAAAAATATTTTTTAAAAAAGTTCAAGACATATATGGAAGCTAGAAGCCAGATACATGAATGGTAACTGACTTTGGAGCTAACTAGAGAAAACAGAGATCTCAGTCATGGGGGAAGCCTGTGAGAGATTCATATAGAACTGTATTCCTTCCCCCTCTCCCTGTTGTTGTCACTGTTATTATTATTGTTGTTTTTTACTGAGGATTTACCATGTTTAGGCAACACCTTACATGTAATATTTCACTTAATCCTTACAGTGGTCCTATGATGTAAATATTGCCACTGTCATTTACAGATGAGGGAATAGACACGAAGAGTTTGAGTTACCCACCCAATATTATTTAGTAAGTGGCATGACTGGGATTTAATCCTAGGAAGTATGATTCAGGAGCCTATGCCAGGAGTCAAAAAACTAAGGTTCATGCACAAAATGTAGCCCACTATTGTTTTTGTATCACTTGCCAGCTGAAAATGGAAATTGCATTTTTAAATGCTCATATTATTTTCCTATGGCTGCTATAACAAATTACCACAAATTTAGTGATTTAAAATAGTACAAATGAATTATTTTATAGCTCTGCAGATGAGAAGTCTCACTGGGGTAAAATTAGGGTGTCAGCAGGGATGTGTTCCTTTTGGGATACACCAGAGGAATATACTCCCTTGTTCTTGCAACTACTAGAGGCCACCACTCCCTGTTCCTTTATTTATGGGCCCTTCCTCCATGTTAAAGGCCAGCAGCAGTGGGTTGATGGGTTGAGTCCTCTTCACATTGCAACACCTTGGTCTTCTTTTCTGCTCCCCTTCGTCACGTTTTAAAGACTCTTATGTTATATTGAACATCTTTGGATAATCTCCCTATTTTATAGTCAACTGATGAGCAATGTTAATTCAATCTAAAACCTTATTTCCCCTTTGCCACATGAAGTAATATATTAACAGATTCCAGGATTAGCATGTGAAGATCTTTGGAGTCATTATTCTATTACGATGTTTTTTAAAAATCAAAATAAGTAAAATATTTCATAAATTATATGTAATTAAATTTCAGTGTTCATTAATAAGGTTTTACTAGAACAACCTCACTTGTTCTTTTTTATATTTATGTGGCTGCTTTTGTACTACGGTAGCAGAATAGCAAGTAGTTGCAACAGAGTATAAGATCCTCAAAGTCTAAAATATTTACCATCTGGCCCTTAATAAAAAAAATCATAATCATGGCATAGTATTTCTAATCTGCTTTTCAGTGCTCTGCTCTTAAATACTAATAGACAAACAAGTGTCATCAGACACTGTAACATGAAATACAGAGACTAAAATAAATGGATAAAGTAACTCAGTGAAGTGGGGGAGAATGTGGGAAAATAAAGAAATTCTCTAGGGAAAAATCCCCACCTATAATTAATAGTCTCAGAAAAAAATAAAGAGTAGTATAACCAAGAAGCCAGAGCAGAATACTAGTATAAATGTGAAAATTTAGAAATAAAGAAAGAAGTCTTGGAAAACAAATAAATGATAGCAGGGAAGGAAAACACATAGGAATATTGAAATATCCTAAAATGTAGATATAAATAAAGTGAAGGAGATATCCTATAAAGTAAAATAAAAGACCGTAAGAGAGAAATTTAAATGGTCAGTGCAGGGGCCAGTACTTGGAATGTTCTTAAAAGAAAATATGTAGGGAAGGGAAAATAGAATTAGGTAAGAAATAGCTATCAAAACTGTCTCAGAACTTAAATAACATGACTCTTCAGATGGGAAGGATTCATCTGGAAAGTATGATATAGACTCACATCGAGCCTTGCGTCATAATTCAGAATACCAGGGATATAGAAAAGATCCCTCAAACTCACAGAGATAATAAAGTAGGAAACATGTAACAGAAGAATAATGGGGCCATGTAATTTAGGGTGTTGGTAATACAGTTGCTCAAGTGTAATACCAGGGACCTAGCTACTAGGGAGGGTAGCAAAGAACAGGAGGGGCTGACAGATGGAAAGTGAAAGATTACATCATTAATTCCACAGAAGTTACTAAGCGCCTTCTCTGGTCCAAGTACTGTCCTAGGTGCTGGGATAACCATTGAGGAAACAGAGACCCTATCCACTGCTTTCAAAGACCCTGAATTACTAGAAATTTGGCATTTTGTCCCTCATAAGGAGATATTGTCCAATCTATTTCAATGTTTTTCAGAATAAAACAAGTCTTTTTCAGCACTAAATTTGGCTTTTTTCAGTCCTTGTTCTCCTTATTAATGCCATTCTTCTTTGAAACAGCCTCTTTTCCTGCCAACTTCCCTCTTACTCTAAACTCAGGTCCCCTAGGCAGCCTTGTTCTACCTTTTTTAAAAAAAATTCTAATTTGTTATATATGACAGCAGAATGCATTACAATTTATATTATACATATAGAGCACAGTTTTTCATCTCTCTGGTTGTACGCTTGTTCTACCCTTTTGTTCTTAGAGTTCTCAGCTGCCTTTTCCACTGTTTAAGCTTGCTGTACCAAAACACCCTCCACATCTGCTTTAGAACCCACTCTTCGTTTTGATGTTGCTATTTTTCTTAATTAGTTTCTATTTAGGCTTTGTAATATTTTCTATCTCCTGTAACCAGCAGCAGTCTTATAAATTCTGTTTTAGTGTCTATTAGATCTTCCTTTTGATTTCAGTCTTGCCTTCACTCTACCCTTCTCCCCATCTCTAACCTGTGTACTTGGATATCCTCCCCCTTCTCTGTCCGTCCCCCATGATAAACCTAGCCCCAGTTTAGATCCTGTTAAATGTAGCACTTATGCTTTATTGCTTACCACATACCATAAAGTAGTACGAAGTTAACATTTCTTTAAACTTATTTATTCGGGCCTTTCAGTTATTCCTTATTTACTCTTTGAATATCTTCTATGACTTTGTACATAAGTTGAAAACTTTGATTTTTAACCAGGCTAGATTATACTGTTTCCTTATCATCATCCTCCAGAGGATGTGTCACTTGATGCCTCTCCTGGTACTTCCGGCTCTGCCGTACACACCTTTCCTGTAGGCCCTTGACTGATTGTGGAAGTCCCATTCCTTAAAGAAAGCCAGGTCAGATTTCATGCACTCCTTGGCATTTGAACAGTCATGGAATTACAGGTGTACAACTTCATATCTGGTAAATTGTACACTTTAAATGGGTCATATTAAATTATACTTTAATAAAAGTGAATGATCCATATTTTTATTATTATGGATTATAATCTTTCTTTCTTCTTTGTACTTTTCTTCCTCCTTCTCTTCCCCTCCCAACCTCCCAAGTGTTACTACTTCTACTACATATAATTTACCAAATGCAAATAGGTGAATATTTCTATGCTTCTTATAGCCCTCTCAAGTACTTAGCTACCCCAAAATACTCCTGTCTATTCTCCTGTTAATAACTCCCTGCATTAGAGCTCTCCTCCAAAGTCGCTAAGCTATATTAACCCCCATATCCTCACATCTTTCCCCCTAAACATAAAGTCCTACGTGCAACCCTCAGTTCTCTATACACCACCAGAATCTGTATGCCTTTTATGAAGCTAATGAATTTACTTTAAATTACAATTGAACCCAACATTTCTAGACATTGTCTCCCATCACAAAGGAGAGATCTCGGAGCTATACAGAAGCAAAACAAATTTATAGGAAAAAAATAATAACACAGCAGTCACACAGAGCTGGGAAGAAATGTGAGCATCATGAAAAAACAACGAAAAAGGAACACAAACAATGCAGGACAACACAACAATAGAGGAGTTTATAGCTACAACAGAGAAAATGTCAGATAATGATATCAAGATATACATGCCTCAGATGATCTGGAGTCTCAATGAAGACCTTAGACAGCAAATGCAGACAATAAAAGATCACTTTGACAATGAATTACATAATCAAATCCAAGAAGCAAAAGATTGACTCTACAAGGAGTTAGAGGTTATACAAAAAAATCAAACAGAAATCCTGGAAATGAAGGAAATTATAAACCAAATTAGAAACTCAAATGAGAGTATCACCAGCAGGGTAGACCAATTAAAAGTCAGAACATCAGACAACGAAGACAAAATATATCATCTCGAAAAGAGTATAGTCAACTCAGAAGGGCTGATAAGAAACCATGAGCAGAACATCCAAGAGATTTGGGATAACATAAAAAGACCGAATTTAAGAGTTATTGGAATAGAGGAAGGTATAGAGGTCCAAACCAAAGGAATGAGCAATCTGTTCAATGAAATAATTTTAGAAAACTTTCCTGACATGAAGAATGAAATGGAAATACAAATCCTAGAAGCCTACAGGATGCCGAATGTACAAAACCACAAGAGACCCACACCAAGACACATTATAATGAAAATGTCCAACATACAGAACAAGGAGAGAATTTTAAAAGCCAAAAGAGAAAGGAGGCAGATTACATTTAGGGGTAAACCAATTAGGTTAATGGCTGATTTTTTAACACAGACGTTGAAAGCTAGAAGATCCTGGAACAACATATTTCAAATGCTGAAAGATAATGGGTGCCAACCAAGAATCTTGTATCCAGCAAAATTAAGCTTCAGATTTGATGTTGAAATAAAAACCTTCCATGATAAACAAAAGTGAAAAGAATTCACAGCTAGAAAACAGGCACTGCATAACAGTCATTAATATATATGCCCCAAACAATGGTTCAGCTATGTTCATCAAACAAACTCTTCTCAAGTTCAAGAGACAAGTAGACCACAACACAATATCATGGATGACTTTAACACACCTCTCTCACCAGTGGACAATCTTCCAAACAAAAGTTGAATAAAGAAACTAGAGAACTCAGTAACACAATTAATAACTTAGACTCAATTGGCATATACAGAATATATCAAGCAACATCAAGCGGATACACTTTTTTTCTCAGCAGCACATGGATTCTTCTCAAAAATAGACTATATAGCAAATATAAAGGAGTAGAGATATTACCATGCATTTTATCTGATCATAATGGAATGAAATTGGAACTCAATGATAAAATAAAAGGAAGAAAAATTCCTAAATCACTTGGAGAATAAACAATATGCTACTGAATGAACAATGGGTTTCAGAAGACATCAAGGAGGAAATTAAAACATTCTTAGAGATAAATGAAAACACGGACACTATGAAAGCAGTACTAAGAGGAAAATTCATTGCATGGAGTTCATTCCTCAAAAAACAAAGAAAAGAAAAAGAAAAAGCCAACAAATAAATGATATCACACTACATCTCAAAGCCCTAGTAAAAGAAGAGCAAATCAGCAGCAAATGCAGTACAAGGAAAGAAATAATTAAAATCAGAGCTGAAATCACTGAAATCGAAATAAAAGAAATAATTGAAAACAATTGACAAAACTAAAAGTTGGCTCTTTGAAAAAATAAATAAGATTGACAGACCTTTAGCCATGCTAATGAAGAGAAGAAGAGAGAGAGAATCCAAATTACTAGTATATGGGATGAAAAAGGCAATATCACAACGGACACTACAGAAATACAGAAGATAATTAGAAATTATTTTGAAACATTATACTCCAATAAAATAGAAGATAGTGAAGGCATAGATAAATTTCTTAAGTCATATTATCTGTCCAGATTGAGTCAGGCAGATGTACACAACTGAAACAGACCAATATCAAATGAGGACATAGAAGAAGCCATCAAAAGATTACCAACCAAGAAAAGCCCAGGACTGGATAGATACACAGCAGAGATTTACAAGAACTTTAAAGAAGAACTAATACCAATAATCTTCAATCTATTTCAGGAAATAGAAAAAGAGGGAGTACTTCCAAATTCATTCTATGAGGCCAACATCACCCTGTTTCCAAAACCAGAAAAAAACAATTCAAAGAAAGAAAACTTCAGACCATTATCTCTGAGTATAGATGCAAAAATTCTCAATAAAATTCTGGCAAATCGGATACAAAAACTTATCAAAAAGATTGTGCACTGTGATGAAGTGGGATTCATCTCCAGGATGCAAGCCTGGTTCAATATACAGAAATCAATAAATGTAATTCACCACATCATTAGACTTAAAGATAGGAATCATATGATCATCTCGATAGACGCAGAAAAAGCATTTGACAAAATACAGCAGCCCTTTATGTTCAAAACAATAGAAAAACTAGGGGTAACAGGAACTTACTTCAACTTTGTAAAAGCTATCTACGCTAAGCTTCAGGCCAGCCTTATTCTAAATGGAGAAAAATTGAAGGCATCCCCTCTAAAACCTGGAACAAGATAGGGATACCTTCTCTCACCACTTCTGTTCAACATAGTTCTGGAAGTACTAGCCAGAGCAATTAGACAGATGAAAGAAATTAAAGGCATAAAAATAGGAAAAGAAGAACTTCAATTATCACTATTTGCAGATGACATGATTCTATACCTAGCAGACCCAAAAGGGTCTAAAAAGAAACTATTAGAGCTAATAAATGAATTCAGCAAAGTGGCAGGATATAAAATCAACACCCATGAATCAAAGGCATTCCTGTACATCGGTGACAAATCCTCTGAAATGGAAATGGGGAAAACTACCCCATTCACAATATCCTAAAAAAAAAAAAAAAAAAAAAAAAAAAAAAACTTGAGAATCAATTTAACAAAAGAGGTGAAAGATCTATACAATGAAAACTACAGAACCCTAAAGAGAGAAATAGAAGAAGACCTTAGAAGATACAAAGATATACCTTGCTTATGGATAGGCAGAATTAGTATTATTAAAATGGCCATATTACCAAAAGCACTTTACAAATTCAATGCAATTCTGATAAAAATCCCAATGGCATTCCTCACAGAAATAGAAAAAGCAATTATGAAATTCATCTGGAAAAATAAAAGACCCAGAATAGCTAAAGCAATTCTAAGCAGGAAGAATGAAACAGGTGGTATCGCTATACCAGATCTTAAACTGTACTACAGAGCAATAATAAGAAAAACAGCATGGTACTGGCACCAAAACAGGCTGGTAGACAAATGATACAGAATAGAGGACATAGAGAACAACCCACAAAGTTACAACTACCTTATATTAGACAAAGGTGCTAAAAGTATGCAATGGAGAAAGGATAGCATCTTCAACAAATGGTGCTGGGAGAACTGGAAATCCATATGCAACAAAATGAAATTGAATCCCTTTCTCTCACCATGCACAAAAGTTAACTCAAAATGGATCAAGCATCTAGGAATCAAATCAGAGACTCTGTGTCTAATAGAAGAAAAAGTTTTCCCTAATCTCCATCATGTGGAGTTAGGCCCCAAATTCCTTAATAAGACACCTATAGTACAAGAGTTAAAACCAAGAATCAACAAATGGGATGAATTCAAACTAAAGAGTTTTTTCTCAGCCAGAGAAATAATATGTGAGGTGAATAGGGAGCCTACATCCTGGGAACAAATATTTACCCCTCACACATCAGATAGAGCTCTAATATCTACGGTTTACAAAGATCTCAAAAAATTAAACAACAAAAAAACAAATAACCCAATCACCAAATGGGCCTAGGACCTGAACAGACACTTTTCAGAAGAGGATATACAATCAATCAACAAATACACGAAAAAATGTTCACCATCTCTAGCAATCAGAGGAATGCAAATTAAAACTACTCTAAGATACCATCTCACTCCAGTAAGAAGGCAGCCATTATGAAGTCAAATAACAACAAGTGCTGGCGAGGATGCAGGGAAAAAGGTACACTCAACATTGCTGGTGGGACTGCAAATTGGTGCAGCCAATATGGAAAGCAGTAAGGGGATTGCTTGGTAATGGAAATGGAAATGAGGAAAACTACCCCATTTACAATATCCTCAAAAACAAAACAAAACAAAAAAAACCTGGGAATGGAACCACCATTTGACCCAGCTATTCCTCTTCTCAGACTATACCAAAAGACCTAAAAACAGTATAGTAGAGGATCACAGCCACATCAATGTTTATAGCAGCACAATTCACAATAGACTGTGGAACCAACCTAGATGTCCTTCAATAGATGAATGGATAAAAAAAAAATGTGGCATTTATACAAGATCATGGCATTTGCAGGGAAAAGGATGGCATTAGAGCAGATTATGCTAAGTGAAATTAGCCAGTCCCTAAAAACCAAATGTCGAATGTCTTCTCTGATATAAGTGGGGTGACTCAAAATGGGGTAGGGAGGAAAAGCATGAGAAGAAGATTACCACTAAATAGGGAAAAGAGGTGGGAGGGAGAAGAAGGGAGAAGGGGAATTGCACGGAAGATGGAAGGAGATGAGACCCTCATCATTATATAGAATACATGTATGACGATGTGAGGGGAAAAAAAAAGAAGTGTGTCACATTAGATTGGGTAGAGAGAAGTGATGAGAGGGGAGGGGAGGGGAGGGGGGAAAGGAAGGACAGCAGAATAAAATAGACATTATTATGTATATACGTGACTGCATGACCAATGTGATTCTGCAACCTGTACACTCAGAAAAATGAGAAATTATACCCCCATCTGATTCAAATGTATGATATGTCAAGATTATTGTACTGTCAAGTGTAACTAATTAAAATTTTAAAAAAGTTGCTTGAGGATGCTGAAAATAAAATTGAGCTAATAAGTATTTTTTATAAAGATTTTAAAAATGTAACCATAAAATATTTTAACTTAAAGTTAGAAAAATTAGAATTTCTGCTATATATGATACAAATAGAAAACTTCCATGGATATTTATGGATGTTTATTTATGTTTAGGTCATAAAAAGTAGAAATTACTCATGAGCTGAAAACTCAAGTTTAAAATAAATGGGTAAAATTTTTTGTTTTTTGGTAGTATATACTTGGGCATATTTATTTGCTGAGAAGAAGTTGAGGATACGGGACGAGAGGGTATTGCTGATGATAGGAGATCCTGAGAAAGTAGCTGAGAAGGGAACTAGGAGGAATCAGACTCTAGGAAGGAGACTCCATGATCCCCTCCCTACCCCACTACTTGCTGAGGCATGAGTTGGGATTCCATATGATATAATTAATTTGTTTTATTCCATCCTGTGCTGTTTCTCTCAGGTCCTAAGGCAAATCATTCCATCTCTGAATAAGATATGGGCTTGCACATGTATTGTTCACTGTAGAACCCCCACTAATTAACCTATGTAAAAGTTGAATCTATATCCAGCCATATTCTTAATTTGTGGGGAATTTTGACAAAATTTTATCAAAATACCTTTTGAAAAATTATGAGGTAACTTATAAACTTGAAGTAAGACTCCTCATTCAGAAAAAAAAATATTCTTTTTGATAATACACCTCCTTGGAGACTATGTGGAATTGACTCTTCCCACCTCAAAATTTTATAGAAAACTTTTAATCCTATAAGAAGTGGGAAACTCTGCCCTCCAGGTTCTCATCATGATCCCAAATACACTGCTGAAGTGGAATTACTTTCTCTGCTATTAAACACGGGCTTTCTAGAAGGTTCTTCTCCTGATGGAGGTTGGCAAGCTGCAAAGTGACTGATCGCAGTCCCATATGGCTAAAGTAACACCTGTCTGAGCCATTGCATATTGAAAGTAGTTTTATGTTTCCAATGCTGTCCTAAAGTAGTTTTAAAGGTCAGCCTTAATCAATAAATCTTTCTGATCACATGTATTCTCTCTGGCGGCTCATTAGTGATGGGGGAGGAAAACAAGAAAAAATATATGGAAAAAATATATAAATAGGAGATATGGTTATGGAATCAAATATATAAATATTATAAGTAAGAAGTTAGTATAATTTATATTTTCCTTATGTTGAATAAACAGGTAGAAGGGATAATATAGATTCAAGAGAAAGGTATAATTCTGCTTTGTCACTTTGGTGACTTGAATTTAGGAAAAATACAAAAATTAAAATATATTTCAAAAGGTAAAACTTTTTTATTGTCCCATTTCCTTTATCTGCAATTTTTTTATTAATTTTTAAAATTTATATATGACAGCAGAATGCATTACAATTCTTATTACACTTATAGAGCACAATTTTTCATATATCTAGTTGTATATAAAGTATATTCACACCAATTTGTGTCTTCATACATGTACTTTGGATAATAATGTCCATTACATACCACCATCATTTCTAACCCCTGCCCCTCCCTTCCCCTCCCACTCCTCTGCCCTATCTAGAGTTCATCTAATCTTCCCATGCTCCCACTGTCTACCCCGCTATGAATCAGCCTCCTTATATCAGAGAAAATATTTGGCATTTGGTTTTTTGAGATTGGCTAACTTCACTTAGCATTATCTTCTCCAACTCCATCCATTTACCTGCAAATGCCATGATTTTATTCTCTTTTATTGCTGAGTAATATTCCATTGTGTATATATGCCATTTTTTAAAACTCATTCATCTATTGAAGGACAACTAGGTTGGTTCTACAGTTGAGCTATTGTGAATTGTGCTTATATAAACATTGATGTGGCTATGTCCTTGTAGTATGCTGTTTTTAAGTCCCAGCAGTGGGATAGCTGGGTCAAATGATTCCCAATTTTCCAAGAAATCTCCATACTGATTTCCATATTGGCTGCTCCATTTTGCAGTCCCACCAGCAGTATGTATGTATGAGTGTACCGTTTCCCCCACATCCTGGTCAACACTTGTTGTTGTTTGTTTTCATTATAGCAGCTATTCTGAATAGAGTGAGATGAAATCCTAGAGTAGTTTTGATTGCATTTCTCTAATTGCTAGAGATGATGAGCACTTTTTCATATATTTGTTGACTGATTGTATATCATCTTCTGAGAAGTGTCTCTTCAGGTCCTTGGCCCACTTATTGATTGGATTATTTGTTTTGTGTGTGTGTGTGTGTGTGTGTGCTTAGCTTTTTGAGTTCTTTATATACGCTAGAGATTAGTGCTCTATTGGATGTGTGAGGGGTAAAGATTTGCTCCCAAGGTGTAGGCTCTCTGTTCACCTCACAGATTGTTTCTTTTGCTGAGAAGAAACTTCTTAGTTTGAATCCATCCCATTTATTGATTCTTGATTTTAATTGTTGTTTCAAAGGAGCCTTATAAGGAAGTTGGGACCTAATCCCACATGATGGAAATTAGGGCCTACTTTTTCTTCTATTAGACACAGGGTCTCTGGATTTTTTCCTAGGTTCTTGATCCATTTTGAGTTGAGTTTTGTGGATGGTGAGAGATAGGGATTTAATTTCATTTTGTTGCATATGGATTTCCAGTTTTTCAAGGACCATTTGTTGAAGAGGCTATCTTTTCTCCAATGCATGTTTTTGATGCATTTGTCTAGTATGAGATAATTGTATTTATGTGGGTTTGTCTCTGTGTCTTCTTTTCTGTACCATTGGTCTACCAGTCTATTTTGGTGCCAATACCATGTTGTTTTTGTTACTATTGCTCTATAGTATAGTTTAAGGTCTGGTGTAGTGATGCCACCTGCTTCACTCTTCCTGCTAAGGATTACTTTAACTATTCTGGGTCTCTTATTTTTCCAGATGAATTTCATGAATGCTTTTTCTATTTATTTGAGGAATGCCATTGGGATTTTGATCAGAATTGCATTAAATCTGTACAGTGCTTTTGGAAGTGTGGTCATTTTGATAATATTAATTCTGCCTATATATACAAGAACAAAGTAGATCTTTCTATCTTCTAAGGTCTTCTTTGACTTATTTTTTTAGGGTTCTGTAATTTTAATTGTATAGATCTTTCTCCTCTTTCATTAAGTTGATTCCCAAGGTTTTTTTTTTGTTTGTTTTTGTTTTTGTTTTTGTTTTTTGAGGCTATTGTAAATGAGGTAGTTTTCCTCCTTTCCTTTTCTGAGGATTTGTCACTGATATACAGAAATGTCTTTGATTTATGGGTATTGATTTTATATCCTGCTACATTGCTGAATTTAGTTACTAGTTCTAAAAGTTTTTTGGTGGAACTTTTAGGGTCTTCTAGGTATAGAATCGTGTCATCAGCAAATAGTGCCCATTTGAGTTCTTCTTTTCCTATGTGTACCCCTTTAATTTCTTCCCTGTCCAATTTCTCTGGCCAGTGTGTCAAGAACTATTTTAAATAGTAGTGGTGAAAGAGGCCCTGTCTTGTTCCAGTTTTTAGAGGGAATGCTTTCAATTTTTCTCCATTTAGAATGATGTTGGCCCGGAGCTTAGCATAGATATATGTTCCTGTTATCCCTAATTTTTCTAATGTTTTGAACATAAAGGGGTGCTGTATTTTGTCAAATGCTTTTTTCTGCATTTATTGAGATGATCATATGATTCTTATCTTTAAGTCTATTGATGTGATGAATTGCATATATTGATTTCCATATGTTGAACCAACCTTGCATCCCTGAGAAGAATCCCACTTGATTGTGGTGCACAATCTTTTGATATGTTTTTTTTATTCAATTTGCCAGAAATTTATTGAGAATTTTTGCATCTATGTTCATTAGAGATATTGGTCTAAAGTTTTATTTCTTTGATGTGTCTTTGTCTGGTTTTGGACTTAGGGTGTATTGGCCTCATAGAATGAGTTTGGAAGTGCTCCCTCTTTTTCTATTTCCTAAAAGAAATTGAAGAGTATTGGTATTAGTTCTTCTTTAAAGGTCTTGTAGAACTCAGCTGTGTATCCATCTGGTCCTGGGCTTTTCTTGGTTTGTAAACTTCTGATTGTGTCTTCTGTTTAAACACTTGAAAGTGATATGTTTAATTTGTGTATTTCATCCTGATTCAATTTGGGCAAATTATTTGACTCTAGAAATTTGTCATTATCTTTGATATTTTCTGTTTTATTGGAGTACAAGTTTTCAAAATAATTTCTTCTGTATTTCTTGTAGTGTCTGTCATGATATTTCCTTTTTTATCACATACATTAGTAATTTGAGTTTTCTCTCTACTTTTCTTTGTTCACATGGCTAAGCATCTGTCAATTTTATTTAGTTTTTCAAAGAACAAATTTTTTGTTCTGTCAGTTTTTCAATTGTTTCAATTTCACTGATTTCAGCTCTGATTTTAATTATTTTCTGTCTTCTACTGCTTTTGGTGTTGATTTGTTATTCTTTTTCTAGGGATTTGAGATGTAATGTGAAGTCATTTATTTGTTGACTTTTTCTTCTTTTAAGGAATGAACTCCATGCAATGAACTTTCCTCTTAGAACCACTTTCATAGTGTCCCAGAGATTTTGATATGTTGTATCTGTGTTCTCATTCACTTCTAAAAATCTTTAGTCTCCTCCTTGATGTCTTCTGCAACCCATTATTTATTCAGTAGCTTATTATTTAGACTTCAGGTTTTGGAGTAGATTTTATTCCTTACTTTATCTTGATTTCTAATTTCATTCCATTATGGTCTGATAGAATGCTTTGTGGCATTATATATGGTCTATTTTAGAGAAGGATCCATGTGCTGCTGAGAAGGAGATGTATTCTCTCATTGAAGGATGAAATATTCTATATATGTCAGTTAAGTCTAAGCTATTGATTGCATTATCTAGTTCTATAGTGTCTTTGTTCAGCTTTTGTTTGGAAGATCTATCCAGTGATGAAAGAGTTGTGTTAAAGTCACCCAAAATTATTTTTGTTGTGGTCTGTTTGACTCTTGAACTTGAGAAGAGTTTGTTTGATGAACATAGTCGCTCCATTGTTTGGGGTATATATATTTGTAATTGTTAAATCTTGTTGATGTATTGTTCCCTTGAGCAGTATATAGTGTCCTTCTTTTCCTTTTTGATTTACTTTAGTTTGAAGTCTACTTTATTTGATATGAGGACAGAAACCCCTGCTTGCTTCTGCAGTCCATGTGAGTGGTATGATTTTTCCCCAACCCTTCACCTTCAGTCTGTGGATGTCTTTTCCTGTGAGATGAGTCTCTTGGAGGTAGCATATTGTTGGGTCTTTTTTGTTGTTGTTCCAATCTGCTAGTCTATGTCTTTTGATTGGTGAGTTTAGGCATTAATATTCAGGGTTATTATTAAGACATGATTTGTATTTGCAGCCATTTTTGTTTATTTTTGGTATTTAGTGTGACTTGGTTTCTCTTCTGATTGGATTTTCCTTTAGTGTAATCCCTCCATCTGCTGATTTTCATCATTTTTTTTTCATTTCCTCTTCATGAAATATTTTACTGAAGATGTTCTGTAGTGCAGGCTTTCAGTTGTAAATTCTTTTAATTTTTGTTTATTATGGAAGGTTTTTATTTCATCATCAAATCTAAAGCTTAATTTTGCTGGATTTAAGATTCTTGGTTGGCATCCATTTTCTTTCAGAGCTTGGTGTATGTTTTTTCATGATCTCCTGGCTTTGAGGGTCTGGGTTGAAAAATCTACTGAGATATGAATTGGTCTCCCCTATATGTGATCTTATTCTTCTCTCTTGTGGCTTTTAAGATTCTATCCTTATTCTGTATGCTAGGCATTTTCATTGAAATGTGCCTTAGTGTAGATCTGTTGTGATTTTGTACATTTAGTGTCCTGAAAGCCTCCTGTATTTGGTTTTCCAATTCATTCTTCATGCTTGAGAAATTTTATGATATTATCTCATTGAAGACATTGTGCATTCTTTGGTTTGAAACTCTATCCCTTCCTCTATCCCAATAACTCTTAGAGTTGGTCTTTTGATGCTGTCCCATAATTTTTGGATATTCTGTTCATGGTTTCTTGGTATCTTCACTGGGTGATAACATTATTTTCCAGATTGTATACATTGTCTTCATTATCTTACGTTCTTTCTTCCAAGTGATCTAGTCTTTTGGTTATGCTTTCTATTGAGTTTTTTATTTGGTTTATTGTATCCTTCATTTCACGGATTTCTGACTGTTGTTTTTTTTTCTTTTATAGTCTCTCTCTCTTGAAGTAGTTCTTTGTTACCTATATTTGCTCTCTTATCTCATTGTTGGAGTGATCAAGTTTTGCCTGTATTTGCTCATTTAGGTCATTCTTTAATTTACAGATCATTTCAGTTATGAACCTTCTGAACTCCTTGTCTGACATTTCATCAACTTCACTGTCCATGGGTTTTGTTATTATAGTATCCTGGTTTGTTTGGGGCACTTTCCTCCCTTGGTTTTCCATGTTGTCTATGTGTCTTCCTTTCTTGCAGTGTGGATCTGAGATATTACAGTTTCTGCCCTATATTGTTGTGGTACCCATGTAGATTGTCTGTATTAACCTTGATGTTGGGCTTTGAGACCCTGATGGTGTCCCTCAGTGTATGCTACTGCAACTAAAGATAGTGGCGGCAATCGCTGAAGTAACTCAAGATCATAGTTGAGGTGCCCCAAGATGTATGCAATGTCTTACAGAGATGGGGCTGAAAGGATGCGTCTCACACTCTCTTTAGGATGCCTGCTCTGATATGTAGCTCACAGGTGTGGGGGCAGCAAGTTTGGACCTAACTTGGACCTGGGTCCCATGCAAGGTGATGTGGGTGGATCTGGGCTGGGCCTGACCTCCTGTGGTAGTCAGATGGTCAGAAGGGGTGGTCCTGTGCCAGAGGCTGGGCTCCTACAGATGTTTGCTGGTGGAGGGATGAACCCAGGCCTACTGTGAGCCTGAGTACTACACAGGCTGGTATCGGTGGATTTGGGAAGGTAAGGCTTTTTATCTGCATGTGTGTAATCATGATTAGAGACAGTCATTTGAGATTTCTGTCTTCATTTCAGTAGACTATGTATCCAAGACATAGTTCATGAATTCCTCTGAAATATGGCCCCAAGCTTTGTTCTATTTAATGGCCTCAGAGAAATTTAATCTTGCCTACTTTTTTCTGATTGCCAAAGTAACGCATATAGAAAGTAATTCATCTAGAAATAGAAAAGCATAGGAAAGAATAAGTCACCTATACCTACATCATCCAGAGATGAGAATTTCTAGATTATTTTCTGTACCCAACTATAAGATGTGCAAGCCTTGCACATATGTGCTTCAATGTTTTAGGTTTTAGTTAACCCTTGTTATTAACACCCCTCCTCCCTACCTGGATTCTAAACAGAGTAGAAAATAAGACTAGTCACTAAAGTATGATAGACAAAGGCCAGGTGGAGGAGGAGGAGGAAAGCCAGAAGTACACCCCGAGCAGGTCCTGGGATGGGACAGATCTGCCCATCCTGTCTGGCCCTGGTCACGGCTGCCCAGGAAGATGGGATGGGGAGGAACAGAGGAGAATTGCTCTCTAGAAGCTCCTCACACCTTAAGAAGGAAATGTGAGGAGCTGAGCCAAGCATTCTCAGTTATTCTCACAGATTGGGATGGGAAGCTATCAGATCAAATAGGGCCTTGTGTGGTATTCAAAGGACTTTGGATAGTCTTCTGAGGTCTGTGGGAAGCCATGGAGAGATTTGAGTAGAGGAATGACAATATCCAAGTTACATTTAGAAAGTAGTCATTTTGGCCACTCTGTCTATAGAATGGCTATACATAAAGAAAGGCAGAAGCAGGGAGATTGGTTAGGGCAATTTCAGACTTTAATCCAGGTAATTTCTTAGGATGGTGGTGGAGGTGATATTTAGATTCTGAATAATTTTTTAACCTAAAGTTGACAAATGGATATTTAATGTAAAGCTCATTTTTTTTTCATAGTAAATTATGTCTTTTTAGAGAATTGTATATTGGTATAACATAGAGAATTTGATTTGGAAATTAATTCCCAGAACACATTTGTTTACCCCCTGTCATAGTGGCTAATTTTATACTAATAAATAAGCTTTGGGGGAGTTGAGCATTTGGAGTGCATGAAACAGGGAAATCTGTTTTTATTTTGTGCTATTTTAGCTAATTTGGAACTGTTAATTTTATTTTTATTAGTGTCTTTCTATCAGTGTGCAACATGGAGTAAATGCTCCCTAATCTTTAAGTGATAAAGAAAAGAGTTGGCATCTTACAAAACATGAGTGAAGTCCTCTCTGCAGTTGTCTAGATTAGGCTGTTATGTCGTCTAAAATGGTCAGACTCTCTGCAGGATGACTATCATCTCTAGAAAGCCTATATAAGGGATGCCTCTCTCTAGTAGAGGTATTTCCTAAACCATGTTTCTCAGCTTCAGGACAGCTATGATTTATTTTTGTAAGCTGATGAGGCCAAACATTACTGTTTTAACCATTATAAACAAAATAGTAAATGTTAAATGTTCATTTAATAGAACCACTAGTAGGGTTTTTATATACAGAAAGTGAAGTCTGAGCCAAAATGTAAAACAGTTCTCTGGTCTGTGTGCATTCTATTTTAACCTATTCTTTGATTCACTGCAACTGGAAAAGTGATGCAACCAGTGATAATTTAGTTCCCAACTCTTGGTGCTACAGTGAGTTCTCCCTGTTTTGTTTTGCTTAGTTTCTGTCTACTAATTACTCAAGTCTTTTAATTTACCATATGTGTGTGTAGGGTGGGTATGGGGGGTTACTGGGGATTGAACCCAGGACCTTGTGCATGTGAGGCAAACACTCTACCAACTGAGCTATATCCCCAACCCTACCACATTTCTTAAAAAATGTCAGAAGCTTTTATTTATATTTTGTTAGACTCAAAGGGCATTATATTATTCTGTCAAACTTCATCACTTCAAAATATTTGTAGTATTTATTTTCCTGGAATTATTTAGGAATTATTTTTCTGGTGCAAGTGGCTGAGGAGCCAACTACTGTATTCATCATATAGTGACTGCCCCCCTACCCCATTTTTTTAAAATTTTGAAAATAGTTGTTATGTTCTTTCCATCTGAAAATATAACAGAGAGAAGGGACTTACTTGCAAAGGTTTTTCTTAACCACAGAAAATGACATTTTTCATTGTGATCAGCTCTATATTAGTCTTTGCACAGATTTAGATATATAAAAGTGAAAACAGTGGGAATGATCAATAGTAGAGCTGTGCTTATAATGAGAGATATGTTCAAACCCAGCACTAAAAATGCAAAAACAAGATAAAGAACCCTGAAGTTTACCATAACAATTTCTAATGTTGATATGTAAAATATACTCTGATATTTTTCAATCTGCTCTATTCCATTGTAAAGTGTCAATTATAATCTATTGAATTGATTTTATGACCCACTAATGAGTTAGAGTAACACTTCTAAAGCATAGCCCCAAAGTACAATCTCTTCCAGCAGCCTTATGAAATAGGAAGGACTGATGTTAATCCTTTCATATCATAGCTGAAGACTATACTCAGAAAACAGAAGTTGGGCTGGTAGTGATAGCACTTGCCTATAAGCCCAGCCACTCAGGAGGCTGGGGCAGGAGGTTTGCAAGTTTGAGTCTAGCCTGAGCAACTAGTAAGGCTCTGTCTCAAAAAATAAATTAATAAATAAATAAAATAAAATAAAATAAAAGGCCTGAGGATGTGATAGAGTACCTATGGGTTAGTCCCTAGTCCTACCAAACAAAACAACCTAAGAACTTGGGATGAAGAATCAAAGACAGAAGAAACTGGGCATTAATGAACTAAGAAAATCAATACTGAAGACACTTGAATGCTGAGGGAGAAGAAGAGGAACACAGGTATTCAGAACAAGAAACAGATGGATGCAAATGATATTTTTACTGCCTTGGGATTTTTGCTCAAGCCCTTGAACACATCTGGTATGCCACTAGAAATCAACTGTAGTTAGAATGTGCTAGGTGCATGATGTCTTGAAAAGCTACCGAAATTAGTTTGCAGGTTCTACCCATCAGCTTCCTATAGATCACCCCCAGGAATGTCACCTGTACCAATCTAGTTCAGTTGCCCTTAGTATGTTTCCCAAAGTTCATTGTATGCATACTGCTTTCATAATTCTTGCCATATGTATATATCACCTTATTGCTTACTTCATTGTTAAAAATTATTTATTTAAAAAATTTAAATACTTTTAAAAATTGAGGTGAAATTCAATTAACATAAAATTAACCATTTGAAGTACAGCTGCTTTCTCTTGTTTCAAACTGTTTCAAGAACCTTTAGAAGCACCCATACCTATATAGTAATCATTCCTTATCCTCTTATTCCTACAGGAAACATTGTAATAATAACAAGTGTAACATAGAATGTAGCAATTTTGAAAAATGCATGAAGAACAAAGTAATTACAAATACCAGCTTGATACTACTGTCAGTGTTCTGTGTCTGAGATTTTTCATTTTTAAAAGGGGATATTAGCAAGTGTTATGCAGGTTTTAAAACAAAGTAGCACTAAATCAAGACATTCTGCTTTGTATACTCAGAAGAATTAGAGGTGATTTTTTTAAAAAAAAAACAATCCTTTTCACTGTGAGATTCACTGCTATTTAATACTGTGATCTGTATCATCTAAACTATCTCATGGTACATATGAACTCATCCTTTTCTTTTTTTTTTTTTTTTTTTTTTTTTTTTTTTATTGGTCGTTCATAACATTACATAGTTCTTAATACATCATATTACACGGTTTGATTCAAGTGGATTATGAACTCCCGCTTTTACCCCGTATACAAATTGCTGTATCACATCAGTTACCCTTCCATTGATTGACATATTGCCTTTCTAGTGTCTGATGTATTCTGCTGTCTGTCCTATTGTCTACTATCCCCCCTCCCCTCCCCTCCCCTCCCCTCCCCTTTTCTCTCTCTACCCCTTCTACTGTAAATCATGTCTTCCATTTGTATTCTCTTGACTTACCCCTCCTTACCTCTTATATGACATTTTGTATAACCCTGAGGATCGCCTTCCATTTCCATGCAATTTCCCTTCTCACTCCCTTTCCCTCCCACCTCTCATCCCTGTTTACTGTAAATATTCTTCTCAAGCTCTTCATCCCTACCCTGTCCTTGTTTACACCCCTTATATCAAAGGAGTCATTTGGTATTTGTTTTTTAAAGATTGACTAGCTTCACTTAGCATAATCTGCTCTAATGCCATCCATTTCCCTCCAAATTCTATAATTTTGTCATTTTTTAATGCAGAGTAATACTCCATAGTGTATAAATGCCACATTTTTTTTATCCATTCATCTATTGAAGGGCATCTAGGCTGGTTCCACAGTCTTGCTATCGTGAATTGAGCTGCTATGAACATCGATGTAGCAGTGTCCCTGTAGCATGCTCTTGTTAGGGCTTTAGGGAATAGACCGAGAAGGGGAATAGCTGGGTCAAATGGTGGTTCCATTCCCAGCTTTCCAAGAAATCTCCATACTGCTTTCCAAATTGGCTGCACCAATTTGCAGTCCCACCAGCAATGAACAAGAGTGCCCTTTTCCCCGCATCCTCTCCAGCACTTATTGTTGTTTGACTTCCTAATGGCTGCCAGTCTTACTGGAGTGAGATGGTATCTTAGGGTAGTTTTGATTTGCATTTCTCTGACTGCTAGCGATGGTGAGCATTTTTTCATGTACTTGTTGATTGATTGTATGTCCTCCTCTGAGAAGTGTCTGTTCAGGTCCTTGGCCCATTTATTGATTGGGTTATTTGTTATCTTATTGTCTAATTTTTTGAGTTCTTTGTATATTCTGGTTATTAGGGCTCTATCTGAAGTGTGTGGAGTAAAGATTTGTTCCCAGGATGTAGGCTCCCTATTTATCTCTCTTATTGTTTCTTTTGCTGAGAAAAAACTTTTTAGTTTGAGTAAGTCCCATTTGTTGATTCTATTTGTTAACTCTAGCGCTATGGGTGTCCTATTGAGGAATTTGGAGCCCGATCCCACAGCGTGTAGATCATAACCAACTTTTTCTTCTATCAGATGCCGTGTCTCTGATTTAATATCAAGCTCCTTGATCCATTTTGAGTTAACTTTTGTGCACGGCGAGAGATAGGGATTCAGATTCATTTTGGTGCAAATGGATTTCCAGTTTTCCCAGCACCATTTGTTGAAGATGCTATCCTTCCTCCATTGCATGCTTTTAGCCCCTTTATCAAAAATAAGATAGTTGTAGTTTTGTGGATTAGTTACTGTGTCCTCTATTCTGTACCATTGGTCCACCCGCCTGTTTTGGTACCAGTACCATGCTGTTTTTGTTACTATTGCTCTGTAGTATAGCTTGAAGTCTGGTATCGCTATACCGCCTGATTCACACTTCCTGCTTAGTATTGTTTTTGCTATTCTGGGTCTTTTATTATTCCATATGAATTTCATGATTCTTTTATCTATTTCTACAAGATATGCTGTTGGGATTTTGATTGGCATTGCATTGAACTTATAGAGAACTTTTGGTAATATCGCCATTTTGATGATGTTAGTTCTGCCTATCCATGAGCAGGGTATGTTTTTCCATCTTCTAAGATCTTCTTCTATGTCTTTCTTTAGGGTTCTGTAATTTTCATTGTATAAATCTTTCACCTCTTTTGTTAGGTTGATTCCCAAGTATTTTATTTTTTGGGGGGATATTGTGAATGGAGTAGTTGTCCTCATTTCCGTTTCAGAGGATTTGTCGCTCATATACAGGAACGCCTTTGATTTATGCGTGTTGATCTTATATCCTGCCACTTTGCTGAATTCATTTATTAGCTCTAATAGCTTCTTTGTAGACCCTTTTGGGTCTGCTAGGTATAGAATCATATCATCTGCAAATAGTGATAATTTAAGTTCTTCTTTTCCTATTTTTATGCCTTTAATTTCTTTTGACTGTCTAATTGCTCTGGCCAGTGTTTCGAGGACTATGTTGAACAGAAGTGGTGAGAGAGGGCATCCCTGTCTTGTACCAGATCTTAGAGGGAATGCCTTCAATTTTTCTCCATTCAGAATGATGCTGGCCTGTGGCTTATCATAGATTGCTTTTACAATGTTGAGGTATGATCCTGTTATCCCTAATTTTTCTAGCGTTTTGAACATAAAGGGATGCTGTACTTTGTCGAATGCTTTTTCTGCATCTATTGAGATGATCATATGGTTCTTATTTTTAAGTCTATTGATGTGGTGAATAACATTTATTGATTTCCGTATATTAAACCAGCCTTGCATCCCAGGGATGAATCCTACTTGATCATGATGTATAATTTTTTTGATATGTATTTGAATCCGATTCGCCAGAATTTTATTGAGGATTTTTGCGTCAAGGTTCATTAGAGATATTGGTCTGTAGTTTTCCTTCTTTGATGTGTCTTTGTCTGGTTTCGGAATCAGGGTGATGTTGGCCTCGTAGAATGAATTTGGAAGTTCTCCCTCTTTTTCTATTTCCTGAAATAGCTTGAAAAGTATTGGTGTTAGTTCCTCTTTAAAGGTTTTGTAAAACTCTGCTGTATACCCATCCGGTCCTGGGCTTTTCTTAGTTGGTAGTCTTTTGATGGTTTCTTCTATTTCCTCTATTGTTATTGGTCTGTTTAGGTTGTCTATATCCTCCTGGCTCAATCTGGGCAGATCATAGGACTCAAGGAATTTATCTATGCCTTCACTATCTTCTATTTTATTGGAGTATAAGGATTCAAAGTAATTTCTGATTATCTTCTGTATTTCTGAAGTGTCTGTTGTGATATTGCCTTTTTCATCCCGTATGCTAGTAATTTGGGTTCTCTCTCTTCTTCTCTTCGTTAGCATGGCTAAGGGTCTGTCAATTTTATCTATTTTTTCAAAGAACCAGCTTTTAGTTTTGTCAATTTTTTCAATTGTTTCTTTTGTTTCAATTTCATTAATTTCAGCTCTGATTTTAATTATTTCTTGCCTTCTACTTCTTTTGCTGTTGTTTTGCTCTTCTTTTTCTAGGATTTTGAGATGAAGTATGAGATCATTTATTTGTTGGTTTTTTCTTTTTTTGAGGAATGAACTCCAAGCAATGAATTTTCCTCTTAGAACTGCTTTCAATGTGTCCCATAGATTCCGATATGTTGTGTCTGTGTTTTCATTTAACTCTAGGAATTTTTTAATTTCCTCCTTGATGTCTTCTAAAACCCATTGATCACTCAGCAACCTATTGTTCATTCTCCAGGTGATGCTTGCTTTTTCCTTTCTTCTTTTATCATTGATTTTCAGTTTCATTCCATTATGATCAGATAAGATGCATGGTATTATCTCTACCCCTTTGTATTGTCTAAGAGTTGCCCTGTGACATAGTATATGGTCTATTTTTGAGAAGGTTCCATGTGCTGCTGAGAAAAAAGTGTAGCTACTTGATGTTGGGTGGTATAGTCTATATATGTCAATTAAGTCTAGGTTGTTAATTGTGTTATTGAGTTCTATAGTTTCCTTATTTAACTTTTGTTTGGAAGATCTGTCCAGTGGTGAGAGAGGTGTGTTGAAGTCTCCCATGATTATTGTATGTTGGTCTATTAGACTCTTGAACTTGAGAAGAGTTTGCTTGATGAATACAGCTGCACCATTATTTGGGGCATATATATTTATGATTGTTATGTCTTGTTGGTGTATGGTTCCCTTGAGCAGTATGAAGTGTCCTTCTATATCCCTTTTGATTAGCTTTGGCTTGAAATCTATTTTATTAGATATGAGTATGGACACTCCTGCTTGTTTCCGCGGTCCATATGAGTGATATGATTTTTCCCAACCTTTCACCTTCAGTCTATGTATATCTTTTCCTATCAAATGCGTCTCCTGTAGACAGCATATTGTTGGGTCTTGTTTTTTGATCCATTCTACTAGCCTGTGTCTCTTAATTGGTGAGTTTAAGCCATTAACATTTAGGGTTATTATTGAGATATGGTTTGTTCTTCTATCCATATTTGTTTATTGATGTTACTAAACCTGATTTGTTATCCTCTATGACTACTTTCCCCCCTTTACTGTCCTACCTGAACTCATCCTTTTCTTTACGTTAGTATTAAAGGGATTGCAGTTCTATCCCTGGATCTTCTTTAATTGCATCCCTAGGATTCACAGTGTGTGTTCTGCTAGGCATGGGTGATTGCAGTTTTCATTGTTATTCTTGATTATTTAAAAAAATCAAGTATTTACCAAACAACAAATTAGATGCATTGAGAATTTTAAAGATACAGCTACTACTTTCAAGTAATATAAATCTTTTTTGTGAAAAATGAATTTATGTATAATTAACACTAAAATTGGTAACAGTCAATAGACAAGTGTTCAAAATGTTGAATTTAACTTGTTTGGAACTTGTAGTTTTTTTTAAATAAAAACTATTAATATTAGATAATATTATTAACAGACTAGACTTACACAGTGTAGCTTATCTCTTTGTCAAATTTCCCAGTAGCTCTGGTGTGATAAACAGAATATTTTGCCTCACTAACCTCAGTTTCATCACCCAAATAATAAGCTTCATCTCCACCTTCTTATAAGGATCAAATAAAATAAACTTTGCAAAAGTGCACAGAATAATGCTTGGTACTTAGTTGAAGATCAACAAGTGTGCATTCAGTCATTCACGTTTATAGTCTTTATTCTAATGTGACACAGAGCTTGACCAGAGAACTCAACAGCCTTTCCAGTGCTACCTACCTCAACGTTAAAAATGGCAGTGATGATAGTAATATTAGTTATAGTAGTTGTAATAATTATTATAGTAGCACTTAACATTGCCCATCTATTGTTTAGTGGGAATTATTCTAAATACTTTCAGTGTATTTGTTTATTATCCAGCTCTGTGAAGTTGGTATTCTTATCCCTGTTTTAAATGAACTGAGATTGAGTAATTTACCTAAGGGTACCATAGTAAGAGGTGGGTAGGTCTGGGATTTCTCTCCAGGTAGTCTGGCTCCAGAGCCTATATTTTCAATCATGATCTCTGGGCCCTTTTGTAGGATCCCTTTATCTGCTTCAACTGAAGACCCTGCCAGCAAGGGAGAGTTTGAGGACTCATTTCCCTTTAGAGGTTGTTCAAAAACCAGAAATGTGTATTATCAAGAACAACATTATCTGGTAGAGGATCTGGTATACACAGAAAAATCCTACTTTTTCTCTGCCAGCCCACTGAGGACCAGGTGAACGGGAATTAGATACAGAATAGGAAGGGAAAGAATATAGTAAAAAGTAGTAAAAGTTAAGGAGAATTAAAATAGAATAATGATTAAAGAAGAAAGATCAGTTCAAACTCAAGTACTCAGGCAAGGAGTGACCAGAGTCTTTTCCCTTTAGCTGTATTTCCAAGTGCTATCACTTAAAGTACTTCCAATTTTTGTATTATTCCTTTAAGGAAAATAGAATGACAAGTCTACATATATTATAGGAGATAATTTATCCTGTACTATATTTGTGTGTTATATATTTTATTACTGAGATAGTGAATCAAGGTTACAGAAATAGCATAAAGTTAAAGATATTTTACTAAGCTTAAGTGGCCATAACTTAAATGGATTTTTTTTGTCACTGACTAGATCTAGTAGCCAGATGAAGTTTTTCTATCTTTATTTTTAAACCTAGGAAGTTTTGCCTATAAACCATTTAGTAGCACAGCAAGCTTTCCAAATCCTCTGAGTTAAAACATATGGAGATACTAAAGATACTTGGATGGGCCTTGAATGTTTTCCCACACATAAAATGTGTGTCTCAAAGAGGAAAATGATGTTTTAGACATTTCACTGAATTACAGTTTGAATTTATAGGAGGATACACAGTAGTTATTATTTTTATGTTGATAAATTAAGAATACTTTTGTTAGACAAAATATGGTAAGCCAAAAAAAAATTTCTCCATTTTATTCCTATATCCGCATTCTTAGAAAGTAGCCCTCTGGGTAGAAACTTGAATTGTACAGATGGTGCCTGACTCATGATCATAATTTGACTTAAAATTTTTCTGTTTGGTATGAAAATGGTATGCATTCAGAAACCATACTTTGAATTTGGGATTTTGATCTTTTCTTGAGCTAATGATATGTGTTTTGTGATATGATTCTCTCACGAGCTATTGAATTGGTTACCCATGTGGTCACCAAGGTAAACAAGTCATGCTCTACAGGGTACTGTGTTGCTAAATGATGAAGTCTGGTAGATTAGCCATATTGACTGCATTTTTACTTAAAGTATTTTCAACTTGTGGTAGGTTTATTGGGATGCAACCTCAGCGAAGGTTGAGAAGCATTTTGCACAGAGCTGCATCTGTGTATATTCAATGTTGTACTGTATGGGAGCTTTTTTCAACATTTTAAAAATTAGTATATTTTGTGATTTCCAATTGTCTGAAAGACTCTTTCAAGCTTTACTTTCTGTATTCTGTGTGTCACAAAAGCAGGGGATAGATTGTGTTTTTTCAAACAGATCTCTATTTTTGCCCCACATAGTGATTTTCCCTCCCACTCATGGTGCCTTTGAATGGGATGAGTTTTGAGAAGGAAGCCTATTTTTTCCACTTTTAATAACTGGTGTTAAGCAAGAGTAGTATTATTTTTATGTTGATAAATTAAGAATACTTTTTTTTAAAGAATTATTTTGTTGTCCATATGGAAGATAGATTAGAGGAAATTAAGGCAAGAGGCAGGGATAAGTTAAGAGGTACATGTGAGTCTAGCCCCAAATAAGAGGTGATGAGAACCCAACCAAGTATAAGGACTGAGAAGAGAGACCATAGAATGGGCTAAAGAGATAGATAGGAGACCTGTGATATGATTCGATAAGTTTTATATTTGAGAAGTGGGGGATGAGTGACTTAAAGAATAAATGGAGATCCAGGCCTCCTGTCAAGGTAGGAGATTTGCCTGTGCAAAGTGGAGGGAGCATGGAAAACTTAAGATGTATTGACCTAATTTCCTTCTTTTTGCTGATTTGAATTTGCATATTTTGACACTGTGCCTCCTGTGTTCGTTTTGCCACTTTGCTTTGCACCTCTGGCCCAGGTTGAACTATGATCTTCACTAGCTTCCATCCAGCTGTAGTCAACTTTGGATGAGGTTTAGTTTGGGATGCATACCTCATTAGAGACTTATTTCTCACAGTGTCTGTGGACTAGTTTTGAGAGGGGTGGGAGGGGACACAACAGTGTAGTTTAGGGGAAGGGCACTGAACCAGCTCTTGTGCCACTGGTACTTCAAAAGTAGCTGTTTCTAGTAAATTGAGTTCTCCATGTCTTAGTCTACAGTTTTGTAAAATGAGTGGGGCTAAATGACCTTTAAAACTTTACCTCCTGGTACAAATAGTTATCTCAAAATTTACATTTACAATATTTGAACCCACAGAAGTGGATATGATAGAGCTGTGGCCACACACACAAAGAAATTCTCAGTGTATTTAAATGGAAGAATAAATCTTAATGAGAAAAAATTCAGTAAAATCAAAATGAAAAGGGAATAAGACTAGAAATGGTTTATTTGTTCTGCAGAAATAATTAATAAAGGAATTAAGTCTGGTAGAGTTCACTCTGGAATATATTTTCCCAATGCTAATAGTCAATCAAAATAAAATTAAAGTAGATTTGAAAAATGATGGGGATGTGTCAAAAGGACAGAGGAACCACTTTCAAGAGCTCTCAATGGTGATAAGTCTATAAACTATACCCCTAGGATAAATTAAATTTCCATGAACAAATACTAATATAAATTATGTAAAGAGAAGAAACAACTCTTACTTACAATAGAATTCCAATTAATAATTATAGACAGAATGATAAAAATAGAAAAATCACTGTGACGCAAACTTTACAGTAATAATCATTCAGTCAAGAATCATTGATGAATGCTCAAATTTGTTAGGCAAAGGCATGATGAGAAACAGGGTGTTTATGTAGTCTCAAGATATTTTCTCACAAGATATTTATCAGCAACAAAGGAAAAAATTGGTAACATTACACTCAAGAAACTTGGCAGACACCAGCATAACCAAGTGACTAGATGTTGCCTATAATAGGACATATTGACATCACATAGTTCCTCCTGTGCATGAGAAGGTATACCATTACCTCTCTTACATTCTTGCTAAATGTATAATCTCACCCTAATAAAGAGAAAGCATCAAACAAGTCCAACTTGAGAAATAGTCTGTAAAGCAAACCATCTGGTACTCGTTACACTTGTCAGAGTCCTAAACTTCCCAGATTGAAGGTCACTAGGCAGACATGACAACTAAAGGTAGTGTGGTCTGGATTCAGTCTGAACCAGAAGAAGCACATTAGTGGAGAAACTTTTGAGATGGAATAAGTTTATGCATTTGTTAATAGAATTCTATCAGTGTTAATTTCCTGCATTTTCAGTACTTGTCTTACAGTTTTGGTAGACATTAACATTAGAAGTTGGTTAGCCACATTTATGGGAATATTCTATAATAATTTTAATAACTTATATAAGTATAGAATTACATTAAAGAGATGCAAATTGTATTTTAACCTTTAAATGTTTTTGAAACAGCTTTGGTGTCAACATGTTAAGTGAGCACACATGAACCTTCCTCTCCCGCACACCCACCCATTAAGCCTGGGGATATTAACATCAATAGCTTCTTGAAAGAAATAATTTTAGGACAGTAAGAAGATCTAGTTAATAAGTAGAGAGGTAAACTTTTGGTCTTTAATATCTCTAAGGATTAGTAAAAGCTTAAAATAGAAATACATTCAAGAAGCCTATGTATAAATGCTTTACATTTTAAAAGTGACTTTCTAGAGTGTAGATACATCTCCTTGTGCCTCTAAGTGGGTTCCACACAAGTCTTGGAAGCAAAGCACAGCTCCAACTCCCAAAGCCAAAAAGGCCAAATGCTGACTTTCCAGGGCCTCCTTTGTGCAACTAGAATGCAAGTATTCCAGCCTAGGCTTGGCTAATCCAATCCACCAACTCTGTGCTTTCATTCAGGAGCTGGTAAGAGGGAAGAATGCATTCTGGTGTGGCAGCAGGAATAGTGGCAACATCCAGTTTTCAGGGGCAGCAGTGCCATTAGTAGTGTCACATCCCCATTGTGGGGTGTCAGTGCTAAGCTCCAGGCTAGTCCTGGGTCTTAAATTTGACTGCTCTCTGAGCCAAGCCTTCCTTATTCTCACAGGTTTTCTGAACTTGGTTTTGTAGCTCTCCCAGCAGTTTGGGGATTTCTAGTTTTCTGCTACAATTGAGAACTCCAATCAATATATATTGATATACAGAAGTTTAGATATAGTATCTTTCTATCTCTATTCCACTAGAATGAATTTATGTTGCAAGAGTTATCTGGGATTGTGTGTACCTTTCAGCATTTCATAAATGTTTATGAACTAGTGAGTTGAGTTTCAGTCATAGTGCAGTGGTTAATAGTGTGGACTCTGAAGACATATGTGGATTGAAATCCAGGTTCTGTCACTTATTAACTAATTGAGATTTTGCAGTTATAAAATGGGGATAATAATAATACCTATCCCAAACTTATTAGGAGAACTAAAGCATATGCACACACCCATACACACACAAAGTGCTTAGAGCAGTACTTACCCGGTAGTATTTGTTTTGATTCTCATATTAGCTTAGAAGCTTATGTTTGTTTTCTGATTAATTTTTTAAATATCTTAATTGTATTTTTATAGTTACTCAGTTTATTTTGAAAACAGCCTTTCCTGATATAAATATTTAAATGAATTTGAGATTATTTATCTCAAAGTGCACAGAAATTACCTATATTTGCTTATAAGTTTATTAATGCTGATGAAAATACATATAAACATTTTAGCCAATATAATAGAAGCTTTTCCAGCTTTTAAAATTATTTTTTCCCACTGGACACCGTGTACTCCTTAATCCTAGCAACTGGGGAGGCTGAGGCAGGAGGATCACAAGTTTGAGGCTAGCCTTAGCAAATTAGTGAGGCCCTAAGCAACTTAGTGAGATCCTGACTCAAAATAAAAACTAAAATGGATTGGGGATGTGACTCAGTGGTAAAGTACCTGGTTCAGTCCCCAGTACTTAAAAAATAAATCTCCCCACCTAAGCCAATTTGTATTTAACATTTAGGTTACATGAACATGTAAAACAGACATATTCCTCAAGTGTCCATAAGATAAACCAGAATAAAGGGTTTTTTTTCTGGATAATTAAATTTTCAAGGGCAAAGTGGTTCAAATAAGCTGACTTCCCTTGAAATAATCTAAAAAAGCAAGAATCAAGAAATATTAAAGGTGCTAATGATGAATTCCATGTGTACTATAGAAGTGTGTGAATTAAAATCCAATCTAATTTAGATTATCACTTCTGATCACTAAAATCACCTCTAATCTATAATGAGCTTCTGAGAATAGGGTTATCATTACTCAACAAAGAACTCGAAGGCAGAATAAGGGAGGTTGCACAGGTGAGCACAGGGCTGTCGACACAATTTTACTCACAAAGTAGACTAGGTTATGTAAGTCTCACTGGGCTTAGATGTTGACCTGGGCCATCAAGTCATGTTTTCTTTCATTATATTCTGTTTTGTTGTTCTATATGTTGTTTATTCCACTATTTTTTATACATTTATTTATTTATTTTTATTTGTAATATGGTGCTGAGGCTCAAACCCAGTGCCTCAAATATGCTAGGCAGATGTCTCCCACTAAGCTACAACCGCAGCCCCAATTCCACTATTTTTAGTATTGGAGGAAATTGGAGATTCAGCTGGACTAAGAACATTTAATATTCCCCACAAATTTTCTGAATCAAAGATTTTTAACTTTTTCCAAATATAGCTTTTTTCCATTTACAATTTTTTTAAAGATAAGAAACAATAAGTCAACTAAAGAAATGGGTGAGTCCTTGGGCTGTGGAACAATATTACCCTTCAGGACACAAGAAATGCTGAGCCTTAGCATAGGCATGAGTAGCTATTGTCCTTCATCAGGGCATGGACCTCTCCTTAGTGGGTCTTCTCCAGGAACACTCTGCGGCACCTGGTTATTGCTGGTACGTTGCCTCAATATCAGAGTCATTCCTGGAGTAGAGTTTTATTTTTGTAGATCATAGTTCCCAACTAATTCAGTTTTAACTTTTACAGTCTTTAACTTGATTACTTTTTTTCTATTCAGATCTCTCAGATTGCTTTCATCCATACTAGAATATGATCAAATGTGGTGAAGTCTTCTTGGTTGATCTGCTGGGCGGTGTGGTTCTTGGGAACACCATGCTTCATCATGCAGTTCTGCCATCAGTGAAAAAGAGGGTTTTCTATTTCATGGGGATATGTGCATGTCACTGCACTATCTGTCCTTCAGCTATCTGAAATGTTTTGAACAATTACTAGTTTTCTGAGAACTGTGTCTATAGTGTGTGATTGGTATATGTTACCCAAACACACAAACAGTGCCAACTAAGGCACCTGCTTGTCCATCTTCCCCTGATGAGGTCCTGAGTCCTGATTGACTTGAATATGCCAAATTCTGATACCCTCTTCCTGTCAGTAGTACCTTTTCTTTTGGTGAAACTCTGTAGCATATATCTTATAGGAGAAAGTTCACACTGATACTATGATCTAAGATCAGATTTTATGAATTATTAGTGAAACAATTTTATTCTTGACAGTTATTGGGATCTATTCAGCACAGGAATTTTTAACTCATTTGCTAACAGGCGAAATGATATCTCACATGGACTTCAGAAGGTAATGGATCTGTTGTTTTCATAAAGAAGATTAAAATATTAGCTTTTGTTAGTTATCTTCAAGTATTTCTAGAATAATGTAATACACATGGTTCTTTTAAGAAAAGGTCTAACTTGATTAAATGGATAATTTAAATCCCAGTGAACAAAATTAGGCTATTTACTGCCTGCCCAATGTATGAGCAAGCTAAAACTTTTGGAAGAAATGGAAAACATAAAAACAAACCCAGTGAGATTATTTATTTAATAATAAACAGCATTGTTGTTGTGTCAGTGCTTTGAAATTCTTTCCTTAGTTGCCTATTGGAGAAAGATTTCATAACACTGTAGTGGAAAAACCTGAGAAATTACCCCACAATGTCAATGTTCTGATCATGTGACTAAGAATTAGCGAGGCAGTTTTAATTAGTATAATGTGACCATTACCTCCCAGTGGATAAGAACATCATTTTCTATCTCTGAAGACTCATTAGAACTTTCCTCGAATTTTTATTATAGTCAGTTAGCAGTCTGTTAAAGGAAAGCCAGAGTTCTCTCTGGAATTGCTGGTAAGATAGGAAAGTTTAAAATTACTCTCTAAGTACTTTTCCTATCTTATGTGTAGATCCAGGAATTCTGCCCTGAGAAATTTATTTACATATGAATTTTAAGTCTTAATTCCTTCACTTTCTTGGCTCTTGTGTTCTTTCTTGTCAAAGTTTGTTGTATAATTCTCTGTCAGAGGCTCTAGCCTTTTACATGTTGGTTGAGGTCGGTGTCCTCTGGTTTGGATTATAGATGTCTTCAGGGCAGTAGCTCTTTTGACTTTGGTTCTATAACACTCTTTGGTGGGGATTATGGTGACAAAGTGGTTGCTCCTTTGATTTGAAAAATATCTTTGACTTATTTACATATCCTGAAGATTAATAATATTGGCAACTGTTTCTCAGTACTCACCTACTTTTAAATTATCTGTGTCATATCAAAATCAAAGAATAGCTATTATTTGTTGATCCTTTTTTGGGTACAGATCTATTTTGAGCTCTTTACATTTATTATTTCATCTATTTCTTATCACAACTCACTGAAATTTGTTGTTGTTGTTGTTCTTATTTTTATTTTATGCTTCTGAAATCTATATTTTTAGAATTGTTTTTTTCTTATACAGTGCTTATAGAGAATTACTGTGATTGTAATAACCTTGAAAAACTAAAGGTTTTCATTGCTTTGTCTTAATTTATTAGTTAAAAAATTCTAAGAACTTCTCAAGTAACTATTTCATTTAAACTTCACAGATAGCTATTCCATTGAAATCCTGTTATTTTAACTTTAATACAATTTAGAATATGGTATCGAAGGTTCTGGTCAATTGTCAGTGCTGCTACTTTTTTTTCATAAGTTTTCTCTAGATATGTTTCTCTCTTTCTGATGTGGTATTCACTAATTTTGATAAATAGACCATATTGTGTGTTTTTTTTTTCATTGAGAGAATGTTAGAGTTAAAAATAATCACAATAATAATTTTAAAAGAACATGCTGACATTTAGATCTAAAGACTTTTTCCTCTAGGCTATGAAGTCTTAAAAGTAGGTCATACTTTGGATTTAAACTCTGAGCAGATACTTGCTCTCTGTATTAGCTTACCTTTTGATCTTAAAGCAGCACTTATTCTTGACTTCAGGAAATTTTAAATTGTCCTTCCAAATTTGGAAATACTGTATGAAATGAAAAATCACCAGTTATTTTAAGGATGAAATTAAGGAAACAAGTTTGGTGCTTTTCTGTCTCCTTGAAAGAATTAGAACTTTTCTTCTATCAGTAATCTAAGCTAGAAATATGAGATAGTTAAAAAGTACAAAATTTATGCTCAATTGAATAAAAATTGGAGTATAGGGAGGTACTGTTAACATTCTACAGAGTGACTTTTCATCAACCAGAGGACAGTAGAATCTGAGGATATTGAAGTCTACACCCTCAACACAATCTGCCTCACTGAGTTAGCATAATTGCCAATTCACTTGTTTCCCATTACTCTGTTCATTATAAGAAAACTGCTGTTGGCCTTTGGAACTATTTTTTTTCTTAGTTCTGCCAGCACTACAAACCACTAAAGAACACGACCTTTAACCTTTTCTCTTTTATTTCTCTAATTCATAATATCCTTTCTTATACTTAGAATTTCTATTCCAGACTCTACTCCACTATAATAGCTGCCTAGTTCTAGTAAGTAAATACATCAGGCTCATTTTTCTGCTGGAGGTATTGATGACTAAATACCAATAGTGTTTATTCTACAGTAGCATAGAATTTTATTTTTTATACCCACTATTATATACCTACTATTTTAGAAAGGCCTAATCTATGCGCTATCTGTTGGGATGAAATATTATTAAAGGTAACTTTAAAAGCTTCAGATTTTGTAACTTTCAGTATAATGTTTTATTTTAATATACCTATAGGAATTTCAAAAGGACAATTGCCAAAAAGTGTGGTCTCTGTTTTCTTAGAGCAAGTAGGTATCTCTTTATTAGTAAAACTCATTTAATAAATATTTATTTCAAGATCAACTATCTGGTGAGAATTCATTTCACATTTTAAGTTCCTTTAGTATATTACATTGTTCCCCCCACCTCTCCTCTGCTTTTCTGTTCCTGTATTAATTCTATTTTTTTCTTTTAGATACTTAGTAGCATTTATTCTTCCTTTCCTTTCTTTATCTTTCTTTATCTCTTCACTGTCTTAATTTACTGAGAAAAATTTAAATTCCTTAGGATTAGAAAATAAGAATTATATTCTCATTATTGTTACTTAAGTTTAACATAATAATCTTGATTTCTGTTGTCAAAATTTAAAATAAGATGACAGTTGAAAATTAGCATATAGATTATAATTTTATATCCAAATATTTAAGGGGTCCCATTTAAGATGATCTAAAAAAGAATAGTTCCAGCATGAAACTGTCCAGATATGACACATGCCAGGTACACGTGACAACCAGGAAATAGTTATATAATTAGAATCAGAAAAGAGAATCCTGAGGGAAGCACAATGCCTAGGAATACATAGTGATGACTGACAAAGTGAGACAGCTACCTCTGCCTGCTTACCTAAGAGACAGAGAAAGTAATAAGTAGAGTGGCATAGGAAGAAAGTAACCAGAGAGCAAGAAATACTCATCACAAACATGTTTTATGTCTTTAATAATTTAGAGATTCATTTACTTACTTCCAGCTCTAATTTTAATTTTATCAGTTTTATAAATGGGAGAATAAATTAAACTATTTACTAAATAAATACTATTGTTCAGTTTTTTTTTTAATAAAATTATGATTCAAAACTGATTTTTGCATTGATTTCATAGTGTTTCAGGGGGAGGAGGATTGGTTGCTTTTTAGTGAGCATTAAGTATATAGGATATATTTTCTTAAAGATTGTTTGCTAGTAAATTGGTGAATCTAGACATCTTAAACCTCAAGTAACAGGCCTTCTACCAAATATAGTGTTAAGAGGTAAGTTATTGCTCCTCGGTAAATGAACATTATAGTTAAAAAAAAGTTTTAGGCCTCAATTTTGTGACTTTTTTTGGGAAATAATTTTTGATTTTTCTAAAATGTCTCTACCCTTCCAAATGAAAAGGTAAAATAAGAAAAACTCCCTTTTTAGCATTTCTTTAAAAAGGCTAAATCTTTGTTTCAGTGGTTGTTGCCATTAAACAGTTATAGAAAAATTAAGTAGTAGAGAAATAGGTAAGGTCTTTTCCAGCCATGTATTATATAATGTGACTGTCATGACACTATGCAGACTGTAACCAGATACATCGGTGCAAGGCTACCTGCTCAAACCTTGTGAAATTTTTCATGAGACCTGAAACCATAGCTAGTACTCGTTTTTCCAAGTAGCTTGTAATTCATAAGAGAAAAATTACACCTTTACTTTTGAAAACCTGTTGATACTTGCAGTCTTACTAAGCTACACCTGTATGTTAAAATGAACTTAGGAGCATTTTATTTATGAAAAACAAAACAAAACACCAAACAATTACCAATTGGAACAAGTGTCTTGTTTTTGTATTTTGCCTGTGACACTCTTAAACTCATCTGGCCATTTTCCCTAGTTCATGCTCTCCTACATCAGGTAAGTATCTACATGTCCACACATTAACTGTGTCATTTAGTATTGACTGAATGTCGATACTTCTCTCATGAAAAAAAATTGTACTTTTGCTATGAGTGTGCTCCTGAAAGTCAGGAACATGACTATGAACTTTTGGTTCTACTTGGTGTTCTCCAACATCAAGAGATGTTTCTTATTAGATTCCTGAAACTTCAGTTTTTTTTAAAAAAAACTATTTTTTAGTTATACATTGACGCAGTATTCTTATTTTTTTATTTACTTTTTTTAAAAAAAATTTATATTTTAGTTTTAGGAGGACACATTATCTTTATTTTTTTTTTTTATTTTTATGTGGTGCTGAGAATCAAACCCAGTGCCTCATGCATGCTAGGCAAATGCGCTACCACTTGAGCCACATCCCCAGCCCTTTTATTTACTTTTATGTGGTGCTGAGGATCAAACCCACTGCCTCACATATGGGAGGCAAGCGCTCCCATATGGGAGCCCACACCCCAGCCACCTGAAACTTAAGTTTTTATTATTTGTCTCTGCATCCTTTTAAGAGGACATTCTTTTAGTTTTACTCAGATGTACCTTTGTTGTAGAATTTATAGTTAGAATATTTGACCCAAATCTGACTTGTTTGATATTTTTACAAGTGTTTAAATTCTTCAATTGGAATTCGTTGTTTGGTAAAATAGTACTAATAATGCCTTCCTGGGTATTCTGGTATCAGCAGAGCTGCTGTCAATAGTTTGTACATTGAAATATCTTTAAAACATCTTTATTTAAAATAATAATTTTTAAACCTTAATGTGTGTAGATTTGGATTCCAAACTAGATAAAATAGAAACCAAAATTTTAAACCTTTAATTGATTCTTTAAAGAAAACTACAATAACAGTTCATCTTCTTACTGCAGGTTTTAATTATTTGCTTCTTTTAATCCCCTATTTTGTCTGTTTTTATGGAAGATGTTTAAAATATCATTTCTTGTCTTCTTATACAGTATTAGGATGTGGCTTATCTCTGAATGTTTCAGAGTGAGTACCATGAGCACCCGTCTGTGCTAATGCTATAACATCATATGGGTGGTGTGTGTGTGTGTCTGTGCGTGTTTGTATGAGAAGGCCGGGGCGTACATAGGGGCATGTCCTTTATCAGTTATAGGAAAAAGTCTCATATGGAATGAGGCTCAGCAATTTTGTATATTTAAATTTAATGTTAAAATAACATAAATAGGTGTGCATGGTATTTTAATGTATTTCACTTCCAAAGTAGAGGACAAATTACTCCAGGATGTGTTGTGAGCTCCATGAGAGCAGGGACCTTGTCTGTCTTGTTGTCCGTGCTCTATCTCCAGCTCGAAGCCCTGGCAGTTCTCTTCAGGAGAGACATCATATCATACCAGGTCTTTCAGGCATGTTGAGTTTCCTTCTGTTTTCATCTATCCTTATGCAGCTAGTCCACCCTAGAGTGATGTCATAAGTTAGAAGTTCACATGATGAGTCCCAATATTGACTTGAATTAGTAAATAACATTTTTTCTTTTTAGAATAATATTTTCCAGAGAAAGAGGGCTATTCTTTTAGTGGTAATCTGTTGGCAACTAAAACATCAGCAGACATTCTCTTCACCAATTATGTATCATCTTGAGTTTATGGACAAAAATAGTAGACTGCAGTATTTCTTCAGTTTTGAATTAAACAACTCTATAAAGTTGAATACTACTTAGCTTCTTTGTAGTTTGTTATTCATGGAATTTTGAATTTCTCTTACTGAAAGGAAAAGTAACAAATTTTCAAATATGAAGATATTATTTCATATATAAAAATGATAATTTGGAAATAAGAATTTTCTCTACTATTTTTTATTTTTGTCTCTTTTAAATTGCATTGTTCCTGTTGAATTTTGCTTCTTACTAGTTACTATTATGATATCAATTTGGTTTTCATTAATAACTTGTCAATGGTCACTAAGGGATTTTTAAAATGACCTTTAGAAATCATTTAGAAATGAGTTAAAACTACACAATGTGAATTTTCAATGGTAAACTTTCTTAAAAACAAAGTTCTGTGCCCTACTTTATGAAAATAAAATTTAAAAATATATTGTAAAAAGAGTTCTGTGTGATCACCAGAAGAGATTCATGTAGGACAAGTGCTTGGACTAAGACATTCAGGATAACTATAAGGTTGGCAGAAAGGAAAGAGACAAGTTCTCCGAAGAGAATAGCTTAGGCAAAGTATAAAGTGGAAGATGGAAGTCTTTCCAAGAGATGGTGACATTCAAGTTTTTCTTTACGATCCTTTGTGGATTTTGTGTCTGGAAAATAGACATGACACAAGGGTCTTTCCTAATTGTATCACTGGGTTGTTTTAAGCATGAAATATAATAAATATAAAAGTGCTTTGTAAGTGGTGAAGCTCATACATATTCAGCATGATTCACTTACTATGTCATTATCAACATGTATTGGTAGTTCCGAGGGTATATTAGTCACCAAAAGGAGATACTGGATGTGAGAGAAAGATGATGTTAAGGAATACTTGGTCAGAGTCAAAGGTAATGCTTAGTGATTGAGAAATGTACTAAATGAATTTTTTAAAAAGTCAAGATTATGGGCAGGTTTAGAGGTAAAGATGTATGAGTATAGTTCTAGGAATGTTGTTTGGAGGTGATGATAGTATATCTAAATAAAGATGTCCATTATCATGAGACATAAAAGACTTCGTGAGAGCAAAGTATGAAAAGGAGTGAAATTTGGGGATTGTTTGCACGGTAGATAATTGAAACTGTGCATTCTTAAACTCTTGGGGTAGTGGGTATAGGAGGTGGGGAGGGCAGACATATAAGGGCAAAACCATGCATGTGTTTGGTCTTTCAGATACTCTCTCTCATATGCTTCTCTCCCTATTTTGAGGAGGGAAATAAACTCTCCTTTATCTTTCTCCATTGCCCATTCACTCACTTTTTTTTTTTTTTTTAAATCCTGCCTCAAACAGCAACACTTCCTTCAACAAGACTTCCTTGAGGGCTTTCAGAGTATCAAGCAACAGAATGGGCTTTATTTTTATAGGTGCAAAGTGTTAAAGGAATTAACTGGCTACTTCCCATTAGCTTTGAAAGGGAGAGGGCCTTTTATCTCTAAATAGATCCCTCTCCCACTTCATTTGTGCTGATTTGAAGAGAATGCTACTAAGTGTGTCTTGATAGTGAGAAAGCTGAGACACATTTGGCTGAGATGATCCTGGGGACAAGACAGTTCCTGGAGACCACATCCTTGGTGGGGCCATTGCTGCAGTGGCACCAAGTAAAGTTGTGCAGGCTGTTGTTTGTAATCTAATTCCTCCAGTAAGTCTTCTCTCCCATTGTGCATTTCTATATTCTCACCAGAACCAAGTGAATGTGTTTCTAAAACATGCTGTAAACTTGCCCACCTCCATACCTTTGAGTGGGTAGTTTCCTCATCCTTGGGAGTTCCTCCCACCTCCCATGGCCATGGAAAACCATACTCCAAGGTACAGGTCTCTTGAGTTATCTCTCTCAATCAGTCTACTGGGAGAGGAATGATTGCTTTATTCTTTCTACCCCAAACATTTTGTGTCAGATATAGATAAGAGATCAGATCCCAGAATCAGACTGTGTAGATTTAAATCCTGGCTCTAATTAAGCATATAACCTATTTTCTCATTTTTGAAATGGATATGAAAACAAAATGAAATAAGTAAAGGACTTAGCTTAGGACTGGTACAGAGTAAGTGCTTAATAAACAGTTCTGTATGGTAGTTATTGTTTATATTTTGTAACCAAAGCAGTGATTTCATTCTTTGTTATTCACACCTATATGCCTTTGTCTCCTTTGTAAGATTGGGAGATCTCTGCAGTCACGGTCCCTGTTGTAGTCATCTTGCTCCTCAAAGTATGAAAAAGTACAGTGCTTCTCTTACAGTAGAAACTCAGTAATTGTGAGATGGTATGAATGGAGGAGCCAATTAAGTGTCAATATGGAGCAACAGCATTTGTCCAATCTGTCTTCCACTGAAACTGTAGTGTCTTCAAATCTAAATTTTAAAAGAATAACATTTTATTGTATTTCCTTTAAAAAATTCTGCCTACTTTCACTGATACCCTCTGTCATAACAAATACCACGGTACACACACCTTGATCATATCACTCATGTAGTAACATAATTAATGTGTTTATAGTTGAACAATAACTTTTTGAAAAGGAATTAGGGCTAAAAATTATCTAGAGGGATGAGGGAAACCCAAACTTATTTTTTATTGTTTTAGGTGAATCATTATTTTTAATCAAATGTGAGTTTTTAAGCTGATGAACATAGATTACTGTGATTATAGATTAATGCTCCCATGCTATCTCTGTTTCATACAGAAAATGGAAAATATTTAATTACATATGCTTTCATTTTTTTCACAAAATGTTGTAGATACTAGTTAGTAAGACATATATCCACAGAAGATAGCTTCTCAATGGAAACTCTGTAGTCCTACATGAGTGAGAAGGGGCAGCATGAAAATCGGCCATTGAACAATAGCTTGTCATTTCTAAATACACTATGCCCTCTCCCACTCCTTACCTTAGAAATATTGCCTCCTCTGCCTATAATATGCTTTGCCCATTTGCTTGGTCTGTTGATCTTTAATTTATCCTTCAAACCCCCCTTATATATGTCATCGCCTCTGTAAAGATATTCATTCCTCCTGACCAGAGTTAAGTCATTTCCTGTTATGGTTTGGATATAAGGTGTCCCCACAAAGCCCTTGTGTGAATGCAGAGATATTCAGAGGTGCAATGATTAGATTATGAGAGCTGTAACATAATTGGCCCATCCTAGTTTGGATGGACTGACTGGATGATAACTATAGGCAGGTGGGATGTGGCTGAAGAAAATGGGCCACTGGGGGTGTACCCTGGAAAGGCATATTTGCCCCCTTGCCATTCCATTCAGCCTTAGCTTGGGCCCAGAGCCATGGAACAAGCTGACTATAGACTGAGTCTCTGAAACCATGATCTAAAATTAACTTTTCCTCTTCTAAGGTGGTCTTGTAGGATTTGGGTGTCACAGTGATGAAAAGCTAAGAACACCATTTCTTCTCAGCCCTGTGAGAGCCCTTAGGGTGCACCTTGTACATGCCACTGTGGGTTCCCCTAAATAGGAGCTAGCCTAGCTAGCACCAGCTTCAAAAGTGCTTAGGTGCTCCAAATGTATATATAGAGAGTGGGTGAATTAATAAATGAGATAATAAGTAATATGAAATCTGCAAATGGTCAAAAGTCCAGATTATAGGCTGACAGACCCTCCCATCCTCCAACCATTTTCCAGCCTTGGTTTATGTTTTGTTTTAATATAAAATTGAATGTTTCCATTTTTGTCTTCTCATGTTCTCTTTGACCATCATTTAAATAAAGGGAGAGCCTGATGAAGTGGCTTAGACAGTTTTCATCTGGGCCAGGGTATGATCTCTTTACCAGAAGATTCTTTAGTATTAATCGTATTTTCTATTGGTAGAAGGAATCTTAATAATCTGTAAACAACTCATTGCATCACTTCCCCTTCAACTAATTCTTAGAAAGTGATTTAGGAGACTTGTTTAATTTCTTGAGAGGGAAAAAAAGCATGTCCTAATTCTTTAGTGGCACACACACAGATTTTAAGGTACTTGATTATTAATAACAGATTGTTAATACATCTTAGCTGTTTGTGATATACTATAATAAAGTAATAGCACTGATGTTTTTTGTCTTGATCTGTTATTAACCAATGAAGTAAATGTTTGGTAGATTTCTGTTTAATTTGCACCTTTATGATACTCTTTAAATGGTATGCTTGATTTCAGTTTCTAATTCTTGCATTTCCCCCACTCTTCTCTCCTCTCTTTTCTTCCCCTTTTCCCTTTCTTTCTTCTCCTCTCTCCTTCCTTCTCTCTTTCATTCCTTCCCTCCCCTCTTTCTTTTCTTTCTCTCCTTCCTTCCTTTCTTTCTCCCCTCCCCCCCTCCCTCCCCTTTCCTTGGGCCTTTTCATCAATGCCTTCTACTCTTTTGATTTTTTTCTCTTTCTTTCTTCTATGCTCCTTTTCTAATATCTTTAAGTAGAACCTTAGGACTTTTGAAGCCTGTCTTCTAATCTATACATTAAATGTTTTAAATTCTTCTCTAAACTTTGTGTCATAGCTCACTCAGCCATAACAAAATACCATAGTTACTGTGGTTTAAACAACAGATATTTATTTCCCACAGTTCTAGACACTGGGGACTTTAAGATCAAGGTGCTGAAGGCCTCTTCTGGTTGTAGAGGGTCTCCTCTTTGTGACCACACATAACCAAGTGGGGGAGGGGCGGGCTTTGGTCTTGCTTTCTCTTGTAAGAACACTGATCCCTTTGTGAGGCTACCCTCATAAATTCATTTAAACCTAATCATTCCCCAGAGGCCCCACCTGCAGATACCAAAGCCTTGGGTGTTAGAATTTTGGGGGACACATTTCATTCATAAAAATTCCTCCAAATTTGACTTTTTGTTCATGTTTTTAATAAATATAAAATATTTTCTGTTGTGATTTTCATTTGAGCTGTGGAATACTTAGAAGTTTTTGGCATAATTTCCAAATATTTTTGTTTTCTAAATTATTAATTGGTTTCAATTTTAATTCTTTTATGGTCAGAGAATATACTTTGCATGGTTTCAAAACTTTTAAATTTATAAAGATTTGCATATTTCTTGGTCCAGACTATAGTCTGTCATAGGAACCGTTGCATTTAAACTTGAAAATAATGTATTCTGTCTGGGATGCAGTGCCTTATAAATGTCAGTTAGGTCAACTTGTTTGATAGTATTGCTCATGTCTCCTCTATCTTTACTAAATTTATGTCTACTTGTTTTATCAGTTACTGAGAGAGGAATGTTGAAATATAAATGATAACTGTGGATATGTCTACTCTTCTTTCAGTTCCTTTCTTCCTGTATTTTAAGGCTCTTTTATTAGGTGCACGCACATTTAGAATTATGTCTCATGCTGAATTGACTCCTTCATGATTACATAATAACATTTGTCCTCTAAAACAGTTGCTCCAGGTTTCTTTTGATTTGTTTTTGCCTGGTGTAACATATTTCACACTCTTTTACTTTTAAACTAACCTAAAACAAGTTTCTTGTAGATTCATATAGTTGAGTCTTGCTTTTTTATTACACATAAAAATCTTTGCTTTTTTAATTGAAGCATTTCTGTCTGTGCTGCCTAGTATATGTAAACCAAAACAAAATTTATAAATTAGTTTCTTAATCACAGTAGCCATTTTCACAATTCTAGTAGCTACATATGGCAAGTAGCTACCATGTTGGACAGAACACATGTGGATTCCCTCTGCCCCTTTGCTTCATAACAGTCAAACTCTGATTCATGTTTATGGGAAGTCTTGGGAGACAGCAAGTGTCCCGAGTTTCCTTTTTCTCTCTGAATAGGGAAGGGGTAGGGGTTTAGGAAGGTTTCCTTCCCCTGCCAGTAGAGTAGATAACTGGAATCCCCAATTTCTTGAATGCCTGTGGATTGTTAAAAATTCCTATTCATTTCCTTTATCTTCTCTCTTCTTCAAATTAGAAAATAGATGAAAATACAATTTTATTTTTAGCTTTATTGTACATTTAGTTTTTACTACTAGGTCATTGTTTTTGTGGTTTTGATTAAAATGTCATATCTTTAGGATCATTATCAAATATAATAAGATTTGAACAAGAAAAAACATTAAAACACTGAGAATATGAATTATAGTTTATTTCTTCTTAAAGCTAGGGTTTGTATTGTGCATCTGTTCTCATAAGCATGACACAATGCCATGGACCTAGAAGGCAACCAGTAAATATTAGCTTCAAATTGAAAGTGAAATTAGAACTGCTTTTTTCAAATAAGTTAATGTAATGCTTAGAATAAACAAAATATTGTTATTCTCATTTTTAGTTATTATGAGGCCATTTTCTCTAACAAACTATACATGTTGAAAAGGTAAACTGGTTTTAATTTTGTACAAGAGTCACTAAGTTAAAGTTGCATTACATTGACTACAACTTTGACTTCTGAGGTAAAAAGGTGAATTTAAACCAGTTAAATCAGAAACATAATCCTTGAAGAAAAGGCAAAAGATCCTTTGACTTCTACAATATAAATTTTACCTAGATTTTAAATTGCTTTATTTTCTGTTTTCTTCCCTGAAATCCCAGCAGTGTGGTTTCTTTGCTCCTTTGTTCTGGTTCTATGTCCAACATGAGAAAAACCACAGTTTTGCAGGTTAGTACCATTCCAGATTTATAATATATGTTTTCTCCTTGGTTCTTGTCACTTTAGCAATCTCTTCCTTTCTTCTTGTCCAGTGAGGTCTGTCATTCATTCATCATTTTGGGTGTATTTGAACTTTCCCAGCTCTTCTTTGGTTCATCTTACAACCCTCCTTCTGCCTGTGAGCCCAATTCCTATTCAGTTACCTCCTTTCCTTTACATGGAAAAATAAGTACTGGATTATGAACCCTCATTTATATAAATGTGTTCATCCCACCTCGGTTTCTCAGCCTTGTTCCCTGTAGTCTCCAAGGAAGAGGTCTTTTTCTTCTAGCTCCTCACTAATCCTTCCACCTGTGCATTTGATCATGTCCTTCCTGCTTCCTCTGAGACCTAATTCTATCAGTTACTCCCTTTCCTGTATTTTTATCCTTTTCATCCCTATTGGCTCCTAGAAAATATGCTCAAGTTTCTGCTTTTCATTTATTTCATTTCACAGAATCCTCCTCCAACTCTTCCTTCTTTCATTGTCAGATTTCTACCCAGAGTGGATTTTTTTTTTGCTGTATTCATTTCACAAATTCACTGGAACCACCCCTACCAAAGTCACTGAGTACAACTTGAATTGCTGTCTTACATACTTCCCTATTACCCAGCTTCAGGCTCTCACCTGGGGCACTGCAAGTGTCTGACTCATCTCTTTGCTTAGGCTTCCCATTTCTAGTTTACTTTTATTACCACTAAAAAAGCAGAGTGGCTTTTTAAAATACTGATATGATCACCTGACCTCTGTATCCTACACATTTCATAGGTTCAGTAGTTCCAACAAGATAGAGATCCACATTCTGTAGAAGGGAATGTGAAGCTGCTGATGATCTGACCTCTAGCTCTTTAGTCTTATCTGCTACTGTCTATTATTGAGTCCCACCCATAGTTCCCAAGTTATATGCTATTTCACACTTTTGAGTCTCTTATAGTCTGAGTTCTCTAGCACGGTAACATGTTCTGTATCCCTAGAATTCTCCTACTTAACTTCAGAGACCATGGTTCAAAGACCATGGCTAAGCAGCCTTACCAGGCTTTACCTGGCTTCTCTTTCCTCCCTTTCCAACCCATCACCGTCATACTACCATTTTAAAGTACTCTTTTTTGGTTGGTTTTACTCTATAGTTGTGTGTACTGTCATTATAGATTATATAATTTATTGTAGATATTTCTTTTTATCTTTAGTTCCCTTTTTAGATAGAGCTCCTTGATAGTATAGAGCCATTTTTCTCATCTTGCCATCTGCCCACAACTGTCTTAGTGCCTTGATAAATGTTCACAGAATTAGCAAATTTCAGCAAATATTATTTGGTGCTTCTTCTATAGGCTGTGTTATACTTTTAAATTTAGATTTTAAGTTTTGGATCATATGTTTTTAATGCCACTGAAATTAATGCTGATTGCTGTATCATATTCTTTTTCTTTTTTACTTTACTGGGGATTGAACTCCCGGGTGCTTGGCCAATGAGCTACATCCCAGTCTTCTTATTTTTTAATTTTGAGAAGGGCTTACTAAATTGCTAAGGCCTTGAACACTTGTGATCCTCCTGCCTCAGCCTCCTGGGTTGCTCAGATTACAGGCATGCACCACTATACCAGGCTTTGTGTCATGTAGTTTCCAGTTCTAAAGAGAAGAAAATAAGTTTGTAACTAGATAAGGTAGTCTATCTGAATATATAGGTCTTTTGTTGATGTTGTTATAAAATATGTTACCAATTCATCCATGCATTCATTTTCTAATTACATCATAAAGAATTAGAGAAAAGATTTCATGAAATTTATTATCATTTTTTTTTCTTGGCATTCATTCTCCTTCCCCCTTATCTTCGTGTAGCTTCCAGAGTTGTCTAAAATGCAAAGCTGATGATTTAGTCTTCTGCTCATGAATCCTCAATTCTTCCTTCACATTCACTTATATGCTAGTTACTTTGATAATCTCCCACTTTACCAAATTCAATATCTTGTTCTTAGACTTCTCTTGAAAGTTTGTTTTTGCTACACAGACATTCTGCAACCCTTTTGCACCTGCAGCTGGTAACGCTCACTCTTCTCTACTTTGAGCATGTGGTTCAGGAGGATAAACATAATAGCACATTGGCAGTATTTATGTTAAATGAGCCCATCTTTTCCACGCATCTGCTGCACAGGCGCAGAAACAGATATGTTGTTTCAGCTATTGGCTGCCAGGGGAACAGAAGGGTTGCCACAACACAGTTGACAAACAACCCCCTAAAATACCTAAAAAGCATCAACTCATGCTGCTGGAAAATCAAAATCAGTAAAGGACTGTACATTTTTGATGCCTGATTTCCACTTGGTTCCCTACATCCTCATGTAGAAATTGGACTGTTCTCTAAAGCAGCAACTGGATCATCTTTAGAAGAATACATTTTAGGTTCACTAGCTTTTGCAGGAAAATGTACTCAAAATCACTGGTGAGTTGCTTTGTAGTGCAGTTGAATTGTGCACCATTTGGATGCTTAGTTTTTTGACTGACTTTGATAAGGTTGGCTCTAACAAACCCAGCATCCTTTTCATTCTGTGGCGCCACTAGGCCCGCCACCCTGCCATCCCTCTTTCTCCTCCCCCTTCCCTACCGTCTCACTATCCCTCACTTGAACTGCCTGCCAGAGTTCACAGACAGCTGGGCAGAGTGGCTAAATCACCCAGCTGCCCGGGAAGCTTGGCGGCCAGGCTGAGGGAAGGAAGCATCGGCTCTCTTTGAAGGTTGGCTGCCAGTGAATCTCAGGCAGCTGGACTTCAAAGAGGGGACCGATGGGCTTTCCCTCCTGTCTAGGCAGGTCATTCCATGGTGCTGCGCTTCCGGTGTTGGCATGGTGGTTTCCAAGTTCCTCTTAAATTAAAGAGCTGAATTGGGAGCTGCACTTGTGCTCACATGTGTGTTTCTTATGTGATACAGACAGTCCAAGCCTCCACACACTGTCGCTCTAAACTTAAGAATTAAAGATAAGAAGAAAAGGTAACATCTTTTAAAGGGTGGCCAGGGAAATCCACAGCAGTGGGATTTCCTTATTATCAGCTTGTCACTGTTATTTACCAAGTTTTAAATTACTCAGGGACTTCTGATGTGATCTTGAATAAAGGCTAATCAGCCAATGCTGAATATAGCTGGTAACCTGGAATTAAATGGAGCCATGGTGATAGTTTTATCTGTTTATAGAAATGGGTGTAGCAGTCACCCACTAGAACACACTTGCAGCACTGACCCACTTTTCACCTTTCACCAGTGGTTGGTGAGAGAATGGGCCTAGTAGGGGAAGAACAAGGTGTTATATGAACAGAGTTGGGGCCCACTTTATTTACAAATGGCGGTCAGAGTAAAGGGAGCCTAAAATCAGAAAAGCCAGAGTATATTTTGTGTCCACTAGTGGCCAATAGCGCAGACTCTCCAGTCAGGCTGCCAAGTTTCAAATCCTGGCATTACTATGTACCAGCCATGTGACCTAGGGCAACTGACTTTACCTTTTTTGTACCTCATACTCACCTGGAAAGTAAGGCTAATGATAGTATTTATCTCACCAGGCTGTTGAAAATATTCAAATGGTTAATAGAAACCATATACTTAAGACAGTATGTAGCCCATGGTAGGTGCCCAATAAATGTTAGCGATAATTATTATGTACCAGCTCCCATTGACTGGAACTAGGAGGAAATAACAAATGACTTTGGTTTGTGATGTTTACTGTTCCTGTTTGGATAAAAGACTGCTACTGTCTGCCTTGGATTGAATTTCTAATAGGATATTTGAGAAATCCTTAATAGTGTAAAATATCCTATTATGTAATTTGAAGGAGAAAGCAGTTATATTTATCAATCCCTCTCAGTGCACTGTCTGCCTTGGGGATACACGGAGACTTGATTCATTGAAGGCCATTACTATAACATTCCCTCATACACAACCAAAGGAAGAAACATGGCAGCTTATCATAAAGGGGTATTTTGATGAAGAGTATAGCTCCTAGAGTTAGAATCATGGTTAGAGGTTTTGCTCTTACAATTTCTTGCCATATATATTTGGGTAAGTTATCTCACTGAGCCTCACTCAGCCTTGTTTATAAAATGAGGTAATGATGTATAACTCAGCAGGCTTTTTTAAAGAATGAAATTAGAAAATGTATGTTTTACTGCCCTAAGTAGCAACATGTTGGATAAATGTAGCTGCTGCTCTTATCACTATCACTATTATTGCTACCACCATTAGGTTATAAGTTATTGAACCACAAGGAAGCCTCCAATTAACCTTAGTGATCTGAGAAATAATAGAGGGTCTTTCCTCAGGTTTTTGTTCTCTCTAGATCAAAGTTGAGCTGATTTGGGGCCAAATCTAGCCAGCACCATTTTTGGGGTAGGGGGTACTGGCGATTGAATTCAGGGGCACTCAACTCCTGAGCCACTCCCCAGCCCTATTTTGTGTTTTATTTAGAGATAGGGTCTCACTGAGTTGCTTGGCACCTCGCTGTTGCTGAGGCTGGCTTTGAATTCGAGATTCTCCTATCTCAGCCTCCCAAGCTGCTGGAATTGCAGGCATGTGCCACTGAGCCTGGTGGCTACCTCTTTTTATAAATGAAGTTTTATTGGAACACATAGCATTATCCATTCATCTGTGTGTTGTCTGGTTGCATTCATCCTACAATAGCAGAAGTGAATGGTTGTGACAGTCTATAAGGTCCTCATAGCTTTAAATATTTACCATTTGTTTCCTTCCAGGAAGTTTGCTAACCCTTGCTCTAGATATGTGTTTTCCCAATTAAGATTCAGAGAATGGTTCCATCCATACTGGTATGTGCTATGTGAAAAAAAATGTAGTCAAATAAGCTTTGGAAATGCTAAAGAGGTTGATTTATTCCAGGAGTACTACTTAAAAGTTCTGGCTTTTAATATACTGATGTGTATTGTGAATCTTTAAGACAAGGCCATGGTATGCAAATAAACTCTAGTTTCCCAGGCTTGCTTGGCTATAGCCCCCGCCCCCATCCCCAATATGATGATGTTACACAAAACATTCTCTGGGAAACCCTGCTCTTGGGCTATCTCTCTGGAAAGACTCTTCTTAAATCATTTCTCTTGGTGATTTAGGTGATATTCTCGTTTGGAGACCTATGGAATATCATATGAGATTCTCTATTAGTTACCTTATTTTTTCCCAGTAAAAATTATATTTTGCTTAAAATCAGAACAGTAGAATCTGCCAGTTATTTAAATTGTCTAATCAGATAATATCCCCATCTTTAAATGAATTCTGTATGACATCTCAGAATTATAAATCAGAGTCTCAAAGTCCAAGAAAGACAGGCTGTTTCATTTCATGCCTTCTTGAAAATTTAAAAGCACAGGCCCTCTGTAGGGCTTTAAATTTTTTTTTTTTTCACATCCAGATTTCTGAAACATAAATCTTGAATGCCTAACTGGTATACCAGCTGATCTCAGCTAGGGTTTATAAGAAGAGAGATTAATGTGAAGGTAACTTTTGCCCTAGCCATAAGGGGTTTGTTTTATAGACTAAAGTAAACACCTTGAATTTCAAGTTGCAAGCACATGGGGAGCCAGAAGATTCCAGAGCACTGGCGTCATATTCTGCCTGTGACTCACATATCTCAGTGGCTGAGCTTTCTTTTGCAGCTGCAGCTTCCAGCTGGTCATCAGATAGAGCCTTAGGTAGTCACACACTGTCACCTGGTTTGAGATGACCAAATAGGCATATAGTTGCAACATAGTCCAGTTATGAATGAAGGCTGGGCTATCTCTTTGCCAAACACAGATGATAAATAAATGCTAAGTCATAGTTATGAATCCCAGTGGTTGTAGCAGTGAAATGGAACTGAGAGTGGAGAACCTGCTGGGAAGTGCAGCCCTGGTCATAAATGCAGTCTCCTCTCTCACTTGTGAGTTTCCTACCAAACCTGACACAATGCTTGGCTTATAGTTGGTACAATAAATGTTCTATGAAAGACATGTTTTCCTTCTTTTCCAGCTTGTACATCATTTCGAGTATCCAATGTCTTGTCTTTTTAAAATATATATACATACATATACATATATATACACATACATATACATATATATGTATATGTATATATATTTAGTTATGGGTGGACACAATACCTTTATCTTATTTTTATGTGGTGCTGAGGATCAAACCCAACACCTCACGCATGCTAGGCAAGCACTCTACTACTAAGCCGCAATCCCAGTCCCCCAGCGTTTTATCTTAATTTATTTCTTCTCAGTGTTGTGTGTCTCACTGGGTTGTCAGCAAATGTGGTTGGATTCTAAAATTTTCATATTTCACTTTTACATTATGGAGAATGATGAATGGACTTTGATCATATTTTATTGTCTTTTGTCTTTAAATTATTTCTTTAAAAGAAGGGAAGGAAGAAAAATAGGAAGGAAGGAGGGAAGAGAAAAACATGGCCTGAAACTTAATTTTTTTTTAAAGAAGTTAGAAACTTAGAAAACTGTCAACTTACCATGAAACATATTGTTTCCTTGAGACATGCTCAAAAGTTCAGAGTTTCATTTTCTATATTAAGTATGTTCCTCTTATAAGCACCATGATATGTGATGTATGACATTGTACTCTAAGACTGTCACTGGTTCTCAAGTTCAAATGGTGTGCCTGGGAAGAAAATAATCTGAAGCTAACTTACTTGAAAGAAAGGGTCAGAAATGTGGGAAAAGAGCTTTCATCTAGTACCATTTAAAAAAAGCAACTCAAATATAACCCTTCCTTTGCATGTCCTCCAATATTGAACTATTTCCAAGTGTTCTCCTGTCCCATTTCTGTATTATCACCTGCAATAATTGTAACTGAAATAATAATTAATTACTTCAGTTGGTGCCAAAGAATATATAGAAGAAATGATGGCTATAAATCACTGGAAACAGACTACAACTTCTTAGGGACAATGGTTATCTGAAGCCAAGCATGATAAGAATTAAGAAACATTTCTAGAGAGAATTCTCATAGGCACAGAAAATGTAAAGATGAGAAGTATAGTGTTTTTATAAAGTATTAGACATGGATAAAGTAGAATAAATTTGAATTACAGGGTCACGGGACTTGTATATGTTGGGTATTATTTGGTAGTATGTTTAGTAGAAGAGAAAGAATCAACCTTCTGAAAAAGTTGGTAATAATGCCCCCATATAATGTTTACTATGCTGGGCATGGTTCATGTTCTTTATGTGTCAGTTAACTTTTGCAACATAACAAACTACCCCTAAAACTTAGTGGCTTAAAACAACATTTCTTATTTTTTATGATTCTGTCTGTTGGTTGAGTGGTTTGGGGCAGTCCTTCTCCTCTGAACAGGTTTGGCTGATTTCTGAGGGGCTTTGGATTGCATTTGCAGCTGATAGCTCACTTGTGGCTGAGGGTCTAGGATGGCGTCTCTCATATGTCTGGCCCTTGCCTAATTGCCAGCTGGTGCTTATAGGATGACTGAGCACATGCCACTGATCATTCAGGAAACTAATCCATACTTTTTCACCTGTTGGCTTTGTTCCAAAAGCAGCAAGAAAACAATTCAATGTACTTTCCTTTGCAGACTTTTTCCTGTGTCTTGTTTGCTAGTGTTTTCTGAAAAGCAGATCCCATGTCAGCATTTGATATATAAGAATTCTATTGCCAAAATGCTGTGAGGGAAAATTGGGTATATAGCCAGAGGAAGCTGGAGAGGCCGATGATGATATAGGTCTGATCCCTAGGAAAAAAAGAGGGAAGGGAGGATAGGAAGTACCTCAGACTGCAGCATAGTTCTAAGAAAGCTGTGGCCAGGTCAATGGGAAGTCCTTGAGACTAAGTCACACTGAACAGTTATTAATATGTACCAGCTAAAATTGGGACCACTGTTTGATTAAGCTTATAGTAGTCAACAGTCCCTTTGTGGAAAGACTAGGGGAATATCACAACTTGCCCCAGTAGGTAGCAGTGTCCTTTCTTTCAGCAATGTGCCTTTGACATCAATAGGCATTTGATATGAAAATTGTCTCAGATATGGGAATAGAGCAAGAGATCATGACTTTTTACTGTGGTGACCACCTTCAGGCTGCTGCTTTCCCATTCATCCCTCTTTTTCATTGTATATGTTAAGCAGTATGTTTGTTGGTTGCCCATTATTCTGTCTCCAGAGATGCCCTGTGGTGACTACCATTTTTGCAGTTCCCTATGCATTAAGCCCTGTTGAGTAGCTCTCTGATTTTGCCAATCATTACAGCAATTGCAGTCTCTTGCTACTTGAAATTTAACCTTGCAAGTGTTTCCATTGATATTACTGCCCCAGCTCTGTGACTAGCCCTGGGCTGCATAGGAGAGCTGCCACTAAACTTTTTGGTGATGCTGATCCCCTCTGTGCATTCTTTGTGTGTGTGTGTGGTGCTGGGGATTGAACCCAGAACCTTGTGCATGTGAGACAAGCACTCTACCAACTGAGCTAATATCCCCATCCCTCACCTGTGCATTCTTGATGGCCTTGTTGAATGGTGTATCCTCTGGGCTCTCCCTTGAAAAATAATATTGTTTTCTGACTTGACAAAATATATTCATTTCAGCATGCTTGCTTCTTCTATATTTCTTATTCTTTTATTAATCATCTACAGTTGGGCATTTTTGCTTTACTCAACATTGACCCTCACTTTTCTAGGCCTCTAGCAGGATTCTAGAAGCAAAGTTATTTCTCCGAGATCCTTTCTAGGGTATTAAATCTTATGTTCAAAAATGGGTTCCCAAATCAATGAATCTTGTTTATTTAGCCTTACTTCCCTACCCCCTTGATCAAGTGTCCCCCAAATCCAAACTCATGTTATATTTCATGATTCTTGCCAGTAGCTGCTAGCCAATTTTAAAATCTCTTTTGTTATATGTTCTCTTCCCTCCCTTATTAGGTCTAGTTCTTACCTAGCTGAGTAATAATACTGAGTTTAACCCTAATTATTATTCTGGCAGTCAGGAGAGGAGAAAGGAAAAGGAGAAGGTCCTAAGAAGAGGAGGTATCTGGTCCCTTGGAAGCTGGGTGGGGGTGGGGGGTTGCAGCAGGAAGAAATTCTAGTTTTTGCTAGGCAAGAGAGAGTTACCTCTTTAAGCTGTGAGAGGTCTTAGGGTTTTGAGTGGGTGGGTAGTATGTCTACAGAACTAGCATCCTATGGGATATCTGTCCAAATATACTCTGACATTTCAGGGTCTTAGGTTTTCCCAACTAGAGTCCTGACTTTAGTTTTTTTTTTGTTTGTTTGTTTTATTTTTGCAGTACTGGGGATTGAACCCAGGGCCTCATGCATGCCAAGCATGCACTCTGCCCCTGAGACACATCCCAGCCCAAGAGCCCTGACTTTAGAATAATGAACCTGCCTTGGCTGAACATTTAAATGTCACTAGAGCTCTGTAAATCTAACTATCTGGTTTCCTATCTGTTGCTCAAATGTGTCAGTTCTGCTACAGGAGATAACAGCCTCTTTGGAAGCTGCTGAAGTAGTCCACTTAGTCTTTACCTGTTAATGCCTCTCATTTTCATTATCCCTCTGCAAGGCATCAGTAAAACTTAACAGTAACCAACAAACACTTGTCTTTGTAGACAGGATTCCTTGCCATAGCTTTTAAATGCCTAAAACATTGCACCCATGAGGACATTCCTCCACCCAGGTCACCTCCAGTACTTGGACGAGTACCACATACTATTTAGGACAACTCTAAATACAGAATTGAAAATACAAAATTGATTAGAATTGTTTAACACTAAGCTTGAAAATAGATTTCCTAGTGGGAAAGAATTTTTCTACCTGTTGAAAAGTCCTAGGAATAGATTTTAGGGGACAATCAAATATTAATACACCCAATTTATGAAGTAGCCTAGTGCTTGCTTCCTTCTTGCTCATGGAGTTTGTGTTTTGGCACTATGGTTGCCTTTTAGAATCTTTCTGAAAGGAGGTATTCACTATACACTTATAACCTTGTGCTGACACAGGCAGAGAGACAGAAGATGAAATGTAACTTGGTCTTTTGGGACTGGTGAGAAGGGCAGGGGTGGAAAGATAGATGTGAGGCATGTTATTTTAATAGGTTAATAAACTGAGAAGTAGAAAGATTAAATACTTTAGCCAGTTAGTAAGCTAAAATTTTATTCTAGGTCAGCCTGACTCTAGTACCAGTATTATTTGTAATAAATTTTTCTCTATTTTCAGGTTATCAATTAAATCACTACAATTAAAATATTTTATTCTGTGGTTTTTATTTACTTTGATCACTTTGTGAATTGTCCTTTTCCTGTGATAGATATATGTAGAACAAGAGATAGATATTGGGATCTAGGCAGAAGTAACTGCTGGATGGAAACTCACTTACCCTTGGTACCACCATAAAATGCTTGAATTATTGAGAAGTTCAAAAACTGATATGTTTAAGATTTTGTGAAAGATAGCGTAGCTTTCTTATCAGGAGAACTGTGAGAATCTGTTCTGTGCCTCTGACATTCTTTGTAGTGATTTGCTGACAACCTTTGGCATTCCTTGGCGTATAGAAGCTTCACCTTGATCTCTGCCTCTTCAGAATGTGATCTTATTTGGGAATAGGGTCATTGCAGATGTAATTAGTTAAAATTAGGTTATTCTGGAATAAGGTGGACCCTGAATCTAATATGGGTGGTGTCCTTATTAAAAGGGGAAATTCCTGCACAGGAAGAACACCATGTAAAGATGAAAGCAGCTCTAAGAAGGAAGCATCCTGCTGAAACTTTAGATTTTGGACTACTGGCCTACAGAAATATGAGATGATAAATTTCTGTTGTTTAAACAATCCAGTTTGTGGTACTTTGTTAAAGCAGCCCTAGCAAACTGATCCACCAAGTCATAAAAATAATGATAACAATGTAAACTCCACCTGTTTAGTATTTTTAGACAAAGAATATTGGAGCAATATTTTATGATTTTGAGTTAAGGTTTTTCTAGGACAACCATTTGTATCATAGTGTCTATCCCAACAATATGCTCTAAGATAGTGACTGTGATAGAGCCCAAGCCTTCCAAAAAATGGTTTAAACTATAATAAAATAATGTGCTGGATATTTAGACAGAGGCCAAGTTAGCAACCAGTGATAAAAAAGAAAAGAAATAAATACTGTGAATTCCAGGGATAAGGATGCGGTAATCTAGGCCTTCATATAGTAAGCTTTTAATCAAATAAAGTAATATAAACAAACAAACAATAATAGCTTCTCTCTAGATAATTTAGTCTTCCCCTAACCTTCATCAGTATCTTCTTTAAGGAAACCTGTGCTGGTATAACTCTGAGATTCTGGAAGCAAATATTGATTGATATTTTCAGGGCTCATGGTCAATTGTTGTATATTTTGTATAAAAGTATGAATATAGATAAGTTGCTTTTATAAAACTGTGCCAACTATTCCATTACCAAAAATGATTAGAGAGAACTAATGGGAGAAATAAAGATAAAAGGTGCTAGTTGGAGCAAAGCCTATTCTCAAAACTGAAATCCATGCTGGAGATGCAGTCTGTGGAACTGGAGCTGCCCGGATTCTAACCAGAATGAAGTGCTGTAACATTTGGGTGCTTGCCAAATTAATGTTCTCCTTACCTGGAATGTCTTCCCCTTGTCTGCTTAGTTAAATATTCCCTGTTTTTCAGAGCACGTTGCAGTGTAGCCTTTTCTGCAAAACCTTTATTTTTGTAAGCCACAGAGTACTGACACTCATCTAAACTCCTACTCTCATATTTTTCATGCTCTATTCCTTAGGCAACTAAATGGTAATTACAAGACTATATTTGATAACATTCTCATTACAGCTAAATCTAAACCTCTACAGGGGCAGGGACCTTGTCTACTTTTTTCACCTTGACACACTTCTGGGTACATGGTAGATAATTTAAAAAAAAAACTTTTTTTAAATAAAGGATTGAATATATGTAAAAATAATCCCTACTGGAATGTAGTGTCCTCTCTCTGGAACACAATTTCTTGTTCCTGTCTTCTGCTCCTTCATCTGCCTTTACCTTATCAGTTAGGTCTCTGATTTCTTTTTGCTCCTCTTTTCCCCCATTCCCAAAGTTAAGGACCTCTCTCAGTGCTCATAAATTACTTATACTTCTCCACTGTTGCCCTTGTTACTCTGTATACTTACCCATATTTTCTCAGGGAATGTCAACTCTTTGAGGAAAGAAGCCTTGTTTATTTATGTACATTTATGTTTCTAGTGCTTAATATAGTATCTGCCAGATAGTTGGTGTCCAGTTAATGAAATGTCAAATCAATGAATTCTTTATGTCAATGAAAGATAGAAACATGATAATTAATACAAATTTCTAAGACTGGCACCCAGAGAAAGAACTGAGTGAGGTCAGTTTTCACTCAGTATGCATAAATTATTATAATTTTAATGAACTGGTCTACTTTGTGCTCCTCATTACTAAAAACTTTTAGGTGTAAGCCCAAGGACTGGGTGTCAGGAATTTTGTTGGGATGGTAAAGTATACATGAGTTCTGTTTTGTGACTTACTCTTTGCCAAGCGTTGTTGTGATACCAGTGGCAATGGGGGTCACTTGCATTCCCATACATTTGATTCCCTGAGAGACTCACATGCTGTCATTACTTAGTGGTATCTGTGTCCTCTGCCATGGAATTATTCTAGGAAAATTGGTAATGGCCCAGAACTATTAATGTGTACACGCATATACACAGGTCCACATAAACAAACTGACACATGATTAGCCATCACAGAGGGTACTGTATCCATGGCACCTATATAGGGGATGAGGTGTTTAATGGACCAGATTTTGTTCATGTAGGTCTTACTTTGGAGGTGACTGACTTCCTATAACCGAGTGGCAAGATTGGTGTAGTAGAGATACAAACCATCAACTATGGAGAAGTAATGTTAGAAGTATATTTATCTGCCTTCATCTTACCTCTCTTGGTTGTTGAGTGGTTATAACCATTTGCTTGCAGTGATTTTTTAAATAAGAGAAGATAAATAAACCTACAATATTAAATCATATTCTTCTTTCTTCATCTTATTTGGATCCTTATACATAAAGACTCAATGTTGAACTTCTCCCTTCAAAGCTTAAGAAAATGTTAGACAAGGAAAGACTAATTTTAAAAAATGTAAAAAGATGATGATAGATCAGATAAAAGAAGGGGGGTTATAGTGCAATGTTTAAGAGTAGGCTTTTGGAGTTCAAACTTACAGGTCTATCACTTACAAACTATGTGGCTTTGGATAAGGCACTTGCCACTGTACTTCAATTTCCTAAAAGATAAAATAGGGATTTTAGTGATAGAACCTAATAGAATGATTACAAGGACTAAATAGGCAAGGTAGTAAAAGATAAAGTGCCTAGGATTTAAAAAGCATATGTAAGGGTTAGCGCTGTTATTATTTTCATAACTATTATCTAGTAGGCACATTAAAAATTCTGCAAGACCTACAACCATATGCACGGTGTCTGGCATATTCTAGGGATACAATAAGTATCTTTGTTTTGTTTTTGCAGTATTGAAGTTTGAACCCAGGCCCTTAAACATGCTAGACAAACAAGTACTCTAACACCAAATCACATCCCCAGCCTACCCAGAAATATTTTTGAGCAAGTAAATTGTATGCCCATTTGTATTTATATTTGATCTTTCAGGTAAATATAGAAAATCATCCTAATAACTGTAATATGAAGAACTAAATGCAGTTGTAATCTTGTGTTGCTCAGGGCTTCCTAAAGCTGTCTGGAAAATGTCTCCTGCTAGGACTTACATTATCTCTTCTTTATTTAATGGAGACTTTGAAAAGCCTTTCAGAATTTTTTTTTGGAAGGAAAGAAACTATAATCAGTGAAACTAATACTTTATCCGTAGGTGTATATAATTTTCTATATGATAAAGTGAAACAGTCTTGCCTCAAAAATATTCTCATCTGAATTTAAGTGACATGTTAACACTTTGTGTTTGTACAAACAGGTTCATCCTAAATTCCACTATAAACAGGCTCATGACCCAGGCACAGACACTTCTTGTGTGGCTTTTTCCTATGATGGTAATGTCCTTGCCTCTCGTGGAGGTAAGTTTAAAAACTTTCTTTTTGATGTGTTTCTACATATAAAATGATGATATTTAACTCTTTAAAGAAGTCGTGCTAATATCCTAGCACTTAGTAAAGTTAGCTATGCTTTTTGTTAATGTACCTGTACTAGTATGTTTTTTTCCCATTAAATCCATTTTCAACTTGGAACATTGTTTGTATTAGAAGTTATCAAGTAAAATTTAGAAAGCATATTTCTTTGCTTAAGAGTTTGATGCCACCGTGGATGAGGTTTGCCCCTGCCCTCAGAATTTAGTAGATGATCTCCTACATTCTTTCCTTCTTATGCCATTTTATAATTCTGTCTCTAGTGTTTCAGAATCCTTGTTGACCAAATCCTTGTTGATTTTTTTTACAGTTCAAATAATACCTTAATTCAGTTAAAAAAATGTTTACCTAGATGTTATTTTTCAAATAATTCTAGATGGTCATATTTTAAATATGGTTGGATATAGGTTTTTTTCCCTAATTTTTTGCTACATCTTTCTCACATGGATAAGTCTTCTTTAATAGAAGGAAAAGGATAAAAGTGGAAGCAGGTTTAGGGGCTCTGCATTTTGGCTGAAAATTTTTTGTAGGCCCATTTGTGGAAAGAGAAAAGAAAATAGTGCACAGGGTAGACAGTTTGGAGCCATGCTACAAATGACCTTAAATATCACATAAAAGGTAGGCCAAAGAAGGATCTACATTTTGCATGGACAAATCTCACAGTGTTAAGTTTATTTTTTCATCTATTCTCTTAACTACTATATAGTTTGAGCACCTACTGTGAACTTTATTCTAGATTCTGTGTATAGACTATGAATATATCATAGACAGGGTCCCTTTCCTGAAAAAATTTATGATGTAGTACATAGGGTAGTGAAAGTGAGGAGAGGTGAAGAGACCTAACACCATTTTCCCTTGTTTAATGAGTCCATGCCCTTTTACTCTTGGAAGCTCCATTCAGATTCTCTTTCTTCTCAGGAAGCCTTATCTATTGTATACAAACTATCTTTACTTGCATACTTAATAAAAAATCAAAACACATGTACATATAATTTTCTCTTTATGGTACACATAGCAAGTGTGGATCTATATAAAATATGTATTTTGTTTCATCAATTCTAGCCTGCTACTTGAGTTCTGAGATGACTTCTAATTAAAGCTACATATATTCTTTACTCAAAACCAGTGGTTCTTATTTAAACAGTGTGTCTGAATCCCCCAGAAATATTTTCCAAATGGTAAAATACCACATAGAAGTTGTCACATTCTTTAGGGTGGTGTGCTCAAATTTCTGAGTTAGATTTGGGGGAGATGAAGGGAAAAAAGAGGTTATTATAACTTGAAAATTCCTCCCAGCTTATTCTAAAACAGGCGAGCCTTCATCCACTTGATAAATATAGGTCTAACTCTGTTTCAGTCAAAGCCATTTTGGTGACGATTCTTAACTCCCCCTTCCATCCTCTAATAGCTATTGGATAGCTTAATTGATCAATACCACATATGCTATATTCCATCATTTTTCTTCCTGGATTTATAGGAAATGACAGATGGAAGTCTATTCAGCAGAGTCCCAAAGGTGTTACCTGGTGTTACTAGGTGCTCCTACTAGTTCCAGAACCTTCTGGGTTCACTGGAATTAAATGCAGATTAATGCTTTCATGTTGTTTGAGAATTGTAAGAATATATTACTTTTTAATGCTAAAAGTAATAAGGTAACATTCCAAAGGTAAGTCTGATTACAAAGTTCTTTCAGTACAAGCAGGTTCTGAGTCTAACAATTGGGGATTCATGTACCTACCAGAATTTTGGATTTTAAACAGAAGGGTCCCTGAGGAGAGAAGGAGGGTTTTTATTGAGCTCTTTACTCACCTGACTTACACCTGATCCTGATTCCTTATTGGACCTAAAGGGATGAGGCAGGCCTCAGCTGTGAGCACTGCAGAGCAAGAACAGCAAAGACATTACTTTTAAGAATTTGACTTTTGTTCTGGTCAGGAATTTGTTAGTAACCCTATAGAAACATAAAAAGTGATTCTTAAAAGAATATTCATTACTCTTTAAATTGCCTGAGAAAGCAGTACTCCCCAGCAAAGTGAAGAATGATAGCCACAGGTAGAATTACATGGGAGGGCAGGGAATAACATAGCTCATTCTCATTAATGTTAATGGATAGTTCTGCCCACATACTAGTGGGGGAAAAGAATCTGTTGTAAATTGAACTATTTTCAGTACTGAAATTGATATCTTCCCAAGTCAGGTTATGCTCAAACATTCCGTGGGGAACTACCATCTGCTCTAAAATTCATGCTTTAGAGTTCTTCTAGCATACAGATGCTACATCAATCTTGAAAGTAATTTCTATAAGGCTGACTCATTATCATGTAACTTTTTATTGTTCGTTCAACTCTTACTGCTTTCAAACTTTCTTAACAGTTAAAAAAGTAAAATATGTCTATCTGGCTTCTCTTTCTATCTTTCCTCCTTCCTTCTGTTCTTATTCTTCCTTTCTTACACTTATACACTGAGTTCAGATCTTAACTTTGAAAGGAATCCTTTTTGTGAAATTCACCTTTTTCCTATTTTTTTCCCCATTTCTCTATCAGGTGATGATACATTAAAATTATGGGATGTCCGACAATTTAATAAGCCACTTTTTTCAGCCTTGGGTCTTCCCACCATGTTCCCAATGTAAGTAATTTGGTTGGCATAGGACAATGGAAAATAAATTTCTTTACCATAATGTTAATTTATATCATGTCTTTTAGATCTTCTAGAAAAGGGACTTGAAAGAATGATTGAAAATTGTTTTGTGAAAGATGCATTTTATTTTATTTTTCATTTTGTACATTCTTCAGATTAAAAGTTTTTTTTGAAGTTAAATGACATGTGTGCTCCTGTGTATATTTGTATATATGTTGTGTGCACACACAATTCCCTCAGTTATTCAAACTGTCTTGCTCTGGGTAACTGAATACTATTACTTCTACTAAGTTGGCAACTGGAACTTTTGAAGATTTTATGAGGCAGCTAAGGTGAATTTTAACCTCCAAGTCCTTAATTGGTACCTAGGCAATGTTTCTATGTTGGTAGAAATGAAAGTTCATATTCATGATAAATAATGATCAACAGGGAGACTATGAAAGTAATGGAAGCATCAAACGGAGGAAGCTGTGTAACAGTAGAGACCAGCTCTAACATGCTCCACTGCCCCTGCATCAGCTGTGAAACCAGATCAAGAAACAGACATGACTTTATAGTGGATGCAAATTTTGGAGCTGTAATGCCTGCTACCAGTAATACTCAATACATGAATTCTTTGGACCAGGTCTTAGATTATTCACAGTCAGGTGACCAGACCTCTGATAATAAAAGCCATTGAATCAGTGTCATCAATCATCCATTAGTTTCAGCAGTGTAACCTACTCTTTGTTTCATGGTGCTGGACTTATGTAACTGAAGTGATTTAGAGATGATGGCAGTGGTGGTGATAATAGAAAATAGTACCAAGAAAAAAAAAAAAAGCCTAAACAATCTATACTTAGACATTAGTCACATATGTCTGTCTGTAGACACTCTCAAGATCTACATTGAGTTTTTCCCACATTTCCTTGTATGACAACATATAATATAGAAGTTGAGAGCGTAGGTTCTGAAGTCAGACTGCCTGTGTTTGAATCCCATCTGTACCATTTCCTTGTGTGATCACGGACAAGGTTTACTTAACCTCTCTGCCTTAGTTTCCTCATCTACAGTGGTGATAATATCTACCTCATAGGGTTATTATGAAGATCGAGGAGGAGTTAGCCAGCTCTTTTTACAATGAAGTTTATGTTTTATTTAATTCACTAATTGCTGTACTGTTATAGGGGTCATCAGCTTATACTTATGAACTCTTTTTGGTTTTAGGACTGACTGCTGTTTTAGTCCAGATGATAAACTCATAGTCACCGGTACCTCTGTTCAAAGGGGATGTGGCAGTGGCAAACTCGTTTTCTTTGAGCGCAGGACTTTCCAAAGAGTGTATGAAATAGACATCACCGATGCGGTATGTGTCTTTTTCTCCACAGCCTTGAGAAAGAAGTGAAGTTTGCATGTTAGCTATCTTTTGTTTTGATTTATTTTTAAAAATAGAACACAAACACTGGCCCTTACCATGTAGTGGTAGCTTCTTTTTTCTGCAACACAGGAATCATCAGTACATTGTAGATTGGCTGATCTATCCTATCCCTTTCCCTGCTCCAGTTTTCTTATGGGTCCAGACTTCAGTCAGAATTTCAGCTGGGCCTGGGTCATTTCCCTTTCTGTGCCAACCAAATTGAGGAGGGAAGAAGCCGATAGTCACGGAGTATACACAGAAAGGAACATGCCACAACGTGTATGTTAGAAAAGATCCAGAGATTGTGGACAAGTGTGAAAAGTTATGCCCTCAGAGAATGATGACATTTGTCATTATTTCCTAAACCCTGCAAACTTTGACAGAATTCTGCTTGCCAGAGTTGTGGTCATTAAGATAAGGCTCCACTTCCACTGAACTTTTTTGCTGTCCAATTATTGGGAAGCTTAAAAAGTTTCAGATTTAACTTCTATATCTTAAAAAAAAAATCCAGAATCTTTCACTTTCTTTACACATTTATTTGAACTCTAAAATGCCAACATTCACTCACTCTTTCCATCATGGTCTGAGATTGGTGCCACACATAATATAATAATAGTGGAGACTCCCAGAGGAAAAGTTGAATTCTCTTAAAGTGAGTATTATCATTTAAATGGGAAGGCAAATCATTCTAATTTTCTGAGTATGAAATGGGCCAATTAATGCCTGTGTAAAATTTCTTTGGCTCATTGTCAAAAGCTTTATTAATGTCCTCTATCTTAAACACTACTCTTATGTAGTTTCTCCAGTTGTTTCAGCTCTTTGTAAATAGCTGAGATATATTATGCACTTAAGGATTCAGACAGTTGAACAATGGTTTTTAAATCATCAGTAAAAAGCTCTTGTCTCTAATGTTCTAGTATTGCTATGGAGTCTTAATTTGTAGGCCCCAAATTTGAAATCATGGTAGTTTGAGTATTATAGAAAAAGTAAAGTAACAATAAAATGAATTTTGGATGGTTACTCAAGTTTTATAGATTCTAATCTCATGACATAATTTGAAATTTGCCAGCACTTATAATACTTTTCTGGGGTGCATCCAGGAGCCAACTAAAACACGAGAATCATAGAAAAATAATTGACTTCATCAACTTTAATCTTAAAAAGTAAGATTATTATAATTGTTTGTTCCATAAGTAAGCTGTGTTCTGCTATGCCTCTCCATGACTGTACATTTCAGTATGATTCTTGCATTTAAAATCATAATTTAAGTTGAAATGTAAATAAATTAAGAAATGTAGAAGTATGATTGTATTTTTAACCATATGCTGAACTTCTGTAGTTTCAGGAGGAACATGCTATTTGCTGGAAAAAACAATGTCTCATAGTATGATAAAAGTTGCTTTTCTAGCTGGATATTTTTCTCCATAGTGCTTACCACCACCTCATGTATTGTATAGTTGTTGTTGTTGTTATTATTATAATTATTATTATTTCTGTCTGCTTCTGATAGGATATAAGTAGCATAAGGGCAGAAACATGTTTTGTTCACTGTGGTGTCCTCAGTGCTTAGAACAGTTCCTGGCACATAGATAGCATTTAATATTTAGTGAACAAGTAGGTATTCTACTTGGGGAGTGCAAATAATGCATATTGTAGAATATCAGTGTGCCACTGGAGTGGTGAATAAGGTAAAGAAGAGGTATTTATACTTGGAAAGATAAACTGGCACACCAAATACCATAATATGAAATTATTTTATCTTGTGGTGTGTTTTTAAAGCATAGAATGACAACACATTTAGGCATAGGTTTTGGAACAGTTAGCTCTTATTGAAATGAAAAAAAATAGATTTATAATATTTGGTGAGCATTTTTCTCTCTGAAGGTTGGGGTTTTTAACTTGGGAGACTGGGTGAATGTTCCTCAAGATAAAAATATATCTATAGAAAATAAAGCAGATTTTGGAAGAAAGATAGTGAGCTCTGTTGTTGATATATGTTGAACTTGTAGTGCTTATAGGACTTTTGGGTATAGAGGCTTGGTAGCCAGATGAGCAAATGAGTTTGGTGCTTAAGAGAAAGAAAATACAGTTTTAGGGGAAGCATTTATAGTTTACAGTTTCAATATTAGTTGCTGATGAGTTTGACTGAGGATAGGGCATAGAGGATAGAAAAGATGAGCCCATAGAATCTAAGGGATGAGCAAATAAAAAGAAGCTAACAAAGGAAAAGTTTCATTAAATATAGTTACCATATACTAGGTCATCTTAGAAAAATCAGGAAACAGATTTTGAGATCCATTCAAATACGTAGATGAAGAGAAAACTCCAAATAGAGATAAAACCACATACCTTAGAGGGGCCTTTACATCACTGGTTTAGTTGTGGTATTTTGCGGGGTGGGGTGTTGTTAACATCAGACTGTACTGCTTTCAACTTAAATGTCGAATGTAGGTTAAAGGGGCTTTAAGCTCCCCCTTTGACCTATTGTCTTAAGTTTTAAGTCTTCTTGGATTGTAGAAGAAACTAATGTATTTCTCGGAATGGGTAAAGTGTGGGCACATTGGTGAATGTGCAAACTGTCCCCCCAAACCCTATTATATTGTATTTTTTCATTAAAAACCAAATAGTTATTGTTTTTTTAGTGATACCAAATATGCATAATTGTTTTTGAGTTTTGATTTGCACAAAGGCAGCCTCCCATGTTCTTAGCTTGGTAGTACAATCAGTTGACTAGGCTCAGGCAGGGTGGTTCCATGTCCAGTCACCTTAATAAAGGACAATTGGTTATATTCTTCTCTCATGCTCTTCTAAAACAGAATAAATCCTTAGATAATTATATTCTAGGACACCAAGTTTAAATCATTATATATATGGAATCAAACATAGTTTTCAGTCAGAAGATGTTAGTTTATGCAACTGATCTTATTAATTTTTTAAAAATCCTATAATCTTCACCAAAAATAGCTTATAAAATATAGCAAGTGCATGTTTCATATGTATTTTGAAACGAAAGTTTTAAAAGGCACTTGTTTTAACTCTATGATTTGTCGTAGTCTGAAAATTTTCCTTTCTCTAGTGTACACTCAACTCCTTCACTAGAAGAATGGTAATATTTAACTTTTACTATCATCATAGGGATGTTTACACACCTTTTACACTTGTCTCAATTATTTTTAAAAGCTACCTTTGTAGTTCAGTTGTGTTTCTTCAAGCCCACACATATATTCCTTATTTATTACCCAATTCTTTGTGATTTGAATAATATGGTTGGCCTCTTTTCTAAGGTGAATTTTAGGATATAACTCAAATTTTGAGTGTTACAAGCTCACTCTTGTTTTTTTTTTTTTTTATAGTTGGGACCTTATGCTTTTATAATGTTGTTTAAAAGGCTTTCATTACTTTTGTGTAATAAGAGCATAGGCAAAGAAGAATGGATAACATAGAATTAGGAGATGACGTAACAATTTTAGAAAAAGAATTATGTTTAGAATAAACCACAAAAAATTTTAACCTTTTCTAAAACTTATTTATGGAAGTGCTCAAAAATAACAAAAGCATTATTGACCTAGTAATTTGTCTTTGGGTACTGGGAATTTAACTCAAGGGTACTCAATCACTGAGCCACATCCACAGCATATTTTGTATTTTATTCCGAGACCGGGTCTCACTGAGTTGGTTTAGTGCCTCACTTTTGCTGAGGCTGGCTTTGAGCTCACTATCCTCCTGCCTCCATCTCCCGAGCTGCTGGAATTACAGGCATGCACCACTGTGCCCAGCCTTGATTTAGTAATTTTTATTCAAACTGAATTTGTAGTAAAATGACTAATAGCACTTTCTCTAAAAATATAAACCAAAATGACATGCTTTATTCATTGTAGAAATCTATTGCCACTTAACACTTTTTAAACCTAAGCCTGATTAATAAAGTTGCTTTGACCTGGTGTTGTTTTAAGGTGGTGGCCTCTTCACTTCATTCCCTTTGGCAGTAATTTGAGAGATAGGAGGCATGTCTAAATGTTAGGTGCATTTAATGAGTTTGAAGGCAGTGGTTGTCTTTATAAAGCTAAGTCTAGTTGGAGAAAATATATTTTCTGGACCTGTCTTCCTGGAACTATATCAGTTTTCTTCCTGATCATCAAAGGCAGGAAAATGGGGGGAAAAAAGCGACTTTTCTATTTATTATTAGTATTAACTTTGGTCTTCTGTTAAAAGATAGGAAGAACTTTAAACTTTTCTACAGTGAGATTTGAGATTTACTTATTTACTCACTTAAGTTACTACACGTTTTATTACTTCCCCTTATTTTCATGAGTATTGGTAGAAATATACATAATTATTGTTAAAACTATGTTAAGTCAAAGTTCATATACTTAACCAAAAGGAAGGCAAAGTTTTTATGTACGACCCATTTGTCTGATTATAGAGACAGTTTACTATATTTACTCAGGAAAAATAAAGTCCATATTGTATTTAAAACAAAAAGATTTCTTTTAAAAATCAAATATTTTCCATGAAAATACTGTTTCCTTCCTTAATGACAGGAAGTTTTGATGAGAACTTGACATAACATTACTTTTCTTCACCTTGCAATATTTGGTTCTTCATATACATATTTCAATGAAAACTATATCAGATTAACTTTTTGTATATTAATTGTATTTTTTATTATAATTAATACACGCATATAAAAAGATGACAAAGATAAAGATCATGAAAACAATAAATATAATATTTAATTCTACTACCCATATTATTCCAAATATGAAATTTAAATTAATCAATTTTAATGTTCAAGAAAATTGATATATGTGCATAAAATGACATGTAGCATAAAATGAAAGTGTTGCACATAAATATTTTTAACATGTAATTATGTACAACATACTTTTACCTCTCTTATTTCACATAAACGTTTGTATTTTATTAAGAGAATATTAATATTTTAAATTCAAAGAGATTGAGGAGAAAGATACATGGATATAAACAAGGCTATGACATTATTTGACCATAAAGCTAGCTATTTATCTTAATTTATAAATATAAAGAAACATCCTGACCATTCAGACCATAGTCATGCTCTTTCAATTGTACCTATGTAGGAGAGCAGAAGAATAATTCAAATTAATGGGTATTCCAAAAGTCCCGAGAATTGGCTTTGGAATACATATTTGTTCTTACATTTGAATATAGATATATCAGATTTGGGAATTCACTTCAAACAAACTACTGAACCTATTCCTGTGAAAGCTTGACCCTGAAGGAGCTGAGGAAATCATCTGTTCTTCTGTTTTGGGAATACACTCATCATCTGTCTTACTAATATAAAGTCCTAGTTCAGGTAGAATTACACATTTTCTGTAAATGTAGGATTCAAGCAATGTTTTTTCTTAGTCAGAATCACACAAGGAATTACATAGAGACAACTTGAGCTATCAGCAATGGAAATGCCAACTGAAAGTAAACTCAAAAGGCCTGTATTTTGCATTTTCTGCCTTCTAAAATACAGTGAAACCTTCTTAATGCAAAACATAGAAGATGGAAGAATGGGTTTTGAATTAACTAGCTTTCCATTATCTGATTTTTATTATGAAGCAACCAGGCAGCTGATTGACTAGAAAATATTAGTTGCTTTGAATTTTGTATTATTTTGAGTAAAATGATATCAGCTTAATGAAATTTTACTGTAATTCACTCTTTTGGGAGTATTAAACAATGCAGATCCTAAAGATAACCTTATCCGTGTATTTGTACTTCATAAAATGTTTGCCCACGCTAAGTGGTAGGACAGTAGACTTAACTTGGGTGTGTGGAGCATTTGCTCTTTGAGAACAGAAAGGCAAGGTATGAGAACAGTGGTTGTTGCCTGGTCTTCTAAGTTATGTGAGGGTTTGATAGGAAACCTGGGAGAAAGATGGTAGTTTTAGTGTAAATCTACCAACAGCACTGAGGTGTTTTCTTCACCAGCCCTGTCTTTTCAAAAGTCAAGTGCTTCCAACATGGCCACTGGGGCGATGTTTCACCATCAGAAGGCACAATGGTCAGTCAGTGCTACTTTGTGTAGGAGTTTTTTGTTGTTATTATTGTTGTTTGTTTTAGTTACTGAAGAAAAGAAGTGAAACAACCTTGCAGTTTTACTGCCTTCATAATTTGGAATAGTAGGCCACCATGAAGACACCAAACACTTTCTTTCTTCTTTTTTAACTTTTTTTTTTTATATATACTGGGGATTGAAGTTAGGGGTACTCGACCCCTGAGTCACATCCCCATCCCTATTTTGTATTTTATTTATTTTTGTGGTGTTGGGGATTGAACCCAGGGCCTATGCATGCAAGGCAAGCACTCTACCAACTGAGCTATCTCCCCAGCCCACCAAACGCTTTCTTGAGTTTTCCTGAAGTAAGCATCATACATGCATGATTTAAACTTAATTGGAACTCGGCTCAAGTCACCTGCTAAGTTAGCCTCACAATGTCCAAGAGGAGCTGATGTCACTAAGACCTGATGAAATTTCTTCCTGTAATCATTGTACCTAAAGGTACCATTCTATGGAGCTTCCAGGACAATATTACTAAGGATTTGAGGAATATAGTTTAATGCTCATCTGTAGGCACATGAGAATAGAGGAGGGGGAAAAATACCTACTGATTTCCTTGTTATTAAGCTATTAAAATCTGCCTTATGAAGTTTTGAGATGTTCTATGTAGGGGAAAAGAAACTAACTTAGTGTTCATTCTGTTTTATCCTTAAAAAAAAATCTTCCATAGTAAAATTGGCCTTTTAAAAATTGTACTGTGTTCTATGATTTTTTAAAACACATGAATAGATTTGTGTCATCACCATCAACACAATGAAGATGCAGAACAGTTCTGTCAAGCCCCCAAAACTCCTCTTTTGTTATCCCTGCATAGTCACACTCACTTCTTCTAGCCCCTACTCCTAACCGTTCCCTGGTCTTTCTCTATCCCTGTTGTGTTGTATTTTCAAGAATGTCATTAAAGGTCTCATATAGTCTGTAACTTTTTTTTTTTTATCCCTATGCTTTCTCCTAGGAGTTGTGCACTTTTCTGTTTATGTTTAGGTCTACGACACATTTTAAGATAATTTTTCTGTAATAGAGTAAGGTATAAGTTAAGACAGAGAAAACTAGTGTGAAGCAAGGGAGTGCCATAAAGCTATCTTTAAATTTTTGATATTTTATTCATCATATATATTATTATTATTAAAATAATGAAGTTTCTTATAGTAAAAGTCTGTTAATGTGAGAAATCCATGATGAATAAAATACTAACATTTTAAATAAAAATGGGATTATCAACAATGCTATACCAACCTGTTTTGGAGTCTGAGGAAAAAGGAAAATTCAGTTGGATTGATACTATTTTTATTTAAAATTTGATATTTTATACATCATAGAGTTATTATTTTTTAAATTTCAAAAGTATTTTTTCTATGGAGGACCAGAGTTAGGGAATGATAAACTTACTTCTCTTTAGTGGTACCTCTCATTCTGGGCTTCTTCCCTGTTCTGCCTGCTGCTTTTACTTTTCAGAGTTAAGTAAGTATACCTTGCCTCCTGTCAAGGTTTTATAACCTCATTCAGAGGAAGAGACTGAGTGGAGTGTGTTTCCTCTGTTACCCAGAACCAATTAGAAGCATTTTTTACACTGAAAATATTACAGTTGTAATGGAAAGCACAAAATGAAACAGTGCAAATTCCAGCACATGTGCCCTGGAGGAAGCCTGTGAGTTAGTTGCACATTTGAAGGGATATTCACATGGTAGGAAATAAAATAATGTCATTGATCCTGGGGTGAGTCACCTCTCTTACTCTGACCGTGTATTTCCTTGACTAACTATGCCACAGGTGGAGCTACTGGCTTTTGCTTAATTAGCTGCTGTTTGCTGTTAGGTGTGCTTTGCTCTCGGTGTTTTCCAGAGACTGTCTCTTTGCCTACCTGAGAACTGACTTAACTCTCGTATATAAGAATCAGGCTTACTTTTAACAGAAGATTTTATTACCTCCCTAAAGAGTTCACATTTAACCCCTCTACTTCACATTCTCATGTTTAGAGCCTACATCCTTGACTCTGGTCCTCATGGACTTGGAGAACAGCTGGTCAACATCCTCTATTTCCTTGAAGATTATAAAGTTGCTGTTCAGTATTCTCTTGTCTAAGTGAACTAAACTTAATCTTTCTTTTTCTTTTTTCTTTTTTTTTTTTTGGTTAACATTTCTTTGTGAATCATATTTTCTCAGGACTACTATTATCTTTGATAATTTCGTCCAAAACGTTTCTAAATTCTCCTGTGAACAAATTAGAGTAAGGGTCTTATTGGGCTAAAAGTGGGGTGTGTGTGTGTGTGTGTGTGTGTGTGTGTGTAGACATCATATTCCTAATACTTGGTACAACACATGGCACGTAGTTGATATATGGTGAAAATGTTTTTGCTGATTTTGCTTTATTATTTTATTGTAATATGTTCTTATTGGGACTTAAACTAATTGACCTATTCCCTCTCACTTTTTCTTGTTTTTGTTTCTTTTTTATAGTTTTAAAAAATTAATTTGGAATTTCAAAGAATAAATATATTTGCTTTTAGATTTGATGAAAGGAGAGCACATTTAATTTTATTTGCTTCTTTACAACTTGATATTGATGATCATTTTTTCACACTTACTAAAAATAGCTGTGTTTTGAGTTCAATGAAGAAAACTTAAATGTGCCACCCTTGCTTAAAATATTGGTAATTTAAACTCTAATGAATATAATTTGGTTTTAGTTGTTATTTTTTAAAAAAATATATTTTTCAGTTTTCAGTGGACACAAACATTTTTATTTTTTTTTAAATTTTTATGTGGTGCTGAAGATGGAACCCAGAGCCCCCGCATGCCAGGCAAGCACGTTGCCACTTGAGCCACATCCTCAGCCCCTAGTTTTATTAAACATTGTGCTGTGAAGTAAAAATTATTTGTTGGGAATTTGACATTTTTTTAAAAAGTCTAATCATTATTCTTCCTTAGGAGACATATACTGATATGCTTATCACTTCATTTATTTTCTTTTTTAAAAAAAACAACTTTGTAAATTTGTCTTTTTAAACAGTAGATTCTTAATTTGCAGTTGCAATTACTTAGATTCTGTATTCAACATTCTCTTCTCTGATTCCAAATTTTAATCCTGTATAATAAGGTATCTTTTCTTATATTCATCTCTTTGACATTTGGAAAGTTACAATGTAAAGTGAAGGGCCAATCATGTGGGGCCTTAGTTTTTATGAACAAAAGAAAGAGGACCAGAAGGAGGGCTTGTCAAGTTTCATAGTTTATGAATTTACTAGTGCATTTAGTCCCATAACAGGCTATATCAGTAACAAGCTACTTATTGGTGTCAGTATTTCCAAGTAAATGGTTTTTACTTCAATTTCTAGTTTTTTAGAACCATTTAAACAGTCAGTGTTTCCCTTTTATTTAAACAGAAACTTTTTTCTACTTCTCTGCACAAGAATTTATGTTTTATTTAACAGGTGTTTAAACTTACCTACTTTTCCTTATATAGACACATTGGCCATGAATGGCAAAGCTGGATGAAGAATCAACCACTAGATAATAAACCTGAGGGATGAATATACTTAACTCCTTATAAAATATCAGAGAGACATAAAAACCTGGGTTTGTAGAAGTTTAGAGATCTCAGAAAGAGACACTGTCTTTACATGATGTGTAAACATATAACACAGTAATGACGAGTGCTCCAGCGTCTGATCCCAGCATCATATGTTTTGTGCATTGATGAGCCAGGGAAAGAACTTTGTGTCTTTTAAGATTTCCTGACATATTTTTCTCTCCCAACATGAACGTGATAAATGATCTTAGGTAATAAGTTTTCCAGCTGTTCTATCAGAACTCTGGCCAAACTTTCACAATTAAATATAGTGTGGGGAAAAAAGGGGGCTATAATTAGCATATATCCCAGGATGGTGATTGTCCCTTCCTGGAGTGATAGATCATAGTCTAGGAGGAGGAGTTGTGAGACCCCCAAAAGGCTAAATAAAAGAATATGACATATAAAACATCTTGATCTGTACCACACTAATATAAATAACATTTTATATGTTATCTATATGGGAAGATTCAGCTTTTCCTGTGTGTTTTTGGTTTTATATACTTAATTTTAAAGACTTGAGCATGCATATAGTTCTTATCTGCTAGCTAAGAATTGGATAAACTTTATGTATTTGTGCTTTGTTCACACAAATGAAGGAGTGGGGTTATTATTTTTATTTCCATCTCCAACTGTTGATAAATGGAGAAAGGGAAAGGGGCCTGAATCTGTGTAGATTGGTTTAGGAGAGATGTGCATAGGTAGTGCTTCCAAGCTTTCCCCCAACCTGGTCCCTGTGACAAATGGTAATATGTAGTAAACACAGATATGACTGATTTTGCTGGAAGTAACTAACCTGAGGTTCTAGTGCCCTCAGCCCTACTCATGCGTGAGGGTTCCATGTCCTCTAACCCATTCTGTGCCCACCAGTGGGAAATTTTGCTGCTTCTCAGTGGATTCCCTGAATGGGGCCTGAACGATATGAACCTTGAAGATGACCACCCACCTATGTTGCTCACCCTATGGACTCCAGCTTCCTGTTTGTTTCCTGCTCCCAGACTAGCATTAATAAGAGTAATTACCAGACTTTCTTTAGTCATTATTTGTGCTTTCTTTGCCTTCATAAATTCTCAAGTAACAGAATTGGAACAAACTTAACATTTAGTGTTTTGAATTAGATGAAGAAAATTGTGTTTAATTTTCTTACCCAAGAGACCTTCCATTTTCTCTGAGAACTTTTTCTTGTGATGAAATTCTTTAGGCAAGTTTATCAGATACAGATGTGATTTATTTAGTGCCAAGGACAATTACCAGGTTCCAGATTTTTGCTGATTTGGTAGTTACCTTAATTTTAGAGCCTAGATTATGAGTAAATAGATTTTAATAAATGCATTTTCCATGGGTTTTATGGGAATTAATTTGATAATTAGATGCCAATTTTATAAGCATAATCTATGTATCTGTATCAAATATTTATAGCAGGTGCTGAGCAATACTTCCTTGCTTGGTTTTTCTGTACTGACCTTTACATTAAAATTCTGTGGCGTTTTTTCTTGTCACCATTGGGCTTCTGTGTCTGGCTTATCAGATAGAGAATTATTTGGGACTGATATGAGAGATTTCCAGCAAGATGACAGTTGCTAAAAGTCTGGTCCATGGTAGGGCTTCCTTGGAGTTGGAGGATTGAGGAAGGGAAAAAGGCGTGTGTTCATTTACAGAAATGTCTGCCTTTAGTCTCTGGCATTCAGGGATATCTCCATGGAGATCAGGTGGGTGTTTTGAGTGTTATTTATTGGAGACAGAGTTTTACTCATCAGATTTTCTGTCTGAATTTAGAGGAAAGAGGCCAAACTCCCTGATTCACTCAGGCTGCAAAGTTATCCCAAATTTTGGAAAAGCCAGGCTTTGAGAAGGAATGGAGGGAACAAGGACAGGACAAATATCCTGAAAAAAACTGAAGCAATTCCCACCTAATTCTTCTATTTCCCTGGCCAAGTTTAATTTAGAAAACAATTTTTCCTTCTCCACAAATTAAGTCTCACGCTTATGGAAATCTGAAGAAAGTTATTTCTCCAGTACCTTCCTGGTTTAATCTGCCTTCTTTGTATTTGTTTTGGGCTCAAATCTTGATCTGCATTCTCAGCTTTGGAGATTGCACCCATGGTCATTCAAATATATTGGATAGTCCTAAGGATGTCCATAACTCTAAGGCTTATTTTATATGTCTTCTTTAATATAAGTCTACAAAATTGTGTGACATTCTACTTCACATACAGGTGTCAGGCTCTTTATTTGAAAAATCTAAAAATGCTTGTTCTCCCAAGAATCACTGTGTTAGCTTAACTATTCTTGTACTCTATAACAGAAACCAAACATGAAAAAAACAGATGGAGTTTGGTTTACAGTGTGGGTCAGCAGCTGGGAAGGATCAGGAAATGGTGTTTCAACATAATCATGTTTAAGGCATAAAATTATGAAGGATGTTGGGCTTCTTTTAGCATGTATAGTAGAATGAGGGTGGTGTTTGGATATGTACAATACAGACATCTAAGATGTTGTACAGGCATTGACTTCTTTTATAGTAACATTGTGAACTGGTGTGCTTTTGTTTTTATGGCTTTAGTGATACTATCTACTACCCTCCACCTCAAAGTTTCTGGAGAATAAACCCAGGGCCTTATAAATGCTAAGCAAGCTCTCTACCACTGAGCCACATCCCCAGCTCCCATCCCCAGCTATATTTTAATATAAGCTTGTAAAGATTTCTAAGTTAGGTGAGTTTGGAAATGATGAAAAATATCCCACCTTCCTTCTTCCCCATCTTTCAAAAGGGACCTTGCATAGTTAAGTATTTTAAGGGAATGAACCATGGAATGAGAGAAACCTTCCCATCCAAACCAGGTCCCCTATGCGTAAGTTATGTTACCTTGGAAAAGTTACCGCCCAAAGCCTCAGTTTCTTCACCCATGAGCTGGATGAGATTAATAATTTTGAAGTATTGTTGTGAGGGCTCAATTTCGTTAAATTAAGTTTTGGAAACCTAATATTTCCTTTTCTACTATGTCCTAAAATATAAGTCCATTTCTCTCTTTGGTTTCCTCATCCTCCTTTCTTTATTTGCTTCCATGATTTCACTTAAAGTAAACCAAAAACCACAGAAATAAATTATTTGGAATTTTTTGTGGCTGTTTCACTTTTGCTAATGGGTAATTCAAAATTCCTGTATTGGAATTGTGCCACTGCTGATTGTACACAGTGCTTCTTTGTTCACAGCCCACCCCTCCCCCCTTTCTTTTGGTCTCTCCAGGGAGGAGAGATCTCTGTGTTGAGCACATTTAGTTCTTATAACTCCTTCTGACCATCTTACTTGTAGCCCCAACCCTGGTTATCACGTCCTAGTGGCTGTTGGAGCTCAGTACATTTTGGGCCATTTATGGTTGCTCTGTACCGCCAAGTTCTAAAGCTAAAATGAGAGTGGGCTTTGGTTTAAAGAGTAAAACTAATTTTTTATTAAAACGGAGTTCAGTTTTGGCAGCTAAAGGAAACTTCATAGTTTGGTAAGATGAAATTGATTAGTGCCAGAATAAAATGCTTTATCAATTTAATTAAACAGATCATATTAAAATATGTAGGCTAATTTCAGAATCTACTTCTTTGCATTGCAGTGGCCTTCTACCATTTGAATCTCATGATGTGAGGGTGTTGCCTTTGATCATATAGATCTGGTGTCTTGATGTTCTTCCCTGATCCTTTGACTCACATGTGCTTCCTACCTTCCATCTGCTGCATTACTCAATAAATCTGTAGATCTGAATGTTTTGCCAAAGAAGCACCTCTTGAGGAACAGGATGAGGGAGTTTGGGGTGGTTGGTTGACTGAGTGATTGCACTCTAAGTATTTATAGCTCATCTGTCTTCTAATGGCTCCTTAGGCTTCTAGCAGGCACGTGTCCATTGTTGTTGAGCAAAGCCCAGTATGAATGTTTGACAAGTTAGCAGCGTGGCAGCTCTGCTTGCTTCTCAGGCCTGCTGCTGTCTCAGGGATTGTTTGGTTTGGCAGATGGCCAGCTCTCTGCTATAAGATGCATTTCCTTGACAGGACAAAGTGTGGAGCCGCATTAGCTGCAAAGTTTACAAAGGTTAGCTAAACACACACAATAAATATTAATAAACAAGAAAGGCCCACCCACCTTTGACTTTGAATTCTGTTTCTTCGTTCTGTGTTTTGGAATCCCTGTAGTATTTGATTAATAACCAGTCTTAGGGTAATTGAGCTTTAAGTATCCTTTGCCTAATTTAGACTGCTCACAGGCCCCTCATTGGCTACTTTGGTGACTCATTGCCACAGTGGACAGATCTCTGGAATGACTGTTTAGCTCAAGGGGTCTTATTGCCTCTCCCTGCTTTGGAATGAAAAGAGAGTAAATGTGCTTCTTTGTAAGAGCTTATATGCTCACCAGTCATGTATGCCTTAAAGCTCTGGAGGATCAAGGATGTGTACAGGAATAGAGGTGCAGTGCCCTTGGACTCCCTGGAAAGCAATCAGATATTGGTCTGTTGGCCTGAGCAGTTGCCTCTCTCTAACATTTACACCCTCAGCAAAGAGGGAGAGAGTAACAGTAACCTGCTGCCCCTGGAAACTGCCTATTTGGCTGGGTGTCTTGGAATTTATCAGGCCTACATTGTGGATCTTTTCCAAATCTGCACCCTGCTCACTTGAAAACATATTTGAGCACCAGTAATCTTAGATGCTTAGCCAGACCTCTGGAGAACCAAGGAAGAGAAATAACTCTAATACTATATCTTTAAGAATGTCCTGGGGCCATTTGTATGTGACTGAGATTTCTAGGGTCACTGAAAAGCCCCTTTTCATTGTCATGTATTATTAGTATACATCTTTTCTCTGGGACTACATTAGGAAGAACTAATCTGGTTGCATTTATAAATATCTGAATATAATAATTATATGGAAAAATCAAATTATTTCTCAGGGAGTGTACTGATTTTAGCTTGTAAATTGTTGCCCACTCTACCTAGCAAAGCATCCCATTTAGTCATGGAATTAGGATGAACTGTAGCTTTTCATTCATTCCTTCAGGACACATTTGCTGTGCATTGAACACTACCCTAGGCACTTTGAATACATTGCCAAACAAAACAAAATTGGCCATAGAGCATATATTCTGGTGGGCAAGGCAAACAAAAGCATAATTAAAGAATGAATATTTTGTGAAAAGATGATGCATTATATGAAGAAAAAGAAAAAACAGTAAGGGGAGTTGTGTTTTAAATAGGGTGGACTGAGTAGTGTTGACATTTAAACAGAGTTTTAAAGAGATGAGTCTTGGCTCAGATTAACTTATTCTATTAAATAGGGTTACACAAGCATGATGTTAGGAAGTTATGTTTGTGACTCTCCTCTTGTTTCCATATACCTGGCTGTGACTATCAGGAAGTTTCCAGTGGTCTAGGCATGGTTCTCAAATTAGTCCCAGAGGCAGAGCACCTGGAAATCAGTTTGCACTTTGCAGAAATTAGTTTGCACTTTGTGAACTATTGTTGTACCTAATTCTACCTTACCATCCAGGAGCAGTTTTATTAGGAGAAAATTTGAATTTTATACACATACCTATTAAAGTTGGTTCTGTAAACATATGTACAAAGCAGCAATAACCAAAAAAAGAAAAAAAAAAAGAGAAGGGAAGGAAAAACCAAACTGTCAAACTAAATATAATTTATTATTTTCAAGTTTTTCTATTAAGAAGGAGTCACTATTGTATATCTTAGCATCTTTTAGCACTTGTTGGCAGACATTGAGCAGCAGGCATCCTAGATTCAAGGAAAGCTGTAGGAAAAGAAAAAAAAAATGAAAACCTGCCCTTTTAACTTAATTTCTCCTCCACTGACGGAAAAAGCACAAACATTTTTGTTTGATTTTTTTCCCCGTAGACCAACTCTGTTCTCTTCATTGGTGCAGAGATTAGAAGCACTATCCTGGAGTATTGTCAGGAATTAGTAGTTGCACAGGCTCTTTTTAGCTTCCTCCTTGGCTTTTCTGGAATCTCAGAGGATTTGTAGCCATTTAACTATATGCATATATATATATATATATATTTTTTTTTTTGCCACTTGGATGAGAGAATTGCTATCAAAAGGGATCTAGGGATTCCCAGATAATCTGTCTTAATGAAATTGTGGGATGGTTAGAGACAAGGAACTAAAGGAAATCAGCCCAAGGTAGATAGGTCACAAAAGTTGTATAATTTTCATTTTACCATTGGAATCATAAAATGGCAATATCTAATTTTTACCCTTTCTCCCCTCAGTCCTAGTGCATAGCTTGATGAGTAAGCAATTATTAATAAATGTTGAATTAATCCTTCCACTTATTTCTTTTTTTTTTTCAAAATCTAAGTAGTGCTGTAGAGACCAGAACATGGTATTGCTGCTTGCCAATGTTAACTTCATCTTTTTTCCCTCTATTTCTGTTCATGCTATCCCTCACACCTCTGCCCTCTTACTACAGACAAAAGTTAAAAACAGGTTGCAGTTCTCATTCAGAATTCATTGTTCTTTATGACCCTAGAACACCACTTATTTTCCTCTTTAGAAGAGAATTCAGAGGATCATAGCTTCCCATAACTTTTTTTTTAAACAGCTTTTTGTTTAGGTTAATATCAAGTTTTGTATTGTGTACCTCTGTTTTGCTTCTGCCAATACCCTGCCGTTTTATCTCAGAGATTATTAAGTGCCTACCAATATGTATTCCTTCTGAACAAAGCTTCATGAGATTTGAATCTTTGTGAACTAAAAACAGTAACCACCTGGTTTCAATCTGCAGTCCAGAGGGACATATTGTATGTGTGAAAGCGTGAAACACTGAGATCTAAATCTGCAGTGGTAAGTGTAACTGAGTCATGCGGATTCAGCATTTCCCGATGCCAGCCTCACATGGTAATGGAGCTGGGCAGCCTAACTTTGTGGTTTCAAGGCTGTCAGGAAAACAGGGGTAAGTCAGGAAGAGAACATCTTAAGTGATGGAATGGAATCTAGCCTCAAGCATACAACCTTATAATTTAGAAGATGTCCTAAAAGTTACAGGTTATTATCAGAATGATATTTGATTTTCCCCATTTTTATTAGGCCTCTTTATTGAGTTCATGCCTTTACTTTTCAGAGTGTTGTGCGCTGTCTGTGGCATCCAAAGCTGAACCAGATCATGGTTGGAACTGGAAATGGATTGGCGAAGGTCTATTATGACCCCAATAAGAGTCAGAGGTATTTCATTAAGTATCACCTGTTTTAGATGGATGCCAACAACTGGGGGGGAGGGCTTCTTTTCACCCCTGCTTTCATTTACTTCCCCCTTTGATGAGGAGCACCCTTTTAGAAAATGCAGCTGGCACAGAGTAAAGCCTCAAACTCCTAGCATTGTGCTTTAAAGAGGATTTAGATATCACCCTTGATCCATACTGAATTTAAAGTGATAGTTTCCTGGGGATTTGCAGTTCTTTAGCTGAAATGTTGAGTGCAAGGGGGAAGCAAGTCCTGCCCACTTTGCATACCACCCTGGACAGTGGCATTAGCAGTGATGCATGTGAGGGATTAACAAAGCAGGCAACTAACCACTTACAGGAAATGGAAATGGCTTGTCCATTTTGTTACCTTTCTTTTTGGCTTTTAGTAGGTAACCAGTTTGGATGTTTGGAAAGGTTGTTCTCTGCTGGCAGAAGGGTACAGCACAAATGCTTTTCCCTCAAATCCCCAGGCCCACCCAGATGTCAAACTTAGGCATTTTAGTGTTTTTCCAAGGTCTGAAAACTTCAGGAAATGCTGTCAGTCCCTCAGGTATTTCCATTTTCTTTGAGCACAAGGATAGACATATGTTACCACTTTCAAAAAGATTGTTTATTTCTGTCTCTTATGGTACAGTCACTGATTTTTCTTTAGAGGGAGCATCAGATAGCTGGAATTAAAATTCACATGTTAGGGCCTTGAGTTGTGGCTCAGTGGTAGAGCACTTGCCTAGCATATGTGAGGCCCTGGGTTTGATTCTCAGCATCGCAATAAATAAATGAATAAAATGAAGGTTTGTCAACATCTAAAAACATATTTTAAAAAATTTCACATTAGAGTCACCTGTTTTGAGTCTCATGTACTTTCTGAGGAAAGGAAAGTCATCCTCTTATTAAATGAATATTCATTGACCATAATTTTTCTGTATGTGGAAGAAGACATCCCTAATCCTTTCTGGGCTAGAGTTGGAACCTGACCCTATAAAATAAAGTTATATATTATGGTACTTAAGAATAAGTAAGATTTCTTTTCATAACAAAGAGATTGAAAATGCTAATGTTATTAGTATAAACCAGCGTCGTTTCACTTGAGAAAGTGATAAGCCTTATTTGAGAAGAATTTGTTAAGAAGGGTGCTATCTTTATTTGAAATCTTTAAGAAATTTGCTTATTTATATTTGTTTCTCCTAAAAGGGATAGTTCAGCATGGCTAAGGTGAAGTAATGTGTTCTAAGCACACTTTTGGTTGATCCCACACATTCTTGGGCTGTAGCCCCTTGGCAATACTGCCAATCCAACTCTGTTCCAGACGCTTGTACTTTTGTATTTGAGATGTGGACATATGCCACTTGGGGTGTAGACCACCCAGGCTGCTTCCATCTAGGATATAAATGTTGAACCCTATGGCCTTTAAAGTGTAAAGGGTGGTTAATTTTGTTAGTATTTCTTTAGCATATTAAGTTTTTAAGTAAGTTTTATAGGTTTTCTTTTTTTAACTTGTGTCCTGGTGCCCTCATACCTCTCTAGCCCTTTTACTTGGTAGTGACCTCTGACAGACATGCATGTCTGTTAGTTTAATAATCCTTATCACTGAGGCCCCATCTGTTGTTCTCCCTCAGAAAGTCCAGGATTTGACAAGACCATGCACGGGGTGTGTTCCTCAAAGTATCTGATGCTTTCAACATAGACTTTCTGTTCCTAAAACCAAATAAATAAAATAATTTTTTATTCACCCCTCAGGGGAGCAAAATTATGTGTGGTTAAAACTCAACGGAAGGCGAAACAAGCTGAGACTCTAACCCAGGACTACATCATCACTCGTAAGTCAGCATACTTCTCAGTCATATGTCTCACTACCTCTCTCTTAAAAGCCCTCAGAGTTCAGGTGTATATCACAAAACCTCCCATCGTGTGCACAGAAGCACAAATCACATAACCCTTAACCCCTTCAGCTTGTGACTCATCATGGCCTCACATACCTTCCAACACAAATGTGAAGAGCCTATATGAGCCTACTGCATTGCTCTATGGCAGTCTTTTAAAGAACAACAGTCTATTCTATGAATTAAGAAAAAAGAGTGCTGGTCTTAGAATCAGGAGGCCTGGAGCTAGGTGTGGTACAAGCCTGTAATCTCAGTGACTTACACAACTGAGGCAGGAGGGGCACAAGTTCAAGGCCAGCCTTGGCAACTTAGCAAGACCCTTTCTCAAAAAAGGTCTGGGGATGTAGCTCAGTGGTAAAGTTTCTCTGAGTTCAGTCCCCAGTACCCAAAATAGAATCAGGAGTCTCCGGTTTGTCCTGTTGCACTGTGGACTGACAATGTGAGGTTGAGTGACTGAAATTCATCAGGAGAGCCTGGAGACTAGATGAAGGGTCTCTTGCAGTTCCCTCTGAAATGTGTGACCATGAGCTAGACCAATCTGGAGGCTTTGTATCTAAAATAACAATCAGGGGTATGAACAGAAAGCTTACCAGGGCAGAGTGACTTTTCTCAGTTCTGTTACACAAACTCTTTAATCTGACAGATCTGTATTCCCAGAGCCATGGCCTCTGACCTGTAACAGGTGATGTCTAGAAGGAAATCTAGGATGTGACAGCAATTATTAGTGAGTGGCCTTGTGGACTTTCTCAGTGTCTCCCTGTAAAGCCCAGGGGGCGCTATACTGCTGGGTTTCTCCCTTGTGGTGGGTCTCACATAAGACCAAGTCCTTTGGAGCTTATGATCAGTCATGAGATCCCATGACACTTTTTGCAAGAGTAGAAGTGTTAAAGTCGGTGTCATAACCAGCCCAGCTCATGTAATTACACGCGGCCTACTTAAATTCCTGCCATCGTTTGAAGTGAAAAGCTATTTTTCCCCCTCCTAAAAATACTGTGTGTTGTGCTGCCTGACAGAGTGACAAGTGGCTGTTTCTCAGCTCCCCGGACTCGAAGCAAGCATAGTCTGGCCCTGCTTGGCAGTAAAGGGGTAAAGGGTAGGAGAGGATGTTGGAAGCGTTTTTGAGGTGTTAGAGATATTTCATTAGTTTTTTAAAAATTCCTTAAACCTTTATATTCATTATCCTGATACTCTTTTCTTTTAAAAGAAGTTTTAATCTGTGAGAAAGGGCTGAAATTACGGTGGCTAAGAATAAGATGGTTATTAAATATTTCCCTCCAGTAATCTTCTCCCTCTCCCCCAGAATATTGTTCTGTTTACCTTTTAAATTCTAATACTCTTTTGTTTTCTGAAATTTAATTCTGAGATTGAGCAAACACCCAACAGCAATTGAACAGATATAACTTTGATTTTTATCATCTTGTGTTGTGCACCATGTAGAAGGAGGGGTAAGGCCCCATCAGTCTCCATGCCAGGAGAATCAGGCACCCCTGCATTCAGGGCAACCTTTATCCCAGTTTCATTGGGATAAGTGCTCCTCCCTTCCGGTTGTTACTCAGTGTTGTCAACTCCTCCTGAGAGGTGGTCACATTTCAGAAACGTGTGAAGTGAGTCCAGTGTTTATGAGGCATCTGAGGAAACTTTGGGGCTGACAGGCAAGCTATTGGCATTACTCACATTTGGGTCCTGTAAGAAAAAATAAAGAGGCAGTCCCCAATAGGGTTTCTTTTCAAAACCAAAGAAAATAAATTTTAATTGTTACCCATTGTTTGGGAGACAGGGATCCTCACCAATGTTTCTGTGACAGATTTTGATGGTGTTTCCTGAGTGCCATTAACTGCCAGGAGAGGTGAACAATGAGTCTGGTAGCAGACAAAATTGGCTAATTGGTTACAGTAAGACTGTCTTTTATTATTAGATGAAGGCTGTCATTATGACTTCCATTTCATCTTTCAGTTAGTCATGCTTCAGCTATGTTTTTGGATGAAAAGTTGTTATTATAATGAAATTTTTCAACTGTGACTTCTTGCAGCTCATGCCTTGCCTATGTTCCGCGAGCCCCGCCAACGGAGTACCAGGAAACAGCTGGAGAAGGACAGACTGGACCCCCTAAAGTCACACAAACCTGAACCTCCTGTAGCAGGCCCAGGTGACTATGATCCAACTAGTGACCTGCAGAGGGGGTGAGGGGCAGGGTGAGGTCACTGATACAGATTATGGGAAAATCTTTTGTTCCTTGTTGCTTCTCTTCAGAGAGATTTTACTAGATTGATGTTTTCAAATGTTTTATTTTTAATAACCAGAACATTTCCCCTAAAGATCTAATGCAGAATTGCAGTGTGTGAAGTTGGTAAAGATGTACTGTGCTAAGTGGGAGGGGGAGCCTGGGCCCCTTTCTGCTGTCTCCAACTTAAGCCCTGTAGGTAGTAGAACTCTGGGGCTCCTCGGAACATGGCATTAAAACCATTCCTCTAATATTGGCTTAATGTACAACATGGGGCACTTTGACCAGAATCCAGGCTAGCTTAGGTTTCATACAAGGCAGAAGGTGGCCATCCTTTAGTTCAGTGTTGAGAAAATGGAGCTGCCCAAATCACTTGAAGATGAGTAAAAATCCTTAGAGTTTTCAAGAAAATGGGTGTCGGAATTAAGCAAAGCAGCATCAGCTATTTTACAACACACACCTTCACTGGAATTCTACTTTGTGCCATCACCCTGTGTAGTTTCCATTGGTGTAATGCTCCCAGGTCTGTAGCTTTTGACTTGGTCACTCATCTGAGCCTGAGCTCTGGACCTCTATCTATTGGCCTTTCAGCACTGAAAATATTTCACGTGTCTACTTCTATTAACTTTTTTCATTTTTATCCTAATCAAAGTTCCTAAATAACATTCTTGCCTGGGTTGTTGCAGAACCCTTCTTCATAGGTGTGGTATTTCAAGTCACTTCCTGTTGCTTTTCCACCTCCATCATCTTATACATAGCTTTATCTCCATCTCCTCTAGCTTTCACGTTGCTACTGTCTCCAAACTTTCATGAGCTTCCTCCTGTGCACTTCTATTTCCAGAGGGGGAAGGTTCTCCATGTCTCACTCTAACACATCTTTGTAGCTTTAAACCTCACTTCTCCCTTATTCTGACCTTCTGATAAACTGTTGGTTCCCTCCTGGCCCCACTCTTTGAATTTCTCTTTCCACATTTTTATGCTTATCCATTCTGTTTTTTGAAAATGGCATTCCTTGCCTTCTGAGCCTCCCTGAAATGAATCCATTGCTTTCAGAAAGACCTGTGCACCACCCCAGCCTCAAGTGCTGTCCTTCCTCTAAGTGCCCTAATAATAATTGGCCACACAACTTCTCTGACAGTTAATTTTTCTGTGCCTTTTAAAAAGTTTCTTCTTGATTATCTTTTTAAAAAGTTGGACATTTTTGAAGTACTAGGGAAGGTGCTAGTGGTTAGGGATTCAGTTGGGAACAAATCCTTGCCCTTAAGGAGATTCTTGTCCACTAGGACAATTACAGTACCTAAAATAATGTTAATCTGCCCAGGAGATTGCCTATAAAGTACTTGAAAATATGGGAAGATAAATTTGTTTAACATTAAAATAGCATCTAATGAATATTGGTTATTTATTGAATTTTAAGTGTTCATGCTAGAGGAAATTTTTTTAAATATATTTTTTTAGTTGTAGTTGGAAACAATACCTTTATTTCATTTATTTATTTATTTTCATGTGGTGCTGAGGATCGAACCCAGAGCCTTGCACATGCTAGGCGAGTGCTCTACCGCTGAGCCATAACCCCAGCTTGCTGGAGGAAATGTATGTTTTAAGGCAAATTATTTGTAATTCATTACTCATTCTGTAAGTTAAGCAACTAAGATATAACAATCTTTTCAAGTCTCTTTCTATTTAAAAACTTTATGGGAAAATTGCAGTTTGATGATTTCTTTCTTTGGTTCTGATTATTATGATGGCTGAAAGGATTATACACAAGTGCTGTTGAGATCATGTTCAGGTAAGCACAGTGTGCATGGGCTAGCAACATGTTGTCATGTTAGTGCTGTTTCTGATTTTTTTCCCCTTCTGAAACAGGTCGTGGTGGCCGAGTTGGAACCCATGGAGGCACTCTTTCTTCCTACATCGTGAAGAACATTGCTCTGGACAAGACTGATGACAGTAATCCCAGGGAAGCCATTTTGCGTCATGCCAAAGCAGCAGAAGACAACCCATATTGGGTTTCTCCAGCTTATTCCAAGTAAGAAAGTAATTCTTTAAATTAGAAATATTGGGGGCTTGAGGTGTAGCTAATGTGCTTAGCATGCATGAGGTCCTGGGTTCAATCCCCAGCTCTAAAAAGTAATTAATTAATTTTAAAATGGAAGAATGTTTTTTTTTTTTTTAATGAATTGGGAAGAACATAACAGTGGTATTTTTTTACCTGAGCATGAAAAATAGGTCAGAAACTCAACAGTCTTAAACCCTAGGCATTTGTTTATGTTTTAAGACTCTTAAGTTCTGGAATCTAGCTCAGTGGTAGAGTGTTTGCTTAGTATGCTCAAGGCATTGTATTTGATCCCCAATACTCCCACCCCCCCAAAAAAGACTCTAAAATGATGAATTTTAAAACTGCACTAGTGTAGTCAGAACTATGGCATAGTATACACTATTATGTGGAAAAAAGTCACTACGTTGTCATAGTGGACGAGAGTTAAAAGCAAGCAAAGGAGAGGAGTTCATAGTATCAATTTGTACATGGAGAGCTGTGTATGTAAGCAACCCTGCCCAGCAGATCCAGCCTCTTGGATTGTCTTGGATAGCTTAACATGGATATGTGAGTGAACATGTAGGGTTCTTAAAGCTACTATACCAGCTGTATTTACATTAAAGAAGGGGGGTACTATTGTAGAATTTTCAGATTTTAATTATTTTAGCTTTTTGTTAGGACTACCTTAGATGAGTTTTTAAAAAAAAAAATACTGAGAGCTTCTATATATTCTTCCACTTTCAAGACCTTAGACAACCATACTACAGTTAATTATTAAAGCTGTGAACTCAATACTGGTATAATACTGTTAACCAAGCTACACACCTTACTTGGTCTTCATTAGTTTTTCTACTGATATTCTTTCTTTTTCTCAGAAGTGTGTGTGTGTTGCAGTGAGTTTTTATTTCTTCATAGTCTCTTCCAGTAGTAACAGTTTCTAAGTCTTTTTGTCATTCATGAACTTGATGCTTTTAATATTTTTAATGTTATTTTGTAGACTTTCTGTCAGTTTGAGTGTGCTGGCATTTTCTCATAATTGGAATGAAGCAATGCACATTTGGCACACAATAACATAGAAGGGGCATTGAATCCTCATTCATCATCATATCTAAGAGTTTCATGATTGGAATTATCTTATTAATGGTGATAATAAGTTTGGTCACATGATTAAAGTGATATCTGCCAAGTTTCTCTACTGTAAAGTTGCTGTCATTCATTGTTTTGAATTGAAAATTTCTTGGGGTAATTTTCTTTCTTTTCATTTTTTTAAAATAATATTAGTTGTATATGAACACAATAACCTTTATGTGTTTATTTTTATATAATGCTAAGGATCAAATCCAGTACCTCACATGTGCTAGGCAAGGGCTCTACTACTGAGTTACAGCCCCATCCCAGGGTGATTTTCTTGGACTATGTAAATCTTATTTCTTTTCAATTTTTTGCTGTCCAATTTTGTTTACAGATGGATTTGTCTGTAATGATTTGATGTTTGTCTGATGGTTATTTTCTTATTCCTTGTCTTCTATCTATTAAGTGGAACTCTATCAAAAGGAAGAATTGTCCCTTTACCCAAACTTATTTAATTTTCAAATTTTTAAAAATATTTATAGATTCTCTATTCACTACAGAATGGGAGCAAATTTTTACCTCATGCACATCAGTTAGAGCACTAATCTCTAGGATATATAAAAAACTCAAAAAACTTAACATACACACACACACACACACACACACAAAAAAAAAAAAACCCAAATAACCCAATCAATAAATGGGCCAAAGAACTGAACAGACACTTCTGAGAAGATGATATTCAATTAATCAACAAATGTATGAAAAAATGTTCAACATCTCTACCATTTAGAGAAATGCAAATCAAAACTACTCTAAGATTTCATCTCACTCCAGTCAGAATGGCAGCTACTAAGAATACAAACAACAATAAGTGTTGGGGAGGAAGTTGGGGAAAGGGCACACTCTTACATTGCTGGTGGGACTGCAAATCGGTGCAGCCAACCTGGAAAGCAGTATGGAGATTCCTGGGAAAACTGGAAATGGAACCACCATTTGACCCAGCTATCCCACTCTTCAGTTTATACCCAAGGGACTTAAAAACAGCATACTACAGTGATGCAGCCACATCAATGTTTATAGCAGTACAATTCACAATAGCTAAATTGTAGATCCAACCTAGATACCCTTCAGTAGATGAATGAATAAAGAAACTGGTTTATATACACAATGGAATATTTCTTAGCATTAAAAGAGAATAAAATGATGGCATTTGCAGGTAAATGGATAGAGTTGGAGAATATTATGCTAAGCAAAGTAAGTCAATCCCCCCAAAACAAATGCTGAATGTCTTCTCTGATATAAGGGTGCTGATTCATAATGGGGATGGGAGGGGCATGGGAGGAACAGACAAACTCTAGATAGGGCAAAGGGGAGGGAAGGGAAGGGAGGAGGCATGGGGTAGAAAAGGTGCTGGAATGAGACAGACATCATTACCTTAAGTACATGTATGAAAACACGAATGGTGTGACTCTACTTTGTGTACAACCAGAGACATGAAAAATGTGCTCTATTTGTGTAATATGAATTGAATTGCATTCTGCTGTCATATATAACAAATTAGAATAAATTAAATTAAAAAATTAAAAATATATTCTTAGGAACTCTCAAATACTTACTTTATGATTTAAAATCCAATACCATCATTATTTAGTTTGTTGCTCTCTTTGTTCCAGCTTTGGCCAACAGAAGCTCCTTCAGAATGCTTCTTTTATTCTTTCAACAGCATCACCCCCATACACTTTTTCTGAGTGCTTCTCTAATTTCTGCACCAAAAAAATGTTTCAGGTTCATCTTTGTTTTTCTTGCCCCCATCCTGGAATCAACCACTTCTCCAAAGAGCCCTAGTTCCTTTTGTTGAAGAATGGTGTTCAGAAACCAAGAGCTGGGTGTTAGATGTGCTCAGTGCTGCTCAAGTGCCATTGCTTGTAGGTCCTGTTGGCAAAGCTTGGAAATATGCATGTGTATACCAACCTACGCATGTACATACATCTCTATTTCTGATTCATCCATCTGTATTTATATTTTTAAAACCATGAACTGAAACCTCATTTCAGTCTTATACTACAGGGTTTATACATAGTAGTAGGTTTATTTAGCCTTTCTCCATCTGTATTTGTAACTTCTTTCTTCAGTAGTAAGAAACCCAGCTCCTATTTGTTCAGTCCTGGTGTACACATAAAGTAATTTCAGAAAGGATAATACATATGTTTGGAAGAAACACTTTCCCTAATTATGTTACAGCATTTGAGTACAGTTCTTTTTGTCTTTGGGTTTGCAGTATTTAGTCAAGATACTGTTTTCCAAAGTTATTTAGATTAGGTTTTCCCCCTACCCCATTAGTGTTGTATTATTCCTTTGAAATGAGATTAGATTCATTCATTAGTGCTTATATTCCTTTTTTCAGTTTTCCCCAAATTTTTGTTTTATTTTGCAGGATATGTGAAATATTACTGGAGTACTAGGAGTAAGAGCTTAAAAGAGATATACTCAGAGATTATCTCTCTGTATCCCATGCTCCTGTGTTGACGTTCCCAGTTCTCCCTTCGTTCAGCCCTCCACCCCTAGAGTAAACCAATCTTTCATTTCTGGTTTATCTTTGTTATATTTTTTTCTGTAAAATTGAACAATACTTGAGTATTTTCTTATATACCATTCTTTCTTATATGCAGGGTAGTGTAGTATAAATACTTGATTTTTTTCCTTTTCTATCCAAGTTCTATTTGAAACTCCATAGTAAAGTAAAATAACAACATATGAACAGATGAGTGAAGTAAAATGTCAATATTTTTAATAGACTATTATAGCGCACATCAAACTTTCATAAAATTACTGCTTATCTGTGATTATTCACAAAGTAGTTGGTTCTCTAAAGTCTTCATTAAAATTTCGGTATGAAGTTTAATTTTAAGTTACTAACTTTGGGAGAAGCATTTACAAATATGTCAATTGTTTTTATTATGACAGTTTCAATCAGTTTAGGACTTTCACTAATTTTTATTCCCCAACTTTACTGATATATAATTGACTTTAAAATTGTATACATATAAGGTTATGAGTTGATATAGTCTTTGGGGCTTTTTTTTATTCACATATTGGTATGACCTAGAAATCTCTCTATGTCTGTTCATAGAGCTCATTCACATTCTTTTTCATAGTTGTATAGTAGCCTACTGTGTGGGTATAGCATAATTTATTTAGCCATTCATTCTCCAATATATGGGTAGTTTGTTTCCTGTATTTTGTAATTACTAATAATGCTATAGTGAATAAATGCTTGGTGCATGTATAATTTTGTATTGTTGGAGGTATAGTCATGGTTTTCTTTTTTAAAATTTTTTTTATTGGTGCATTATAGTTATCCATAATAGTAGATTTCATTGTGACATCTTCATACATGCACATAGAATAAATTGGTCTGCTTCATTCCCCCCAGTTCTTCACCTATTCCTCCCTTTCTCCCTTCCCTTCTCCCTCCCCTGTCACCTTTATTTCTTTTTTATTTAACTTATTCTAATTTGTTATATATGACAGCAGAATGCAATTCAATTCATATTACACAAATAGAGCACATTTTTCATGTCTCTGGTTGTACACAAAGTAGAGTCACACCATTCGTGTTTTCATACATGTACTTAAGGTAATGATGTCTGTCTCATTCCAGCACCTTTTCTACCCCATGCCTCCTCCCTTCCCTTCCCTCCCCTTTGCCCTATCTAGAGTTTGTCTGTTCCTCCCATGCCCCTCCCATCCCCATTATGAATCAGCACCCTTATATCAGAGAAGACATTCAGCATTTGTTTTGGGGGGATTGACTTACTTTGCTTAGCATAATATTCTCCAACTCTATCCATTTACCTGCAAATGCCATCATTTTATTCTCTTTTAATGCTAAGAAATATTCCATTGTGTATATAAACCAGTTTCTTTATTCATTCATCTACTGAAGGGTATCTAGGTTGGATCTACAATTTAGCTATTGTGAATTGTACTGCTATAAACATTGATGTGGCTGCATCACTGTAGTATGCTGTTTTTAAGTCCCTTGGGTATAAACTGAAGAGTGGGATAGCTGGGTCAAATGGTGGTTCCATTTCCAGTTTTCCCAGGAATCTCCATACTGCTTTCCAGGTTGGCTGCACCGATTTGCAGTCCCACCAGCAATGTAAGAGTGTGCCCTTTCCCCAACTTCCTCCCCAACACTTATTGTTGTTTGTATTCTTAGTAGCTGCCATTCTGACTGGAGTGAGATGAAATCTTAGAGTAGTTTTGATTTGCATTTCTCTAAATGGTAGAGATGTTGAACATTTTTTCATACATTTGTTGATTAATTGAATATCATCTTCTCAGAAGTGTCTGTTCAGTTCTTTGGCCCATTTATTGATTGGATTATTTGGGTGTTTTTCTTTGTGTGTGTGTGTGTGTGTGTGTGTTAAGTTTTTTGAGTTTTTTATATATCCTAGAGATTAGTGCTCTAACTGATGTGCATGTGGTAAAAATTTGCTCCCATTCTGCAATCTCTCTATTCACTTCACTGATTATTTCTTTTCCTGAGAAGAAGCTTTTTAGTTTGAATCCATCCCATTTATTGATTCTTGATTTTAATTCTTGCACTATAGAAATCTTATTAAGGAAGTCAGGTTCTAATCTGACATGATGGAGATTTGGGTCTACTTTTTCTTCTGTTGGACACAGGATCTCTGGTTTAATTCCTAGGTTCTTGATCCAGTTTTGTGCATGGTGAGATATAGGGGCTTAATTTAATTTTTGTTGCACATGGATTTCCAGTTTTCCCAGCACCATTTGTTGGAGAGGCTATCTTTTCTTCAATATGTGTTTTTGGCACTTTCATCTAATATAGAACAACTGTAATTATGTGGGTTTGTCTCTGTGTCCTTTATTCTGTACCATTGGTCTACAAGTCTATTTTGGTGCCAATACCATGCAGTTTTTGTTACTATTGCTCTGTAGTATAATATAGTATAGTATAGTCTGGTATAGTGATGCTACTTACTTCTAAGGATTGCTTTAGCTCTTCTGGGTCACTTATTTTTCCAGATGAATTTCATAACTGCTTTTTCTATTTCTATGAGGAATGTCATTAGGATTTTGATTGGAATTGCATTAAATCTATATAATGCTTTTGACAGTATGGTCATTTTGACAATATTAATTTTGCCTATGCAAGAACAAGGTAGATCTTTCCATCTTCTAAGGTTTTCTTTGATTTCTTTCTTTAGCCACTGTAGTTTTCATTGTGGAGGTCTTTCACCTCTTTCGTTAAGTTGATTCCCAAGTATTTTACATTTTTTTTAGGCTATTGTAATTGGATAGTTTTCCTTGTTTCTCTTTTAGAGGATTTGTCATTGATATATAGAAATGGCTATGATTTATGGGTGTTGATTCTATATCCTGCTACTTTGCTAAATTTATTGATTAGTTCTAGAAGTTTTCTGGTAGAAGTTTTTGGGTCTTCTAGGTATAGAATCATATCATTGACAAATAGTGTTAATTTGAGTTCTTCTTTTCCTGTTCATATCCCTTTAATTTCTTTTTTCTGTCTAATTGTTCTAGCTAGTGGTTCAAGTACTATGTTAAATAGAAATAGTGAAAGAGGGTATCCCTGTCTTGTTCCAGTTTTTAGAGAGAATGTTTTCAATTTTTCTCCATTTAGAATGATGTTAGCCTGGAACTTAGCATAGATAGCTTTTACAATGTTGAAATATGTTCCTGTTATCCCCAGTGTTTCTAGTGTGTTGAACACAAAGGGGTGCTATATTTTGTCAAATGCTTTTTCTGCATATATTGAGATGCTCATGTGATTCTTATCTTTAAGTCTATTGATGTGATGAGTTACATTTATTGATTTCATATTTTGAACCAATCTTGCATTCTTGGGAAGAACCCCACTTGATTTTGGTGCACTTTCATTTTAATGTGTATTTGTACTTAATTTGCCAGAATTTTATTGAGAATTTTTGCATCTATGTTCATTAGAGATATCGGTCTGAAGTTTTATTTCTTTGATGTGTCTTTGTCTGGTTTTGGAATCAAGGTAATATTGGCCTCATAGAATGAGTTTAGAAGTGCTCCCTCTTTTTCTCTTTCATGAAATAATTTGAGAAGTATTGGTATTACTTCGTCTTTAAAGGTCTTGTAGAGCTCAGCCAGGTATCCATCCAGTCCTGGGCTTTTCTTGGTTGATAGGCTTTTGATGGTGTCTTCTGTTTCATTGATTGAAATTTGTCTGTTTAAATCATGTGTGTCATCCTGGTTCATTTTGGGCAAATCATATGACTCTAGAAATTTGTCAATGCCTTTGATATTTTCTATTTTATTGGAGTACAAATTTTCAAAATAATTTCTTATTATCTTCTGTATTTCAGTAGTGTCTGTTGTGATATTTCCTTTTTCATCACGAATGTTGTCAACTTTTTAATTGTTTCTTTTGTTTCAATTTTATTGATTTCAGCTCTAATTTTAATTATTTCCTGTGTTCTACTGCCTTTGGTGTTGATTTGTTCTTCTTTTCTAGGGCTTTGAAATGTAATATTAGGTCATTTGTTTATTAACTTTTTCTTCTTTTAAGGAATGAACTCCATGCAATGAACTTTCCTCTTAGTACTGTCTTTATCGTGTCCCAGAGATTTTGATATCAGTGTTCTCATTTACCTCTAAGAATTTTTTAATCTCTTCTTTGATGTCTTTTGTAACCCATTGTTCATTCAATAGCATGTTATCTAGTCTCCAGGTGTTAGAGTAGCTTTTATTTTTTATTTTATCATTGATTTCTAATTTCATTCCATTGTGATCTGATAGAATGTGGGATAATACCTCTACTTTTTTGTATTTGCTAAGAGTTGCTTTGTAGCATAATGTATAGTTTATTTTAGAGATGGATTTATGTGTTTCTGAGAAGAAAGTGTGTTCGTTTGTTGATGGATGAAATATTCTATGTATTCAGTTAAGTCTACGTTATTGATTGTATTATTGAATTCTATAGTTTCTTTGTTCAGCTTTTATTTGGAAGATCTTTCCAGTGATGAAAGAGGTGTGTTGAAGTCACCCAGAATTATCATGTTGTGGTCTGTTTGACTCTTGAACTTGAGAAGAGTTTGTTTGATGAATGTAGATGCTCCATTGTTTGGGGCATATATGTTTATAATTGTTATGTCTTGTTGATGTATGGTTCCCTTGAGCAGTATGAAATGTCCTTTTTTATCCCTTTTGATTAACTTTGGCTTGAAGTGTACTTTATTTGATATGAGGATGGAAACCCCTGCTTGTTTCCGCAGTCCATGTGACTGCTATGTTTCTTCCCAACTTTTCACCTTCAGTTTGTGGATGTCTTTTTCTATGAGATGAGTTTCTTGGAGGCAGCATATTGATGGGTCTTTTTTTTTTTTTTTTAGATTTTATTTATTTACTTGTTTTTTTAGTTCTCAGCAGACACAACATCTTTGTTTGTATGTGGTGCTGAGGATCGAACCCGGGCCGCATGCATGCCAGGCGAGCGCGCTACCGCTTGAGCCACATCCCCAGCCTTGATGGGTCTTTTTTAAAATCTAGTCTGCTAGTCTATGTCATTTGATTGGTGAGTTTAGGCCATTAACATGATTTGTCCATCATCTTTCTCTACATTACTGGTCTCAACTTCTATTTTCTTGAGGTTCCTTTTTTTTTTTCTCTTCAGCTTCTGCATATGAAATAAAACATATGACTCTTGACTTCTGCATATGAAATAATACGACTTGACTTCTGAGTTTGGTTTATCTCACCTGGTATAATGTTCTCCAGTTGCATCCATTTTCCTGCAGATTGCATAATTTCGTTTTTCTTTATGGCCAAGGATAACTCCATTGTGCAAATATACCACATTCTCTTTACCCATTCATTTACTAACAGACATCTAGATTAACTTGGCTATTGTGAATTTTTCTATTATAAACATAGGTATGCATGCATTTCTTAGAATGCTGACTTTAAAATTCTTCTATTTAAGTAGCTGAGTCATATGGTAGTTCTATTCCTAGTCTTTGAGGAACCTTCATACCCATCTCAGTGTTATACTAATTTATAGTTCCACCAACAGTGTATTTAAGTGTTCCATTTTCCCCTACATCCTCACTAGTATTTATTATTTTTTGTATGCTTACTAAGTTCCATTCTAATGAGAGAGAGGTAATCTCTGTGTAGTTTTAATTTGTATTTTGCTGATTGCTAAACATGTTCAATATTTTTTCATATATTTGGGGGTTTTTTTCTTTAATAATTTAGTTTAGTTAATTTGCCCATGGATTGATTGTATTGTTTGTTTTTCTGGTGGAAAGTTTTTTGAGTTCTTTGTATATGCCAGGTATTAATTCTCTATTGTACAAGTAGCTGGAAAAGATTTTCTCCCAATCTGTAGCTCTATTCATGCTTTTAATTGTTTCCTTTATTGTACAGAGGTTTTTAAATTTGATGCCAACCCATTTGTTAATTCTTGGTTTTGTTTCCTGAACTTTATAAGTCTTATTGAGGAAGTCGATGTTGGAGTGTTGAGCCCATATTTTTTTTTTTTAGTAGTTGCAGTTTTAGATCTAATTGCTAGGTCTTTGATCCACTTTAAGATGACTTTTGAATTGAGTGAGAGATAGGGATATAATTTCATTCTTTTGCATATCCTGTTTTCCCAGCATCATTTGTTTTTGTTTTTTTCCCCAACATGTTTTTGGCTCCTTTGATAAGTATCAGATGACTGTACTTGTGTGGATTTGTCTCTGAGTCTTCTATTCCATTAGTCTGAGTGTTCATTTTTATGCCAGTGCAATTCAGTTTTTGTTACTATAGGTCTGTAGTATAATTAGAAGTGAGGAATTGTGATGCCTCTAGCATTGCTCTTTTTTTTTTTTTTTTGTACCAGGGATTGAACCTAGGGGATCTTAACCACTGAGCCACATCCCTGGGCTTTTTTACTTTTTATTTTGAGACAGGGTTTTGCTAAATTGCTTAGGGCTTCATTAAGTTGCTAAGGCTGGCCTCAAACTTGTGATTCTTCTGCCTCAGCCTTCTGAGTTGCTGGAATTGCAGGTATGTGCCACCATACCTAGCTCCAGCATTGCTCTCATTGTTTAATATTGCTTTGACTATTTTGAGTCTTTTATTTATCTGTGTGAATTTTTCTAGTTCTGTGAAGAATATCTCTGGTATCTTGATGGGGTCACATTGAATCTTTATATCACTTTTAGTAGTATGACCATTTTAACAATATTCTGCCTATTCAAGAGCATGGGTGGTCTTTCCATCTTCTAGTGTCTTCTTCAATTTCTTTTTTCAGCATTCTATAATTTTCCTGCAGGCATCTTTCACCTCCATGGTTAGATTTATTCCTATGTATTTTTTTTTGAGACTATTGTAAGGGAATTGTTTTCCTGATTTTTTAAAAATATTTATTTTTAGGTATACATGGGCACAATGCTTTTATTTTATTTACTTATCTTTATGTGGTGCTGAGGATCGAACCCAGGGCCTTGCCTGTGCTAGGTGAGCACTCTACCGCTGAGCTACAATTCTAGCCCCAGTTTTCCTGATTTTTTTTCCAGCAGATTCATTATTTGTGAATGTTAAAGTCATAGATTTAACATTCTTCTGCCTCAGCCTCCTGAGTTGCTAGAATTACAGGTATCCACCATACCTAGCTCCAGCATTGCTCTTGTTGTTTAATATTGCTTTGACTCATGTTTTAACATGTTGATCTGTTACTTTGCTGAATTTGTCAGTTCTAGTCTTTTGATGATTTTTTTTTGATCTTCTAAGCAGAGGATCATATCATCTGCAAATAGTGATAATTTGACTTTTTCCTTTACAATTTATATTTACTTCTTTCTCTTGACTAATCGCTCTGGCTAAAATTTCAAGAACTTTATTGATTAGGAGTGAGGAGAATAGACATCCATGTCCTGTTCCTGACTTTACAGGAAGTACTTTCAGTTTTTCCTCATCAGTGTGATGTTGGCTTTGGGTTTGTCATATGATATTTAGGTAAGTTCCTTTTATCCCTAATTTCATCATTGTTTTTAACATCAGTTTTATGTTTTTTATGTATTGCTAAAATTTTATCAATTTTGAGAAATCTAGACCCTGGTCATTTTTCAACACATTAAGGTGTTGGGAAAAATTCCTTACGAACCAACTCGACTTACACGTCATATCAGCCCCCTGTATGCTAATCATTAGGAGCTACTTTGCTTTAAAGAAACACGCATTGTCTTAGCTTGATTCCTTAGAAACAGACCTTAAGATAATGATTCATGTAAAGCGGACTTATTAGGGCATAATCCTAGAGAAAACCAGCAGGGAAATGGAAAAATGCAAGGAAAGAAGCAAGGCTGCAGTATCAAAACCAGTCTCATGGAGAGCCGCTTTGGCTCAGTCCTGCAGCAGGACCCCAGAGACTATGGTCAGAGTTGTCCTGGTCAGAGACATGGCAGTTAAAGTATCTTTACTCCCTCATCTGTTGATTGTTGGTAATGGATGGAGTTGTTGCGAAAGACATTTCCAGATGCTGCCTGCTCTCCAGGGTTTCAGAGATAGTTGCTACTGCTATGAAAGAATGCACACCAAAACCAAAACAACAAAACAAAACAAAAAACCTATAGGGGTTTGAGGGGATCTGGAGGGAGCATTGTGTCCTTGCTGTGTGTCTGTTGTGGCAGAACAAGCTTTACTGTGCACTCTCAATGGTGATCGTTCACAGTGTGTTCTAATACCCACACAGTACAGATGGAATATCTCTGAACTGAGAGCTGGATAATATTACAACAGCTAAGAGGGTCATATCAAGGCTGGCCAACTAAATAGTGTACATTCAGACTTCATTTGTATAGAATTTGTGTATGAGCTAATATATGTCAGCACATCACTGGCAGTCAGCTAAGCTCATAGATTATGTCTGTGTTGAAACTTCTGTTTTAATGGAGTAGTTATCCTCTCTTAAAATAAAGGGGTCTTTTGTACTTTAAAAATCTTGTTTAGAAATACAACAAAGCTTGATTGAAGAAAGAAGAGAAAGCCATCAAATTAATTTTGTTAAACATGGTAAGCATCATTTTGATGGCTAACAGCTCCAAATACATGCGTTTATAAACACCCCAAATAAATCATTGAGATGTCTCTACTACAGGTATTGTAATAATACTGTTTGCTGATTATCAGTGGACATTAGCAATATATAAATCATAGAAAAGTGTCAAAAACCTAATTTACCATTGAAGAAAAGGAGACACTAAGAAGGTAACCTTTAGAACCTGATATCGAGCTCTTGCTGCAACCATCCAGGAACCTGGGCTTAGAATTTCCAGGGTATTGTTCTCACATCTAACAACAAATTACTTTGATAAAAGATAAATTTCAATTTAGCATGTAGTTTTCAGATCTGAATTTTTAAGTAATATATTCATGCAGAAAAGAAAAAATATCTAGCTGTACTTACACTTTTTTAGGTTAGACAGTGGAAATCTGAAAGCCTCCCTTTCACTTAACCACCAGTTCATTCTACTACTTAGAGATACCAGTGTCTGAAAATTCTTGTTTATTCTCCCAGAGAGAATCCCTGTGTAAATGTGCAGATACATATATGGATACATGCATTATGTGAAAAAACATGTGTATAGTATGCTTTACAAGTTGGATTTGGTTTTTGTTTGTTTTTTATATCTGGAGAGTGGGTCAGTCCATTCATGAATATCTAGCTAATTTTTTATACTTCATTTATTTCACTATATGGACATATTGTACTTTTCTGAAAAAATGCGGTCTTGAGAGTTACATTATTTTCAGTTCTTAGCTTTCATAAATAATACTGAAATTAACGTGAACTTGCTGGTCTGCTTAGGGCCCCACCAAGTTGCTGAGCTGGCTTTGAACTCACGATCTTCCTGCCTCAGTCCTTCAAGCTGATGGGATTATAGTCACACATCACTGTACCCAGCTGGAGGGACCTTTTTTTTTCTTTAACCATACCGCCATAAAATTCCAATTTAATTTTTCTAGTTGGTTAGCCAGTTCTTGTAACACTTACTACTAGATAATATAATTTTCCTCATTGAATTGAAATGGCACTTTTATTGCATATAGTGTATTTTTGTATGAATTTTAGTCAGTTTGTAGGTTCTCTGTTCTATTAATTCAAGTATCAGTGTCAAATAGTTTTCATTATTATAGGACTGCCTGCTCTTATTGTTATTTATTTTTTAGTTGTAGATGGACACAATACCTTTTATTTATTTTTATGTGGTACTGAGGATCAAACCCAGTGCCTCATACATGCTAGACAAGTGCTCTACCACTGAGCTACAAACCCAGACCCTGCTCTCATAATTTATCTATTCTATCTATTCTATTTATTCTTACAGATCTGTATGACTTTATTCTAATTACCTAGTATTCTCCCCTCCCCTGAATTATTGGTGGAATTTTTAGTACAATTGAGTTAAATGTATATATTAATTTAGATGAAATTCTGTAATAGTGGTGGTTCTTTGAAACCAACCATTTAATCATATGTATTTAATCATATCACTGTATCCTTCAGTGGTATTTTAAGGTTTTTTTTTCATATATATCTTTCATATTCCTTCTAAGTTCATGCCTATGTTTTTTGTGTGCTTCTATAAAAAAAAGAATCTTTTCTTTGCTGAATTCATATATGTGTAATATATATATTAGTTTTGTATCCAGCTGTTTTATTTCATTTTTCTATTATTTTAAGTAATTTTTATCCAGTTTTCTGGGATTTACAGGTATAAAACTATATCACAGGCAAATAATGATAAGTTTATCTCCTCCTCTACAATTTTTATACATCTGGCATTTTTTTCTTATCTAATTGCATTGTCTACCACCAGAATAATAATAAATTGTATCAATGATAATACACATTCTTTTTTTCACTTTGACTTTAACAGGCAAAATTTTGTTGGACTAAACCATGTAAAATTTTTTTTGTAAGCAAAAATGTTAAATAGCAGTTTTATATTGTTCAATATAATGGTATATCTCCATAAAACATGGTGACTTTTGAAAACACACATACAAAAGTTTAAGAATAATTCATCTCTTTCTATTTTATTTATTCAACAAAGATTTACTAAAGACCTACTTTGTGTCAGATATTGTTCTAGGATGTGGGGAGATAGCTGTTATTATAGATATTCTGATAGAGGCACGCAATACATAAATCCATAAATGTTAGATATAGTAAGTGTTAAGAATAAAACTAAGTTAGAGATAATGGACACAAAATAATAGGGGTGGGATGGTGATGGAATTGTGCTATTTTAGATACGGTAGTCACTCTTCTAAAGTGATCTTTGGCCTGAGTGAAATGAGGAATTGAATCATGCAGATACTTTTGGGAAGAGCATCACATGAGAGAAAACACCCTTCAAAGGTCAAAGGCATATATGCATCCAGAATAGATGCTTAGTTTTACTAAATCCTTTCTGTCTACTAGAGAGGTGACCAGATCTATAAATTTGATTAATTATATTACTGTATTTCATGATAACAAACCATCCTGGCATCTTTGATCTGACACTTACATGGTTTTTGTCGGATGTTAGGCTATCTTCCTGAAAGTTTTATATGTTTTTTTTTTTTCTTTTCTGGATGCCCTCTAGACTATTTTGAAACTATTTAACCTAGCCATTTTGAAAAGACTTGATTTAATTTACCTCTAAAACTATCAAAGCCTGTGACTGGGGTTGTGGCTCAGAGGTAGAGCACTCACTCGCCTAGCATACATGAGGCACTTGGGTTTGATCCTCAGCACCATATAAAAAAATGAAATAAAGATATTGTGTGTGTGTGTGGGCTGGGGATGTGGCTCAAGCGGTAGCGCGCTCGCCTGGCATGCGTGCGACCCGGGTTCGATCCTCAGCACCACATACCAACAAAGATGTTGTGTCTGCCGAGAACTAAGAAATAAATATTTAAAAAAAAAAATCAAAAAAAAAAAAGATATTGTGTAAACTAAAAAATAAATATTAAAAAAAGTATCAAAACCTGGTGCTTCTGTGAAGCGGAGCATGAGTAGTACTTCCTTAATTTATTTCTATCTTTCCCCGGCAAGTAGTCTATTTGGAGTTTCTGACTCTTCCAAGGTAGCTAGTTAATATTTTATTGGATAGTCATTCATCCAGATTTTCAGCTTTATTTAAATACAATTAGTTGAAGCTGAAGTTGTTTATGTTCACTGATGACTTTTGCCTGAAGATATTTTCCACACCATAGGCAATTTATATTTAAAATTGGATAATGTGTTGGATTAAAAGTAGCTTTGCAAGGAGGGTAGGACAGGTATTGTCATATGTGCACCTTAATTATGAGGAGACTACAGCTTAGAGATCTGCTGTTAACAGTAGCTGAAACTAGAACTACTAGTTCTTTTGATCCCCTAATGAGCCTTGCAGAGAACTATTCTCCCTCTTAGTATACACCTTTCTGCCATTGCATTTGCTCCCTTTTCTTTCCTTCCACCCAATTTCATCACCTTACATTTACTGCTTACTAACTAAGTTAATGGCACTGTCTGTCTGCGACATATAATTTGTTAGCCAGGATCATGGTTCTCTTTCTCCTATGTTCACCTGCTGGAGTATGCTGTTTATTGCCAAGTGGCAAAGTGTTTGAAGGGAAGCTAATATTTAAAGGGATCTTTTCATAAAGGTCACTGTAATTGAGAATGTGTGTCTGGTTGTTTTTCTTCACTGCAATTGACTTCTGTCAGTGATGAAATGAAGATTTATTTACTGTATCTTGCTTTAATACAGAAAAACACTCTTAGACATTCTATAAATCTGTCTCCCTACTAACAACATATACTCATCTGCATTCTCCAGTGATGATAATGAAGAGTCTTTGAACACTTTACATTTATCAGTTGAATGTTTAAGCTTCATTCCTTCATTAGCAATGATATAGCCATGAAAGTTTTCAAACACAGCAGGATCACAGAGGACTCTGTTCAGCCACACATGGGCAGATTTAATTACAGTTTCTTGTTTAAAAGATGCTGTTGGAGGGAGGGGAAAGGAGCTGGCTGGGGCGTAGTGGGCAGGATGTGGATCCAGAATGCTATTAGCTTTCACATCAGACAGGGATAGATGTGTGTGGGATCCTGGAGCTTGGCCAGCAGCCTGCCAGTCTGACAGCTCTGTCAACCATGGCCACTTTTCTTGCCAGATAAGCTTCCATTATTGCTGGTTCAGTCAATTTAATTTTTGGTGTACATGTCTTGTCTGATACAGGATATGTGCTTGTGTGTGGTTGTGTATGTATCATCCCATCTATAAAGGATCCATTTAAAGTCATGTTGAGTTAATAGCCAACATTCAAAGAAGTTATTTTGTGAATGAGTGAAGGTTTATGTATTATTTGTGTCAGGAAGAGAGACATATGCACAGAGAGAAAAATATCTTTTTTTTCCCCTTGAGTTATATTTATCTAACTAGTAGTCACTGTCTACCATATTCCTGTGTAGAAGCCAGCGCTTCTCAGAGTGGCTTTGTGAACTGCCTGTATCCTAGCTGTGTGTGTGCGTGTTTGTTGGGGGAGAAGGGTTAAAATTTTGATTTCTAGGCTTCAGCCCAAACCAACTCAGATGTCATGGGATTGGGGCTGGGAATCTACATTTGAGAAGTGTCTTAAATGATCATTTTGTACACTAACTTTTGGTAATAATACAAAGTAGCTATTTAAAATAAACCACAAATGATTCGCCTTAAGAAAATTCACACTTACAGATTAGATTGTTTCAATTATAGAGTTTCATAGTGAATTATTTCTACCACAAAAGAATTTGTCCCAGGATTTTTTTGAATACCAAGTTGCCATGTTGTATTTAACATTTGAATTATTTTATTAAATGTTTCCTGCATACAACTTTTTGGAAATACATCTATTATATGAAGAGAAAAATATTTAAAGCAAGCTGTGTAATAATAATGACACTTTGTTGTACTTATACTATGCCAGGCTTGTTTTTAAATTTTATTTATTTATTCATACATACATATATATTTATATATACATATACATACACATGTAATCCTCACAACAATTCTATGAGGTAAATGATATTACTGTCCTTGTTTTATAAAGAAACTGAGGCCAAAACTCCACAGGTGGCAGGTGACAAAATTGGGGTTTGAGTGCAGGAAGTCTGGCTTCAGAGTCAAGTCTGTGATTTTTAATTACTACACTCTACTCTTTCTCATCACAATGCAGCTAGTAGTAGTTTTTAGAAAAGTTGAGTGATAGTGAAGCTGAAAGGCTATTTGTATGAGCTAGCTTGGCATAGTAGAGGGAACACTAGCCTAAGAGTCACAGTCCTGGGTCTAGTTCCAGCTCTGCCACTACCTGGTGAGTCTCTTACCTTCACTGAGGCTCTTTTCCTTATCCAGGAAGTAAGAGGATAGGGTTACACTAGTGCCTGGCTTTCATGTATGTTTTGAATAAAAAATGTGGCACACAGTTAAGGATTTTATAAATGGGAACTTGGACAGGACTTTGATCATACCTGGCCTGTCTCCAGCCTGTGAGTTCTTCAGAGGGTTTATCATTCTAACGCATTCACCCACTTGATGGGAGGGTAGATAATGGTAATTTTATAGGGTTCTCTTTGTTTTTCTTTTCCTTTCCCTTTTATTTTGTTCCCACAATTCCCACAGGTTTCATATATGTCCCTTTTTCTACCCTCACATAGTCTTTAAACTCTCATACACAGCATCATGAGTTCGTATGCCCTATTTATGAGTCTGAGATGGGTTTATTTATTTTCCAAAATATTTCATGTTCTAAAGAAAATAGAAAATTCTTTATCTAGAAACATCTTGTTGATTTTCTTCTTATGTGGTGTCCCTAATATTAAAAAAAAAAAAAAATCTTTGATTAGCTCTTCAATAGAAAGAAGGAACCATTTCAAGTGGGATCTTTTGGTCAGACCTTTTATTTAATCTTAATAATTCTGCAATTGTGATGACTGGGTCAGAGTTCATCTGGGCTGTATTCATTCTTTCAAGGTTAACAAGTGTGTCAGATTGTCAAGTCATGGCTATAATTGACTTTGGCTTTGAGGTTTTCCTTCATAATAAACAATGGGCCCTGAGCCAAAAAAGCTTGTGGTTTATACTCACATACTGATGACTAAATAATACAAGTGATTTCCCCTCTTACTCGTTCTTTTACCCAGGAGTTTACTTGATGCTCTTGAATGAATCATATCAGAAGAATATCCATAATTAAAAAGAATGTGACCTGTGGACTTTCCGTTGTAGCTGAAAACATTTTGATGACTTCACTCTGGCTTGTGTGCTGGAGAAGGATTGCAGAGGCATAAGGTTAGAGCTTAGTCAGAAAAGACAGTCCTGCTGACACTTTGAATCTCTTCTGCAAACAGTGCACCCCAAAATCCCTTTTTAGAAAATTGCAGAGAGAATTTTTACTTATTTCTAGCTACTCAACACAAAATTCCTCTGGATGGAAACACTGAAGGTGGGACTCAGTTTCTGTCATTTTCCTATAGCACACAATTGCTAGAAAAGACTCACTTTGTACAAATAACCTTGAGAACCAATTTTTTTTTCATATCAAGGTAAAAATTAATCAGCACAAAGTATCAGCTAATCTAAATTTGTAGAATTTGCTTAAGCACCTATATTTGCCTTGTACAATTATATTTACTATTAGCAAACGCAGAGGTTACTGGAAGTAAAGCAGAACTATATTGAAATCTAACCTACTCTCCTTGGTAACTCTAATAAACAAATTGACATAGGTAGTCAAGTGAAAAATGTTTACTATTCCCCAAATAAATTAATCAAATTGGAAAACACAGTTTTCACATCAGCCCTCTGTAAATTTAGGTTTTAAATTAACACTGAGTTAGTATTAAAAATGGGTAAATATGTGCCATAAACCAGTAAAAGAAACAGTCTAGATAGAGCTGACTTCAGTAAGTTGGATACTTTACTGATTCTTCAGTGAGGCTTACTGTTTCCACATTAGCCTGTTGAGTACCCACAGTGATTGTACATTTTGCTGAATGAAATGTTCCCCTTATCTACATTTCCTGTAAGTTAGTCCCTCTATAGGCTTTTGTTTGGGCAAATATAAAAGAGAATGGTGGGCTATGGAAATGCTTTCTTGAAGTGGTGGGATGTTTCTGGCACTGTGTGTGTATGTGTGTGTGTGTGTGTGTGTGTGTGTGTTCTGAGTTGCTTCTGCCATATCTTCATTGTCCATTTGGTTTGGTTTGTTCTACTCATTTTTGTAGAAGCACTTAATAGAGTTTCTGTTAAAATCAGAGTACAGATTTCAAGCACCCATAAATGAATGCATGTTTTATGGCCAGTGATAATGCTATTTATAGACCTAGAGGGTTTGTTAGTTGTTGTTATTGTTTGTTTCCTGTTGACTTCAAAATCAGGAATTTCTAGAATGGCCTGCTTTATCTTTTGCCTGTGTCATTTCACCTTTCTTGACTTTTTTTCGTAGAAGTTTTCTATGCTTAGGGCAAATTAGGCCATTCCCCAAAGAAGAAATCTAGTTTTAATCTTAAATTTGCTAGAGATTACTTAATCATCTCTGTTCCTCATTGTTTTTGTAAAGTAGTGACTAAATAAATCCATTCAAAATGGCCCAGATAGTCCCAAATTGAATTTTTTAAATCTTTCTCATGTGTGAACTTCTGAACTTTTTCAAAAGAATAATGCTGGAAATAAAGTCAAAGATAAAAATTGCTGAAAAGAAAGAATAGCTGCAAGGCTTAAGCTAAGATTTTCTCATTGTGCTCCTATAAAACACTGGTACTTGTTAAAGTTGAATAATATTTTTTAGAGAACTAAATCTTTATTCAGCAGACAACACATAGCTCTTATTAGAGGTTTTCAATTATACTTTAAGAATTTATTCATTTACTTATTTTTGTAGTACTGGGGACTGAACCCAAGGCCCCATGCACACTAAGCAGGCACTCTTCCACTGAGCTATATCCCCAGTCCTAGAGTTTGGGTTTTGAGGGCAGGATGGTTTGGGATACAAGAAAGTTGTTTCTCTAGACCACACTTCCCATCCCCTACCCATGACTAACTCTCAAGAATTAAAGGCCTAAGAGTGTAACCCCAAATTTTACTTGTTACAAAGTCTTTAGCAGCTTTCTATGGGATCAATATCTGCAGATAGAGAAATAGTTTCCCACAGTTGAGGAAGTCTGCCATGTCTTTATGTTAAGAAGACAGATTCTTATCCCACAGCCTTGTTTCTGAGCCCTGCTTTTCTCTGCCCTCTCCCAAGTTAGGGGAGGATGGAGCCCTTTATAGATAGGTACTGCCTACGGTGGTCCATAACCAGTGCTGATGAAGGAAATGTAAGCACTTGGGAAATTTTATAGCAGTTTGATATATGTGAAATCTAATAAAAATTTGGATTATATTTTCCTAGAAGTGAATGTAATATTTTGTATGCAAGGAATTGGAAATAAGAAAACAAACACTGGCCTTGGTTACCAGTTGTTTGAAAAATACAGCCCTAGGCACAGCTCCTGGTCAGGGACAAAGGCTGTCGTCAAGATACCTCCTTTGTGTCCCAGGAAGAGAGTTCATTCTTCCTTACTTCTAAATTCAAGAGCCTAGTTTGCTTTTTCTTTCTCTCTCTTTCTTTCTTTCATTTTAATTTTCAAAAGTCCAATTTTGGCAAAGTACACACAACAAAATTTATCATCTCAACTATTTTTGAGTATGCAGCTCAGTAGCATTAAATACACTTGTATTGTTGTGCAACCAGTCTCCAAAAATCTTCATCCTGTTAAAACTAAAACTCTCTATCCATTAAGCAGAAACTCTCCATTTTTCCCTTCCACCCAGCTACTGGAAACCACCACTTTTTATTTCTGTAAGTCTGGCTACTATAAGTATTACATGTAAGTAGACTTATACAGTATTTGTCTTTTTGTAACTGGCTTATTTCACTTAGCAAAATATCTGCAGGGTTTATCATGTTGCAGCATTTTAGAATTCCCTTTTCAGAATGAATAATATTCTATTTATGTATACAACATGTTTTCTTGCCTCTTCATGCATCAGTGAACACTTGTTGCTTCCACCCTCTGGCTCTTGTGAATAATGCTGTCATGAACACAGGTGTGCAAATGTCTCTTCAAAATTGTGCTTTGAGGGGCTGTGGTTGTAACTCAGTGGTAGAATGCTTGCTGAGAATGTGTGAGGTACTGGATTTGATCCTCAGCACCACATAAAAAATAAATAAAATAAAGGTTAAAAGAAAGAAACTTAAAAAAGTATTCTTTTGCTTTGAATTCTTTGAGAGTATACATGAAGTGAAATGGCTGGATCACATGGTAATTCTATTTTTAAGTTTCTGAGGAATCTCCATACTGTTTTTCATAGTTGCTGTGTCATTTTATATTCCCATTAATAATATGCAATGATATCAGTTTCTTCATATCCTGACCATACTTTTGATAGTAGCCATTCTAATGAGTATGACGGTAATGTCTTATTATAGTTTAGTTCAGCATTTCCTTAATGATTAGTGATATTGGGCATGTGCTTTTTAGCCATTTTTATATCTTTGGAAGAAATGTCTATTCATGTTCTTTGCCCATGTTTAAAACGAGGGTGTTTTGGATACAAAACAAGTTCTTTATGTGTTCTGGATATTATTTCCTTATCAAGTACATCATTTGCAAATATTTTCTACCATTCCATGGTTGGTTTTTCAATTTGTTGATTGTATCCTTTGATCCACAGAAGCTTTGAAATTTTGATATATTTCAATTTATCTATTGTTTTTTTCTTTTGTTGTCTCTGCTTTTGGTGTCATATTCAAGAAATCATTGCTGAATCAAGTGTCATTGAGCTTTTGCTCTGTTTTCTTCTAAGAGTTCTGTAGTTTTCATTTTTATGCTTAGGTCTTTGATCCATTTTGAGGTAATGTTTAAGGTAATGGTATAAGGTAAGGATTTGGCTTCCTTTACTACATGTGAATGTACAATTTTGCCAAAACAGTGGGTTGATAGAAGTCTAGTTCCCATGATCAATAGTGCTCTATCAAATCTACAGAAAGAAAGAACAAATGGTAATAAAACATTGGGAAATATTGAACATGGGTTTATGCCTTAATTATGGCAAGTTGAGAAAAAGGAGACAATAGCAACTTGATAGTTATATGTCAGGATTTGACTTTGCATATAAAAACATGACCCTTTAAATGAAATATCCTTTTCAACCTCTAGATTTTCTTCCTGTGATCTGCCTTCAATTTCTTTTTTTAATATCCAAAAGCAGAATTGCAGCTTCACAGTACTTACATCACATTACAGCTAACACTGATGAGCTAGTGTCTTATGAAACATTGCCAGATATCTTTGGAAGGCTATGTTCCTTTTATTTTTCTTAGACATTAAATATTGAATTCAAGCCAGAACCAGTTTGTTCCCATTCAGGTTTGTCTACAACTAAATGGTCAGCATCTTTGCTACAAGACAAAACATGTAAGAAACACCAATTGCTTTGTTATAGCATGTTCAAAAGCCAGTGGTCTTGCTTTCTAGTAATTCAGCAACCCTGGGCCTATGAAACTCTGCAGCTGCTTTTTGAAATGTTAGAGGTATGACCTGTGTGAGGATGCCATAACAGTGTCTTGAAGTGACAACAAGAACTGTAACCAACTGGATTTGGTATGGGGACAGCTTGGGCTCTGGTAGGTGTGTGAGGTAACTGGAGAGAGAGAATTGTGAACAACTTACGCACGAGGAATTCTAGAGCATGACTCATGTAAGACAACATCAGTATGAGTTGTGGATGGTTTATTCTTTTTCCCTGGGATAATAAACAGTCAGAGGTAACGTAAAGTTTTAACCCTGCCAAATAAAAGGAGTTTTTGTTGTTGTTATTATCTTTACCATTCTGAAATTACCATGATATAATGCATTGAACTAAAAATGAAGGTGCAAGCCAAAATATGTCATGTAATCTTCAGATATTATACTGTAATGTTTTTAATAATGTAATAGAGCTGTTTTTAGCGGGAAATCAGTAGTAGCAGATATTATAGGAGCATACATTATAACCATTTGACATTTCCTTGGGATTATTTTCTGTGTGAATAGTAGTAAAAGGAATGTCATCGAACCAGGTATGTTTAGAAAGCACAGAAGGTTTTGCATGCAAAGATTACTTGATGTATGGTGGCAGTATTACAGCAATGATATTGTAGTGCAACGTTACAGCCATTTTCATTGATGTAAATGCCTGCTATCTCTATGCTTTGGTCTTGATATGAGGGTGAAAGGGATGTCAATTAGTTTGGTTTTGTTTTTTACTTTTACTGGATCAAATGATAATATTTAGGTTAGCTATTATTTTAAACTCAAGTGTTAACTCAAATACTCATTTTAGCATGTACTATAATCACATGTATTTGGAATACTTATGTCTAGAATAACCCAGAGAGCTATACATAACAATTATTTATATTTTCACTTGGTGACTATATTTTATCCTCCCAAATGATATCAGTTTGCCTGAGTTGGAGGTGGAGGTTTTTGATGTGTGAGCTTCCACTGAATTTGATGTGTTTTTATTTCACTTAAGGAAAGGACAGTGTATACACAGTCTGTCACAAGGGAAAAAAACCTTTAGAAGAATCTTTGGCTCTTTTCCTGAACATAATTAAATGTCTTTTATCCTTTCCTTTGCCAGAAATTTAATGATTTATATTTAATAATTGAGATGTAATAATTTCCCCAATTTTATTCCCACTTGATGAAAGAAGCAAGGTCTAATATAATAAACACTTGCTGACTCAAATTTTCCTCCTCTTTTTAAACTATTTTTTTTAGGACTCAGCCCAAAACCATGTTTGCCCAAGTTGAATCTGATGATGAGGAAGCAAAGAATGAACCAGAATGGAAAAAACGTAAAATTTGAAGAATCTTGTTTGAGAACCGTTTGCATGAGGGGAAGGGATATGGAACAGTGTTTTGATTTCTTTAATGCTTATGAAATAAAAAATGCATTTTTATGAACAGATTTTGTCCTTTCCATCATTGAGTCATCCAAAAGATTGATAGTTATTCTTCACTACAATTGTGCTTATATTTTCTTACCTACAACTGTTAAAGTGTATTACAAGTAAGCAAAAAATAGAGAGTTAGCCTGTTATAAGTACTTTAGGTATTTGGAGACTCATTCAACAGTCACTGGCCTTGTATAGATTCTCATAACCTTAGCTGGGAAAATAAACATTGAGATGTACATCTGTCTTGAGCAATTTTAGGAACATACCATGGAAATAGAGGTCAAAAAGTTTAATATTCCTGTATAATGTCACAACAATTCTTTATATGACTGTAAATAATTAGGCTGAGTTCAAACAAGAGCATTGTCATACTAGGAAAGAAGAATGTGTGTCTGATTGTCTTTCTACAGTAGAACACAGTGGCTAGTTAGGAGAGCTGGCTCTGAAGTCAGGCCATTGTGGGTTCGAGTCCTGGCTCTGCTCTTCACTGTCTGGCTCACCTTTGGAGAATTATTAAACTATGTTGTAGCCTCGAGATAGCAGTACTAACCTTGTAGGCTTATCAGAAGGATTAAATAAGACATTCCTTGTACAGCATTTGGTATACTACTTGGAACATAATAAATTCCCACTAAATAATTGCTGTTTTAACATAAGGCTAATAATATGACTTTGCTGATTTTCATTAGTATTAAATTTTAAAGATATAGAAATGCTTAGTAAAAGTAATGACTATATAAATAGGTAACATTAAAAATCATGCTAAAAGGTCCTTTTGTGACTAGAAAACTAAAACATAAGTTGGCAGTTTGTCCAAAGTAATAATGGGCCAATGGAATACAATTTTGTGGACTAATCTCACATAGACATGGGGTCACTTTTGCTTGTTAAGTAGTCCCCTCTGGACCATTCAGGTTTTCAGTACTTGCCTTTCACCCTCCTGCTCTCATTTGTTCTAGTAAATTAAGTAGTTAACAGAAGTGAATGATGATCCAGAAAGCTCCTGCTTCTACAAGTTTCACTCATCGCCCCGCTCTACCAATCTTCCACTAATGCACAGCTCTCTTCTCTATAGTTTCTACAGTGGCAGTGACATTTTTCTACAGACATAGCTATAAAGACTTTATTTATATATAGTGTTTTTGTCTCCTCCCCCCCCCCCTTAACCCCATCTTCATCCCATTCCCCTTTCCTTGTGACTTAACTGATAGTTAATGAGAGGAAGTACTGCGGGTCGCTGTAGTACACACCCATAATCCTAGTGGCTCAGGAGGCTAAGGCAGGAGGATTGTGAGTTTAAAGCCAGCCTCAGCAATTTAGTGAGGCCTTGTCTCAAAATAAAACATAAAAAGGGCTGGGGAGGTGGCTCAGTGGTTAAGTGCCCCAGAACTAGAAAAAAACAATAACAAAACGGACTAACATCTGCTGAGGACCTGCTATATAGTGAGTATTGCCCCAGGCTCTTGTACTAGCTGATTTAATCCTCCCAAAAACCTCAAGAGTAGGTACAATTGCTAAACCCACTTTATAGATGAGGCAAAAGAGGCTCCAGGTGTCAAACAGTCTGTCTAAAGTCACAGTCAAGGAAGGCCATATGAAAACACCCAAGATATCTAAACATCCCTAATTAACAGACTGCCTCGACTTTCCTATTCCTATTGAAATGATTTATCCTAAATCAATTACAGACCAATATTTTGTTCCAGCTGCTTAGGATTTATAAATGTATTATTGCCTCATGGATAAAATTTATTGAAAGCCTCTCACATTTTCCCCTTTTTAAAATTTTTTTAAAATTTTTTATTTTTTATTCTAATTTGTTATATATGACAGCGAAATACATTACAATTCATATTACACATATAGAATACAAATTTTCATATCTCTGGTTGTGTATAAAGTATATTCATACCATTTGTGTCTTTACACATGTACTTTGGATATTGATGCCCATCTCATTCCACCATCATTTCTATCCCCATGTTCCCTCCCTTTCCCTTCCACTCCTTTGCCCTCCCTTCCCCTTCCACTCCTTTGCCCCATCTAGAGTTCATCTATTCCTCCCATGCTCCCCTTCCCTACCCAACCATGAATCAGCCTCCTTATATCAGAGAAAACATTTGGCATTTGTTCTTTTGGGGATTGGATAATTTTACTTAGCATTATCTTCTCCAACTCCATTCATTTACCTGCAAATGCCATGATTATATTTTCTTTTATTGCTGAGTAATATTCCATTGTGTTTATGTACCACATTTTTTTACCCATTCATCTACCGAAGGCATCTAGGTTGGTTCCACAGTTTAGCTATTGTGAACTGTGCTGCTATAAACATTGATGCAGCTGTGTCCCTGTAGAATGCTAGAATGCTGTTTTTTAAGTCCTTTAGATATAGACTGAAGGGACTCAAAATGGAGTAGGGAGGAAGAGCATGAGAAGAAAATTACCTCTAGATAAGAAAGAGAGGTGGGAGGGAAAGGGAGGGAGAAGGGGAATTGCATGGAAGAGGGAAGGAGACCCCCTTCGTTATACAGAATTCAGGTATGACGATATGAGGGGGGAAAAAAAGAAGAAACAATTTTATGTGGTAGAGAAAAGACAAACATGTTTTTTATAATTTAGTGTAAATTGGTATGTATAATCATTTTATAGGGAAATTAATGATGGGACGCTCAGTATTATATATTTGAACAATAATGTGAAAATGAGAGTGGAAATGGAAGAAGAAAATTGTAAAGGGAAATGACCTTTATATGTTTTTTTATTTATTTTAATAACATCAAGAAGCTAACCATTATTAGCTTTGTAAAACCATGGTCTGTTGGCAGCTAAAAATCTCAATAAATACACGGTATTTAAGTCCTATAAACCACTAATTGGAAGTTTCATCACATGAGCATTATTTAAAATGCAACTTACTGACATATTGTACTTTCATGGATTACACATAAATGTGTACAATAAGCTAAAGAATTTGACTAGGGGAAATTAGCTATAATTTCTAAATAGAGAAATACAAATCAATTTAACAGTGACACCTTTAGATAGTAAAACAAATATCAAAATTACTATCTTACTAATAAGCTAATCTTATTACTCTTTTCGGAAAATATCTGAAATATTTCTTGAACATATTTTTCCACCATCACCAGTAAAGCTTCAAAATAAGTTAAAAAAATTTCAAAACTACAATTTTTTATCATAAAGTAAGAGAGGATTCATATTAAAGAACTGAACCAGAAACCTTCTTGGCCTCACTGGGGACCAAGTTTTAAGTACTTGTAAATCAGTTTACAAGCAATACAATAATATCTGTGCATAATCAAAACTACTCTAAGACTTCATCTCACTCTAGTCAGAATGGCAGCTATTATGAAGACAAACAACAATAAGTGTTGGTGAGGATGTGGGGGAAAAGGTACACTCATACATTGCTGGTGGGACTGCAAATTGGTGCAACCAATATGGAAAGCAGTAAGAAGATTCCTTGGAAAACTGGGAATGGAACCATCATTTGACCCAGCTATCCCTCTCCTCAGTCTATCCCCATCTTAATATAAACGTTGCACCATATGGAGGTATTTGTCTTGTACAGCCAAAAGTGGAGGAGGGTTGGGGGAAGGAATAAAAACTTGATCATAGTGGTCTTGGCAGAGTCTGCTATGATGTAAGGACAGAGATAGGCAAATTCAGCATGCGGATGATTTTCTCACCGTTGTGTACAAGTAGGTCATTTCATGTTTGAGGTGATCATTCTCACTGAAGAGTTTTGTAAAGGATTATTTTTGCCACAGAAAGTTGACAAAATGCATATAAAGACTTAGTTTTTAATTTGGTGAGGGAGTACCTTAGAACCAGGACTGGACAAATAGGAGGTATTCATTTGGCCTGAAGTCCTGTCATCAGGGTGGACATTACCAGTTGGTTATCCCTCATGAATTACTTGGGTGAGTCTAGAGATTATGACTAAAGAAAATAATTTTAATAATTTTTCCTTCAGTTCCTTCAGAGAGTTGCTGTCTTTTTTCCTGTTTTCCCTTCACAATTTGCCTGGCAATGGTTCCCTGAACTGCTATAGCTTCCATACTTGGTCTTATCCCTCTATCCTCAGGACAGACAGATGCCCAGTATTGTAGCTTCCCAATCTGAAGTATTCATGATCTTATGAGTTTATAAGTAAGTCTTCCTCAAGACTTTTTTATTCTAAGACATCTATGGCTGAATCACTGATGAGAGTTTTGTTGTTTATAAGTGACTCTGAAGTGTGGGTGGTTGACAACAACTGGACTCTCTCCTCATATCTGCCTGACGGAGTTGACATGACCAGATGTCTGGTGCTACTCCTCAGATCTCTGAAGTTCATCAGCCATTGCAAAGGATAAACATATGATGAAATTATATTTAGTACATTAATCAAGGTGTCTTGTTAAATGGTATGGCTGGTATCTTGGCTGTAGCATGAAAGATGAAGTCAGGAGTTTGGGGTTCATGTTCCTCCTTTGTTATGTAGTAATTTTGTGAACTTAGGGAAGTCACATAAACTAGGAACCTGTTTCTTCATTTGTATAATATTTAGCCACCTAGCCCACATCCAGAAGAGGGTTATGGTTCAAATACTGGGGTTGGGGAGAGCTTTGCAAACTGTGAAATGCTAATAAAGTTGTTGCCTCTTATGGTTATTTATTATTAGTACTTCAGTGAATGTACATGAAAGAGGCAGCAAGCCCAACTCTGTATCAGCATATAATCAAGAATGATTGTGGTGGCTGAAAGAATGTTCTACTAACAGGGAGAATTTGACTCTGCATGTCTGAAAGGATGTCATCCAATGTGAAAGTTACCCAAGATTTGGCTAAGATTGGGTGGTGCTCTGGTGTGGTTGGTATAGCTTCTCATGGGGCCAATAGGGACCCTGTCCTAGCTCCTGTTGGCTTTGTTGTTGACCATGTTTGACATAATGGCCCTCATGGTGCTGGCTATGACAGTATTTGAAACCTTTCCAGATTTAGAATAATGGGAAAATTGTCTTCTGTACTTCTCATAGGTTATTTTGATACTGTGTGGGCTTTTTTTTTTTTTTTTGCCTTTGATTCTCCCCAGTATTAAAAATTATTGTGCTCATTTCATGGGGAGCTGTATGGTCTTTCCCTTTGAGCCTACTGCCTCTTGTTTATGAAAAATATCAAGTCAACCATGACAAATGGCCAGCAGTAATCTTGCCTCTAAAATACAGAGACTATTTTTCTTCCCCGAGTTTTGTTTTAAAAAATAAGAAAGCTACTTTTCCTTTAGGGGAATAAATCTTATTATTCAGAGATTCATCATGTAGATAAAGCTTTGGAAGCAGAAGACCTGGGTTCAAATCCCAGGTTGGGTAATTTATGTCTTTGGAGCCTCGATTATGCTATGAGGATCACATTGTGAAAGCAATAAAACACTATATAAATGTTCTTATTACTATGACTCTTTTTCAGTGGAGTCCTGGCAGGAGTATGTAAAGTTCAGGATATTTTTAGGAATGCTTTATCATGGCTTGTATGTTTGGTCTGAAACAAGAAAGTTCTAAAGAACATGTAGATATAGTTCTTCATCTCAAAAGTTTTGAACACTATTTTTGACGTATAGTCCCTGCTTGCTCAGTACCCACCAGGAATCGGTTAAGGCCTCCCCTGGAAGGTGGAGACCAGACTCTAAACCTTTTTCCTTTGGGTCTTCCCCTGTGACTATATTTTTCTTTCCATTTGGGTCTCAGACTGACCAAACCCAAAGCACATGATGGCTCTATCGCCTGACAACGTAGCCCGGAGGTGAGATCTGTGAATCTACTTCAGGGACAAATGTAAGGTCCTAATCTATCTGTGACTGGTATTCCTCACATCTTCCAAAATCTTGGTCATTATAAATAGTCACAACAATCAACATGATTCTAGATTCTATTAATTTATATGCAGTTAGCTTTCAATTTCTCCCCTTTACTCAGGATCACAGAAGTGTAAAAAAAAAAAAAAAAAGACCAACCAGCACAAAAAGCAAATGTTATTGCTTTCATCTCTGGAGATGCCTGGCAAGCAACTCCTTACCTTTGTGCATTGGGAATTGTATCATGACCTGTGCTGTGGTAAAGCAGACACTGTCAAACAGTCTGTATTTACCCATAAGAACAGCGTTGTTATTGGGAAGTGGAAGAGGTCAAGGACTGAGCATCCCATAAGTCATAGTTATAACCAACCATGTATCATGAAATCCAGAGAAGGCAGAAAAGGGCTTCTAAAAGAATGTGAACAAAGAACAAAACTGTGATAGAGAATGTTAGACCCACCAAGACTATCAGATTTCTCCACTCCGAGCCCCATATTTTACCCCTGAGGAAAGTGGTGCTCTAAGGTTCAACCACTGGTACTAGGATGCATTGTTAGCCAATGATAGAGCTGGGATCATAACCAAGTTCCTTTTCCAGTGTTCCATTATGTCTGCTACACTGGAGTGTCATTGTCCTGCAATAGTCCATTGGAATAAGACAGACTTGGGGTGGGATTCCAGCTCTGCCATATTTTGTGTGGCCTTGACAAGTTATTTCACTTATGTCCCTGGTATGGACTGAACTGTATCTCCTCTAAATTTATATGTTGAGTCTCTGACTCTGTTATCTCAGAATGTTACTGTACTTGGAGACAGGGCCTTGCTATGGTTTGCATCTTGAATGTCCTTCAATGTCCCATGTGTTAAAGGCTTGGTTCCCTTGGTAATACCATTGGGATGGTGGTAGAACCTTTAAGAGGTGGGGCCTGGTGAGAGGTGTTTAGATAATTAAGGACATGCTTTTGAAAAGGATTGTGGGATCCCAGCCCCTCACTCACTCCTTTTTTGTATCCCGGCCATGAGGTAAGCATTTTTGTTTCACCACATTGCTCCTACCACAGTGTATCATCCGGGACAAGCCCAGAACAATGGGCCAACTGATCATGGACTGAAGCCTCGAAAATTAGTAGCCAAAATAAACCTTTTCAGGTGTTTCAGGTATTTCATATAGTGAGAGAAGTCTATTACAGGCCTTTAAGGTAGTGTTTAAAGTAAAATGACACCATTAAGGTGGATCCCAGGCTATTTGGACTGGTGTCCTTATAAGAAGAGGGAATTTGAATACAAGAGAAAACACCAGGCATAGGTATGCACATAGAGAAAAGGCCATGTGAAGACAGTGAGAAGGCGGCCATCTGCAAGCCAAGGAAAGAGGTTTCGGGGGAAAAAAATCAAACCTGCCAACACCTTCGTCGTGGACTTGGATCTTCCAGAACTGTGAGAAAATAAATTTCTGTTGCTTAAACCACCCAATCTGTGATATTCTGCTAAGGCGGCCCTAGCAGATGAATATAACCCTCATCTATAAAACCAAGATAGGAATGCTTAATCCATAGAGTTGTCAAAATCAAATGGGATAATGACTCTAAGAAAAAGATCCAATCAGAGGCCAAGACACAGCACATGCTAAGGAGCAGGTATTATGGTTATAAAAGGGTCCAGTAAAGTACACATAAATCACTCTACTGTGACATAAATTGGGTCTAAAATGAATTTGCCTGTGATTCTGGACTAAGCTCCTAGGCTTCTCTCAGTTTGGTTTACCCTCTATCAATTTTTTTTGAGAAGCTTTTGGAGCTAGATATGGATTCTCTCTCTGATTGTCATTTGTCTTTCAAATACAGACCAGAGAAAATGAAACCTGTCGCGTTATTTTATCCTGATAACTGTCTCTGCCATAATTAGTCATACTGGAGTCTTTTCACGAAGCTGAGACATCTGCTTAAAATTCAGATTGTTCTTTTAAAAATAGACATTAGGAAATGCAAATCTTTGAGAGGCCTCACTGAAGACTTCAGATTCTTGAGGATTCTGAGCATGGGTCACTCTCAGATCTATTCCTTTTGTCGGCTTTTTAAAAAAATCACCCGGGGCTGGGGATGTGGCTCAAGCGGTAGCGCGCTCGCCTGGAATGCGTGCGGCCCGGGTTCGATCCTAAGCACCACACACAACCAAAGATGTTGTTTCCACCGAAAAACTAAAAAAAAAAAATCACCCACTTTTTTGGGGCTGCTGTGGAAGCAGTGAAAGCGAAATGAAACACCCCGGGGACACCTGAAATGCAAGTGCACAGGGGGCATGCCAGCTGGTTGCGCTAGTCACAGTGGACCAAATCTCACATGTTCCATCAGTGACACCGACGTTACCTCCTCCCACTGCACTGGCCCCTGCGCTTCCTCCAGTATCGTTTAGCATTGGCTGAAGGCACCCACTGAGTGGGGAGGTGGGGCTGCTGAATTAAAGTATGCCAAATGATCTGAGCAGTACAAGGCCAAGCTCTAAAACACCAAAAGTCCTTGTGTAGGATGAGAAGCAGCAGCTGGCTCCCCTTCAGTTCTCTTTCATGGGTGTGCTGGCAAGACCCAGGGTATGAGCCATGGCAGGTGGAATAACTTGCCCATTCTGAATTTCACCCAAATCCCAGAGAGTAGAATTCACACAAGGGCATCTGAGTGTGGGCTGAGGTTTCTCTTCTGCACCACTCAGCTTTCTGCAAATCCTGTCTCTTGATCCTGACTACTTCCCTTAGAAGCAGGGCAGCAAAAGTTTCTGTTTTGCTTCTAAAGAAACCAAGGCACAGGGACTTAAACTAGACTTAAAGTAGCAGGTGTGGATAAGCTGACCCTGAGATCAAGAGTTTCTGTACCGCCAAGGTGGCATTTTATAGGCATTGTTCATAATATCTCAAATATAGGGAAAGTGATCTGGTCGTAGAAGAATGTAGACCAGAGACCCTGCAAAAGTCAAAGCCGTGACTGGAGTATAAGTCATGCACATGAGCAGCATCTGTCTGGGTGGCACATAATTGTGGTCATGGCTGCATTACTAACTTCTCATTCAGCCATTTGTTGAAGCAGTCATTCTTTGCGAAATGGGAATCGAACCATTCCCCCTTCTGATATCCAAAATGCCACCAGTGATGTCCTTCTTCATATGGTCCATTTTGATGGCTTGTGGTGTCTTACAAGTTACTGAAAGAATGTTGCCTGGAGGGAAGCTTTCTGGATAAAGGCACGCGATGGATTCCGTCTTCCAGTGGAGGGTCTCAACATAAAAGGCTGATCCAATACAAGGGAAAATCTCATTCTAAAACATTGGCCTGCATCAGTCATCTGGGGATAATGATTAGAAATACCAGATTCTAGGCCCCATCCCCAACCATTTATCTTCAAAAAGTTTCTGGGGCAGTGCCCAAGAATCTATACTTACAACAAGGGTTCCCAGTTAACTCTGAAACAGAAGGTCATGGACACTGCTCCATGAAACACTGCCCAATACAATACCACCTATTCATGTTCCTTCTGATTTTGAAAACCTCTGACACTCTGTGCCTGAGCTTGTGGGCAATATGGCTGAAGTGGGAGAAGAGCTGCCTGATCTGAGAAGACCAAGGAGTGCTTACTCTAGCCCCCTAACCCTGAAACCTCTTGATCCTCTTGTTTTTTTTCTGCCATCAAATGGACCACCCCATACTTTGAGTTTTTAAGAGGAAGAACACTGTGTGATAACAGAAGTAATATTGGTAAAAGCTATACTACCTTAAACTCAGTTACCATTTGTATATAGCTTTCACTTTATCTTTTGATGTTCACTCTAATAACACTAGAATTTCACAATAAGTTATTTCACTCATGAAGAAAAAGCTGGAGGCACAAAGAAGTATTCTGGAGCCAACATTATCCCATTGAGTGAAAAATTGAACTTTAGGCTGGGGACTTGCTCTTCAAACTGGCCACTGGAGAATCTCTTGCTTGATGGCCTTAGCAAGGGTTGTGGTGTTTGGCTGTAAGGAGTTCTTCAGAATCTGGTCCTGACAGCTTCCATTTCTTTGCATTCTTGTCTGCCTAAGCAATCACAGAACTAGACCTGGGATGGGACACTATTCAGTCACTAGGATGGAAGTATTCTGTTAGGCCCCCTCCCTTTCTGTATAAAAGTCTTGGGGTATCAGTGGTTATTGGTACTGATAATGGGATATAGGAGTTGCCACCATTAACTTGCTGCCCCAAGTGTTTCCGAAGACATTTGACCAAATCCTCCTTCCTGAAATTGAACTATCTATAACTGAATAGTCATAGTTCTCTTAATGAAGGTGCCTCATGGTTGGCATAGACTCTGGTAGGAGTCAGTCTAGGCTTAGCCAAAAATTTGCTGTGGATCTTGGGAAATTTACCAGTTTCTTGGATTCTCAAGTTTGCTCATTTATAATATGATATTTCTTACTCTATACTTTATGGGTCTAATATTCTTCAACCCAACTCTCACCAAGCCACTGGGAAAGCGAAGGATATATGAGTGAGTACCTTCCTTAAAAGCCAGACAGGGAATAAGAAGACACCTCTTGGTGAATTTCCAGAGGTAGTAAAAGCAAAGGCCTCATAACTGAGGGAAGACAATGAGAACAGAGATATGTTTACATTTTCTTGCTCAGTAGGCTTCAATAGATGCCCATGGCCTCAACCTTGTGCTTTTGTGTTGCTACTTGAGGGAATCCCACAACACCTCGCAGTTAGATCAGGGCACTACAAGGGGGAAACTAATGAGGTGGCATCAGGGATTTCTATACCTGGAAATGCATTAGAACATAGTGAGCCTCTCTAATTACAGGTAGGCTTGGGGTTCTCCTGTAACCACCTGATCTTACAACCAGGTGTGGGGATGTTTCTAAGGACCAATGGATCACAAAGAGACTAGACCTTAGCAGACACCTATTCCAACCCCAAATCTAAGTATATTGGAAGTACATTTACTGGGATCTGAACTTGGAGTAAGTCAGTGGCAGAGATTATGCTTTAATGAAATTCTCAGAGGCTCAGTAACAGGCACTCGGTAAATACATTTGGAATGAGTGAACATGTCTGCAAAATGGAATGATAGAAACTAGAGAGAAACAAACTATGCCTGAGCACTGCTTCTTAAGATTGGAATGTGGAACACCAGGACCAAGGATGTGGGCTTGAGGTGACTTAGACAAGGGCAGGGACTATGGGGGTGGAGAGAAATGTAGGCTTTCAGAATAACTTGGTAGGTTCATGTTTCTGGTGTGACCATGGGTCCAGGTGGTGCTGACCCTCTTGATCACTGATATTGCACTGTTTACCAGAGATCATTAAACCTTCACCTGCAGACTTGTTTGGTGAAACTCACATGGTATTATTTTTTTTAATGTGAATTACTTGTCAAAATGAAATACAAACTTTGAGCTTCTCGTGAAAAAATCAGAAGGTCTAGCAACAATTGACTGGAGCCGAGTCATGGCTGCCCCCTTAGTGGGCCATCCATCTGTCAGCCAGCTTGTTCCCCTCATTTCAGTTCTTGCTTGGGTAGGGCCAATATTTAATGAATGTGTAATTGGCAAAAATATTTCCGTTCTGATTGGTAAATAACTTCCGGAGCTCCCTTAGTGTCTCTCAGGCTCTGGGCCATTCCCCAGGGGCATCTCCCTAACCCACTTCCCTAGAATCTGGCCATAATGAGGATCCATTTGGAAACACAGGGCCTCTGGCTCCCTGCTCCAGTACCAAGTCCAACATCCAGTTTCTGATTAGTCCTCACCCTGGGCCATAATGGATGTTAAATACTTTGTGCATCACCTTAGGGGATGAAATCTGCAGAAAGTGCAGCAGAGGCCTCCTAGGCAGGGGATATGTTCAATCCCAGATGGCTTTGGGGTTTGATTTGACTTTTTGCCCCCAAACATTTATAATTAAAGACTGTTATTTTCAGAAGTGTTTACTTTTCCATAGCATGGTGCTGAATGTGGTCAATCTGGAGAGGATTATGTAAAATTTTATAACCTAAGGGAGACAGGAAATTTTTTTTTAAATTTTTTTGCAGCTCCAACACATTAACATTATGTGATTTTGTTTAAATCTATGAAATGTCTTTTCAGAGACATACTTAAATTCTCTGTAGTCAGCATCAGGTAACAGTACAGCTAAATAATAATAGTAGTAATTAATAATGATTCTAATAAAAATCTATTTGTCCTTTTGAAAACGTGTCCAGAAAGACACTTGTTCTGTTCAAATCAGAAACCAGTGGGCGCTGGGTTGGCTGGCCGGCTGGACGCTGGGAGAGCTGAGCGGAGGCCAGCGAGTCTGAGCATATCCTCAGGGTGAGATATTTGATTACACAAGGAAGGGAAGCTGATTGCCAGTCCTCCCATCTGGAGAAAAATTTCTGGGTGGCAGGAGCTAAGGATAGGGTGAAAGAAAGTGATACACTGAGGAGCGCGGGGTGAGGTGAGGAGAAGAGGCTGCCTGGCCCTTTTCCGTCTGCTGAGGGGAGGCCAGCTTTGCCTCGCCTGTGTTTATCTGAAGTGGAACTAAATGTAACTAAATCACTGTGGGGTTGGTTTGGGGCTCCTTGCCCTGCTCCACAGCAGCACTCTCCTCCTGCTCAGCTGGGCAAACCCATTTCTCACTGCTTACCTCTGGGTCTTCCCAAAGGGTGGGATTGAGGGGAAGGTAGGCCCTTCTTGAACAAACTCTCCCCACCAGAGGCAAAGGCAGAGCCCTTCTTTCTTTTCTCCCACGGTTGCATGGCTGGAACTTTCTGCCTGTATCGCTCTTATTACTAGGATCCTAATTGGCCTTGCAGTCCTCATTCCCTTCTCCAATGCAAACCAGGTGATGGCAATGACCATGTGTTCCTTTTTTTTTTTTTTTTTTTGGGGGGTAGAGCAACATCTGGCACAAATATCTGCTTAATAAATACTCATCAACTGAAGGAAGGCAAAATCCAGGACAGGTCAGAAACAGCTTTGATAACAGTGCTTGCATTTCCCTCAGTGGCACTGCTTTCCAAAGCATAGCAAGACCTTGGAGTTTGAGAAACCACAAGCAAAGATGGTATCCTACAGGGAGAGCAGGTGATGCCCGTAGAACCAATACAACTCTAGTCATTGAATTGTTTCAGAGGTCGGGGACTGACTGTGGCTCTGCTTTAAATAATAGCTCAAATGTGTGTGTGATCCTCCAACATCAGTCTCAGTGGTTCTGAATAAACCAGAATTCACTACTTGTATTATCATATATACATTTTAATTCCAGGTTGAATTTTTCCTGTACTCTGTCTCATAGGCCCTGTATTGCACTCTTGCCAGGAGCCAAGCCCTTTGCAACACACACTCATTTGGTAGCTGCCATGGCAGCCCCTGCGAGGCAGGTGGTTCTCCTGGTGCCTGGGAGGAACTGGAGACTCAAACTGGCTACTAGGCAGCACAGTGAACTGAAAAATCCGGGCCCTGTGTTCAGAGAGTCTTGGTTTCCAAATTTTGCTTCTTCTAATTATGGGACTTTGGGTTACTTAACTATAATCACTGAAACCAGAATATGTGGAAAGAAGTCATTGTTCATCTTCGCCAATCACGTTGGATCAGCACTGTCAGAGCAGCGGTGGTGGTGGTGGTATGTGGATGTCTTGTTGCATGTCAGATATGCACATATTTACATGAACTTTGTGACCTCTTTGTTCCCTTTCTTTGCGACCTGGGGAGAGAAAGCTTGAAGGTCAGGCATACTTTTAATTGTGCTAGTTCCAGAGTTTGGAAGGGCCTGTTCAATGAATAAGCTGGACAGGCCTTTCTTTTAGACATGAAAGATTTATGACCTGTTCAGCCTAAAGCCCCACCACAAAAACCTCATTGAGCTTGTTACTCGTTATCTTTCAAATATCAACTCAGATTAAAAAGGACTGTCTGGCCTGCTGACAATTATTCACTGGCATCTGTACACTGTGTTATTGTACGGCACTTCCTCAGGAGCTATAATTAGGTGGTTGTGTAAGGAGTCCACAGTGCACGTTTGAATAGCAACTCTATTTGGCTCATGATGTCACTTGCTCACTCTGGTCCCTTTTCATCATATGGCCTTTGCTGAGGTGTGGCCGGAATTCAATACACATGAAGTCAGACCAGGAGTATTCTGTGAAGTAATGATGGCACTTAAGATGAATCACTTGGTACACACCTGAAATGAGTATGGCCCAAGTGACAGGAATTCTGGGAATCCTACTTTTTAGCCATTCAATCACTCAGTCTTTCAGAGACTCTCCTTATCTGGAAGTCGGGTTTCATGGTACCAGCAACTCCAAATGTCTAAGTGTGTTTTGTGTGGCCATGACAAAAATCCCACAGACCGGTTAATTTATAAAGAAAAGAGGTTCATTTCATACAGTTCTGGAGGCTGGGAAGTCCAATATCAAGGTGCAGGCATCTGTGAGGGCCTTCTTGCTGTGTCATTCCATGGAAGAAGGTGAGAAGGTGAGGGAGGGAGAGAGAGAGAGGCAGGGTCCCAAACTTATACTTTTATCAGGAACCCACTCCATGGTAACTGGCCCAGTCCCGTGATAATTGCTTTCACCCATGAGGCCGAGTCCTCATGACCTAAACCCCTCTTAAAGGTCTCACCTCTCAACACTGCTGAGTTGGGGATGAAGTTTCTAACATAGGAACTCTGGGAAAAATGTTTCATCCAATGGCGATTGTAATGTATAGTGTATGAATTGCCCGCCTCTTCCTTCCCTCCCACACTCCATTAACCCCACATCCTGTGCATTTCTCCACGGAAGTGACTCTCTTCATATTTCTTGTCTCCATGGCCACCACTTTGGCTATAGCCTTAGACCACTGCCTCAGCCCCTTGCCCAGTTTCACGGTACCGGACCACCTTCTAATAAGCTGATGGCTTTCTTTGATGATCACTTGGAGCGTGTTCTGTAACTTAGAACCTTACAGTCCCATCTTGGTGCTCTCACAGATCAAATCCTATAAGATCTGCCCCCATCTCTATCTCCAGCCTCTCCTACTCTTCTCCTCACTACAACCATCCAGCCAAAGCAGCTTCTCTTCGGCAACTCAAATGTGTCAAGGGCTCTCCTCCTTAAAGATCTTTGCACTGAACTTTGCTCTTTCTAGAACATTCTCCATACCTCTGGCCCCCTACCATGCCTGCTGATCCAGGTCATTCTTCAAGAATTAGTTTGAAATGTCACTTCCTTGGAAAATCCTCCTGAGACCCCCACACTCATTTCTTCATCTTCTGGCAAACAGTTCAACTCCTTCAGAGAACATTCCACAATTCCAGTGAGGTAATGACCTGGGCAAATACCTGTTTAAAATCTGTCTCCCTCTAGATTGCCTCTTGGACTTGATCTTCTAGTGTGACAAGAGGCACCCGACATCAGATATAAACACTGTGGAGAATATAATGATGGTTCATCTTTGAACTGAATTCTACTGTTGCTTTTTGTTGTTGTTGTTAAAACATTTTTTTTATTTGTAGACAGACACAATATCTTTATTTTATTTCTTTTTTTTTATGTGGTGCTGAGAATTGAACTCAGTGCCTCATGTATGCGAGGCAAATGCTTAACCGCTGAGCTACAACCCCAGCCCCTTTACCTTTGCTTTTTTTGCACTAGAACATCCTTGAGCATCTTTAGTACTGGCCTCCAGCCTCTGTTCCTGGAGAAGAGCCATGGCTCCATGTGAGGGTTTCTTAGCCACCAGGGCCTGGTTGGAAAGCATGATGGGAGTGAGGAAAAATCATCAGTTTGCTGAATTTTCTGTGCTAAAATGGAGCTGAGGGGCCAATGAACCCTATGGTCATATTTTATAGATTGGGGGACTGAGGCCAAGAGACATTGAGCAATATGTCAAAGAGCAGAGCTAAGGAATGGATTCAATGTCCCTAAAATTTTCATCAGAGAGACATACATACGAAGTCTGCCCTTTTACACGAAATGACATATGGAAAATGTCTTATTTTCATTTCTGTCTCCTCACTGATCCTCATAGCAACCTTGAGAAGAAGGTATTGTTCATCCTCTTGATACAGAGAAGGAAACACAGCTTAGTGACTTCAGTGGGGTCGAGCCTGTGTAGAAACACCAAAGCCCAACGGTGTCCCCGGGCTTGTGCTTTTTGTGTGACTGTCATTCCCACTGTACCGTTCTGCCCTAAATACATTCTTGGGCAACTCCACCTCTGGGGAAAACTATATTGATCAGGGAACCACAGCTATGAGCAAAGGAAAGGCTACTTTCTCTTCCTTGCTCACAGGGTGGCTGCAACTTGTGTTACCTGTCTCTCCATCCTTCTCAATGAAACTGCCTCAAGTTAGAGGACTTGACAGAGGATGAGAGTGCAGAGGCTCTGGAATCATCATCAGCCAGTGTAAACCCTGGCTCTGCTACCTACAGCCGGCGACCCAGTCAGGTTGTAGAATGTCTCTGAGCCTCAGGGGTTCCTTTGCAAAATGTGGGTATGAACTGCCTTCCCTTAGGTTTGTCAGGGTTAGACAAGATACTGCTGATGACTCCAGAAACACTTTTTATTTTGTTCTTAACTGACACACAATCATGTGTACACATGTATGGGGCACTGTGTGCTGTTTCAATACCTGTACTGTTGTTCCTGGGTATCCTTGAGGGATCCGTTGCAGGACTCCCCTGTGGCTACCCAAATCTGCAGATGCTCAATTCATAAAATGAGATTGTGTTTGCATGTGATCTACATTCTCCTTCCTGTGTACTTCAGATCATTTCTAGATTATTTATAATATGCCATACCATGTAAGTTCTACATACATTGTTACTATACAGTAGTGTTGAGGGGGTCATGATTAGGAAAAAAGAGTCTGTATATTGTACATATTTGGTCCAGATGCCACCATTGTCCAGCCACATGTGAGCACATCATGGTGAATTGTCAGAACGAAGAAGGAGCCAAGGGGCCAATAAACCCTAGAGTCATGTTTTGCAGATTGGGGGTCGGAGGCTAAGAGATTTTGAACATTATCAAGGTGAACAATGCTTAAACAGTATAAGAGAGAGACTGCAGAGTGGTGACAGTGGGAGGCCACAGAGGGGGTGCCTTCATGTCACCTCACTTGTGGAATTCAACTTAGTGCTTGGCATGTGACAAGTTCAAGTTTTGCTTTTTGGAACTTTCTGGAATTATGTCTAAATGTTTTCTATCCAAGGTTGATGGAGGCTTTGGATGCAGAACCTGATAAAATGTAGGGCTGACTATGTACATCGTGCAGAAACTAAATCAGGGTAGTTAGTACATCACCTCATACATGTATCATTTGTTTGTGGTGAGAATATTCAAAATCCTCTCTCCTTGTGATTTCTCCTAACCACCAAAGGTAGCCTGGAGCAACAGTTAAGAAGATAAATGTCTGAAAAGACCACCTGTTGGAGATGTTAGAAGGAGTGGTTAGAAGGGCAAAGTGGATCCAGGGATGTGGTTAGAAGAGGGCAGGGTTGCAGATTGATATGGATTGTCCTTTAGCTGCAGATACTGGTGTTCACCCCTGACCACATGCCTGCATTTCCATGTGCCATACCTCTTGTGTGTGTGTGTGTGTGTGTGTGTGTGTGTGTGTGTGTGTGTGTGTGCGCATGCATGGGTGCTTGCTCATGAAGTGCATGGGAGCACGGGCCAGGCAATATCCATAGCTCCCCAGACCCTCGATAGCATCGTGCATTTCTACACAGATTGCATTGCCCCCTCTCTGCGTTTGGATGGGGAAGTTTAAAAAGAATAAATGTGAAAAAAATGTTTATAAGTTAATCCGATTGCTAATCTGAAAAGGGCTTCATTCTTTAAGACATTTGAGAACTTTTGTTCTTCTAAGCTGTGGCTCTACAAGATATACCCAGAAAAAGTGCTTTAGCAACTGACTCAACTGAGATGTGAATGAAGCTTTTTTTTTTTTCTCAGCCTACAGGCTGAAGTCTAAAAAAACTAAATGTTAAACTAGGGAATATTAATTTAGAACAGGTTTTTATTATCCACATTGAAATTATAATTTCATGGCAGATTCAGGAGAAGGAAGGAACATTGAAGAAAAATGTGCCAAGTGATCAAATCAGAGAAAAACAGTTAAAAAATAAAAAATAAAAAGAAGAGCAGCAGCTGGGTTCCCAGGGTGTACACCTGCAATCCCAGCAACTCAGGAGGCTGAGACAGAAGGGTCACAAGTTCAAGGACAGGCTTAGAAATTTAGCAAAATTAAAAAATAAAATAAAATAAAAACATCTGGGGATGTAGATCAGGGTGCAAGGTCATGGATTCAATCCCCTGTACTGCAGGAGTAAATAGATAAATAGATAGATAGTTAAATAAGCAAGCAAGCCTAAGTCATTCCTGGAGAGATATAAGCAGGAGCTGGCACCCCAGCAGCCTGCAGGTAGGCAGAAATCAAGCCTTGGGGGAAGGAGCCAATAGTCATGAACCCTATAGTCATGTTTTGCAGATTGGGGGTCCAGGTTCAAGGATTGCACTTCAGCTTGCAAGCTCTGTCATTGCATTCTCTCTGCAGATCAAGGGCAAGTCTAGAGGCAGACCCATTCTCCCCAAGCTCCCAAGACTGAGATGAAAGCAGAAGCTGAATTAGTTAATTTCCTCCAAGAAATCACCATGGCAAGGTTTGGAATCTCACATTGGCATAGCAAGCTCCTTCCCACTGTGCATCAGGCAGTCACAGACAGTTGAGCAGTCAGAGGAATCAAATGTCTAATGGGGTGGCGAGAGAGCATCCGTGTCAGCCCCTGTATCCTGGGAGGTCACTGCTCACTCAGGCATCCCTGAGAGCTCACTCTCTGCTCCCATTGCCAACCAACCCCATTTAGGGCACATCCATTTCTCTAAGGAGAATATAAATCTTTCCTTCATAAAGTGGTACAGTCATAAATTCCCCAAGGATTGAACATGGTGAATTCAAGTTAATAAACAAGATATTCAGGATGGGCAAGAAATTAAGGAATTTACATATTCCTTGAAATATCTTCTAGATGTAAAGGAAAAGAAAACTATCTTGGGTTGTTTCCTGCTGCTAAAACAAAATACCCCAATTGAGTTCATTTAGAAAGCATAGAGATTTATTTAGCTCACAGACCTGGAGACTAGAAAGTCCAAGAGCATGGCACTGGCATCTGGTGAGGGCCTGCTTTCTGCAGCATAACATGGTGGAGGACATCATACAGTGAAACAGAGCAAGCATGCTAGCTCAGATCTCTCTTCCTCTTCTTATAAAACCACTGATGCATCATGGAAGCCCCATATTTATGACTTTTTTTAATCTTAATTACTCCCTAAAGGCCAAATTTGTAAATACCATTAACATGAATTTGGGGCTTAGGTTTCCAACACATGAACTTTTGGACCCATTCAAACCATAGCAAAGCAAATGATGATGTCGCTGCACATGAGGCTGAGTTGGGAAAGAACGTGGCATATCACTAGAACATTGAATTCTGAATAGCCTTGGTTAAATTGTTGAGCAAGAGGAACAAGGCAGTGAGTATCTTATTGGGTTGGTGAAGGAAAGGCACAATGGCAGGCCAAGGAGAGGAAATGCTGATGTCCAGAGCTCTGTCTTCAGACCCTGCTCTCTTGATGCCCTCAGACCGGGGATCCTATCCTTTCTCATATTGGAGATCACTCAGGTGCTTCCAATCCTCCTCATCTCCTGGGCTTGGGACTCAATATCTTCTGTCCAACTATCTTGTTCTCCTGTCTCTTAAAAGCACCACATTTGGCATGAAGAGTGTACCACCAAGTGGTGTGATCACCAGTGACTGGCCCCTCCACTGATTCCATTGTCCAAACATAACTCTATCTTCTCCTTTTGCCCTCAAGTCTAACCTGTTTCTGAATCTAGTGAATCGTTTTTTCTTTACCTTCATTGTACTGGTTTCTCCTGCACTTCCTACCTCATCTGTTTTTGTCTTCGTTCTACTATAATCTTCTTCCTTCTCCTGGGCTATTGTATTTGCCTCCTAACTTGTTTCCTTGCTTCTCCTGTAATTCCTCCAAGCTATACTCCACACTGCTGCTGCACAAATGTAATCATGATCCTACTCCCTGTAGGCTTCATGTTACCAACCAGGTGAAGTCCAAAGTCTTCACTGAGGCAAGAAGAGCTCTCCTTGTTCTGGACCCTGTCTCACTTTCTCTTTTACTTCACTTTTCTAATATCTTCACTCAACACCTGTTAGTTTGTGCCAGGTGCTGTGTTAGGTGCTGGGGATGCAGTGGTAAATAGAAGCATCACTTTGAAGCTGACAATCCATCTATACTAAAGCAAGGGTCATTCCCTGGATGTGTCCTAAGCAGGAGCCTTTGCTCACATAGTCCTATCTGCTGCTCCCCTGAGACTATGAGCATCTCCACATCTACTGGAAGATATCCATGTGTCTCTCCAGGCTTCTTTTGGGTTCTCCTCCTTTACAGAGCTGTCCTAGATATCTCCTTCCTTTGAGTCCCCTATGCCACTTGCACATGGGCCTTTATTCATGTGAAAGGTGAATTCCATGTCCCATCTCTATGATCTTGGGTAAGTTAACATGTACAATGTCCTCCTCTATGAAATGAGGACAATGACAATGATTTCACAATGTTATTTGGAAACACAGTGCCTGGTCTGTTTTAAACACTGTGATTGTTAGATTTTCATTGCTTTGACCAAAATACCAACTTAGAGGAAGAAAAGTTTATTTTGAACTCATGGTTTTCAGTTCAGTTTATGGTGGCCAACTTCAGTGCTCTGAGCCCGAGGTGAGGCAGAGCATCATGGCAGAAAGGCAAGATGAGGTGTGCTGCTTCATTCATGGCAGCCATGAAGAAGAGAGAGAGCGGGAGGAGCCAGAGACAACACAGATAGTCCCCAATGGGCACGCCCCAGTGACTCACTTTGTCTAACCATACCCCACCTGCCTACAGACACCACCCAGAAGTTCATTCAAATTCTGAATCCACCAAATGGATTAATCCACCAATTAGGTTCTAGATTCAATAATCAAACCATTTTGTCCTTGAACATTCCTGCATTAACACAGGGGACACCTCATATTCAAACATGACAAGTACCCAATAAACAATAGCTGCCATAATCATAATGATTATGATGACAATAAGGAAGAATAAAATGGTTTCACAGCTGCTGTGAAAAATAGTTTGGTGGTTTGGAAAAAAAGTTAAACAGATACCACATAGCCTAGCAATCCACTCCAAGGCATTTATACCCAAGAAAAATAAAAACATGTGTCCATACAGAAGCCTAAACATAGATGTTTACAGCAGTATCATTCATAGCCATGGAAGAATGGAATCAACCCAAATGTCTATCAATGAACAAAGGGATAAACACATGGCTGTGTATCCATAGAAAGGAATATTACACCAAAATGAAGTCCTGCCACATGCTAAGACGTGGGTGAGCCTCAAAAACATTGTGCTAAGCAAAAGAAACCAGACACAGAAGGCCACTTGTATTATTCTTTTATATGAAATATAAAAGGTGGTTACACAAGTAAATGCATTGAGTTGAAAGCCTTAAAATGTTCATGGTATGCTGTGGTGAATTTTACTTTAATTAAAAAGAAAAGAAGGTTAAAATGAGAATTTGAGGGAGGTGCAAAAAAGCTCAACTTTTGTCTGCTGATGGTTGGTTGAACTCCATTATTATTACATTTTTTCTGAAATAAGGATGTTGAATTATCCCACAAATGTGCATGCAATGACTGCTATGGGCACTGGTGATACAAATTTTCTGCTCTCAGGTAGTTCTCCAACTTCCACTCCCAAAGATTCTAGCTAAGATGTCAAAGCCAAGTCCACAGAGCATTCTCTCCTTTGGGCTCCTATAGCCTTTGGTTCCTGCTTCAGTTTAATCTTGTATTGTGAATAATACCTGGGTCACCTCTTTCCCAATAGAATGGCAGCATCTTAAGGACAGAGATTGTCTTGGTCATCACACGGTACAGGCAGAACGAATTCATTTACTCTGTTCTATGTAAAGATGGAATCTGATCTGGCTTTAAAAAAGAGACCTTCGTGCCAGATTCCAAAGGAATTGAAAATACCCTCCCAAGGGATTATTGGAAATGGTATTCCTGACCTGACAGGTGGGGACAGGAAGTGGAACTACCACTATGTGTTAGAATGACTATGTCACTAGGAGAAGTCAAAGTTCATCCCTTCTTTTCACCTTCCAGCTTCTGCATTTTTGCATACATTTGGTGTAAGGTTTTTTTGTTTGTTTGTTTGTTTTTTGGTATTTTGATGAGAGGCTTGGAAGATACTTTTGTGGTTAATGGGGATGTTCAAGTTGGAAGTGAAGGAGACCTGATATATAATATCAGAAGAAAAGAACTAGGAAGAGTTCATCACACCAGATCTCACAATGCAAACAGGCCAGAACAAGGGCATTTGGACATAGAGCTGTGATCCGACAGCCTTCAATTTATTGGTCCTCTGATGCTTCTAAAAGGACCTGAGCTATCTACCATGTTTCAGAAAACTGTGCTCAGTGGGCAGGTTCAAGTAGTATTAGATATGTGACAACCTTACTTTGGGATTTTTCTGTTCCCAGAGGGCAGGCACCGTCTTCTCTTCCAACTAGTTTGACTTGCCCAGTCAGTAGGTTTGGTACCAAGTCATCAGTTTCCAGTGTTAACTCCACATGTGGTGACCTAACCTCACCATGGAAGGAGTTCAGCTCTCGCATGGCCATGTTCATGCCAGAAACTATAGAATTCTAGGTCAGAGCCCAAAGTCCATTCTACTTGGGAAAGTAGTTTGGACAGAACATGTCATGTTCATTTGTTCACATTTTTGCATCATTTTTCTTTGGAGTTCCCTATGGATATCCCTTTGTCCTTTGATCCATGCTTTTAAGGTTCAGCTGGAGCCAAATCCTTCCTAGAGACCTCAATGGTACCAAGGCCCACTGCCCTTTCCTCCAAATTCTAAGAGCCTTTGTCTGTTACTTTGATCTGGATACTCAATCCTATGGACCTTTGTATTTTGGCAGTAGCTGGATTATCATTATTAAGGATCCATACAATAGTTTTATTTTTTAACTTTTAATTTTGAAATGATTTTAGATGGATAGGAAAGTTGTAAAACAAGGAGAGTTCCCATATGTCCTTCACCTAGCTTCCCTTGATGTTAACTTTTTCCATAGTGAGGACAGAATGATCAAAATGGCAGATTAACTTTTATACAATGCCATTAACTAAACTACATGCTTATTGAGAGTTCCCTGATTATCCTACTAATATTTGCCATGGTCTGAATGTTCATGTGTTCCTAAATTCATATGTTGAAATCGTAACCTCTAAGGCAGTGCTATTAGGAGATGGGAAACTTTTAAGAGGTGATCAGATCATGAGAGCAGAATCCTCATCAGTGGGATTGTTCCCTTAAAAATGAGGCCCAAGACAGCTTCCTTGCCCCTTCCACCACATGAAAGCATGGTGAGAAGGCATCCTTCCATTCCACGGGTTAGGAAGCAGGCCCTCCCCAAGTATTGAACCGCCAGTGCCTTGATCTCTGACTCCCTGGTCTCCAGAACTAGGGGGAATGAATTCCTGTTGTTTATAAGTCACCAAGCTTATGGTATTTTTGTTAGAGCAGCCCAAGGACAAAGACATGTTCTTTTCCAGGATCCAATCCAAGACACCACATTGATTTCATTGTCCTGTCTTTTGAGTTTCCTCCAACCTGGAAACCTTTCTTCTGCCTTGCCTTTTCTCATATACTTCAGTGCTGGTCAGTGATTTTGTAGACTGTTTCTCAACTTGAGTTTGTGTGATGTTTTCTCAAGACTAGAGAGAAGTGTTGCATTTGTGTAAGGGTAACACAGAACTGAGGTTGGGCCTTCTCAGAGCACCATTATATTAGGGAATGTGATGCTACCGTGTTAGCCATCTTAGCCATGATCATTTGGTTCAGTTGATGTCTGCTAGTTTCCCCACCATAAGTTATGATTTTACCCTTTGTGATTAACAAATATCTTGGGGGAGGTACATTGAGATTATGCAAATATTAATTTCTCCTCAAATATCTGCCCACTAACTTTAATATCCATTGGTAGATCTGCCTTCAAAAGGTATTCCTGTGGCATGCACCATGAATATGTTCATAAATGCTCAGTTGTGTAAGATGATAAGCCCTTATTCAAGCAGCTGCTGTAGGGTTTTGCATTAATTGAAGCTTCTTTGAATTGTCTTTATAATGGGATCTATTATGATAGGATTTTAATTTGATAAATGGTGCAATCAAATAAATATAAATAAAATGTTGTATTCATTTATCTCTCCATTTTCTACTCATCCATCCATTTCTCTCTCTCTCTTTCTCTCTCTCTTTCTTTCTTTTGTAAAATAATTGAGATGCTAGTATTCATATTTCTCCAATTATTCCCTACCCATGTTTTCTACTTGTTGCTGCCATTTAAATTGTTTTGTGAACTTGCTGTTATGGCCAAACTATTCAGCTAAAATAGGAACATTAATTTCTTTGAGCAGATTGTTGCAAACTTGATATGAAAAGGAGAGATGCCAATCTGTATTGCTGGAATGTGCCAGCACACAAAAATGACTCTGTCACGGACATTTGTTGCTCCTGTCGCCTGACCTCCTTACCCCCTTTGTAGGTCATATCCCCCATACTTCCTTTGTAGAACCTCACCTTCCTTGTTCTTAGTTCATACAACTTAGATAGATTCAGCCCGCCTGCTGTCACCAGAGAAGGGCACATGCCTTAGGCCATCTGCATTGGTCAAGAAATTGGCATTTGGTTCTAGTTGAATCAGCATTTCTTCAAAGTTCTTGCTGGAGTTATCAAGTAAGAAACTCGCTCTGTCTACTAAGGTAGCTTAGAGTAGGATCTAAACCTATAGCTTCCTCTGCACAACTGTGCTATAAAGTGGGGAAGGAGTCTGAGAATGAAGCCAACAGAGGAAGGCAGTGAGATGGGGAGAGTGAAGGAGAGCTATTCTTCATGACAACAATGCAGCATCGTTTTTTGTTTGTTTGTTTGTTTGTTTCTGAAGCCAGAGCCACCTGAGGACTTTTCAACGGCTCATGCTGATCAATCCACTCTGTTTCATTATTTAAGCATCTTGGGTTGAGTTTCTGTGACTTGTCACCCAAAGCTCTGATGAATACAGATGCTTTTTATCACCTGTTCCATGTGAGGCATGTGCTTGGACTCTTCAGGATTTAAAGACAAGCCAGACGGGGCCATGCTCCTGGGGACCTCAATTTAGCAGAGGTCACAAGATCAGTGCATCTCTCACCTACATATCTACAAGACATCTCTACAAGAAAAGGTGTCCATGTCATCAACTTGTCTTCCACATGAACAGCTTTGGCTTTAGGATCACAGTGAGTTCAGTGATAAATACCAGGTGAGGGGAGGGGTTTGGAGCACTGAAGACATCCTTTCCACAGACGCCGTGGCTTGGGCAAGGTACAACAGTGAGAAAGTGCCTAAAGCTCAGTGTGTGTTTGAGGTTCTGTAGGAGTGAGGGAGAGGTTAGGTAAAAAAGGGAAGATTCGAGGGGGAAAAAATAACAAGAGAAGATAACTAGGGAAACACATTGTGGGGGTTCTGGGTGGCGGCAGGATCAGGGAACCTGTTAGAAGGTCAGCGAACCCTCCAGTTGAACCTTGGTACGAGGCTAGAAAGAACCAGTGGAAAAAGAAAGCTGGAGGTGTTTGGAGTCCCAGCCCCCAAGAACATTCTTCAGGAGTCTCTGGCCTTATTTGCTCAAGAATCTTCCTCGTGGTATCATTTGAAAGCCATACTTTTTATTTCACGCTAAACATTGTCAGAGGGAGCAGTGGCAGATTCATCCTGGAACGTGTGCCAACCCGCCTGGCATGTACACTTTTAATGGCATTCCAGAGCTCGAGGCCTGGCAGATGCCCTCAGATCCTTGCCCCCGTGCTGGCTCCTGCCTTACCCAGAGTTAGGATGTCAGAGGGAGCATCTACCTTCCTAACCTTCCCCAGAGAAAACGTCCTGGATGAGACCCCGACCCTCACCCAGGAGGCAGGTGTGACTTGGCCTTGGGAAGGATTTTCCTGCAGTGGCTTTAGACTCAACTCCCCTCTGCGATGTTCTTAGCATCCTGTAACAGCCAGTTGTTTAGGCAGCCACCTCTAGAGAACTCTCCCTGACATGTCAGCTGGATTTAGATCCCTTCCCCAAGTGCCCATCACATCCTGACCATCCTTACCACTGCCCTTATCATGTTTTCCACCCTCTTTTCTGTCCCTCCAAGCTCCTGGAGGCCTTGTCTTTCTGTCTTGGTATCTTCCTCTGGCAGGAGAGAAGTGCTCCATAATTAACTGGCTGAATGAGACCCAGGCACAGAGCGGGGAGTGGATTAAAATCCTCTACACACACGACTTTGAAGAGTTTCCCAAGTTAAGAGAATCTATTCTGCATGTTCAGAACCTCATCCTGCTTTGCCCTGCTGGACTCTACTGGCCTTCTGCTTTCCTGGAGGTTCAGTCTTCCTCAGCCTCCCTCACTGTCCATCCATCTGGTCCTGTCTGACCTGCTCCCTCTGTCATGGTGTCCTTGATTGCCACTTTGCTGTGGGACACCTGGCTTACATTGTCCTTTCTCAAAATCCTGAATGAGTCTTGGACTACCTGTGACACCACATTATACTCCATATATTTATACAATTATTTTGCAAATGTAATATAAAATAAAACCAGACACATACTACTGACTTCTATTTCCCTAAGTAGGAAATAAGTGCAAATGTCTTGAGAAGACAATCCAACTTGAAGGGTGGGAATAAGGGTGCTTTTTAAGGGTGAGGTTATCTTTAATGATTTACAACAAAGGGAAAACTAGAAGGAAAGTTTGTTGTCAGCAGCTCACCCAGGGCTGCAAGATGACCCTGACCTTGACCTCTGTGGGCTCCAAGCTCTCTTTTGCCTTTATGGATCTCATCTCTCAAAATGAACAAACAAAACTAATCAAACAACAACAACAACAACAACAAAAACAAATCCTTATATGACTAACTGTGTTGCTATAGAGATGAATATAATGCAGGCTAGATTCATTAATATGTATTTATTAGTGTTATATTTGTTTTTTCTTCTGAGGTTTAAAATATTGAGTGAGTACAAAATTGTAGTTAGTTAGGGGTAATAAGTACTGAAGTTCTATGGCACAGCAGGGTGACTCCAGTTAACACTATGTAGTATGTACTCCAAAGTAGCTGCAAGAGAGGAATTTGAATGTTTTCAAATTTGAATGTTTTTAAAACCACAAAGAAATGAAAAACGTTGATTACCTTGACTTGATCATTACACACTATACACATACATATTTAAACACCACATTATACTCCATATATTCATACAATTATTTTGCAAATTTAATATAAAATAAAACCAAACACATACTGAAATAAAAACATTTTAGGGGCCCCTAAAACTCCTGTGTGTGCTTTGCCCAAAGGCTAAGTCTGCTTGAAGCCCACATTCCTGCTCACTGTTTCTTGGATGTAAAGTGCTCTTCAGTCATTTGGGGCCACACAGTCCCTTCTGCCTAAGATGACTGTTCCGAAGTCCAACCTTCCCCCTGCCCCGTCAACCTGATGGAGTCACTCATAGTCAAGGTCCAGCCAGAATGCCACTTTTTCTTGCCAAATTCAGCAAATTAAACCACAGGATGCCCAATTAAGTTTTAATTTCATCTAAATAACAAATATTTTAGTCCAAGTATGTCTCACATATCACATGTCCCAAATATTGCAGGAGACTTGTTTGTACTAAGAAGTTCTGCGTGTTTATCTGAAATTCAGACTTACCCGGACATCCTGTGTTTGACCTGGCAACCCTACTCTGTGCTGTTTCTGACTCATTTTCAGTGCAGCTCTTCTTCCCACCTGCTGCTCCCCCCAACCTGTCCCAGCATTGCCTACACACCTCTGTCCCATGCACCCGACTCCAGTCCGCATTCCTTCCCGTCATTACACAGGCCTGCCACGGTCGGGGAACGTGGCAGTGCATGAGTCGTCACATATGAGTAAATGTGTGCTTTCCCTTTATTTCCCCAACTATCTTCTTATTTTCAGGGATGACTTGGCAGCATTTGGTTTTAATTTCATTCAGGATGTCGAGTGGCTGAGACTAAAGATGAGTTAACTATTGCAAGGACCACAACAGCACTTTTGCTAACAAAGATGTGTCCCAATAAGACACTATGTGTTCGACATGCATGACCTAATGTTAAAAGAAAAGCCAGAGGGTCTTAGCAGAGACCTGTGTCCCTCCCTGCCACGTGCAAGGGTGGACCGTGTGTGAGGGTGTCTCAGGTACGCTCTTCCCCATGATGCTGTTGTCAGATAGTCAATCAGATCCAGTGGGACCCTGTGTGGGGGATCTTTTCTGTTTTTGATACTTAGGTTTAAGACATTATAATTTTGCCTCTCTAGCTTGGGAGTGGCTTGATTATTTTAAGAGCGCTTTTAAACCTACTTCACTCAGTGCTCACTACACCTCAAATTACCTCCCTCACACAGAAGAACTGCAGACTGAGATGATGTGGGCACAAGCCCCTGGAGACTGTAGGAGCCTGGCTCCAGGCTCCTAATCTAGTGCTCTTCCTGCACTCTCAGCAGCAAGGAATTCAAGCTAGACTCCCAGCAACAGCAGCCTTCCCTGTGACCATGGCTGGGGGGAAGCAAGCCCTCAGGACTCAGGCCAGGCAAAGACTAGTGGTCTGAAACAATTTGGGCTGAAGGAAGTTTTGGAAAGCTTGGTGAAAGTTCCCTTTTTTATTGCCAAGGATTTCCCAGCTTTCAGCACATTCTCTCTTTCTTGGTTGAGTGAAATTTCCAAAGTTGACCACTGGTTAATTCTTTTGTTATTCATGTTGAGCAAGAAACCACAATGCCCAAATACCAATGTGTGTGTGTGTGTGTGTGTGTGGTGTGTGTGTGTGTGTTCCCAGAGTGGTATCCATGTGGTAGAAGTTCTTGCCCCTTTAGTAGTCTATTATCTAGCTCTTAGCTCACCCAAGCCTTAAGGAGCAGGCAACACAGCCCAAAATAGTTCCCATGGGTGGTCCCGGTGTAATGAGAAAAACAAAACAACAGTATCAAGGTCAAATCCATGTGGGGAATTCTGCATGCCACTCCCCTCCTGGACTGTTAAAACTGTTCATTAGTAAAGGCTCTCTAGAACAGTGATCTCTAACTTAAAAGAATGGGGAATGGGGCAATGCTGTTTAATTTGAAGTTTTCCAAAATTATTTGATCAGAGAACTATTCCTTCCTCCTCCTGTTTCATTTTTTTCATTCTTTCCTTCCTTCTTTCTCCGTCCCTCCCTCCCTCTCTCCCTCCCTCTTGTTTTTAAGGAACATCTCAGTAATGCTGTTAGTCATTCTGGGAACAAACTTTAAGGAGAATGGCTCTCAAAATGGGGCTGGGGGCTGAGGTCGTGGCTCAGTGGTAGGGCGCTTGCCTGGCAGGAGTGAGGCACTGGGTCTGATTCTCAGCACCATATATAAATAAAATGAATAAAAAAAATATAAAAGGTCCATCAACATCTAAAACATATTTTAAAAAAAGAGATAGAGGGGTGAAGTTTAGCTAGATTTCACCACCTCTTCCAAGTGTTCTCTTTCTAAGTCACTTCCTTCAGGCCATAAATTTTAGCTCAAAGAAAACCTTACTGGCCTCAGCACACCTGCTCCTCCTGGTGTGTAGGTGATGCTTGGAACGAGTCGCCATCACCTGTAGAACCCTCACCCTGTCCAGCCAGCCCTGCCAAATGGACTGTGAATGCCTGAGCCCCTCGTTGGTACCAGTGGCTCCAGTGAGTTTCCAGGGCAGGATGGTGCCTGAGGAAGGGAGGCCCTTATGGCCACACCACGTGCCGTCCCGTGGGTGGCCACGGCCAGTGACCACGCACCAAAGCCACGTGCAAGCACCCTGGTGGTCTGTGGCATAACATGGGATGTGTTTGTGTGAGGAAGTCCGCACCCCTCCCTCAGCCTGGGGCAGCCGTGTTTCCTCCCTTCTTTCTACTCACCCCAGGATGCATCCTGTTCCGGGGATTCTGCCACATTGCCTGTAGAAGCAGCATGAAAGGTGTCACTGTGTGTCAAGTGGTGGTTCCACCAAGCTCTTGTCTACCTCTGGGTTTTTCACAAGTTTCCTCCTTTGCCTGAGATCTTTGTCATTTGTTGGCCCAATTTCTTTAAGTTCAGCCTCACTGTTATCTCAAACTAAAGCAGCCCCTCCGCCTGATACTCTCAATAATAGCCTCCTGTTTGCAGTCTTCACTGACTGGCCATTGCCTAGATTACCACATACTTACTTTTTTGAATATTGTCTTCTCCCCTCAAGATGTCAGTTCTACAAAAGGCAGAGATCTATTGTTTTGGCCACTGTGGGATCCCTAATGCCTCAAACAGTGCCTGGCATAATATAAGCATGCCACAAATGTTCGTTGAATGAATAAGTAAATTTTCCATGTTCAGAATCAATCACCAGCTGATCCCCCCAAATGCTGGTTGGAGTCAACCTCAGGCCTTGCTGATCAACTCGTGGACTGTATGGTGAAGAGGGCAGCTCCCAGCAAATGCTTAGGGGTGGCTGCCTGGCCCAGCCATGGTCCACCAGCATGTGAGGAAGTACAGAAGCACAGAGAGCAATAGAAATGAGTTTTTATTTGTAAAAAGTTACAAAATGATATGGTACAAAAATAAAGTCTGTAGAGAACTTTGGTTGTATAACACAAACGACTGAGACAGATCAGAGAAGTTAGAGCTTCAAAGAAGTGCACTCCTTACGGAACCAGATGGTAATCACAACGATAAAGAAAAATCACAAACTTTACCCTTTGGTGGATCTGGTGGAGCAATCTGCTTCCATTGGAACCCACCTGTGGTGTGTAGGTGACGCTGGGAACGAGACAACACCCATGGAACCCTCAGCCCTGTTGGGCAGGTATTCTCCACGGGGCGCAGGGGACGGAGGTTGGAACCTGGGAACGTCAGACACAGACACCACATCTGCCAGGACTCTCTGGACTGGACAGATGAACCTGGGACTACATGCAAGTTGTGCCAGAAAGCTGGGGTTGTCACCATTTTGAGCAGAGGATGGCGACGGAGAAGCCCTTTTCCTCTATGTCCCAGTCACGCAGGGGAGCAGAAAGGACAGAATGATGCAGAACTTGGGTCTTTTAGGGGTAGAGGGAGGGGATGTCTAGTAACTGCCACTTCTTGGTTACTTGGTAAAGTTAACACGGTTATTTGAGGGAGGCCAGTAGGTCATTTAGTTGATTAATCTGTCCTACTTTTATGGCTACTAAAGTAGTGATAGATTGTCTCCTGGATAAAAGTCCCGTTTATGACATGTTTAACGAGGCCCAGTGCATCGCCCACATGATGGCTGCCAGACAAGTCCACGACTGGGGACCCACAGGACGTGGTTGATCCCACCCACCCTTCTCCCCTCCAAACTCTTTCTTGGCACGCTGAGAGTGTGGGGCTTCTCTGTGTATGCCGTGGCCAGGTACCTCTTCCTCCTCGTCCTTCTCAGCCACCTTCTCCCCAGGGAGTCATCAAGGGAACGGGTGCAGCACGTGTTGACCCCAGGGGCTTGGAGAGGGTCAGAGACCCACCTTCTGGCAGGCCATGGGTGTGCCCCTGGCTGCACTGGGCAGGTGCATGTCTCTCAGGAAGACGGTGGCTGGGCAAGGATGGAGGGAGACACCGCAAAAGCCTTGGCTGCCTGACAGTCCTTTACTTTTAGTCAGGACTACGGACCGAAAGGAACTTGACCTTTCATACCTATGGTTATGCCTATTGTAGACAGATAGCTGTGGAGGGGAAGAAGAGCTTCAGTATGACCGTGATGGAGGGGTGAAGGGCAGGGGACAACTGCCCACGGCCTCTGCACACGCTCCTGGAAAGGAGGCCGGCTAGAGACGCTCCTTCTGAGATCCGAAAGAATCCATAAGTTAAAATAGGGAAAAATGCCGACATCTGGAGAAACTAAAAGAGGGATTTTTCTTAAAGAGGTAAAGTAAGTGATTTTTGCCTAGCCAAAAAAAAAAAAAAAAAAAATTACTTTGAAAAGTATGGACCCTTGTTCCCAATTGAAATTTCCTTTTGTCACCCCTCTTTGCATTTTGCGAGCACATATACTTTGGCACCTTTGAAAAGAAACTTTAATAAATAAGGGGGGAAAAAATAGAGAGAAACTCATTAGTGAACTGTAATAAATAACAATAACTTAAATCTCAATAAATATCTTCTCTATATTTCTGTATCTGAAACAGATGCATTGCATCGAGTAGCTTCTCTGGTCACTGGTGACCACGCATAAACGGAGCTGGGTATGTAACATCCGTCTCTCTGTAAACCGACAGGCCCCGGGGTGGGGGTGGGGGGGTCTCCCTGTCCTGGGGCAGCTGGGGGCCTTGCCCGTTTGCTCTCCTACAAGAATGCTGCCGAAAACCACAACTTGCTTCCTGTTTCCAAGGACATAAAGAAAATACCTTCAGGTTTGCTTTTAATCTCCAGGACAGCTTTTTTGGTTCCTAGCCAACTTCTTCCCACCCTGCACACCATGTTCAGAATCAATCCAGCTGTTCCCCCAAGCGCTGGTTGGAGTAAACCTCAGGCCTCAGCTTTCCAATTCAAAGATTATGATCTTTTGTGTCTCTGCTTTTTTTTTTTCCTCCCCACTCTCCAGGGTATGACTCCATTGAGTGACAGAAAAATAAACCTTTCTGACTTTCAGCAATAAAACGTAATGACAAGGAGTGACACCAGGATTATCGTTTCCCTGGTGTCTTCAGACACGTGAAAACAAACCACAGGAGATACACTGGTTTGGTTCTTCGAGTGCATCCGCAACTGCCACCATGATGGGCGATGGTGGACTGTATCAGATGACGCGATGACAACAGCCAACCAGGGACACCAGCCCTGAGCATCTGGAGAACCCAGATGGCCGTCTTCTCTCTCCTATCCAGTTTTCTGTAGCTGGACCTCTCTCTACCAGGCTCCCACGATGGATGGCTGCCTTCCTCCTCCTCCTCCTCCTCCTCCACTTCCACCTCCGCCTCCTTTTCCTTGGTCCTCATCTTCCGCTCTGGGCAAACATTTCCTGGGAACCTTGGTCCCTTTCTTTGCACTGTAGCAGGAATGCAATACACAGCAGTCTCTGGAGCCGGAGTCAGATACATCCACACCTTTTAGCGGAATGCTTTCTTAGAATATGGTAAACCAGGTTATCGTCTAAAAATGACAGGTCGTCATCGAAGGCGATGGGTCTGCAACACGCCTGCCCTACCTTGTCACTCGCGAGCCTTCTATTTCTGGATAAGTTTTTGAGTATTTTGTCATACATTGTCTCAGCTGCATCGCATGAACCACTGCAGTACCGAAAAATCAGTTCCTCCTTGGTTTCATAGCCCAGACCCAAGTCAGTGACATTTAAATGGATGGCGGTTAAGACACAACCCCGATTTTTGCCCCTCTGGCCTCTCCGACCTTTGCCTCTGGAATTCTCGGAGTTGGCGGCTGCGGCCTGTCGATTCCGCTCTCGTCTAGGAAGCACTGCCATTTGTTTATCTGGGGACCTCTTCAGTCTTTTAATGGTGGCTTGAATAAAATCCATGACATCATCAAACTGATCAGGATAGTCCTCTGGCATATTGGCTGTTCAACAATAAAACAGAAAATATCACATAAGACAACTGTGATCATCACAGGCCACCATAAAGTTAAACAGTTGTAGCGGATGTCATTTCCAACCCCTTTGGGACTTGTGTACAGGTTTTAGAGATATTTTTGTCCAAATCTTGTACCTGTCAATTTTATTTCTTCAATTCATGGCAACCTTTCAAACTAAGGAGCCAAAATAAATTGGCTTTTTGATAAGAAGAGATCAGAGGAATTCTGATGTCCATGATCCATGGACCAAACTTTGAGAAACACTGACTTGGATGATAACCAGTTATAGCTTCCAACTCTGTTACTTGGATGTGGAATACTGAGTGCTTGTCCCTGACCCTCTGTGTATGAGTGGGACAGGAGCCATTCTGACAGAACACAGAACTGGGACTCAATTCTATTTTAGAACTTCCTTTAAAAAAAGATTAAAGAATGGAAAAACAACTTATATTTTACTAACAAAGAGATTGGTTTGCTCTTCCTTTGGATGGCATGACTTTTATTAAAAAAAAAAAAAAGTACAATGATGTAAATTCATCACAGCAATAAAGGAGACCAGAGGCTGTTTGGGGATGGGCACAGCCCCATTCCTAGGGATGAGGCCACATCTCTGCTGCAGGCTGTCCCAGGGCTCTCACCTTCTGGCCGCAAGGAGGACAATAGCTATGCCCTTTAGGGAGATCCCATGGGGAAGGTGAGAGGGTGCGAAGATGTCTGGGACCTCTGGTGAAAGTCGGAATTTGCAAACTCTTGTTATCTGAATATTTCAGAATTTGTTTTGGCCAACTGAATAAAAGAAAAGTAAGTACTGGAGCAATGTAATACATTCTAAAATAAAAGCAAATCAAACTCCTATTCATTAGGTACAAGGCCTTTTATGGTCTCTATATCCCATTTTCAGGCAACTTGTAATGTTTAGGGTTATAAGTGGCTTAGTAAAATACACCTCAAGAAAGGTGTTAGTAAGAAAGGTTTTTTTTTTTTTGCCAAGATTATGTTAAAACACAGAAAGATTACATTGTGCCTTTCCTACTTCAAATTATTCTATCGTAAGCCTAAACTATCTTCTGGTGGAATGAAATGGCTCAGAATGACATACTTAGGCAATCTTAAACATTATTTATAAAGACCAAATATAAGAACTGTTCTGAGTATTGTATGTCACCCCCAGTATGGAACTGGGGTATTTCTGCACATAATGCCTATTAAAGTTTGAGGTCACTACACGCGAGCTGGATCCATAACTCAGCCATTTAAAATTAAAAGTGAGACCCAGTGAGCTCAAAACAATAAATAAATGGAATGAAACTAACCTATTTAATTATTAAAGCAGCAGGTATCCTACTGTGTAAAATAAAATCTAGCTAAGGTGCCTTAGCCATATATATGTGTGTGTGTGGTTAAGGCACCTTAACCAGATACACATATTTGATACATAATAATGAAAAGATTAGGGATTGGAATCTGTGAAGATGTTGTTGCTTGATATCTGCACAGAGGGCACAAAACTGTTTCCACCCTGGCTGAAGCCACAGTGGCTTCTGAACTCTTGTCTCCCATCCACCCTACCCATATCCCCCTTTCTATCTATTTTGCACCCAGGGGGATACTCTAAAAAGGTTCATTCAGATCATCTCCTTCCTCCTTTCAGAACTCTCCACACTCCCTATTTCTCCTGGAGTAAAAGCCCAAGTCCTCACTGGCTTAAAAGCTTACCTGACCTGGCCACCTCCTCTGCCCCCAGCCTTTGCTATCTCTGGCCTCATTTCAACTTCTCTGCTTACCCCCTTCCCTCTGGCTACCTTGGTTCCCTGGCTGAGCTTCCAGCACGGGGCTTTTCAATCTTGGCACTGCTGACATTTTGGACTGGATCACTCTCTGTCACGGGAGGCTGTCCTCTGCCTTGTAGGATGTCAAGGTGCATCCCTGGCCTCTACTCAGGAGACTCCAGGAGCATCCCCCACCTCTACCCCATCCTGCTCACGACAAACTAAAACGTCTCTAGATGTGGTCAAATGTTCCCTGGGTTCTAAGTCATCCGGACTGAGAACCACAGCTCAAACACAAATGGGGACTTAGGTCTTTTGCAGGCTGTTTCTTCTCTACCAGGGCCACTAGAACTACTTGTTCCTCTCTGCTACACCCACATCTCCTTCATGTTTTTGCTCAAATGTTATGACTCAACAAGTCCCACCCTGAATTCCTGGCTTAAAAGCAGTCCCTCGGAACCCCTAGTCCCCATGCCCTGTCCCCCTCCAGCCCCACCATAATAATCCTTGTGTTCCAACACATTATCCACCTGAGGGTCTCAGGTGTGTTATTCTTTGTCTTCTCTGATAGCAGGCCAACTCCAAGAGGCAGGACTTGTGTCTGGCTTCTTTACCGATGGATCACCAACAAGGGCTAGCAACACCATCTGGTCCCCAGAGGCCCTGATAACTGTTTGTTTAGTGAATCAATCACTTTCTCAGGGTGGGGGGAAGAGTCCTTAGTTTTTCAAGGGGACTTCCACTGAGTACTGTATCTTTATGAAACGAAAGGCTCCAAAATAAATAGCCCTTAGCACTTGGGAAACCTGGGATGTCCTGCATGACACAGTTGTCTCCCGTCCGAGAGTGAAGGACCATCTACAAACCCACCTTCCTCACCAACCCCCTGCAACCCTAAAGTTCAGCTGCACATGCCCACCTCATCCTGGGGCTTCAAAAGACTCCTGGGAGTCCTTTCTCAAGGGGCTTGCCAGAGTAGGGGAGCATTCCCAATTCCTCATTTCCTAACTGGTCTTCCTTAGGAAGTTTTCTTAAAAACAACAAAAAAATCCTTAAACTTGATTTAAAAAAAAAAAAACTATCTTTAAAAATAAGTTGCTTATGCTATTTGTGGTTTATTTCAATAATAAACTATAAAAGAGAAAATAAATATGTGTGCTTGTATGTATTTGTAAAAATAAATATTTGCTTGTGATAGTAAAAAAAATGCTTGTATGGAAAAACAAACTTCTAAAAGGAATATATTTGAGGTGATCAATCAAAATACAAAGGAGTCTTTAAATTGAAAAAAAAAATAAGACTATGTTTTACAAAGAACTCACACCATGAGGTCCAGGCTCTAGTCAAGAATTCCTGGATAGATCATTAACTTAGGAACATGGGAGTATTGAGCGCTATGATCGATTAACAATCAACTGAAGATTAATCAGAAGTGAGGATAAAATATTACTAAAATTTCAACCTAAGCTAATGGCAAAACATTCAAGCAATAAAATTTCAAGTTACCTTGGTTTAAGACTCAAACATTGATGTTATATGATTTTATATGGTTATAAAAATGTTCTAATATTTTCAATGTTCTTAAAAATTTTTCCAGACACTGTAATTGCCTGGCTTTGTTTATGAGATAAAATGAGAATGCCAAGTTAAATTTGAATTTCAGGTAAATAGTGAATATAATTTTAATAGAAGTAGTTCCAAATATCATGTGGGACACATACTGCAATATTTGGAATATGTTTACACTATATGAGAAAGTTCAGTGCCCTTTTGCGTATTTTAAATTCCACTTGGCTTCCCCATGTGTAGAATGTGAATGCACAAACTACTTAAGATTGTAGATGGTGTGGTAAGAGATCACTCACCCTGAGTTAAAAGCCTTCCAAGGGGTGGGGAGTATAAACCAAAATAAATTTTTCCAAAGCCACACTGTGTACCACACCAAGAGTGAACCTCATGTAAACTATGGATTGTCACGTCAACATAGGTTCATGGACTGTAGCAGATGTATTGCTCAGGTGTGGATCATCGTCACAGGGGAGGCGGTGCCTGTGTGTGGGGGGCAGGAGGTGTATGGGAAATCTCTGTACTTTCCTCTCCAGTTTCAATAAACTTCAAACTGCTCTAAAAAGTAAAGTTAAAAAAAAATGGGGGTGGTGGTGGATGTGCTTCCTGTCACCTGGGAGGCATGAGGATAATATTCTACTTGTTAAACTGAAGGCTGTAGCTACTGAGAACTCCTCCCTTTGATGGGAAATCTCCCTCCTCACCTTGTTGCTAATGTAGAGACATTATTTAAGCTCCAAGTTTAACCTGCAGGTAAGGCTTATGGAGTTGAAGGAGTTTTTTGCCCCCTGCATATTCTTGAAAAATAGAACAAAAATATTTATACAGAAAATTTTACATCAATATGAATTCTGAAAACCAGGAATGGGCGACATTGTATTTTCCAAACCACAAAGCAAATAAATAGTCCTGTCTCCTCCAATTTCAGGCCTTTTGATGCCATTGAATTCATTCAAAGGGAGAACCTCAATTTGTCAATGCTGGGCACTTGAGGACATTAGGTGGCATATACCTCTGGAGAGGGTGCTGGGCAGTCCTCACTGAGCCTGTTCTTAAGAATTCCACAGAAGCCTTTGGCCCAGCCCAGGCAAGTAACTCCCCATCATGAACCGAAAAGCCCACAGTTGCCTCAATCTTCCAGGAATTCACTGAACTGAGGGGGGAAATAAGGGTTTGGGGTTTGGATCAGTTTTCTAAGTTAAAGTTTAAGGCCTATCACTTTCTTCTTCATCCAACAAAGGGTGTGGCAGAGTGTCAAATTCACAAACAGCTCTCACTAAGATTAACTTTGTTCATAAAATACTTGCAAACCACAAGAGAAGAGCATCCTTAAAACAAACAGGTGGATCAAATGTTTGCTCATTTCCCAGACACACCTGGAGGACAGATCTTGGAAAACATGTCCATCTCAAAGCTGAAGTTTTTGAAAAATCGAAACGCTTAAATGAACTTAAGTCATCCTTCAGATTGCAACCAAATATTTTGGCATTATTCTATTCGAAATATTTTAACTTTGATGTGTCCCTTTATATAAACAGTGCTATTCAAACAAATGAAACCCAACTGGGACACTACTCTGGGAATAAACCTCATTGCAGAGACTTTGCCTTTCTTCATCATGGGGAAAATAAAGTAGTAACGTCACATTAGGAACAAAGGACTGGAATAGTGACTGTTTTGTAAAGTTAACTGAGATTTTATAGAAACGGTGGTGAGGGCTCCAAGTACTTCCTACAAGATCTAAACTAAAAATGACATAATTCAAAACATTATCTTGATTAAGCTGGCATTGGTAGACAAAGGATTCTCCTGAAATGTCAGATTTCTCTTAACAACAGTTTAGGTTAACCATACTTTAATGAGAAGAACATTTTTATACTTATGGCTGGGCTGTCCGTCTTATCCTGGCTAGGCTGAGAATCCAAGCTGGCCTTCAGCCTTGGTACACAACCTGTGGGTCTGAGAGAGAAGCAGCACAAGGTTGTCCACAAAGCATGAGGATGTGCCTCCTCATCAGCATGGAGAGGACTCTGAGGATGGAGGGGAAAGCCTCTGAGGCTGTGAGGAGTCCAGGAAAGAGGGGGGACCCGATCCAGGTCTCATAGTGCCTCTACCCAAGTGGGAGGAGGGGTGGGAGATCTTCCAGGCTAGGTTTGAGATTTGCCAAGTCAGTTTTGGCTGGATGCAGGATGCTGGAGAAGGCACAGATGTCTCGTCCTCTGGGTAGAGGACCTCCTCTCTACTCCACTATAGAGCGTCTGGCTTCTGCATCCAGAAAGGGGTGACATGCTGAGGTTTAGCCAGGCCACACAGGTGACAGGTATGTCTAGAGTAAGTGCCTGGATGCCCTCACTCAGGGCAGAGCCCAGTTCTGGGATGGGACTGTACTTTGGGTAAGAGGCCACAGAATGATGTACCTGGGGCTGTCCAAGTGCCGGAGGGTCCATTCCGACATGCAGAGCCTCCCAAGACAGGGGGAAGATGGAAACTTCCTGGGGGTGGGAGATATTTAATCTGATATTCTTTGCCTGCCTGTATTACAGGTAAAGTACAAATTGCCATGTAGGCCAAGTATCTGAAAAATAGGATCCCTTTCTCAATCTACACACACACACACACATACACACACACACACACATACACACACACGTACACATACATATATAGAGAGATGTTTACACAAAGACACATGCACATTCATTTATATTTATAGGAAAAGAAAAGATCAGCCAAGGATTTATATAACTTCTCAAGAATGACGATTTCTCTTTGTAGTAATCGATTTTTCTTTGGAATAAAATATAAAAATTTTCTTTCACTAATTTTCAAATGTTATTATAAGAATGGCATGGTTGGGTATTACTTTTAAAAGTACATTACAAAACTTCATCAATATCTGAAATAATTAATAGCTTTCATGAAGCACTTAAAAATATTATTGATGGAAAGGGAGAGTGCAGCTACACAGCCCTAAGTCTAAACCTACAAACAGCTCGGAAAGACTGAGGGAGGAGTAAACTTTATCTTTTTACAGAACCGGAAGCTGAGGCTCAGAAAAACAATCCTTGCCCAGGGGCACGTGGCTACTGAATGGGGACTAGCTCAAGCTAGTTTTAGTGCCCCAGAAGGGCTTTTTGTTTTTAAGTAAAAATTCTACTGTTGTGTAGCTTTTTGAGTCCTGTGGCGAAGGGTCAGTTACTTTGAGACAAGTACAAGATATTTTGATTTCACCTCACCGATTTACCCAACTCAGAACAGGAAGTGAGAAATACAAGTTTGGTTGAAAAATTCAGCATGAACTTAGGCACATTCGGTAGATCCCAAAGTTGGTTCGCCATGGGCCACAGAATACAGCTAATAGTCTCCGAAAAAGCAAAAGCCATGCCATTCAGGGGCATCTCTCCCACATCCTGGTTCCTGCATATCACTCTAAGGCCCATCTGGCCATTTCCCAGTCAAAACCGGAACACCAGCAGCCAGCAGCGGGCAGATTCAGACAGACAGGCCCCTCTCCGGAAGCTCCTCGTGCTCAGTCTGGCACCAAATAAGGAGGCTCTTGCTGCAGAGTTGGAGAAGATAGAACCCCCGGAATTCCAGGCCTGGGTCAGTCCCTGACCAGCCGCGTGACCTTAGACTAGTCACTTAACCCTTCTGAGGTCAACTGGACCTCCTCTGGGGCCTTTCCTTGCTCTAAACCCCTAAGATGTGGGCAGTCCAAACTCTGGCTGCAAAGCAATGTTAGACCTTGGTTTCTAGCCACCTTTGGCAGGGAGCAACATTTCGCTCTAGCCACCACCATCAAGGGTCCCGTGAAGCCCCCACAGGAGATATTTTAGGGATCTAGCATACTAACCTGTTCAGTTTACTTGCAGGCTCAATCGGCTATATTTGAAACAATCATTGCAAATCCTTTCTCAAATCATAAAATCATGTCCCGTCCTATTAATTTGTGTAGAAAGGACCCCAAACTTGCATCTGAAAATACCCAGATTACAGTATGAATAATTCTTTAATTTTTTTTAATTGTAGGTGGACATGATACCTTTTTTTAATTTTTTATTTTTATGCAGTGCTGAGGATCAGACCCAGTGCTAGGCAACTGCTCTACCACTGAGCCACAACCCCAGCCCCATGAATAATTCTTAAAACTCAGTTTCCATCTTCAGAAGCAGAGTTGGATCCAATATCCTCTCAGAGGACATGATTACACTCACATGCCACAATTCCTTCAGTCTCCATCATCCAAAGTCAAAAACTCACCTCACCCTTTTCTTAAAATCTCAATTTTACTCATTTTTGGTTTTGCTGCTAAAGCTGTGTTTAGTTTACTCCCAAATCACAACTACTAGGCAAGAATCGCCTACTGCAATGACATAACATAGAGGGTAAGAGCCCACAGCTTGTCCTAGGAGGCCATGTATGGGCTGCCAACCTTGTTCTTATTTGACCTTCAGGGACCTCTGAAACGTGCAGCATGAATCCATGAGAATGTTCCAATTCCCTGAAAAAAACTCGCCAAGTTTTGTTGTCTATTACTATTAAAAAGTGATGATTTTATCACGTAGTTGAACTACTTTTTTACTATTAAAAAGTGATGATTTTATCACGTAGTTGAACTACTTAAACAAACAAAAAGGCCTCTACTTCATAGGCCTTGAATGCTAACGCATCTCACATCATGCATGACCACCACAATGCATCTACTGTTAGATAGACCGTCCTGGCCATAGTCAACTCTTGGGTTAACTCAAGAGGGGTCCACAGCATTTATTTCCCTAAAACAGTCACAATTCGGGCAATTTACAAAGTCACTGTGACCTTTTCCAGAGCCACCAGTACATTCTCTCCATGACCAGTGGTTTGTTGACAGTGAGGCATGACATTGGTTTATTTGAAAACTATTTGCGTTGTAAAAACACCAGTGTTTTGTTGTTTTAAAAAAGCATTTCTGGATTCTCTCAAGGCAGAAGGAAAAGAAGAACTAGAATGCAAACCACTTCAGTTTATAGAAAAATGGAACCAGGGTAACATTTTTAAGAGTCACTTTGCCCACCAAAATTTCCATTTTTATCTACCATTTCCACTAACTTTAATCAACATGGCACACACTTACTATTATACTGTATTTTGAACTGTGGCCTATAACCCAACTAAGTGAACTTGCAAGAAATGGTACAGGAAATTACTTCATGAATATAAATAGCAAAAAAAAAAAAACCCAACTCACTTAACAGTAATTTCATTATTCATATCCCAATTGTTCTGATTTCTGTGTATGTGGTCCATACTTTTATTATAGTTATACTAATGATTTTACAGTAATACAGAATGGCTCCCAGGGGGGAAAATGCCCATTCTCCTACTTTTAAATCAGGAAAACACCCAGTAGGGTGTCCATTTGTAAGCTAATCCATGAACACCTGGTGTGAGCTAAAAGCACTCCACAGCCAGCCATAAACACCCCACAGTAACAAGCCCACACCAGGAGCTCTGCTACTGCCTTTATAAAAAACTTAACAGGGAAGGGCGAGAAATTACCCAGTAAAATTAAATGCACAAAAGTCACCGTGATAAATAACCCCTGTGGTGAATGTGTGTGTGGCAGGGGACTCCAAGGAACCTGGTGGAAAATGTGTTTTTCCTGTCACACACAGCACTGGCCCCAGCTTGAAAGGCCACAGGATACCCTTCGAGTCTATACTCGGTTTCCCTTTGCCATTCCCAGGGCACAATAAGATCAGGGGATAAAAAGAAGGCCGAGGGCCTTTGGGACTTGGACAAGATAACAGGAAAAGTAAGAGGATGAAAAACATGTTCTCTATCATTTGAATATGTTTGATAGAGGGGCTTTCTATCCCAAGCAAATGAATTTACTAGAATCTCAAGGACTTCACACAATCAGATATGGTTATCATTCTGAGGCAACTACCTTTGCAAAACCCCTGTGCCTGCTTTTTCTCCTTGCTGACTTTTTGATGCCATCAAAAAAGTCACATTGGAATGTTCTGAGCTGGCAGGAAGTGACTTTGTGGGGGTAGTGAAAAGTGAGTACAGGATTCAGCAGGCTCTGGTTCAGGGTGGTTAAACTGCTTCACCTGGAAGCCTCAATCTCTCTATCTCAAAACAGGAACAGTCACACCTGAACCTTAGGTCAAGATCAATATAAGAAAAACTGAGCTCAGTGCCATGGAAAGCATGCAACACATGTTGAGTACGCCCCAGGGAGATCACAGTGTGATCATTGTTTGGCACAAAGAGCAACCATATCTGGACAAAGCAAGATTCTCCTAAAGGGGATCCAGACCTGGGTCTCTTTTTAGCCTAGCATATTCTATAGTGGAGAGACTCTCTATCCAGGACCTGAATTCCCTGGCATGGTGGTCTGAGGGCAGATGGATCAGACCAGTCTTGGGACTGCCTTTTCTGGGTCCCTAGACATGTCTGAGAATAAAGTACATAAGCATCAACAGATCAACCGATTCCCATGATTGATATTTTTCTGACTTCAAACTGAAGTACTGTGCGACCCTCTGGGCATATGTGAAGTCTTCCTGCAATGCCTGTGGATAGTTTTAAGGGAACCAGTGTCTATGTCCTCAACTTCTACATGTGCTTTCCTTAAACTGGGCCCAAGAATGCTCCTGATGCTGGCTCTCCGTCCCTGCATCCCCTTATCCAGTTCTCCTTGTGCCTTGCTGCAGGAGGCATGGTTCTCACCATAGAAATCTCACTTTCCTCTGGGCTCCTGAATGAGGGGTGAACACCCTCCATGCTACAAAAAGACACTCAGGCATATAGGCTCCTTGGGAGCCAGCGACTCCCAAGTGATACGGAGCACAAGCTGATGCGAGGCCACAGCATTGTGAACATAGCATAGCATCCCAGTGATATTCCTAAATCTAATCATGTAGAAATAATTAGATGAATCCTAGGTATAGGACTGTCCAGGAAACAGCTGGCAAGAAAGCCTACATTTAAAAAAAAATGTCAATGTCGTGGGAAGAAAAAGGCTTGAGAATAACTTCAGATTAAAGAACAAAGAGGCAGGCAATCAAATGCAATTTAAGATCCTGGGTTTAAAAATAAATAAATAGAGAACACTATTGTCACAATTAGAGAGATCTGAATGTGCACTATTAGATAAATGTTATATTGGTGTTAAACTTCCTGAGACTGATAACTGAATTGTGCTTAGGTAAGACATTGTCCTTATTCTGAGGAGATACATGTGAAGTATTGAATGTTATGATGTTTTCGATGAATTCTCAAGTGATTCCAAAAAAAAAAAAAAAATGAGGCAAATACTACATAGAGGTCAATCTTAGTGAAGGGTGTGTGATGTTCATTCTGCTAGGGACACTTACTAGCAGACAGGCCAGAAGAATAAACCAAGAAATACTGATGCAGCTGGCTCTGCCTTCATCCTGGCTTGGCACTCCTATCTGGTCAGTCTGTCCACCTATTCATCTTACAATTAGGAAGTTGAGCCTGCTATGATGCGTGCGCATTAACAGGTGTACTTGAATTGAAAATGAAGTCAGATATATGTTCTGACCCAAAAGCCAATTTATTTGGGTTCCTTAGTTTGAGCATTTGCTATGAATTGAAGAAGGGAAATTGGTAGGTGGATAGTGTGGACAAAAAGATATTTAAAGCCTATACACAATCCCTGAAGGGGTTGGGAATGATATTTACACAACTATGTAAACTTCTGATGAAAAAATTTTAGATTTCAACTTAAAGCTGTGCAGTAGATTTTAATATCTTTAGTGTCAGGTTTGCAGGTAAAAAGGTTTGAAGACCATGATTTTAAAGCCATGGCTTTCCACCTCAGTTGTCTTATTAAAGTCACACAAGAGTGGGTTTTGCCTCTATCGAGTTAGCTACAGTAACTATGCTCTCATGGTGACACATACCGTTTATGCAAACTGAATCCTGTCCCCACCAGGCAATCGCTCTGGCGCTTGTGTGGTCACGTTTGGTCTCCACATTAATGTCCCCTGCCCCTGGGCAGAATGGGAGTGATCTGAGAACCAGTATTTGCCACAAGGCCTCCCAAGGGCTGTCTGTCTGCCTGTCAGCCACTTGAGACTTTGCTTCGTCATGGAGAGTCAGGGAGCCTTCTTAATTGCAAAATCATCAGTATTACAGGAATTCTTAAAGAAATCCAAATTACTTTTCTTAAAGCCTCCTGATCTGGGCTTTGAAGTAGCTATTAATAATACAGTCTAGGCCTACTCTGGTTCCAGTGGATATGGAAAAAGGGACCTGAAGGAAATTTAATATTCTTTCTTCTCCTTTGTACTCGCTTGATCAGTTTTTTCGGGAAATCTGTGTTTTAGAGTTAGTGAATATATTTTCAGCAAGTCAAGTGTCTGTGTTTTCTTAATCTATGAATCTGGATGCACAGTCTGTTTTAATCCAAAATAGACTGCCTTTGGGACTAGACATCTGAGGCTTGAACTCTGGCTTCACCACTTACTAGATTTGTGACCTTGGACAATTCTTTAGATCTCACTTCTTTACCTGTGAAATGGAGATAATTTTGTTCAGTGGAGCTCAGATTCACTCAATTTAGGATGAGATATAAACCTATTTGTTCAAAACCGATTTAACCATGTGGATATTTAAGAGGTGCTGTGGCACTAATATAATGAGTTTTTACTTGCAGCTATTCACTTACTTGAGGGTTGATTCAATTGTGCCTATGCCTAGAAGCTTTTGAAAAAGAAAACAATACTGAAAAACAAAAATAGACCTATGCCAAAGACCCCACTTGTGAGCACATGCGATACACCCCACTTAACATTTACTGCAAGACATCTCTGTTCAGTGGTTCTTTCTCCACTGCCAGAGAAAAGAGAGCAAACCCTTTCTTTTCCTGGATTTCACAGCACCATATAATCACCTGTCAAGATACCTAACAGTTCCCATGACTTTTCAGTACCTCTCCCAGTACCTGGACATTGGTCTGTCCTTGTAGCTGACACCTACACCTTCCCCATATCATGGTCACAAATTTCCCCATTCTGCTCCTTAGTCTGGAATGGACCCTTGTCCTTTCTTCTCTCAATATCCATCTTTCAAGTACCTGTTCAAATTTTCCCTGCTTTTGATTTCAAATCCCAGTGATCTCATTCCTAGGAATTCTTGACTTCGACTATCGCAAACCCCTCAGGATAGACACATCTGTCTGTCTGACTGACAATGTCTACCCATTTACCCATCCACCCATCTGCCTTTCTATAGTTTACAACTCAATCACGAGCTATTCAAGTTCACCATGTTGCCTTTTTGATGCTGCCCAGCACCCAGCACATGAAAGATATTTAATAATTGCTTCTTGATTGGGCTCATGTGATTAATTAAAGAATAAGTATTTTCATCAAGTGAAGGCTGTGGGGGCTAAATTAAAATAAGAGCAAAAGAATATTAGGAGGGAAAAAGATCAGATACCTTTCATTTTTGTCGACTAAAGCAGACTCATTGGAGCATCTTGCTTAGGCTGCTGGGCTAGCATAATGTCCCAAGACTGGACAATTCAAAATGAGCCTTCAGTGCATTTCTCTAAATAGCAATGATTTGAAAATAGGTCTCCAAACTGGGGCCAGAGGGAGGTGCTGGTCTCAGATCTCAGTAAGGGATCAGTGCCTCCTAAGAGTCTGGTGTGCAGTTTCTTTCTAGGGACCCTTTCCAAGCGGCAGAGCCCCTTTCCAGCTTATGTAATTAGTAGAGCATTTGTTCCCCCACACAGTCCCAAAGCAATGGGAAGCAACGATGAGTGGTGTTTATTTATTCAGAATTCTGCATCTTATAACATTGAATTTGAAAGATTAAGACATATCCAGCACCAGAAGCTTCCTCAGCTATGTGGTGGGCTGATCATTTACTAGAAGTTCTTCCTCTCCCTTGGTTTAGGAAACATTTTAAATTCCATGTCCAGTTGGGATCAATTAAAACTGAAATGCAGCTGGGTGTGGTGGCACACACCTGTAATCCCAGCAGCTCGGGAGGCTGAGGCAGGAGGATTGTGAGTTAAAAACCAGCCTCAGCAATAGCAAGGTGCTAAGAAACTCAGTGAGACCCTGTCTTTAAATAAAATACAAAATAGGGCTGGGGATGTGGCTCAGTGGCTGAGTGCCCCTGAGTTCAATCCCTTGTATCAAAAAAGCAAAAACCAAAAATCTGAAGTGTTCCCTTTCAATATAGGTAGCCTCCATCTCACAGCCTGCCTATCACTTACATAGGAGGCTCTTACCCTGCCTGGCCCTGGGACAGGAGGGTCTCTCTCACTTGAGCACGGGAGTCTGGTGGGAAGTAGGTGCGCTCTGCAACTGGGAAAGGGATGGAGCTGTGAAACCTGGGAAGGGCCAAGGACAGCTGACCCAGGGGCAGAATCTCAGGAAAGGCTGACCTGTCTATGTGCTGGCCAACCAACCCACAAACCAACCAACTAAGGGATCTAAAGTAGTCCCCAAATAGTCTGTACTACGTTGGACTGTGTGGAATTTCATCTTTTAGAGTGATGTCCTAGCAGAAGTGGTAACAGAAGGAGTTCATTAGGTACCTGGGGAGGGGCCACTGGAAGCAGGAGTGTGGCAAACAACAACTATGATATGGAGCACAAGCATTCCAAAGCAATAGCTCATTTAACACCCAGGCAAGTTTAACATTAGCCCAACTTTACAGATGAAGAGATGGAGTTTTAAGAGATGTTAAATCTGGTTAAGTAGCAAGGCTGGGATACAAACTTCAGTCTGAGTTGAATGTGCTAACTTGTGTTCTTTCTTCGAACCCTCTGTGATCTCCTGTAGTTTATGGGCTTTGTCACCCAGGACAGAGATTTCAACTGGTAACCTTGTGAATTATAGCTCACTTGCATCATGGTTTACAAGCCTGAGAACTTGACAGCTTGACTTAAAAGACTGTGTCTATAGGAGATTTCATGACCTGCTATGAAATTGGTGGTATACAATTCCATTGTGTTACAAGGAATTACCAGTAATTAGAATTTAACAAAGTAATGCTCAATGTCTCTTCTGGCTGGCTTCCAGTTGCATAAAAAAGTAAGCTCACTCAACCAGCCCAAGCTTTCTTTATGTTTGTTTCATGTGACCCACACATGTACATTTACTGCAAAGTGTGTTCCACAAGGGCAGGGACTTGTGTCTAGGTGTAACAAAGTACCCCCATCACCTAGAGAGTACTTGGCACACAGAAACTATTTGCTAAATGAATACGTGTGTTTAGATTGCAAAGTTTTAAAACCACATGTACTTTAAGCTTTTAGTTGTAAAACAGATCTAGAATTGAGATATGTAATAAAAATACAATGAAATAATGTTAAGAAACTCAGGATGCAGTCATCTAAAACCCTCCTTTCATAAAGTGCATTTCAAAGGTTTGGGGGAAACTCTGACCCCAGCTTCAGCAGTCCTGCCTCATGCCATCATGGACCTCTGGCCCCGTGGCCAAGTTGCTTTGCCGTTTTAGGTCTCAGAACCAGAAACAGCTCCAATACTTTCATATGCTGTGACATTTGTGAGTGTAGCCTTATAGATTCCTCACTCCTGCTCTAATCTCCCTTTGGTGATGATACTGGCAGAAAGGAAAACAAATGAACAAGGTAGCTAAAGAGAAAAGTCCTGGATCCCCAAAAGGCAAATCACAAGTCCTTGAGTTTATACAAGTTAGAAGTTGCTACAGGAGGCAGCCATGGACCATTTACTTGGGCAAGCAAGTTAGTCAGTTATGAATTCTATTTGGTTAGTTTATACTATGGAGAAACAGAATTCTGGATGTTTCATACAGAAAACAGAAATGGGTGTATTCTGCTGGTTTGAATATGAACATAGAGGTCAGAATCTTGTCCACTGATGATTTAGCACTGGTTTGGGAAACAGGAAGTAATCCTCAGTCACACATCATGCTCTCCTGCCTAGGATTGGTAGGAGTAATGCTCATTTGCTTGCTCTGTGGCTGCTTGTGCTTAATATGAGCCCCAGATTGTCTTAGGGTATTGTCATGCTCTAGTGACTAAACCCTGTCTGTGCATTAGACCCACCTGGGGAACATCAAAAAGTCCAGATGCCTGTCACACTCTAAAACAATTAAGTCAGAATCTCTTGAAGTGAGGTCTAGCATAGTCTTTAGTTCGCCATGTGATTCCCATCTTTTTTTTTTTTTTTTTTAAATCAGCCTCTTGCCAGAGGACTATTAGGACTAGGGGCAAATCTCATAGCTACTGGCATTTTGAAGTGGAAAGCCTTCCCTCTATTGCACTGTGGTAAACTCTTCATCAGATGCCAAATCATGGAGTTAGTTGAAAGCACAGCCAGAACCAGGAGCCAGAATTTAATACGCTAGGTAGGGCTGGGGATGCAGTTTTGTGGTAAAGCACTTGCTTTCACTGTGTGAGGCCCTGAGTTTGATCTGCAGCTCTCACTGTCTCCTGCTCTGAAGACAATGGCAGGAAGGGCATTTTAAATTTACTTTTTATTGGAGACACTAAATTTGTGATTGAATTGAAAGCATTCTGAGATAAGTTTATGCATATAACTGACAGAAACACAAAATAGGTACTTGAATTTCAAGGAATCAGCCACTTCCTCTAATCCTAAATCACTTCTGGAAGTCCTAATTTGACTTTTAATCAATGCACTTTTTTTTAGTCTTTCTTGGAACTTGTGCAAGAAGATGTTTTTGTGGCTGTAATTAGGCATTAAAAAAAAAAGCGTATGTCACATGAGGGTTTTTTCCTAGCCCAAGGCCACCAGTTGTGTGGGTATGACCACAGTATATTTCAGGTACAAAACAACTAGAGTGATAATTCTGAGGGGCAAGAGGAGTAGCTATTGTGACCTCCTGGCTACATACACTCACTATTGCTTTATTTTGGAGTTGTGTTAAAATTTCCATTGCCAACCTTCCTATCTACACGCATCCCCAACAATGTCTGTAGCTTGTAATCTAGCATACCTCATTTTATGCAACAGATAAATTGCTGAAGAGTGGAAGGTAAATGATATCAAATCACAGTTGATATGTACTAATTGACTTGCCTCTAGAACGTTAATTTTTGAGAGGTAAATCGTTGACTTTCTAGTAAGAATGACCTGTTTTCTTCTTATAGAACTAGCACTGCATATGTGGTGTGAACTCCAGTTTCCCCTCCTAGTTCCAGCCTGCACTATTTACCCTTGTCTTTTTAGACCGGGAACTTTTCTGAACAGATTTTGACACTACCCAGATGCTTGCTCTGTAAATCCAGTCTCCTCTGTATTTTCTCTGTCTCTGGCTTAGTCTTGTGAAAACCTGAACTCTCCTTTGCAGGCGCAGTTTAGGATGAAAGTTCAACAGATTTCAAATTAAGGACAGCCAGGCACAGATAAAAGGGCTATGGAATGGGGAAAAAAAAATCAATGGGAGTGTGTATACATAATAGGGGAGGAGAGGAGAAGAGAGGAGAGGAGAGGAGAGGAAAGGAGAGGAGACAATTTGTGTGCGTTCCGTGGTGGTGGTGGGGTGGTGGTGGACAAATATTCATCTGTTCATCAGAATGATGAAGATACAACACTGGATACCCTCTGTGCTGAGCAAACCATCACTGTGTAATTTACGGGCAAGGAGTCTTTGGGCAGCAGCAGACAGCTACGCACCCCATCAGGCTTTGCTCACGGGTCAAGAGTCACATATCCTTTGTGGTTGGCTTGGGGTGCGTGCATGCGGCAGGAAGGGGTGTCAGGGGGTCGGCTAGCGGCCCCCCCGCGGGGAGGGAACGGTTCTTACAGTCACTGCTCAGCGCGAAGGGCGCGCGGCGGCGGCCGAGGGAGCGGTCTTCGGCGGGCGCCTCGGGAGGCCTCTTACCGGCGGGCAGCGGGAAGGCGGACGCGGTGTGGAGCAGCACCAGGCAGACAGCCACGACATCCCATAACTTCATCTTAGAGTCCCGTCCGGCAGCTGCACCTGTGCGGGTGGGCGGGCGGCCGGGAGAGAACCACAGAAGGCAAGTTAGGCTAGGGCGCCAAGGGCCCGGCGCTTGCTACTCGGGCGCGGCATCCCCGCCTGTCCCTGCGCCCCGCTCCAAACTTGTCACCGCCCTCCTCGGGCACCGCTGAACGCTGGCGTTTCCCTGGGCGTCCCGGGCCCTCATGACAAGTGCCGCGCTGGGTCCCTCTCCCAGATGTGTCCCGGGTGCAGCTTGCACTCGGGGTCCAGGACACAGCTGATCCTCTCCTCCGCCATCGGGTTTCAGGGGTCAGATTTTTCGAGCAGGGCCGCTGTCCCCGCCCGTAAACCTCCAAACAGGGAGACGGGATTTCCGGCCTGTGCTACCCGCGGGCGCGGATAGGAGCCCCCCGCCCCCATTCTCTGAGGGCCATTAGGTAACTCCCACGCTGCGTCCTTGGCCTCGGTCTTCCAGCCCTTTCCTCCTGGCCTGGCAGCTCTCACTGGAAGCCAGCCCTTAAACTAAGCAAGCAACAACTCTTTCCCTTTGAGAATAAAATCAAGCGCCCCCCCATCTGCCCCCACGGCGGGGGGGGGGCTTGTGACCATCCTTTAAGGTAACTGGGAGCTGGCTGGATGCAAGCGCTCACCCCGCCCGCCGCCCACGCTCAATCTTGCTACCTAAATAAATGTTTTGTCGCAGGAACAAGTTAGTAGGCACTTGGAGACTTTTGGCCTGTATGAAAATATTCGGGTTAAATTACCTAACTTCCAAAGAATCAACGAGGCTTAAAATACCCGTTCCACCTTTTAAGGTTATGAACATTAAATAACACGTGAAAAGGTTCTGCGGGGCACAAAGTAAGCGCTCAATAAACGTTTTAGAGGAATTTGCCTTAAATCCTCCGTAGTATAAGCGAAAACTGCTTATTTTACTATTGCAGCTTTTCGAGATTCTGGCCAGAATCTCTACCCATCGGAGAGGGGTCGCTAGCTCTCTGGGCCACGCGACAGCACCAGAAGGCCCAGAATATGAGATCGCATGGGGGTGGGCGTCCGTTCCTAGCGAATGAACTCCTTTTGACTCTTCAGGCCTCGTATTCCCAGAAAGGAGGTCCACAAGGTCCGGGAAAAACGCATTGTAAACTCGGGGCTGAGCCCCAACCATAGAGAAGTGCGGAGAGACGAGTCAACTCAGTGTAAGGTGTTACCCTTCCCTTCCTAATCCCGGTGTTCTCTCCAGGGGACCACTGAGTGCAGAGAATTCTTAAGCTATGAGGTTCGTGCAGTGGATCATTCCCTATCCCTGCATTCCTCAATAAAACGAATTCTTCGGAAAACTTCCTTGAATTTTTTTCATGGGAGAGACATCTTACAGGTGAATGCAAAAAACTTCATCATCCTTCCTTTCTATTAGTGTGCCCGCCCCTTCCAGGACACCCCCGCTCCCGAACCCGCCCGCGTCCCAATCTCTACCGAGAACTCCAGCCCCGGCCCCCGGAGAAGAGTTTAATTCCGGCCGCCACCTCCCACCGCTGCGGAGATGAAGGCATTTTCCATCCTTTGAGCGTCTGTTCTCCATGCAGCTGTTGAGCTCCAGGAGAGTGTGTGAGTGTGTGTGTGTGTGTGTGTGTGTGTGTGTGCGCGCGCGCGCGCGCGCGCCCGCGCGTGGGGGGGGGGACTAAAAACTCAGACTTGCAGCACTTCTTGTTGTGTGGGCTGGCTGGCAAGCCCGGTAAAAAGCCCAGGCCCAGGAAAACTACCCGGCCGTGCAAAATGAGCTCAGAGAGGCGCTTTGGGAGACCTCCCAGCCTCTTGACGTCAACTCTGCCAGCTCCCGGGTGCGTGAGAAATGGCTGGCGGTCGAGAGGTGCAGGGAGGAGCGGGGCTAATGCGCCATCCCAAATTGCGGTGCCCGCCTGCAGGAAGCCTCAGAGGCACCAGATTTCCCTTCCGCATTAAGAGGGTTTTCCTCCCCCCCACCCTTGGCTGGCGGAGGGTTTTTTAAATTGGATGTGGCGAAGATAGCAAAAGAAACAGTGGAATATTCTCCGCCTCGCTGGAGGAGGCTCCCAGTTCCCGCCCTAGGGCGGGTGCCTCAAGCGCCCCGAAAGAGCTTCCTCCTCTCCCGGGACCTGGTGTATTTTCCCCTCTGAGTGCCGCGGGGGCCGGTTACTGTCGGAGCCCATATTTGCTGGGCGGCTGAATTGGGGCGGGGAGGTCTGGGGAATCCGCGCACAGGGCGGGACGTTCTTCTCAGAGTCCCTTTGGGCCCCACCCAGCGGCACCTCTTGTCTCTTTGTCACTCTTCCAAAACATCTACATCTGCCACAAGTGTTTCCTCCGGCCTTTGCAATGCGCGAGAACAGCTTAACTCTGCCACGTGTGGGAACCAGGCTGCCTCCTGACCTCCACGCCGAGGTCGGCTCTGCCAGGTGACACGCCACACTGTCTTGTGATGAGCAGGCTCGACCAACTCTGGGTCCTGGACTGATGCACCCGGTGGGGCAAAAAGGGCGCGCCAGGGACGCCTGCACTGTGTGAGTTCCCTGGACTGGGACTTTGAGGAAGCCCAGGAATGCTGAAGGAGTGTCTATGGAAGTGGCCGCTAGTCGATTCTGAGTTCCCGGCACCAGGGGGCACCAGAAACCGCCCGAGTCCCGCAGTGCCCACGCGGCCGCGAGGCTGCGTTGTCATTTTAAGTAAAAAATCGGAGAACAACCACTCCCTCTACAAACCTCCCCAAACCGAATTAGCCCGGGAACCTGCGGATGTCCTTACTGGCACCCCTGCTTCACCGTCCCCTACCCCTCCATTCTCTCTCCCTAGTTTCGGTCTTCCCACTTCCACTCAGGTGGTTTCTTGGCAACCTGCTTTCCGACAACCCCTTCGCCTCGTCACCGAGACAGCTTTGCAGCGGGTGAGCGCTCCCGCCGCCAGTGCCCCCGCACTTTCTTGAGCTGGCAGGCTGGGAGGTTTGTTTGGGCTTTGCCTTCAAGATCCAGGTCTCAGGAAAGGAAAAAGGAGGCGGTGGAGCGGGAAAGGGGGTTCGCTACAAACTCGGCGGTTTTCTTTGGGGGTTAGAGACAGAAAATACTGAAAGCAACAGCTTTCCTTCATTGTGTCTAGTAACCTAAACCCATGGAGGACTTCTTCTCCTCTTAACCCCCCATAACTGCCGGGCCCAAGACAGGGGAAGGAAAAATAATGTGGGACTCTTTTAGCCAGCAAGCTGGGTGAGGGTTCCGAGAGCACTCGCATCTCTGGCAGGAGTGGGGTAAAGGACGCGGTGGGCTTCCTGCACTTGTCTAAAAGACCACACCTCCCCCGCCAAAACGAAGGCGCCTTGAAACAGTGAGGGCATGCTCCGGGCAGGAAAGAAACCCAGCGGATCCCACTTTGAGAGCTCTGTGGGAGGTAGTCCGCGCGCGTGGGGGTGAAATTGCATCTTTTCCTTGAAACACTCAAGTATTCAAAATGCGGGGGAAGAGTCTATCGCACTGGAACATATCTACAGCAGGGGCTGGGAGAGTGTGTTTGCCCGCGCCACTGAGCACAAACGTGGCTGGACAGCCCTCCCGGGGCGCGCGCAAAGGCTCTGCAGGCAGATTCTGCCACTGGCGGAAATCAGCGAGGCGCCAGGAGCCTGGAGGGAACCGGTGAAAGTCCATTCCAGCCCGGGCGAAGGTTCCTTTTCACTGGCTGGGGCTGAAAACCGAACCTTCGCCGAGTCAAACCCCAGGTGGTGCAAAGTGGTGGAGGGTGTTATCGGGAAGGAGGCACAGAGCTCAGGAGGAAAAAAAAAGGTCATTAAAATAATCACCTCCGTGGCCTAGTGGAGACCTTGAGGAGCCCCAGGGTCTGCTCGAGATAGAGCCCTGAAGCCGGGAATGTCCAAGGAGCCGCTCTCCTAACCTCAGACGAGTGAGGGCATTAAGAAAGTGCAAGCAAATGGGCCCTGAAAAAGGCGAGGAATGTAGCTTTGGGAGACCTCCCCTCAGGAGGTGAGCCCTCTATTTTTACGTTCACGGGACCTTTGCAGCAGTCTTTCCCGAGGCCTGAGCTTTCTCTAGGAACAGACCAAAACAAGCTCAATAGTAAGTTACATTCCGGGCAATAGTAATATCTCTGCAGCTGCACTTCTGGAAAAGACATTTTGGCGACGGCGGGTTCCAAGATGACCCAAGCCCGGTTTGGTTCCGTGGTATGTCAGAGGAGCACCCTGGCAAGTTGGGAGGTTTACTTCCCCTTCCAGGCATTTCGGGCACCAGGGGCATCAGGGGCTCCATAGATCTTTGCCCACGTGGAAAAGGCATCCTGCCCCTCCGCAAGGCCAGCCTCTCTACCATTTAACTTCTCTCTTCTGGGTCCACCCAGAGCCTCGCCTCCCTCTAGTCTACTTTCCACCCTCACTGCACGCTCTGGGGTCCAAACGCGCCCTTTTGTCCTAGACACTCTGCACATCCAGCGGTGTCCGCTGGCGACGCAGACGGCATTCACCCTCTCCACCCAGACTTCCCCCACCCAACTTACCTCGGATCCGGTCTCCGCAGACCCCCAGGTGGACATTAACTCCAGGTGGACCGAGTCCCAGCCAGGACACCCATCCGGGCCAAGGGCAGGAGCGCGAAGCCCCGCCCAACAGGTCTGGGGCAAGAGTTCGAAATCCTGGGGTTGCGCGGGGCAGCGAGGGAACGCAGGAGGCGGCGGCCAAGGCTCCAGCCGCCGCCGCCGCCAGAAGGGCGAGGGCTGCCGACACCTCCTCCGTAGGTCTCCTGTACCCCCAGAAGCCGAAGTCTGAGCAGCCGCCCCTTCCTTGGGTGAGGGGTGACACGGCTGCGCGAGCGGCGCTCTTGGCTGCGGCTGCACCGGCCCCTGGCGCTGCGGGCCGCTCAGCGGCAGCCACCGCACTCTGCGCCTCCTCGGGGCGCAGTGGCTGGGAGTGTGAGACGGGCCTGTCTGATGCTGCCGCGGGAGCTGAGGTCTTGCCTGGAGATCCGAATGAGACACCACGTCAACCCGCGCGGGCAGTCCCTTGAAGACATGAGGGCGCCAGGAGCGCAGGCTGGTCGTCGGGAGCCCGGGCCTGGGGGCCGGTGTGGGGGAGGGGAGGCTCGGGGCCCGAAGAGGGGAGGGGTCGGGAGGCTGTGGCGGGCCTGGCGGTGGGGGAGGGAGAGGAGAACAGCGAGGAGGCGCTGGAGCTCGGAAGGCCAGGCGCTGGGTGCGAGTGGGTGACGCGAGGCGCCCCTCCCCGGGGTGCAGGGAGAGCGCTGAGCGCGTGGAGACGCCGCCGGGCTCGCGCCTTCCCCTCGCCGGGTAGATCCAGAGGAATGTGCGGAGCTCGTCTCGGAGCAACAGAAAGGGGCAATCCGAACTTGGCCGCCGCACCCGCGCCGGGCTTCGCCTCGGTGCCCCGCTCTGGGAGGAAGGGCGCTCTGCCTGGTGGAGGCTACACTAGGCTTTCCTCGCGCCTGTCGAAGGCGTTCCTCCCTCCTCGGCGGTCTCGCCTTCTGTCTTTTCTGCAGGTAGAAGGCAGCGGCGAGACAAGGAGCTGTCTGCTGGAGTTCTCCTAGCACCAAGAAGGAGAGATGTGGAGCGGCCCAGGGAGGGAAGCCGAGTGTTTGCCAGGGGACGCTGCGAGTGGGGATGAATTTATAGGACTCTCACTTCGTGACGTGCCCTCCACTGGCTTTTCTGATTCGCTTTCTGACCTAAACACACATTAGTTTAGTCCCCATGCTAGGGCCAACACGGTCTCCAAATATCTGCTGGCTGAAGTCAGAGGCTTTGCATATCATGTATTACATGGCAGGCAATGAAGAAGGCTTCTGAGGCTGGCCGGCTCCTCAGTCCTAGGCTCCATTTTCATGCTGTTGTAATATAATACCAGACATGGGGTAGGCACATACATTCAAAATCCCAATTCCAGAGGCGTAAGATCATTTTATCAAGAAGAGGTCAGGGGAGGTTGGGCAAAACCTGCGTTTATCCAGATTTTCGAAAATGAGATGGAAAACCTAAGCCTGTATCCCGTTGGGTGCTTAGTTTCCAGCGAGCAGAGACCCAGCCCCCATTTCAGAGCTCTGAGTGGGAGAGGTGAGACCTTTTCGGCATTCCTTTTGTTGGTTAGCTCACCACCAGAAGCAGCCAGGAGCCTTCCTTTGTAGAGGACAGAAGGAGGGCAAGTCCTTACACACCCTGTACATGGCTATAACCATAAATACGTTCCATTCACATGGAGCATGAAATTAGCTCCACCTTCAAAATAATGTACTAACTAAAGGATGTCTTTGCTAAGCAGAAACCTGTTTTCCGGAAGTGACTGGACCTGAATTCAGTTGGACTTCTTTTATTTTATTAGTTAGGAACCTGAAAAGTGTAAACAGGCTCAGTTTACATCCAGATAACTTTTATTTTATGACTCACCCCCGTTGTTGGGGAGTATGTGTTCTTCAAGTAGCTCATGCAGACAATAGACAAGGGAAATGTGTGTGGCAGAGTGTGTGTGTGTGTGTGTGTGTGTGTGTGTGTGTGTGTAGGGGGGGATCACATTAAACTTCTTAAAAGTCAAAGATCAGCTACTTTGGAGGTTTGTCAGTGAAGCTAGTGTGGGTGGGAAATTGTTCTCACCAACAATACTGTGATAAAAGATTAAGTGGAGTGTAAGTCAAGTCATCCAAACATACCTTACTTGAAATCAGGATGCTCTTTGCGCTGTTCTGTGGAATGCGACTTTTCCTTCTTTGATAGATCTATGGTAGCAGTGTAAATGGGTTTGGAAATGGGAGAACAGAACAAGCTTGATTTGCTCATTCCAATTTAGCATTGTTTTTGGAATTTGAAGACAGTGTTTTTATCATGAATGATTTCTTCATTTTAAGTAGGCTTTTCACTGGAATGGTCAAGCTGTCCAGACACCTGTAATTATTTAGTACTAGCTGTGTGCTGGCCGAAGTGCTAGACCCTGAGAATTGTGGTGATTGGATTTTAGGGGGTTGCAAGGAGAAGATACACTGACTTAACCTTGAGTGATGGGAGTTTACTGTGGAAGGAAGGCTGACCGGAATCTCCACCACTCAGCCACGTGTCTCTGAAAAGCCTTCCGGAAAGGCCACTGGGCCAGGCCTCACGAAAACTGGATTGAAGTTCAGGAACTGGAAGGTCATTCAGGATACGGCTCTGGGACTGGGTTATCTCGCTGCCCCCTCAGTGGCAGGCATCTGCTGGCCCTACTAACAGGCTTAACCACCAAGGTAATTCAGCTCCTCTCTCTCCCTGTTTTTCTCTGGGCTTCCTTTGGCTTCTGCTCCTGCAACCAACTGCTCAGCTCTCTGTTCATCTCACATCTAAACTCCTTAGTGAAAGGATCTAATTGGCCCCACTGGGCACTCACCAAGTGCTTGAGCTGGACTGAGATTTTGTATCGTGTCTCTTTGTACGTGGCTGACCTTAGGTCAGGTGCCTATTCCTGGACCAATCATCTATGTTCAGGTTGTTGGTATCACAGGGTACAGAACCTGGCCCCTATTTCTTGGGAAACTTGCTTCCCACCTCTTTACAGTGACTGTCCTCAGAATAGGCTGTGTTAATGGAAGGCACTTAGAGTTTTAACAGCCCATGTTCACTGTAAGACTCAGATGAATAAGATACGAATCCCAGCCCTGTATAAGCGTACCATTTATAAGGAAAGGGAGACACATACACAAGTATCCTTGGTACAGTATAAAGTGATATATACTCTTCACGGAAGTGTACATGAGGTGCCCAGATACTGTAGTCTGATGTTTAATGGGCCCTGAAACTCTGGCAAGATGACCAAAAATATCCAGACCTTGACTCTACCCAAGACAATTAAATCAGCTTCTCTTGAGGGGTGGAGTCCAGGAGTTGACAGGTTTTTTTTTTGTTGTTGTTTTTAATTTTTATTTTTTAGTTGTAGTTGGACACAATATCTTTAATTTATTTTTATGTGGTCCTGAGGATCGAACCCAGAGCCTCGCACGTGCTAGGTGAGCACTCTACCGCTGAGCCACACCCCCAGCCCTGAGTTGACAGGTTTTAAATGCTCCCTAAGTTTATTTGTTAGCTTTATTTTTTCCCCAAAGGGTGTCATTATTTTATGATTCCTTTTGAAAGCATAACTAAGAAACTCACTATATTTTGATAGTCTAGACTAAGACTCTTTGAAAACATAAATTCATTTTGAAATACTAATTATCTTCAACACTAATATAAAGGAAACCATAAAATTTAATTTAGAATTAAAGCAAACATTTCTAGTTTTGAAAGAACATTTATTTTTAGGATTACAATGTTCAGGTGAATGCTGAACAAGTTCTTTTTGAAGTCACTACCTCAAACATGGGTAAACAAGAAGCAAGCACTTGGTGTCTTGGGAACAAGGTGATGGCTTGCTGTCACAATTGCCACAATCCCACAAGTTGAAAGTGGGGGCTCTCACAGCTCAGAGGCTCCATCTTCTCAAGGACACAAAGATGAGTGTGATTTGCAGTTGCTCCTTGGCCAAGTCCTGAAGGGAACAATCCACAGCACTGCTTTGGCTCAGTAGCAGAGTCTCCTCTGACAAAGCAAGGATAGCAGCTTCTAAGAATTCTGACCTCATCTCCAGATCTCAGCTTTTCCTTTAGAAAACCCTGCCTGAAGTTGGGAAAGAGCAAGTGATACACCTCCCATCTCTTCCAGGAGGAAAAAGTTTCAAAGCCCTGCTCATTTTCTGTTTCACCTGTGTCATTATCTTTATTGGGATTTCTCACGAATCTCTAACAGAAAGATGTCTAAATAGTTGGTGCCCTTGTGCTCCAGGATCTTACAGTCTTGGGCAGAGAAAACATGAACATAAAGTGGTAAAAAATAAAATGGCAAAAAATAATTCCATAGTCTCAAAGTATCATGCAGCTGTAGAAACCAAGGTAGGCCTTGGTTGGGGTAGGTATGCAGAGATAAGGGTGGAGAGTCGGTGCTCCAGGCTGGATGAAAGGGGTTTGCGGGGAGACTCATGCTAAGTGCTCACATGTTCTTGCTCAGCCTCCCTGGCCTGGAGGGACTGCAGCCTTTGGAGGTGGTGGGGTGGGCCATTCACAAAGTTCTCACAAGCTCCCAGTAGGTCTTTGCAGCTGCTTTGCCTATAAGGGCAGGACCCGAGTCCCTGAACTCCCTCATAATCTTGGGTCATGACGGCTGAAACAGAATCCATCACTTAAGCAGGGCAATTTCCTTTTCAAAGTCTCTGCTTTATTGGGCAGGGATTTTTCCATGCTTGCTCGCTGTTTAACAGCCATTTTCACAAATGATACTATTGCTCATGAAGAAAAGATAAATTTACCTTCAGACCATTTAAAAAGGAGAAAAGCAAGGGGTGGGGAAACGGGAGGAAAGGGTGAAAAGGCACTTTAATGGCCTTTTTGCGCTGTCGTGATAAGAGACCAATTCTTTGGAGCAAATTGTTTTTCAGAATTAATCGTGTCTGACATTGGCATGGTAGTTATCAATGATTTCCAGCAGTTTCTTTGATAACGATCAGATTGTCTAATTATCCACTAATTTTGTTTTTGTTTCTTGAGATTGCTTTATGAGACACCTCTTTTCCAAAAATAAAACTTCAATCAGGTGAAAATATTATTTACTGCAGATTTTATAACTATGCAAATGGTCTCATAGAGTTATGAAATTCCAGAGCTGGAAGGGACCGGAGACTTCTAGTCCAGTCTCCTCATTTTACCAGGAAAGCCAACAGAGGCAGAGTGGTCATGTGACTTTTCCAAGGTCACTTTGTAAATGATACACCCCTACCATCCAAGTAAATGTGGGATCAAACTACTTCACTGATGTGTGTGTGTGAGGGGGAGTCTGTGGGAGGGTGTGGGGTCATCTTTCTTTGAAATTGTGATTGTGTATAATTTATTGAGACAATAAGTGAATCCAAATTCAGAAAAAAATAAACTAGAAGCTTTATTGGTAGCAGAGGTGGCTGTCAGGCCAAATGGGGAGCAGGTTTGAAAAGAAGTTGACTGTTCCCTTTTGGAGCCTAGCAAACCTCCAAGTAGAGCAGAGTGCTAAATATATTTTTTTAAAAAATCTGTTTAAAGGGCCATTATATTTTCTGATTGGCTTTTAGACAACAATCACGAAAGCATTGGGGAGAAGGAGGAGGAGGAGAAATAAGAAGAGGAGGACACAAGAGGAGAAGGTGGAAGAGGAAAGAGAGAGGATTTGAGTAGGGAATCAAGATGCTTATGTCCTGATTCCTTTGAAGAGCATCTAGCGTGTGTTGCAAAATGTTGGGGGTGGGAGGCTTCTTCAAGAGTTGGAATTCACAAGTGGTAGTAGAGAGAATACTGCCATTGGGGATAATTGATTCTGGGACAAGGAGTCAGTATTTGAACCTTCAAGTCCAGATGTCCAAGGCACCTCTTTGGCGTGTACTAATTGCATAATAAGCAGACTTCCATCAGGACTGTTTCCCCCTTACTGAAATAGATGAACTATTTGATCAAATAGGATCTATTTGATCTATTTTCTATTCTGTGTTACCTTGTTCACTTTCCTCAGCTTGGGAAAAAACTAAACAATTAGTGAATCCTCATCAATATTAATGGATTTAATAGAAGCAAGTGGTAAAAGTCAGTGTGGATTTTGTGGACCCTTGAGTGCTTCAAGCTAATCCATCCCTTGTTAGCAAGGGCCATGACTAGAGTCCCTAATTTTGAATCCTAGGCACTTCACCTCACCCTAGTCCTGGCCCTTATTGGCAGGAACATCAAGTTGAGAGCAATCCTGAAGCACTAATTGGGAAGAAGTCATGCTGGACGATCAAGCAATTTGAATTGGAACCCTGCCCTTGAACAAGCTGTGGAAACTTGGGAAATTTCTGGCATCCCTAGCTCACCTATTTTTCCACTTCCCCCCCCCCCTTCTTGCTCCTTTTGTCCTCCCTCATTGGGATACTATGTGAATAGATGAGATAATAAACCAGATTTTCTGAGTTTCAGAATTACTCCCTGGGAATAATTTATATTGCACATATTCTCTGCTGTCGCTGGGGTACTATTTGGCAAATCACTGCCCTCGTACAGTGCTCTAAGAGGAACCCTAGTGACCTGAAAGAGTTAATGCCTCCCACCAAGCAATTAACTTACTCCTGGGGCATAATTTACACTGGGAGGATCTGGCTGACCATATGTGAAGTGCTTGAAGTCCTTTGAGAAAAAGTCGGCTCTAGAAATGTAAAGAATTAATATTACACAAAGCACATTTACAGACTATTTTTCAAGGAATCTATCATGTAACTCCTCAGAACAATTCTGTGAGGTAGGTCATTGTTACCCTTTCCAGAGTCATTCTGTAGCCCATGAAAAATCAGTCCATAATATACCCCGTATGAGGTTAGGACATAACATATTTGTGGAATGACTTCACAATTTGAAAAATAATGGATAAACGACTGGGCAGTGCATTTTAGAAATTGGAGTCAAAAACTAAAGTAAAAGCAAGATAAATTTAAGTATCTGCTTGACAATGTTGAATAGTAGGAATGTGTCCTACATATAATAGATAATTTTTTTAAAAGATACAAATTCAGGATATTTTGTTAGAATGTGGCATCCATGTCAAAATGGTCATTTGAGGAGACTATCTGCATCTCTTAATAGTCAGTTATTGCTCATTGTACTATAACATGCAAACACACTTTTTATTTATCCAACAAATGTGGGGCACTTCCCTTCATGAGTCCCTGTGTGAGCAGTTGCTAAAGCTCATTAAAAGAGATGTGGTAGCATCCGTACATCCAGGAGTGGCAATTATCTGGCTTTTCAGGAAAAGTTTAATTTTTGGCACAAACCAAACTATCTGAGAACGATTCTAATGAGAGAGATGAGTTAAACCAAAAGGATGTAAGTTAGAGCCTGCTCTTCCGGTAAGGGTTGGTGGTGAATTGCAATGATGGCCTAATTCTTCATCCTTGCATCCTTTGCATCTCTTTGCCTGTGACTGCAGCTTTTACTAAGATGATGGTGTCTATTTCCCTGTCCCATGAATCTGATCTGGCATTGCCCCTTGTTTTGGCCAGTAGAATGCAGTGGTAGTGAGGGTACACCAGTGTAAGACCTCTGAGGTCAACATGCTTCCACTTGCTGTCAAACCTCAGCCACTGCCATGAGAACATGCCTGGGCTAGCCTGCTGGAGGTTGAGACACACGTGGAACTGAGTGGTTTTGCTCCAATTTTCACAGCCAAGGTCAGTTAGATAAACCAAGAAGCCACTGACCCTCCTCACTGCCCCAGACATGTAAGTGAACCTAATAAAGGTCAGCAGAGCTGCTTTGCTGGCCATTCTGGATAGATGAATAATAAATACTTGTCCTATGCCACTGGAACTTTGTGGTTGTTATGCAGCTCTGCTATGATAACAGATAACTGATACAGCTTATACACGGATTCCAAAAGAGAAACTCCCAATGCTGAGCCATCATAACGTTGATGTAATAAGGGAATGATGTTTCCAGGTGACCACTAGAAAGCTGTAACACACATTTGGCTTTATATATCCAAGTAATTTGGGGGGCACCCTTCCTTTGTTCTACTGTATCTTGTACTCATTGTTTGCAAATGATCTTCTGCATAGTCATGGCTCTATTAGACAAAAATGTTCTGTAAGGGCAGAAGCCGCATCTATCAGTTTTGCCTCCTTAGTATCTGTCACATAGATCATAGTTTCTAGCAATTGTGTGTTTTTACTGACTTTGGTCTAAGCTTGTGTTTGATGTGTAATATGTAATTTTAAAAACACAATTAATGCAATTCTTTGGCCAACACATACATGCACATGTCATCTTTCAAAAAGTGCACAGGTGTTTTCAGTAATAAACGATTCTTTCTCTCATGACATCTTTAAACCTTCACTTCCCTGGTAACACAATTACTAGTTTCCCATCATTTTTTTTCCCCCCAGAGAATGTGAAGTCATTAAAATAAGCTTTTGTCTAGGAAAGAAAGAACATTTTCAACCATTATTTAAAAAAAAAAAATCTGCACGTTTTACAGTTCCTTTTCTTGCTGGTGCCTGGGCCTGTTGGATGCAGCCTTAGAGTCTTTGCTTGGATATTTTGAGAGCTTCTCCCCCTGATTTGGTTCCCTTTTGATTCAGCAACTTTCCCCAGCTTGTGCAAGGTTTGAAAGCTGCTGGAATTAATGCAGCTGTTTGTGTTTATTTCTTTGCTGTGTACTTCTATCACATGAGATGTCATACTAGCTCTAGGAGCCTGGTAATTACCATGGAACCAGGCCGCAGAGGGAGCAGATAAACTCAGAACATTGAGTTCTCCAGGTGACAGGGAGCCAGGAATTCTGAAATCCTGAAAAGAACCTTTTATCTTGGAGAATCCATGCTCCCCCTTTGATGATGATAGTGGGGTGAGTATAATTTTAATTTAAGTCTCTTAAAGGAATCTTTCTAGACCAGCGTGTTGTTTCTGTTTTATAACAATGCAAAGTTTTATAAACTGTGGCAAAACCATGTTGGCTTGCTCAGGAATAAAGCTGGCATTGTAACTTTCAAGGCATATTTGGGGGGTTCTATGAAGTGGTTTAAACTAGAGCCATAAAAATGTGAAAAAAAAATTATTTTCAGTTGAATTTTAGTAGATTGCCAACTCCTAGCCTTTATGTGCTATAGATACATACTTTTTTATTTTTCTATTTTAACAATTATGTGGTTCGAAAATACTCTTCCTCGTGGTTTCTGGACTTTCAGTTTCAACTAATTTGTTTGTTTGTTTTCTTGGTGCTGGGGATCAAATCCAGGGCCTCATTCCTGCGAGGCAAGCTTTCTACCCCTGAGCCCCATGCCTAGCTTTCACCTAATTTTTAACAAGCACAAAAATGTAGTAGGTACTTTATTAAATGTTTCTACATATATTTTCTCACTCAGTAAAATCCACTGTTCATTAAATATTATGTTACAAGTCAAAACAAGCACACAACTAAGAAAGAAAGTGATTTATTTGTTTTATCTGCTTTGTTTGTCTGCATAATCTTGGTTTGCATAATATGGTAGCCTATAATCTCCCTGGAAGTTCTTTTGGAGGTTTCATACCAGATTTAGCACAGTTCATTTTCATTCATATGGTGGCAAGTCTCAGAGAAGGAAAAAAACTGCTGCAGCATGGCCCAATGGGATGGCAGATTTTTCTTTTTGACTGAGGGACTGTTTCATCAAAAACGTTGTCTCAAACAGATGTGTCCTGGCATTTACTGGGGGAAGAATTCTAGTCAGACTGGTTAATTAACAGTCAAGAAATTTCCCTGCTCCTCTCTGGGTAGTGTGGGGATTATGATCCTGTGAGTAGGTCGTAGAGGATGAAAAAAATGACAGTGAGCAAACCAAATCTCAGCTCACCATGCTAGGGTTTAAAAGACGATGGCCTAACTGCTCTACATGGATTTTACTGGAGCGTGAGTTTTTTAAAATGAGGATTAAATCAGGGATCTGTAAGCCTTTGCTGTAAAGGTCCAGATAGCTGATATCTTGTGCTTTGGGGCAATACAGTGGTCACAACTACTCCATTCTTCAGTTGCAGGACCAAAGCAGACATAGGCAATACGTAAATGAAAGAGCACAGCTGTATTCCAATAAATATTTGGTAAGGACACTAAAAGGTGAATTTCACTTCATCTTCACACAACTTTTTTTTTTTTTTAAACTTTTAGTCAATCAGCCTTTATTAACACACAAGTACCATTTGCTGCAAGATACACAGGTTTGTTTAGTTTTATTTTAATGTCCTAATATTAAGGTTAGTTCTGGATCTAACCCAAAGTAACCTACAAAAACTGGTTGAACTTTATTTATAGGTTTATAATTGCTATTTTTGGCTACTAAGTAGCAGCCTCCCACTCCTCACCTTATTGGGGATCAAACCTAGTGCCTCAAAGTATTCTATCACTGAACTACATCCTCAGCCCCAGAAGATCTTGAACTTGATACATATCTTCTAAAGTATGTAACAGTATGTTTTAAATTACTAAAAAAAAATCATAATCTTCAGGTGTCTTGCAATATTGTTCTTTCAATATTTTTTCAAGTATTCAAGAATGCAAGAATATATTCTTCATTTACTGGCCACACATTTGGCTATGGGCCACAGTTTGCCATCTCCAAAGAATCTTGAATCAGTTCTAGTTCTTATAATATTTTACACAAGACCAGTTCTTTCTAAGTCTTGACTTCTATATTTGTAAAAATGAGGGATAATAGTAGTTGCAGTATATCTCCCCAGATTGTTGGCAGGTTTAAGTGTGTTAATGGACGTAAAGTATTCTGAAGAATGTGAAGTGCCATGCTGATGTAAGACACTGACTATTTATTGTTTATCTCAGGAATGCATTTGATTACAAGTAACAGAGAACTAGATTAACAATGCCTTAGATCACAAAGACATCTATAGTTCACTTACCTGGACTTATACCTTTCCAGGATTGGCACCGTGGCTTGAAGATGTTAAAGATTGGGCATTTTCCCTTTCAGTCTGTTGATGTATACATGTTGGTGAAACTTCTTTTCTTGGTGCTCCAAGAGTCATGCCCTCACATGACAGTGTCTCAAATACAAAGGAAGAAGGGAATGGAGTGAAAAAGAATCTCCTTCCAGGCCTCTCTCCTTAATCAAGGAGGAAAGTCCATCCTGGCAAACCCCCATCCACCCCCATGCCTTTTCTTATTTGTCAAAACTGACTCACAGGCCCTTCCTAGACTAGCAAAAGGGAAGAAGACTGATGTGCCTAGCTTGTGGACTGACTATGAGTCAGCTTCTGAAATCCAAACACTCTGCATTTTGCTAGCAAGGAAGATGATGAACAATGACTGATGGTGTTGCCACATTATTTTTTCTTACAAGTTATTTCTTTTGTAAGTTATGTGTCTGGCATCAGGTTGGAGGAATAGCTGATGAGCTAATTCCTTAGAATGCCTCAGGTGCTGTATGATCTCTCCTCATAGGCATATACAGATAAGGACCTGTACAAGCCTGTAATCCCAGCATCTCTGGAGGCTGAGGCAGGAGAATCTCCAGTTCAAAGCCAGTCTCAGCATCTTAGTGAGGCCTGAAGAAACTTAGTGAGATACTGTCTCTAAATAAAACATTAAAAGGGCTAGGGATGTGGCTCAATGGTTAAGCACTCCTGGGTTCAGTCCCTGGTATACCCCCACCCCCAAAAAACCCTCAAATCCCAACCAAAACAGATAAGAATCATCACATCACGTGTAAGCTAAGCTATGAACTGAGACTGCATCAGAATAGCATCTACACATCAACCAGTACTAATCTGAGAAGGGAGGAATTTGAAGCTTTTCTACATATGAATTTCAGAATATACTATGGAGAACCAACTTAATCCTCATATCTATATGATAATAAAATGCTCCAGCCATTTTCCTAAGAAATCTCTCCATTGCAAAATCTAGAACTGGAGACATCTCTGTATGTGTGTCTGTTTTTCAGAAAGTTCAGATTAAAAATCTTAACTCTAAAATACAGATAATAGTCAAATAGTCTGAAGTTTAAAATATTGTTTGTTTTATAAAATTTACCTTAAATTCCCCTTAAATAGTAAATGAGATTGCTATACTTTAAATGATGATACTGATGAAATATCTTTCACATTATTCATTGTATATGTTGAATGTATATATGTGTGTGTATACATTGCATTGAGCTAGGTAGAGCTTTAACTGATTAATTTCAAAATCATGTGTAAAACAGTCCTTTAGAATAAAATGTTCACTAATGTGAACTAAATTAAACCTCTCACAGTTTTAGTGTATCATAGCATATAACATTTCCCAAGGAATTAAACATTCTAAACATCAAGACTTACATAAGTTATACATCTTGTTCATTTAGGTCAACTAACTTTACAACACAGTTATTCCTACATGTGTAGAGGGTTGAACCAAAGATCCCCCAAATTAAGACCCTTTTATTCTATAGGTGCCTTTTGAATCTGAAGTTCCCTTCTTTTCTTAAATACTACAAGTCTATGTTAATGTAGAAACATGTTTGTAACCAAATTACAAATTCATAGCTGGCTGTGCATACATTTGCCTAACCATTGATTTATTCGTTTTTTTAAAAAGTTCATACATGGTCCTTGCAGTCATGGAATTTATAGCCTCAGTGAGGTGAACATTAAGTATCTGATCATTCTGATGGATACATGGCTGTACAATAGAAATGCTCTGAAGGAAGGAACACTGTTCTATTGCAATACAAAAATGAAGAAAGTTAACCTTGGGTGGGGATTAACAGAAGCTTCTTTGAGGAGGTAATGCTTGAGCTGAGAACTAACATGTGACCAGGAGTCAACTGGGTGAAAAGGATAAGGTGAGATGGAAAGAATGCTCCTAAAAGAGGCACAGTGTGTGTGTTAATGTGTGTGTCCATCCATCCTTCCATCTACCTACTCATTGTTTTGTTTGTCCACCCATCTGTCCATTCATCCATCTGTCCGTCCATCCATCCAGTAACAAAGGTATTGAGATCACTACTTAATGAAACAAACAAGTGGAAATCATCTGTGTTTTCTATGTCTGTAAGTCCATTTGAGGAGATCAGAGAAGTACATTTGGGAAAAAAAAATCCTCAGAAAAATGTTAGGTTATTTTAAGTAACAATAGATATGTAAGCAATTTCAGTACTTGCTTTTGCTCTTATGGGAATGGGATTTGTCTGTGTGACTAACTAGAGGCAGCTCTCCTGGGCATCGACCTTACTCTACCTTTTCCCCCCGTACGGAAGGTGCTGAGTGCAGAGGATGATACTCAGGTGCCAGTAGCATAACAATGCTTCCATGGGAACTGTAATTTGCTGTTACAAATTGCAGAAAAGTCTTGCATTAAGAGAGGAGAATTTAATTCTACAATGAATGACTATTTCTTAGTGCTCTTCGGATTACCCCCAAATCAAACTTCGATATTTTTAAGGATGGGAATTAAATTGGTATCTATTCTGCATAGAAAGGTTTTGCCATCTCATTGTGACTTCCAAGAACATGGTTACTCACACTGAAGTCAGGGGTTGCACATTATCCATTCACACCTGTTATCAGGCTAATGGCAAATGTTCTACAGAGTTCACAGAATCCTGGCATTCAATTTCTACCTGGAAATGAAATTAAAGATCAATCAAGTTTAACTCTTATTTTACACAAGAGGAAATTGAAGGCTGATAAGTTAAGTGACTTGTTTAAGTCACTCAGAAATTTATGCCACCGACTTTTGTGATGGCTGTACAGTGAAGTAAGATCTAGGATCTTTCAGCTCCTGGGTCAATATGAGGGGCATTGGAATCTGGTTTTCTACACTCAAATTCCTGCTATTTACTAGTCTTGTGACCTTTGAAAAATTGATGCAGTTTAATCCTGTGTAAAAGGGGATAATAATTGTGGCCATCTCGCTACATTGTCATGAAGAAAGTCAGGTCTGCTGTCCATGTTCAGTAAGTGCTTTACCATGTGTCCTGCTTTGGCCAATAGGAAGAGGACATAAGTGAGTCAGTTCTGCATGAGATTTCAGCGGACAAGGCAGGTTTCCTCTGCCCTCTTGTGCTCTGAGCTCCACCTTGAGCAAACTATGTTCTGGGAAGTCACTCATTCTAGGGCCCAGGGCAATTGAGTTAGCCACGCAGAACAAATCCAAACAGTTATGACTAATGTCACTATGAACATTCTTATACAAGTCTTTTGTGGACATGTACATTAATTTGTTTTAAATATACCCATAGGAGTGGAGTTACATTAAAAGAGACCAGTTTTCCAAAGTGGTTCACCAGTCTCCATTCAGTTTCATTTGCTCTATATTTCCACCTGCACTGGATATTGTCAGTCTTTTCAATTTTATCCATTCCAATGGGTGAATGATGGTCTCATCATGAGTGGCCTACTGAGCTGAAAAAACTTTATTGTTTGAAGATTTCTCACCTTTTTTTATTTTTTCAGTTCAGAAGATTGAACCTGGGGCCTTGAGCATGCTGGGTATTGTTTGAAGATTTCTAACACTATTCTAGGTTCTCTGATTTACCCTCAAGAATGGCAGTACAAGAAGTTGGACTAAGTCAGACCCAGACTTGTCACTCAGCCTTGCTGGTTTGCACTGCCCACTGGGAACTGACCAGACAAAGCATCACATACCCCAGAAACATCCAGGCGGTTGCCTGGGCAGTTGAGGAAGCTCCTGGATAGCCATGTTGCTTAGATACCAAACCTCCATTCTCCTAAGTGACAAATATATCTGAGCATTTGATGTAGAATATTAGGTCTTTTCTACGCTTCGGATGTTAATGGTTAGGAAATAAGGTGTCCTCCAAAAACTTCTGTTGACAAAGGAATATTCAGAGGTAAAATGATTGGATTCTAAGAGTGTAATCTGATTGGTCCATCCTACTTTGAATGGAGTAACTGGGTGGTAACTGTAGGCAGGAGAGGTGTCGCTGGAGGATGTGGGTCACTGGGCATATTCTGGAAAGGTTCATCTCCCCACACTACTTCCTGGCTTCCAGGCTGCCATGAATAGCAGAGCAGTGCTCCTCTGCCAAGACCTTCCGCCATGATATTCGGCCTCACATGGGCCACAACAATTGAGTTGGCCATCTCTGGACTTTGACTTTTGAAATTGTGAGTCCCCAATAAATTTTCCTCCTTCTAAGTTGTTCTTGTTGGGTATGTTGGTCACAGCATTGCAAAAGCTGACTAAAGCACCATGTATTTAATGCATGACAGAAGTTCTTACTTTTTGATGGATGAAAGTCACATTGTTCTTTTGTAGTTCACGTCAAAGGCTCCTCGGGACAGGAGCCCAAGAATGCCATGCTCTTTGCAACAGTGAGCTTTCAAAATCTTCCTTTCTCTCTTTTCTTCCCTTTCTACCTTTACTTTTTCACCTGCTTCCTTCTTCCTCTTCTTTTCTTCTCCTACCTTCTGTCTTTCACTCTTGTTTCTCTCCTCTCATCTACTGAACAAAAGTTGAACAAAATATGGCAACAGAGATTTTAAATTGTCAGAAATCATCACAAACCCCTGAAACATCACATGTATGCCTCAAATTTCTTCTGAATTTAATATGGACCTGATTTATATCATATAGAATATTCATGTCTGTATCATTAAAAGTTCTACTTTGTGCTTCATGTGGCTCTGCCCATGTTTTTAGATAATTAGGAATCATAAGGTTATTCCTAATGGCAACATAGTAGTCTGTGATAATAACATGGTAGCCTACTATTATAATTTGGATGTGAGCTATCCCCCAAAAGCTCACATGTGAGATAATGCAAGAAGGTTCAGAGTAGAAATGAATGGATTATAGCCTTAACCCAATCAATGAGCCAATCTCTGATGGGATTAACTGGGCGGTAACTGGAGGCAGGTGGGGTGTGCCTGGAGGAAGTGGTTCATTGGGGGCGTGGCTATGGGTTATATATTTTGTATCTAGAGAGTGTAGTATCTTTCTCTTTGCTTCTTGATCATCCTGTGAGCTGCTTCCTTCGGCCACACTCTTCCACTATGATGTTCTGCCTTTCCTCAAGCCCCGAGGAATGGAGATGGCCTTCTGTGGAGTCAAAACTTCTGAAACTGTGAGCCCTCAAATAAACTTTTCCTCCAACTACAGTTGTTCTGGTTGGGCTTTAATTATAGCAGTGAAAAAGCTGATTAAAACACCCATTGAGGCATTTTATCCAGTAGATACATAATATTTCAGTGCATGGATATAGCAGTATTTATTTGATCAATCCCCTTCAATTGAACATTTATATTGCTTCCAGTTTGGAGCACTAATAGTAATACTATAGACAATATCTGTTTATATAAATCTATCTTCATTTATAGTTATTTCTTCAGTGTTACTTTTAGATGTAGAATTACAGGGCAAAAGGAAAATGAAACTTTCAAATGTTCTTTTGCCAGGGAGTTGATAATGTTCTAGAAAGGCCCAACCAACTTTCTTTCTAAAGTTAATATACGAGAATGACTATTGCATGGCAAATGTGAACTTTTAAAAAAGATTGCAAAATTAACAAAAACACATATTTCTTAAAATTTATAAAGGAACATCTGACTATTGCTGAACTTTGATGTTATGGAAATATATGATTCTATCATTAACTGTTGGAATAAAGGCTAAATTGTGCTTGGGACATACCCTCTGCTTTGCAGGATTTTTAAGGCAGTGGTAGATGCTAGATGTTGAGTCAGAACTAGCATACAGTCTGTGGCAGTAGGAACACTAAAGAAATAAGCATAAATGCAGACTTTTTCAGTGAGTTTGCTCAGCAGCAGTCAGTTGCTGGGTCTTCTCCCTTCCTGGTCTTCCTGATGGCATTAATGTTTGTTATGGTTTAGATATGAGGCATTCCTCAAAAGCTCATGTGTGAGATAATGCAAGCATGCTTAGAGGTGGAATGATTGTATTATGAGAGCCTTAACCTAATCAGTGCATTAATCCCCAGTTAGGGATCAACTGGGTGGTGACTGTAGGTAGGTAAGGTGTGGCTGGAGGATGTGGATTACTGGGAGCACCTTTGGGGTATATATTTTGTCTCTGATGAGATGAGTCTGCTTCCTGATTGTCATGTCCTGAGCTGATTTCCTCTGCTCTTCCCTTCTGCCTTGGTATTTTGCCTCATCTTGGGCCCAGAGCAAAGGAGTTGGCTGTCTGTGGACTCAGACCTCTGAAACTATGAGCCCCACATAAATTTTCCTGCTTTAAAATTGTTCTTGTCAGGTCTTTTGGTTACAGTGGTGAAAAGCTGACTAAAACAGTGTTGTTCTCTGAATTTTTTTGCATCTTTGACTTTTAGGCACATAGTAGGACTTTACTTCCTTTGTAGTTGGTCCTTTTATAGTGGGGAGGGTAGTGGTTGGGCCACATTACCAGTAATGACAAAAAGATATGAGTGGAGGTAATGTGATCTGAAGGGATTTAAGTAGAGGTGGCACAAGTAGAGGTGGTGAGCAGAGGAGATGTGAGTAGAGTTGGCAAGAGTGGAGGTGATATAAATAGGAGTAGAGGGGGAGTGTGTGGAGGTGGTATAAATGGAGGTGATATTATCATCTCCAGATGAAACATTGAATTGCTGGTGGAGGTTGTGCAGAGCTTTCTTTTCCTCTCCCATACACCTGGCAACATGGGAGTTGTTGGCCATTTGGTCAGCTTGGCCCCTGGAGTAAGCCTCCCTTCAACACTATCCCTGCCAAGCTGGTTTGGATTGTAGTGGAGTGAGAAAGATGTTTGTTTTTGAGATAGTGGGAGTTGTTAGGCCTAGGCCACTGCCATTACAGGTTCAGCGATATAGAAATGCAAATTTGTTTTAAAGAATTTCCAGGGCAGAATCAGTTCAGCAAGGAGCCTGGGGCACCCTACTCACCCAGCTCTACCTAGGGGATCCTTTTCCAAGTTCAGCTGTCAAGACATGCAGAGGCCGCTGCAGCTGTGGTTCAGGTGGGCCCAGGCATAGCTCATGCTTGCACCCATCCCTGGGTGTCCTCCATATGCTGCTGATTTTGCAGGCATACAAAAGGCTGGAGTTACATGTCATGGAGGCTTTCATGTGGTTTCAAAGGAAAGCCTGGGAAACCTGGCAGTGTGTGGCAGGGTTTGAGTTCTTGCAGGTACCCTGGACAGGGTGTTGCATGGCATTGTGGGGCAAAGCTAAAGCTGGAACAGAGACTCCAGGAAAGAGGAGATGCTAGCAATGTGCAAAGTAAAGTTGCAGAGAGCATACACAACTTCCCAGGGAGAGGCCATGGGCTGCAACCAGCAAGGCTGTAGAGGCAGAAATGCTCAAGCACTTGGGACCCCACATTCTGCCATGGTGTGCCCTGGATGCTGTGCATGGAGATTTAGCATTTAATGTTTGCCTTGCTAGGTTTCAGTCTTGTCTTGGGTTGACCTCTTCTTTATATTTTCCTATTCTTCCCTTTTGGAATATAAATGTTTACCCTGTGCCTGTTCTACCATTGTATTTATCAAATATTTATTATTGAATTTTTGCAGGGGCTCACAGCTAAGTTTGCCTTGAGTCTCAGAAGAAACTTTGTGGACTTGGACTTTTGAGCAATGCTGCAACAGTTGACTTTGGGGACTCTTGGGAATAAACTAAACATATTTTGCATTTTGAGATGGATGCAAACCTTTGGGAAACAGGGGCAGAATGCTATAGTTTGGATATTAAATGTCTTCTAAAGGCCCATGTGATAAGGTTTGGGTGGTGCTATTGGGAAGTGGTGGAACCTTTAAGAGGTGGGACCTAGTGAGAGATCCTTAGGTCATTGGGGGTGTGGCCTAAAAGGGGATTGTGGAAACCTGGCTTCTTTCTCTCTTTTTTTTTTTTCTCCTGATCATAAGGATTTGCTTTGCTATGCACTGTTGTCATGATGTGCTGCCTCTCCACAGATTCAAAGTAATGGCCAACCAGTCATGGACTGGAACTCAAAACTGTGAGACAAAATAAAACTTTTCTCTTTATAAGTTAATTATCTCAGGCCTTTCATTATAGGATGAAAAGCTGACTAACATAGGAGTTCTGACTGTTTTGTCTTCTCCTGCCTCATGTCCCTTCCAACATGCCTGTGTCCATTGTGTAGTCACATGACCTTTACCATACACTCACCACTTAATTTTTAACCAAATCTGATGGCCAGTAAACAAAAATAAGAAACTTTGCTTATTCAAATAGGCCCTAGAGCGAACAGATCGTTGGTTGCAGGTTAGGAACAGGGAAAGGGAATGGGTCTGGATGGCCAGCTCACTGAGAGATTGAAGTCTGACCAGCTGACACTGTGGAAGTAGCACACTAGTCCGTAGTTTGAGGCTTCCCAAGCTAGTAACCAAACCTGAGGCATTTATTACTTACTAAAATGCCAAATTTCTCTGCTATTTGCACACACAGGCAGGCAGGGTGTATGTGTGCTTGTGTATGTATGACACTGTGAAGAAACCACATGCCCAGTGGAAAATCATGCCCCCTTTAAAACAAGTTGGAAAGGTTTTGATATAAGGCAGTGTGGTCTTGCTGCTGTGTTTATAGAGAAAGCCTTTCATGCGGGAGTGATGTATGGAGGATTTAAACCATTGAGATCCTTTGTGCTAACAGACCATTTGTCTTGGGTTTTCCAGGTTTCAGGTTGTCTTGCAGGAGTACACCATCGACTCTGAAATTACCTATTGTGTGGACAGATAGATCACAGAACTTGTCTTGCTGGTTCTTCCCTGGGGTCTAGCTCTGTCTAGCCCTCCCTTCTGCCCTCAGGCTTTGTCCCGTGGGCAGTTTCATAGGTCAGTGCCCCTGCTTCTTTCTCTTGCTTTTCTTTAGCAACATCACTCCAACTATTTCCTAGCTGTCTTTCTTTTCATTTCTATGACACTTTCAAAGCTCAGGTTTTTCCCTAGGGGGGAAGTTTCCAGCGTAGGAAGCATGGATGTCCACCCAAATTGTGCTCAAGGGCCCTCTCTTTCATGGTGAATTTTCAGACTTTGTAAAATTAAAGCCCTTTGGTTGCTGGATTACTTGTATGTGTGTGTCCCCTGCCATCACAGAAAAGAAAGAATATGTGTTAGATCTTTCTTTTTAAAGTTCAAGTAAGTTAAAATCTTATTTAGAGAATGCTCGAGAACTTTCCTGAAGGATTCCCCAGGATGGCATCAACCAAACTGATGTCAGAATTACTTTCTTAAAGGTCCTCTGGGATGAAGAATTTTCTCTTTCCAGCTTGCTTTTCTTTTATCCCCATGACTCGTGTGATTCGTTATCTATATCAGAATAACCAAGGTAGTACTTAGTATGCAGATTCCCAGGCTATACCCCAGACTCCTGGAGAATGAGGCTCTTGGGGCTGGGAACCAGGAATCTGCATTTTGACAGACTACATAGTTATCAAAGCCTTCCCTTCTTGGCACATCTCTTATTATCTCCAGAGCATCTTCTAAATAAACACCTTAACTCACAACAAAGTCACTGACTACTTCCTTTGAGAAGGGGACCAGAGGGAAGGAAGATGGCTCCCTGACTCTTCACAAAATTCTCTTGTGGGGCTGGAACTAGTGTCCGAGAATAGAATAAGAAGGACACACAGGAAAGTCAATGAACAAGACTTAGGAAATACACAAGGAGTGAAATGGAGATGTTGCAGGCTCTTCTGGTCAGGGATTATGGAACCTAGCACTGTGTTGTCTTTTCCCTCATTAGTCCTCAAATATTTATGATGTACTGACCACATGTCAGCTACCCTGTTAGGTGAATTTCCCAGCTCCTTTTGTCAGAGATGCAAATTGAAACTGAGATTTAAGTTCCAAACTGTCTCCAAATAGGCAACAGCAGCAAAATAATTAGAAGAATTAAGACAATCTTCTCCCTTTCTCTATGTGTGTACCTTTGTGTCACTCATACTTATGTAGGTCAGGGGATTTGGCTTGTGTTTTCCAAGCATATGTATGTAATTTATTCATTTTGTTACTTCATTCATACATCTGTTTATTCACTCAGTAAATAGCCACTTGTTCATTTATTCATTCAATCATTCATTTAATACGGGTTATAACCCTGTCATGTGCCAGTTTAGGTATTAGGGATTTAGTGATGAACCAGACAGAGTTCTTGACCGTGTGCGGCTTTTATTTTGGAGAAGATAAAGCTCTCATATGCCTTATTGACTACATCATTACTGTTTTATAATTTACTTTTCCATGGAGATTGGCATAAATGTGAGCACAGGAGATCTCCTCTCTTGCTCTCTCCCTTCTCCATTGCACAAATGTCTTTTCAGCAAAAATGCCTTCCCAGACATTCTGTTACATGTTGGAAATATTCATAACCCAAACTGGGGAAAATGAATTAAAATTGTGAACTACGTGGTATGTAAGTCAAAACAGGAAGTTAAGCTGCTCAGCTGTGGATTTTGACTGGTTTCCATTGGGAAAGCCCTTTCAAGCAAAACCTTCATGGAACAACATACTTCAAAGAGATCCCCGTAATGCTGTCTTTAAAACTTGTTAATTGGACCTAACTGCAAACAGCTGCCCAGTTTAGCCACTGTTTGAGTTGGCTTTCACCTACCCTAGATCTAGGTCATCTTTTTTGTTATATTATATTCATATCGGGATCTTAATATATTTGTTATAATCTCAGAATTTGTCACCCTCTGAAGGATTATGAGATAATAAATAAAAACATGGAGACAACATATTTGTCAAGCCCCGAGGTCACTACCAAGTACAAAAGTACTTGGGAGCAGATGTCCTATTTGATACACTTTGTGTAGTCATGGTACCACACTTAACCATTTGGGAAAATTTCCAGTAACCACCAAAACATCCATGGGTGGCAACACTGGGTGATCACTTATTTTCTATTCTCCTTTGCTTAACTATCGGATTAAAAGAATAAAAATATTAGTTTATTGAATGAAATCACTGTTGGATCTCACTTTATAGAACTTTATGTTTCTCAGGAAGCACTGTTGGTCGAATGTGAAGGGTGATTTTTCAGAACATTCAGCAAGTGCTGAGGATGAACACTGAGAAAGAACACTGGCCCTGGTAACAGGCGTGGCCACTCTCATGCCTACTCGTGCAGCAACCTCAGGGCTTATTATTAAGCAGGTTATCATGGAGGGTAACTAGAAAGTGATCCTGATGGAATTCAGTGTGGAATGTGCACCTCAGAGTTATCCTACCCTGGGAGTGAGAGAGCAGGTGTCTGGAATACCCATTCCCACCCATTCCCACCCATTATCAATTGAAGGCTCTCCTGCCATGCCAGTGACAAAGTGGGCTCTGGAGGGCTGAGGATGCCCTTTTGCAGTGACATGCTGGTACTGGCCATGGGAAGTTAGCTGCTGAGTACTGAGGGGTAATGCCCAGGGAATGGGTGGCCCCAGCAGTATCTGTTATGGTGGTGGTAGGGCATTTCAGAATGTTGGTGGGGTCTAAATGTGAGTCATGGAATATTCCTCTTTATGCATAGGGCACACAGCAGCAACAATTGAAACAAATTAATATTCCAAATATGGCTTTTTAATTAAATGAGATGGAGAGGGTGGAGTATATCATTGAAAACGTTGGTGATGATGAGAATAATGAAAGGAGTTCACACTGGTTTGCTCTTAGTATGTGATAGGCATGGTTTTCCCATTTTCCAGATGAGGGAATTAAAGATCAGAGATGTTGAATATCTTGTCCAAAGATACACACATGACATGGTAGAGACAGGCTTGGAATTCAGACCTCTATGACTGTATTGCAAACTCCTGAAAGTGTGAAAGGTTTATCACAAATTGCTCCCCGTCTCCCCTACTTCTTTTTTCTTTCAACGATATTTGTGTACTTGCTATGTTGCCAGATGCTGTCTTAAGCACCACAAAGCAAGTAAAAAAAAAAAAAATTTGTGATCCTCATCCCTTCCTTTAAAAACATTTTTCCTTCCCTGGGTCTTTCCCTAACTTTTGTGGAAACCCAATAAATATAAAAATGAAGGTTCATGTCTAAATATTTAAAAGCACAAATCAAACTGACAATCTGCTAAATAAAATAAGCTCTATTCTCTTGCCTTTGCAAATATGTCTGCACAGAAGGATGGGTATAGATTGAGAATCTGGGGACTCCCGGAGGGTCATTCAGGAATTTGGTAGTTGAGAAGCTCTGGGCTCTCTGCTCATGGCCTGGTCCTCATCTTGTGTGTGTGTGGACACCCCAACTGCATATTCAAGCTGTTATGCCTGCAAACAGCCACCTGGTGGCTGCTTCTTGAACCTGCCTTTGAGAGAACGGACCTGAGAAGGCTCTGGAAGTCAACTTAAGACCACTTGGATAGGGAATTCAGTGTCTCTGGTACTCAAGGAATTGTCTGGAAGGGGAGATGCAGGCTCCAGGTGGGCACATTTCAGTGCCCCTCATTTTTTGCCCAGTGTGAAAAAGGTCACAATCAGAGGAGGAACTGGGGGGCCCTGTTTCCTGAGCCCCAGAACAGTATTGCTCCTTGTTGTTTTAATCTCTCTTCTAAATTCCACTATATAAAAGATATGTAAATATATTTTTGAGCGGTGTCCTGAGTATTTTTATTTTAAAAAATGTGGAATTCCAACATGATGCTTGTTGAATAGAGTGAGTCAGATGAGGGCAGATGGAATATGTTTCCCCAAAGAGGTGAAATGCAATTGCAGAAAGAGACCCCCTGGCCTCTCCAGGGCTTGGGAGACTTGTCTCCATGGAACTGCTCTTGTCTACAGAGGGGAGATAGGCCTTTCTCTCTGGAGACCTGGTAGATTCATCTCAAGCTTCTGGAAATGGATTTGGTTCGTCAGTGGCAACCCTTCAGCCTGTTCTCCTCTGGAGCCATGATGACTCTTCGGTTTTGGATAAACTCCTGAAACATGCCTTTACTGAGTCAGATTCTCCTGGGGAGTCAGACAGAGACTGTCTGAGCTGAACAGCATGTTGTTGATGCTAGTGTGCATTCTTTTCTCCCATCTGTGGAAGGTAGATGGTTTAATTTAGATATGAGGTATCCTCCAAAAGCCCATGTGTGAGACAATGCAAGAACATCATGAGGTCGGGTATTTGGATCATGATTGGTGTAACCTAAGGAGTGGATTAATTCACTGATATGGTTCTGTTGCTTGGTAACTATGGGCAGGTGGGGTGTGGCTGAAGGAGGTGGGTCACTAGGTATGTGTTTTTTTTTTACACTAGGGATTGAGCCCAGCAGTACTTAACCACTAAGCCACATCCCTACCCCTTTTTGTACTTAGAGACAGGGTCTTACTGAGTTGCTTAGAGCCTAACTAAATTGCTGAGTCTGCCTTTTAACTGGAGTTCCACCTGCCTCAGCCTCGTAAGTTGCTGGGATTACAGGCAGGCGCTGTCCTTGGTGGGCAGAGCTCTCACTCTGCTGCCTGGCTGTCATCCTGAACTTTTCCTCTCTGCCACCATGTTCTGCCTCACTTTGTGCCCAGAGTCGTGGATTCAGCCGCCCATGGATGAACCTCTGAAACCCAAAGCCCAAACAAACTCTCCCTCCTCTATGTTGTTCTTGTCAGGTCTTTTGGTCACAGTGATAAAAACTGACTAATGCAACTGACAATTATATTATTTATTATGTCTGCACGTTGCAGTAGCACACGATAACCCAATAGTCCTCTACTTTTGTATTTTCAAGAAAATAGGAAACTTTATAAACATTTCCCCACACTTTAGTTCTATTTACTCTTCCCATTCTGTTAGGGGAGGCACTGAGGAATACTATTTTTGTTTTTTGTTTTTAGTGGGGCGTATTAGAAACAATAGAAGAAAGGTAGATTGATCAATGGATAGGTAGATAGGTGAGAGGGGATTTATTATGAGAATTGGTTCATGAGATTAAGGAGTCTGAGAAGACTCATGATCTGTCATCTGCAAGCAAGAGGACCAGAGAAGCCAGTAGCGTGGTTCAGTCCAAATCCAAAGGACAGAACCCAGCAAGCCAACGGTGTAACTCTCAGTCCAGGGCTAAAGGCCTGAGAACCTAGAATTCTAATGTCCAAAGGCAGGAGAAGATGAGTGTCCCAGCTCCAGAAGAGAGGAGTCACCTTCCCTCTGCCTTTTTGCTCGATCTGGGCCCTGGTCCATTGGATAGTGCCCACCGATATTAGGTGAGGGTGGACCATTCTTACTCAGTTTGCAGATTCCATGCCAATCTCTTCCAGAAACATCCTCACAGACATACCAGAAATCATGCTTTATGGGTATCCTTTCGCCTACTCAAGTTGGCACCTGAAATTACCATATGGTAAATAGTAGTCTTTGTTTTTATAATTGCTTGGGGTGTGGAGAGGAAGGTGGATTTTAACTATTGTGAAGTACATAGATGGGTTCCACTAGTAAGGAATGTACCCCGACTTCCTTCCCTTTCTGGACAGCTCCCATGCTCCCACCTCCCAAGGTGCTCCATGCTTTAGGACATATTCTCACTTGTGTCACTGGCCCAGGCCATTGTTTTATATTTGCACCTTGACCTCTGCCTCCTTTTAATCCTTCAACTTATCTATCTTCACTCACATTCTCCCTAGCCAGGGACAGAGGCTGAAGCTGGCTTGTATTGACTCACAAGCGCTGATGTTTAATTTTCAGGAATTTTATAAGCCAGTTATTATAAAATAGAGCAATTTTAAGAATTAAATTACAGAAATTTGACTTTAAATAATATTTTCTTATAACAAAGGCAATAACACTCAAAATTCATCACTCTAGTTATTTTAATGTATGTTCCCATTATCTATGCTCTTGAGGTTGTTTATATCTATTGTAACTATATGGTGGAAATAATATATACTAAGGTTCACCTGTGCCCTCTTTTTCCAACTCTGCACTTCATGATGCCATATTGGAGCTTGAAATCAGTCATGGTTATAGTTCATGCCTTATAAATTGGATTACAAGTCAGGGTTGCTTCCATACCCACAGATCCTGTTATAAATATTTATCAGCTCACCTTGGTCTGTAGTTCTCAAATCCTTAGATCAGAGTTTCTCAACTCTGCATTATTGACATTTTTTTTTTTGCCAAACAATTCTTTGCTGTAATTTCTTGTGCATTGTAGAATGTTAAACAGCATCTCTGCCTCTGGCCACCTGTACCAGAAGCACCCCTTTCCTGGTTGTGACAACCAAATATGCCTGGAGATGTTGTCAGATGTCCACTAGGGGGGAAGTTATTCCCAGTTAAGAAACACTGGCTTAGACAATATCATTTGCACATGACTTGCTTTTCTCCCCTTTTTAACATGCCCTTGATAAATATTTACTTAGTGCTTATTATGCATGCAGATACAATGATAAACAAGATAAGCAATGGCCCTGCCTTCATGAAACTCTAGTCTAAAATCATGAAATGGTTATGCAGATGTTACCATCTCCAGGAGCTGCTCACCACCATCCATGATCATCTCTGTGTTCTTCAGCATCACCATTGATGACAACCCTCGAGTTGTGTCTCCTATAAGCTGTTTGAAGACAAAATCCTAAAGACAGCAGAAGACTTCTGTGCTCTAAGCACTGGAGAGAAAAAACTGGTATAAGCATTCCTTCGTTCATAGAATTATTCCAGGATTTGCATGTCGGTGTAGTGACTTCCCATGCCACCATGGCACTGGTAGCACTGGGGGATGGTAGCAAGTCCACGTACAGGGAGAAATTTGATGATGATCACTTCACCCTAAAGCACATAGGACCTGGGATGTTGTCCATGCAAATGCTGAACAAAGCACAAATAGTCCCAAATTTCTATCTGCCCTGCCAAGACTGAGTGGTTGGATGGCCAGCACGTGGTCCTGGGGAAAGTGGAAGACAGCTTGAATGTTATGGAAGCCATGGAGCACTTTGGGTCCATAATGGCAAGACTAGCAAAAAAAAAAAAAATCACCATTGCTGAAGGTGGACAATCCTGACTACCAGACCATTCTGGGGAATGGCGAGCACCCTTCCACCCCGTCTGCTTGCAATACCCTACGATCTTTGTGCTCTCACTGCAGTTCTTGGGGTTCCACATTTTCCTTATTCTTCTCCAAGTCTAGCTGGAATGCAGATTAAGTTTGCAATTATGAAATAAAAACTACATAAACGAAAACCATGGACTAAGCTGGAAATTTGTGGCACATCTGTGAAGACGAGAACACACACTAATGTGTTTGGTATCTTTATTAATTCTGTCAGTACTAATTGTAAATTATATAATGTTTATGGTCCTCCTTCAGGTGATGATTGTCTCTCCTGGGTACAGGTCACTGCCAACAGCTGTGCCTCTCTGGGGATCACTAGTAGATCCAGGAAGACAAGTAGCTTATTTAACATGCCAGTTTCAGTATAGAGGCTGGTGCAGGGAGGAGGATTGAGAAGTCACCCCAAGCTCATTGAGCAAGCATGCTATGAGGGCCACCAGTAGCTCTGGCTGGAGAGTTTACTAGGAGAGTTTACATTATATAATTTACAATTACCATCTCCACCATGGGGACTGCCCAAGATGGAGATTAAATGGGGAACACAGCCAGATCTCAGGGACCATAACTCCTGTGAGGACCTAAGGGGAGCTGAGTCATCAGGTCTCTGATCACACCAAGGCTGCACCCAGCCAATGCTGATCAGCCACCAGACTTCAGCACTGAAGCCTTCCTGGGTGAAAACTAAAGGCACTGGGGGACGGTGCCAGGACCTGCACCTCTGAACCAAGTGAACCAAGGCCCTCCCTCCTCTCCCCCACAACCACAAAGCCAGCTCTTCTGCCAGGGGCCATCTTGAAGAGCAATGGGAAACTGGGAGAGGAAAAGTTCAAGACTGAAATATCTAGGAGACTGTGCCCGTTATTGGATTGGGTGACATCTAATTTTCCTTCTCTGCTCGCTAAGGAGAAGGAAGGGCTCAGGAGAAAGATTAGGTTGGTAAGAGAAGATACGGCAGTCACATTTTCTAGCTAAACTTAGGGTAACTTAAATTTGAACTTGTCCAAATGGTCTTTGCCTTGTATCTGTCCATAGGTGTGCACATGCACACACGTCCATGTCCACACAAATGAAGTTTCTGTGAGTTTTTTTTTCTGTTCCCCACCAGCAAATCCATATTCACAAAAGGATCAGTGAGAAATGTAGACATTACTAGAGATTTCAAAGGGGAGATGGAGGAGAAGGTTTCATTGCACACTCCACAGCGAACAGGTTCATATCCCTCTTTGATGTTCATCATTTCTAAGATGCACCTTTTTCATTGAATATTTGATATCTCTGAAACCAGAATCTTACTGACCAGGATGGTGTAATCGGGAACATGATTTCCTTTGTGGCAATACATAAAATAATGGTGTGTCCTACACATTGGCAATTGCTTATATTTGGTAACATCCTTATCATCTTCTGTTTGCTGTCCTTCCTCAATTGCAACCAGAAACTTAGCTGCTAAGGCCACTGAGCAGGGTGACTCAAAGCACAGACTCTACAGTCAGGCCATCACTCATGGGCCCCACCGTTTATCCACTAAGTGATCTTGGTTAAGGTACTGAACTTCTCTGAACCTTTGTTTCCTCATCTGTAAAATGGGAACAACATTACTAACTACTGCAAAGGATTGTAAGAGTTAAATGAATTGATAGATATGAACAGTACGAGGCAGAGATGAGTACCAGAAAAACAGTTTTCTAGTTACTACCTCTTTAGTTCCCCGCACCCTGGCCCAGCCTCCTGTCACCTATTGCTTTATTCCTTCCTTCCTTATGTTATGAATAATGGCTACATGGCCACTATTTGCTCTTTGAATGCACCTTCCAGATCTTGCCTCTCTTCCCCATGTGGCTTAACTAAGAATTTCCTCCAGACAAATATGTTCTCTCTTAGGGGAACTCCAACAAGCAAAGATGGCTGGGTGTGGTGATGTACTTTGGTAATTTTGTCAGGAGCATCTGTGACAGAAGCAAGAGATGGTGAGGGATGAGCCTGAGGGGGCAGGGCCGCTGTGTTGGAGAGCTTTAGCATAGAGGATGGAAAAAATGGCCTGGAGTCAGATGGCCGTTCAGAGCACAAACAGGATGCTCCTCCCAGACGTCTCTTAACAGCCTTTGTATTTTGACAGCAGCCTTCTGTGGTATGGGCACCCATCAGGCCTGGCCATCAGGATCCAGAGGACTTTCACACCTTCTTCTAGTCTCTTAGTAGGGGTAGCAATGCTTCTTCCCAGGCTGGCCCTGGGAGATAAGTCAGTGAAGAGAGATCAATCTGGGCTCAGGAGGAAGGTGGAGACTGCAGATCAGATATAGAGGCCTAAGAGAAAGCTAGGCAAAAACAAAGAGTCACTGAGACACAGCTGGGTCTCAGGTGTGTCACAGGCCGCCTGCCCTTGTAAGCTCTTCCAGATTCTCGATGTTGGAGTGTGAGTGGCTTCGGTCCTGGCATTCCCTTCAGTGACGCTGGGCAAAACCGTCAACTGTCACAAATGGAAAATTTCTTCTGTGTGGGGCTTGCTCTTCTAGCTCCAGAAATCAAACCCACTGAAGGCAGAGTGTGTCTTGCCCCAAGGTGGCCTGTTCCCCAACTGGCCTGTGTATTTGTTTATTTTGCTGTGACCTTGTGGACAAGAACACATAGCTTTCTAGCTGGTCACGGTTGCAACAAAGTAAGAGTTTTTGAATGAGGATTTAAAAAAAAAACATGTTGCTGTTGTTATTTGGTTTGCTTTCGGTTCAATGAGTCAATGCTTTATTTTATTTTGAGTGTTTATAACCCAAACTAAATGTGTGTAGGGTCCTGAACCTCCCCCCACAACTATTTCCTATTTGTTCCCAGAAAAATTCCAATGCCAGATTTTGCCATAGCAACCAGAGACAAATATCAAGACAGCCATGAGAGCTCACTGAGAAAAGTTTCCTCCCAATGTGGCTTGAGTTTGGGTAGGGCATCCATCTTCTGTGCAGAGCCCTGGGAGGCAAGAGGAGGCCCTGTGGTCTTCCCTGGGGTCAGCCCAGTCCAGATCTGTCACCATCCAGGCCCCATCAGGAAATGCTACTCTCAGCTGGCCAGGCCAGGTACAGAAACACTGCTTTGCTTGCTCTTTGGGTTTTGCAAAGGTTGAGTATTGACCTTTCTTTGTGTGTATCAAGTTTTCAAAGTTAAATGTATTAAATTATTATTCCAACATGCTTTCCCTCTGAAGAATTTCATAAACAAGTCTGCTGTTTGCTTCCTAGTTTTCCCCTCAAATGCTCTTTGGCAGAAGGCAAGGTATACAGGAATAAGAAAACACAACAACACGACATGAGAATTTTCAAATATTTGTCTATGATGTCATCAGGCTAGGCCATTTTGTCATTTCTGTCATGGTGATGTCATGAGGTCAGATCATTCACCACAGGGAAAGCCACCTCTGGTTTCTCTTCTGGCTGAAGGCACACTGGGGTTTTTGGTTATTTCCTGTGTTGGTTTGGTTTGAGCTGGTCAGTATTTAACAACTGGTTCTCAGAAGTGAACTAGTCTAGATTTGTAGAGCGTGCCAATTTCTGTGGTGTAAATATTTCCACCACAGCTGCTTTCAAGCTACCTCATAATGTGGCTGCAAAGAGATGAAGGCTGTGGGCTCTAGGGTGTTGGGGGAGCTGGCTGTACTGTGTTGTGGGATCTGTGAATCTGGGCCAAGGGTTCTCAGCCTTAGCACTATTGGTTCTGGGGTTTGCTTATTCTACAGTCAGGACTTCACTTAGGCTAACCTGTGCATTTGGTATCCAGCAGAATTTCTGGCTTCTACTGACTAGATGCTGAGAGTGCTCCCCATAAGTTGTGACCACACGAAGTAATAATGGCAGATGTTGCCCAATGTCTCCTGAGGGGCAAAATCACCCCCCCAGTGGTGAACCATTCTGCATGGATAATTTTTAGAAAGTCCATTCAGCAGACAGTAGGCCTTCACACTGTTTGGTATGAGGAACCCTGAATATGCATCCAAAAAAGTTCTGTCTTGGCATATTAGATGGGGCATTTTAAAACACCAGAGTGCACTTCCTTGGGGAGTTCTGAGAAACTTTGCTATAAAGAGTTAAGGCATTGAGACAAGACTTGGCCACAAGGGGACAATCCAGGAAATTCCATGGATTAGATTTAAATAGAAGATAGATCATGACAGACTGCAGTGGTCCCTTGGTCCAATTTTTTCTTTGTACAGATGAGAATGAGTCTCTGAGACAAAGAGTGACTTGTCCAAGGACATGGAGCAAGATGCACAAGCTTGGGAGAGCTGAGGCCACGTCACGTGGTGAGTGTGGTGAAGTTTCTCTGTGACATATGGATGGGCACTGACTCCAACTGGTCACTGTACATGTTTAGTGAGCTTTACAGTGACATCTCCCTATCCCTACCTTGCCACCCCCTTGGAAATATCTTCTCAGGAAAAACCACATTATTATGGCAAACTTCTGTTTCAGATAGAATGATTCCCATCAGCTGCAGAAGTGAATGGTTTTATCCAAATGTTCTATGCAGGAGGGTCAAGCTGTTTGTTGTTAAAGAATAAATGTTGACAATTGTTATGGATTCCTTGTTCCCTCCTTCCCACATCTGCTCTGGGACTTCTCATGGATGAGAGGCCATTCTCAAAATGATCTCAGAAAAAGACTGATAGGAGAAACTGACTTTTCAGTAGGAAATGTAAGATGACAAGATAAAGTCAGTTAAGAGCTAAGAAAGCCCTTCCGAGTTTGCATTGAAAATATATTTGAATGCACAAAGGGGCCCCATCAAGGAACTATTAGAGAGAGGCCATCTCCATCAGCAGAGTTCCTTAGCCATTGGACGTTCCAGGGTAATGGGGGCCTCAAGCACCACTAGGTCAGTATACCTCAAATGCCAATCAATTCCTCACCAGGAGGGCAAGGCTGCTTGTATTTGCAGGGGACAGGGTGAATGAAAGTGACAGGAGTGCCTCGACTCAGGAGTCTTTAAAAGCACACGTCAACACTTACAAGAATTAAGCTTCAGTGGTTCTGTATGGGATAATTGAGCGCTGCAGATCAGTTTTTCATTCTAAGAAGTGTTTTGCTCTTGAGAAAATTTGGCATCTCCAAAGCTTATTGTCACCACCTCATCCTTCTGACACTGTCCTTTGCCATAGCTCCGCCAGGTCCACAGAGGTCATGCAGATCACATGCAACACCTGTCCATTTCCTCCCATCTGGGGGAACTTGCACAAGTCTTTCAAGCCCTTTTGGGTGATTGGACTTTTTTGTTCTTTTTTGGGGGGGACTGTTCAGCCTCAGCATATTGATCTGAAGGGGTGAATAATTCTAGGGTATCAAGCACTGGATCAGGCGAAAGGGGGACGTTTAATACAGCTCTGTAGACCACTCCCTACTCAGTGATGTGTAGGCTACACAGCCCAATGAAGAAAGACCTCAGGGAGATGGGGGAAAAACTCTCTCTTCTTCAACATGAATTTTTTTGAATGGTGCTAGGGATTAGAACCAGGGCCTTGTGCTCGCTAGGCAAGTGCTCTGCCCCTGAGTTATATCTCCAGCCCATTTTATTTTATTTTGAGATAGGTTCACATTACATTGCTGAGGCTGGCCTCTATCTTGTGATCCTTTTGCCTTAGCCTCCTGAGTTGCTGGGATTACAGGCATGTGCCATGGTGCCCAGCTTGGTTTTTGAATTCATGAGGAAGCTGTTAGCTCCACAATGAATAATTTTTTTCCCCACAAAGTGGAAAAGGTTGCAGCAACAGCTTTGTGTTCTAAGGACAGGTCCTATCAGACTTCATAGGCCCTAGAGACCTGGGGGGGGGGATTAAGAAGAAAATAAAGAATTTTATAGTATTTGCCATTGAGCCAACATTGGACGGAGACTTCAGGAGCTTAGCGCTGCGCTTTTGCACCATTGCACATGTTACAAGGGCCCTACCAAGACATGAGTATGTTGGTCATTGGAAGCAGCAGATTCCAAATGCTGCTTCCCTAGATTATTCTTTCAGAAGAATAGTTGTGCCAGCTACTCATCTTTGTCCTATGATCCTTCCCCCTCTGCAACCCAGATGTGAAAAGTGAAGAAAGCATGCCATCGGATTTCATTTCCCAAAGTGGAAATATACAATTTACTATGGGATGTTTAAAATATAAATATGCTCTTCCCCCTGCATATCCAAAGCTGTATGTGGACATAGATCTAAAGTGGAGAGCGAACAAGTTCATTGATCCTCAGTGTGGACAGGGATCAATTAGGGTCAGCCTGATTGGTGGCTTCAGGCTGGGTGTGGGAATCAGGTGGTGTCCTGGGACAGGTCTGATCCTCAGTTTGTAGACTGGATGGCCGGAGTTAGGGGGAACCATTCGCCCCACTTACATTCACAAGCCTCATTTATTCATCAGAATGACTTCCTGGGCCATGAACCATAGGAGGCCAGGACCCATAGTTCACTTCTTACCCCCAGTGCAAAGCATAGTGCCAGCCTATGATGAGTTCTTTTTTTTTTAATGACTTTTTTTTTAGTTATTGATGAACATTTATTTTTTATTATTTATATGTGGTGCTGAGAATCGAACCCAGTGCCTCACATATGCCAGGCAAGTGCTCTATCACTGAGCCACAACCCCAGTCCTGATAGGTTCTTTTCTTTTAATTTTATTTTTTATTCTAATTTGTTATATATGACAGCGGAATGCATTACAATTCTTATTACACATGTTGAGCACAATTTTTCATATCTCTGGTTGTATACAAAGTATAGTCACACCATTCATGTCTTCATACATATACTTTGGATAATAATGTCCATCACATTCCACCATCATTTCTAACCCCTGCCCCCTCCCTTCCCCTCCCACCCCTCTGCCCTATCTAGAGTTTGTCTATTCCTGGCATGCTTCCCCTCCCCCACAATTTCATTATGAATCAGCCTCCTTATATCAGAGAAGACATTCAGCATTTGGTGTTTTTGGGGTTGGCTAACTTCACTTAGCATGATATTCTCCAACTCCATCCATTTACCTGCAAATGCCATGATTTTATTCTCTTTTATTGCTGAGTAATATTCCATTGTGTATATATACCACATTGTTTTTAATCCATTCATCTACTGAAGGACATCTAGGTTGGTTCCACAGTTTAGCTATTGTGAATTGTGCTGCTATAAACATTGATGTGGCTGTGTCCCTGTACTATGCTGTTTTTAAGTCCTTTGGGTATAGTCCGAGAAGAGGAATAGCTGGGTCAAAATGTGGTTCCATTTCCAGCTTTCCAAGGAATCTCCATAATGCTTTCCATATTGGCTACACCATTTTGCAGCCCCACTGATAGGTTCTTTTTAAAAGAGAAAGACAAATACAGGATGAAGAGTCAACTGCACATAGCTAAAGCATATGTACACACCTATGAAACCGTCACGCAATCAAGATGATGAACTTACCCATCATCCCAAATTTTCATGAGTCCCCTTGCAAGCCTGCTCTGGTTCTGCCCACTGTTTCCAGACAACCACTGTTCTGCTTTCTGTCACCATAGATTGGTTTGAATTTCCTGGAATTGTACGTCCATGGAGTCCTACAACAATAACTCCATTTGTCTTTGGTCTGGCTGTTCTGAGCATGGTTAGCTTGAGATTCATTGATGTTGTTTCATACATTAATATTTATTCCTTTATTATTGAATCGTCTTCTATTGTATGAAACCTGATATGTGTTTAATAAGTATTTATGGCCTGACATTAATCTGAAGGTCAGTACTTATAGTATAATTTGGGGGAGAAGAAATAATGGTATATCGTTCTTTTCCAAGTGCATAGATTTACTTAAAAAGTAAAAATGAAAATCAGGATGTGAGTTGGCATGGTAGAGACTTTTCTCGTTATCCAATATCTGCTCTGTCTCTTTTCATAGAAATACAATGCCTGATTTTTGACTTGATACAGATCTGTATGGTATAAAGAGTATATTTGCCAGCCTTCTGTGAAGTTATGTGTGGTCATATGACTGAGTTGTGGTCAACATGATATAAGCAGAAGGGGTGTGTGAAACTTCCTAGAGGTCTCATTGAAGGAAGGAGGATTTCCTCTTCTTCTTCTCCCTGTTTTCTGGAATGTAGCCATGATATCTGGTGCTCTGGTAGCCATTTCGTGCCAGAAGTGGCTTTTGAGGATGGAAGCCACTCAATAAGGTAGACTGGGCTTGGGTCTCTGATACTGTAGAGTGTGATGCAAGGCCTGGATTAATCACTTTTAGATTTCATGACTATGAGAGAAAAATAAAATTTTAAATCACTGCTTTTTTGTATTTTTTTTTTTTGTGCAGCTCAAACAATCCCAACTGGTACAATTAGTAATGATAGATTGAGTTAGAACAAGAAGGAGCTTAATATTGCTGAAAAGTCATGCTAATGTGTCATTTTCTCTTAGGGACTTTAGGGTATTTGTTTGTTTGTTTTTAGAGTTGGAAAGGTTTATTTAAGGGCTCATGGTTTTAGAGGTCTCAGTCTATCAATAGCTGGCTCCACTCCTTGGGGCCTGAGGGGGGGCTGAACATCATGGCAGAAGAGTATGGCAGAACAGAAGCAGGTCACATGATGATCAGGAACCAGAGAGGGACTCCATTCACAAGATACAAGTATATATACCCCAAAGGCACACCCCAATGACCCACCTCCTCCAGCCAAATCCTATCTGCCTTCAGTTCCACCCATTTCCATCAGGGAATTAATTTACTGATTGGGTTAAGACTAAAAACCCAAACATTTTTACTCTAAACCTCCTTGCATTGTCTCCCAATGAGCTTTTGGGGGGACATCTCACATCCAAACCATAACATTCTACCACTGGCCCTCAAAAGCTCATGACTAACTCACAATGCAAAATGCATTTTGTCCATTTCCAAGAGTTCCATGGTTGTCCCAAAGTTCAAGTCCAAAGTCTCCTCAGAGGCTCAGGATAAGCTTGCATCATGAGCTTCTGTGAATATCAAAGCAATTTACAAGTATCCAATATATAAAGTTACAGAGTAAACATTTCCATTCACACACAAAAATAAAGGGGGCATAGAAAGAAGGGACGGGACCAAAGCAAGACCAAAATCCAGGGGGGGCAAACAAAGCCTGTAGTTCCACATCCGGCCTCTGGGGCACATGACATGGTGATGTTCTGTCCAAAGGGCTTATGTAGATCTGCCCCATGACCTTGTCGGTTGCAACCCAAATGACCTTTCTGTTGGCTTGTCTCTGCTCAATTCCTGCAGCTTTCCTAGGATGATATCCCATGTTGCTGCATTTCTTAAACTCAAGGCTCTCCACTGCAGCTTTGGCTTCCTCCTCACATATCCACACTTTGCCCTCTCAATGAGTTGCCCTTTAGTCTCCTAGACTTTCCTTTGAAATCTTGGTGGAAGCCTCTATGACCCCCTAACTCCAATACTGTGCATTTTTGCAGAACCAGCACCATGTGGATGATGCCAAGGTCTGTCACTATCTCAAGCAGTAGTGAAGCTTCAAGGGACAATGCCTGCAGTAGCTTCTGAGTGTCTGGGTGACTGAACATGTTGAAAAAACTTCTTAGGCCTCCTTGTGCAAGAAGAATACCCCTTTGGTCTCTTCTCAAAATAATTTTTATTTTTACTTCCTTGAGTCTGAGATAGATGTTATCTTGCCAGCTCCTGAGATACCCTCAAGCCATCTTTCTTATCATCTGTGGGAAAAGTCTCCAGCATTTCTTTAATAGCAGTAATGTCTTCAACAATTGCCACTTCCTTAGCTTCAGTTTTATTCCCACCTTTCAAGACTTTCAAATCTTTCTGCTCCTGATTATCAGAATAAATTTGGCTAGAAGCCACCAGCAATATCCATGCCACTGTCTGAATTCTGTCTAGAAATTTATTCTGCCAGATTAAGAAGTTCATCACTTTTAATCAGCTTCACAGAAAGTCTCAGGACATGGCCACAATGCAGACAACTTCTCAGACAGAACATAACACAAATGGCCTCTAGTCCAATTACTAAAAGTGTCCATCTTTTTTCTCTGAGCCCTCTTGAGCCCTGTCTTCACTATCCATGGTCCTATTGGGCATTCTGTTCTTCTGAGCTCCCACCAGAATCAGCCATTAAGCTCCACTTACAACAATTTAAAGCATTTACAGCTTGCACTTTTAAACATCTTAAAATTCCTCCTCCAAATTCCAAAAACTCCAAAATCTTCTGATCCACATGGTCAGGTTAGGAAAAACAATGACCCCACTTCTGGTACTAATTTCTGTTTTAGTCAGCTTTTTCACTGGTGTGATTAAGAGACCCAACAAAAACAGTTTTAGTTGAGGAAAAGTTTATTTGGAGGCTCAAGGTTTCAGAGGTCTCAATCCATAGGCACCTGGCTTCATTGCTCAGGGCTTGAGCTGAGGCAGAACATCATGGTGGAAGAGTGTGGCAGAGGGAAGCAGTTCACATGATGATCAGACAGCAAAGAGAGCTGAAGGGATGTTTCTAACTAGAAAGCTCATACACACCATTGGAGCCTCCTTTCATGAATTCTGGAAAAATCATTCTTTTCTTTATTGTTTTTAATTGGCATGTAAAAATTATACACATGGGATGTTTGTATGCATGAATGCATTGTGTAATGTTCAAATTAGGATAAACATTTTACCTCCTTAAAATCTTATTATTTCTTTATGATAAAATATTCAAAATCCTTTCTTCTGGCTTTTTGAAGTGTAGAGTACATTGTCATTATCTATGTCTTCCCTCTCTGTGCAGTGGCACACCAGAATTTCTTACCCATAACTATAAGTATCTCCTGATCAACATTTCCTTGACCATCCCACCACTTTCTCAGTGTCTGGTGACCATCATTCTATGCTCAACTCCTATGGAATCAGCATTTTAATATTTTTCCTGGAAGTGGAATTATGCCTGGTTTGTTTCACTTAACATAATGATCTCTTGTTTCATCCTTGTTGCCACAAATGACAGGGCATTTTTATGGCTGAGTAGTGTTCCATTTTGTGTGGATATACCATGTCCTCTTTATCATTCATCTGCTGATGAAAACTCCAGTTGTTTCCGTTTCTTGGTTATTGGATGACAAAGAATTCTTTAAAATTCTCCTTTTCCCATCCATGCAACTCTCCTTTCCATTTGAAGCCATCATCAGTATTTTAGGCTTCTCAAAAATCATTATTTATTTTATATTTACTTATCTTTAACTTGATGGCTCTGATGGGATGTGGGGTTGTCCTAACCTCATTAAAGAAACTTACAAATTATGGTTATGGTGGCTTATTTGGAAGTGTTCGCTGTACTTACCTAGTCTCAGTTACTGTGTACAATTTCTTGTTATGTTTAATTCTTCGTGATGTGAGGCTTGTGACTTTTTCTTGTTTGAAATATTTTAAACATACTTTCTTTTCAGAGTTTAAGTCCAGATGTCATTTATCCAGCAAAGAGAACACTGTAGAACAGTAGCTGTCAACTTTATTGATTGACTTAGCCATGGAACATTTTTCCAATTGGTGTCACATGTAAAACACACTCTGTAACATCTGTCAGAGCTGCTCAGGTGGACATGGAGGTGGAGGGCCCAGAGCCTCTCTAGATAACTCCCTCCTGTCCTTCCCCTCCGCTGTCATGATAGCCCCTGAGATGCAGCCTTAGAGCTCGGAGGCTCTGTGAAGGCAGCTAAAAGCCTCAGATTTAGAACATCTCCAAGAACCAGAATGTCCACAGAGCAGCTCAGATTAGTCAAAATTAAGTGACACAATGTCCAGATGTCAGGGCCTTATGTTTTACTGGTATGGGAGCCTCCAGGACTGTCTTTCAGACCTCTGCTCTTATTTTAGCTGCAGTTCTAAAGAACATTGTAATCTGGCTCAGAGCCAGACAGTCAGGCAGAGCCAGACATGGCAGAGGGGACCTGATTTTTAAGAAAGGCAAACATGAGATGTTAAAAACCATCTTCAGAGGTCATTTAAGGTAAATGTGGTCTCCTTAATATGTTTCAGTGGGCTCTAAAGGCACAATTTTATACATTTAAATATACATTTCATATATTTTATAAAGTATATATGTGTATATGTGAATATTTATATGTTTTAATGGATGTGGGTATGATATATATATATATATATATATATAGTATATTTATGTTTTATTTTATAATGATAACATTTATTAAAATGATTTTATGTGCCATGTCCTTACTATTCTAGGTGCTTTCCATAGTTGACTTATCTCACCTTTGCCACGATTGCTTTGTGAAGTAGGCACCCTCATTATCCCCAGAGGCCCAGAGGAGTTCAGTCCCTTGCTTAATGTCACACAGCAAGCATGTGGTGAAGCTGGAATTCAAACCCAGGAATCCTGGCTCCAGGGCCAATGCTTTTAATATATTCCATACCTTAGGATAATTTCCCATATTTAAACAATGAAAGTCCAAACATCTGTGGCTCACAAAAATTTTCTGTTGTCTGGGAAACTCTTATCCAACATGTGGAAAACTCACTTGTCCTCCAACAATCCCGGGTAAATGAAAGAACAAATTGAATTGAGACTGGAATCTGGGTCTCCTGATGCTGCGTGTAAGGCACCCTCCCCTTGCCATGTGACTTGTGAGGAAAGCCAGGGAGACATCGGAGCCATCAGAAAATGTCCCATGTCAGACTGCTGGCCCCCAGGGAAACACTCAGACCCAGCCGCTGGCAAGACGGCTGTGTTTTCGTTTGTATTATTGTCATCTTCTAGTGGCTCACGAGGTATCTTGGAGTTGACCGAAAGGCTACTGTATTTTTGAAAGGCATTTTTCTCTGGCCCATGTTTATAGATTGTGGCAGAACAGTCAGAAGACTTCGAGCTTCAACAGTGAGCCCTGTTTCAAGTCAGCAAGGGCCACAGTGTGAGCTCTGTCTGTGTCACCCCAGGCGCTGGGATGTGCCTGGCTTCCTCTTCAAGTTTGGTGCTCTGCTTTGTGCTCAGGGGACTCAGGAATGACCCTGGCTTTTGCTGTGGGCCTGGATCCTTTCTATCATTTTGGAATGAAACGGGATTCCAAGGGAAGCCTCTGATTATAGAAGGTCTACACTTGCTGAAGGAAGCTCAGAGCACATTTTTAAACCAGGCTGGAGCGTTCATTATTACACATCCCCACGAGATTATTTTGTGGCCAGTCACAGTGGCCCATGCCTGTGATCCCAGGGACTCGGGAAGCTGAGGCAAGAGGATGGTGAGTTCAAAGCCAGCCTTAGCAATGGCAAGGCACTAAGAAACTCAGTGAGTCCCTTTCTCTATATAAAATTCAAAAAGGGCTGGGGATGTGGCTCAGTGGTCAAGTGCCCCTGAGTTCAATCCCCGGTACAAAAAAAAAAAAAAAAAAAAAGATTATTTTGTTGTAAGTGGATTAGTCACAGGCCATATGTCACACACATACCTTGGTCTATCAACCAGACTTCAAGGAAATCAGGTTTCTTTGTTTTTTTTTAAAAGAAGACACCCTCCCGCAAAGAAATGAGAATACTCAGCACATTTTTGGATGTCTTAGTGAAATCAAATCACTGGTAATTGGTTGATTACATCATACTATTTCAATCTAATCACGTTTAACTCACTCCCACCTTCCCTATACTTGTCTGTCTGGTGAACTCCTATTCATCTTACAAAGTCCAGTATTTAGGTTACCATTCTTGTGCTATTCATGAGCATCAAGCACACCTATGTTACAGAACATATATCTTGCAATAGTTAATAGTTTTAAATCCCCTGCCCTTACTAGGCTGTGGGTTTCTTTTGCTAGATGTGAGTCTTTTTTCTTTTCCTTTTTTTTTTTTTTTTGATATCAGGAATTGAACCCAGGGGCTCTTAACCACTGAGCCACATTCCCAGACCTTCTTAATATTTCGTTTGGAGACAGGGTCTTGCTAAGTTGCCGGGGCTGGCTTTGAACTCACCGTCCTCCTGCCTTAGCTTCCTGAGCTAATCCCAGAAGCCCTGAGCTTCTGGGATTACAGGCGTGTACCACTGCACCTGCCTCAGCTGTGGGTTTCTTGAAGGTAGGATTCATAACGAATGCGTTAACACACTGTCAACTGGTGAAGGTGTGGTATGCAGAATCCTAAGATAGCTCCTAAGATTTCTGGCCCCTGGGGTGTACATACCCCATACCATGCTGGACCTGGAAATGTGATGGCTATCACTCCTTGATTAGGTGACATTAACTGGCTACAAGTAAAGAAACTTTGCAGACAAAATTAAGGCCCCAGCTAAGTTGATTTTAGTTAATCCAAAGGGAGATTGTACTGGGTGGGCCTGTGTTAATCTGGTGAAAGCTCTTTAAAGAGGAGAGGGACCTTCCTGAAGGACTAGTCAGTCCCCTGCTGGCTTTGAAAAGGGAAGCATCTATGTTTTAAGGAGGCTTGTGGAGAGACCCATCTGGTCAGGACCTGAGGGTGGCTCCTAGGAGTTAAGAGCAGTTCTGAACTAACACTTTACTAAAAAACAAAACAACAACAAAAATAAACCAGGAAGTCCTGCTGCCCAGCCACACAGCTACAGAAAAATTAATTCTGCCAACAACCTGAATGAACTTGCAAGTGGATTTTTTTTTTCCCCCCAGTAAAACCTCCAGATGGGAATGCAGCCAATCAATACCTTAACTATCACCTTATGAGATCCCAAGCAGAGGACCTAGTTCAACTGTGCCTGGACTCCTGACCTGCAGAAACTAGGAGATGATACATGTGTGTTGTTTTAAGCCACAGAGTTGTGGCAATTTGTTACACAATGATAGAAAACTAATACTGTCGGCATTTCTTAAATGCTTGTTGAAGTTCATTTAATCAGGGAAATAGAATATTTTAAAAATGAATCTTGACTAAAGTTCGGGCCAATTTTTAAAATGTAGACATCTTGAAGAATTGCCATCTTCCTTTGGGTCTTCCATCCATGCAATCAATTTCACCCACTTCCAAGGTTTCCATAAATCCCAGCTTCTGATTGTCTGAAAATAGGAAGTGAGATTCTCTCCAGCCATCGCTTGGCATTCTTGGGAGATAAAATGGATAGAAATTGATGTTGAAATGAGACCACCATCATTTTTCAGTCTGCTCACCATGTACAGAGCTTAGAATGATTAGAAAATGTAAAACACATGTGAATAGCTCAACCCCTTTAGTTAAATCCCATTTACATAGATCAGTTTTCCCAAGGGCCATAAGTTAGCTGAACTTAAGCAATTAAAAAAAAATAAAACAAAACTAGAATCTCTTCCTAAAGCCAGAAAAGAAACATGGATGAGTTAAACCATATCAGATGTAATGGTTTGTTTTGAGAAGTGTTTGGTTTGTTGTCTATATGTGTGTTATGTGTGTGCTTTTTTTTTTTTTAAAGGCAGATTGAAAAGCAGCGTTTATAAGATCTTAAGTGGCCGTGGTAGAAATTGAGTAGACCAGATTAATTCCACCCAAGCCATCGATCGATACCATCAGGATCACCAGTGACCCAGATCAGGGACTTGCTCTTCACTCTCTATTACATTAGCAAACCAACTTAGGGACCAGCGCCAGCAGAGGGACTAAGAACATGGCTGAAAACAACACTGAGCCCAATGTTAGGCTTGGTGCTCCAGGACCTTGAAATACCACCTTCGGGGTCCCTTTATGCGGTTGGCTGGGTCATGTTGTGACTCAGAACAAACTTTCTGGCCCTGGAGCCTCTTCCTTCTCTCTGGCAACATTTTCAATTTCATTTGCCCTTGGCCAAATGTAGCTTCCTGTTTCTAAGAAAAGAGGTGGAGAGAGCCTTTTGAAGGCCCCACAGACAGTCTGGGAAGGCTTCATGGGCAGCAAACAACTCTTCGCAAACAACAATTTGATGAGTTAAGTGTAAACGGATCAGAGACATATGGATTCCATTTTGGAGGGAAATACACATGGGCTTACAATGTAAAGAGGGACGGAGTGGGGGCGGGGCAGGGAAGGGAATGCTTGGAAAAATGTGGTTTGGGTCTTGCCAATTGCAAAATGTTTGAAACAAATAATTTGAGATGTTTTGCCCAACCGAGAGTGTGGCTGGCTTCGCCCTTTCCTTCTATTTATGTGTCATTTTCAGACTCAGCACACATGCCAGTGCTGGTTTGGGTCTTGGGTGGATTGTTACAAATGCAGTCATTTTGAAAGGTCATTTCATGTGATTCCTGTGGTAGCCTCTGAGCACGAAGAGTAGGTAGGGTGGTGTCAGGGAGGAGCTGAGAATTTGGAGTCACCTCTCTGCCTCTAGGTCAAATTGTCCCTCAGTGTCTCTGGTGTCTTCCACTTGTGGAGGTTCCAAATCCAGGAGAGGTATCAGCTTGAGAGAGTTCCTCAACCTCAGTCCTCACCTGTGAAATGGGCACAGTAACACCTCCCCCAGAGCCCACGAAGATTCGGATGCTCCATGGTATGGAGTTAGGATCCATACTCCAACTCTAGCAATGCGTAAACTCCAACTCTGCTTTTTCATCTGTTCAGTGGGGGTGTATTAGCTTTGTATTACTGTAATAAATACTTGAAATTATCACCTTGAACAAGGAAAGGCTTTAAAAATTTTTTTTTAGTTGTCAATGGACATTTCTTTCTTTTTTTTTAAGAGAAAGAGAGAGAGAGAGAGAGAGAGAGAGAGAGAGAGAGAGAGAGAGTTTTTAATATTTATTTTTTATTTTTCGGCGGACACAACATCTTTGTTTGTATGTGGTGCTGAGAATCGAACCCAGTGCCTCACATATGCTAAGCAAGTGCTCTAACACTGAGCTACAACTCCAAAAGCCCAGGAAAGGCTTGTTTTGGCTCCATGTCTGAGGTTCCCATCCATAGTCACTTGGCCCTTGCTTTGGGCCAGTGTTGAGGCAGCACAGCACCCTAGAGAGCATGTGGTGGAATAGCCTGTCACCTCCTGGCAGTTGGAAAGTGGAGAGAGGAGGGGCTGGGTTTCCTTGATCCTCTTCCAGAGCAAACCACCTGTGACCTAACTTCCTTCCACCAACTCCTGGTAGTGTCAGTGCCTGGGGACCAAGCCTTTAATACATCAACTTTTGGGGGACATTTAAGATACGAACTATAGCCTGGGGACAAAGTCGGCATCCACTGCGAAGGGTTATCTTGAGAATTAAGAGTTAATGCATGTAAAGAGCTTACACAGTGCCTGGCCCATCATATGTGTTCATTAAAACTTGCTTTTGTTGCTTACTATTTCTCCTGTTCCATTATATCTTTGGAAATTGTAGAAAATAAGGCAACATCACCTCCAGGGTGCGGACCAGGTCAGTCCCTTACCCAAACTGCAGGAATCTCCTCCAGTGGATTCTCCTTTCTTATTGCTTCAGTTTGTAGAGTCTTTGCTTTTGTCACCCCCAAATAAAAAACAGGTATTTTTTTTTTTTTAGTCTAAAATCAGATGCATCTCTTTTAAATCCAGGGAGATATCCTCTTCCTTAGTTTACTTTGCCACCACCACTATCCAAAGACACTTAGTTTAAAGGCCCAGCAAAATCATACTAGAGCAAGAGGGAATTCCAGAGTCTCTAATGGAAGGAAATCAGGAGTCCTGAATTGTGCTGGTTGGCTGCATTGCTTCTCAACCTTCCTGCACTTTAGGATGAGCTAACAGGTTTTGAAGCTGTGGCTTGGGCATAAGTTTTACAACCCCCCAGGCGCTTCAAATATACTGCCAGGGTGAAAATCTCTCTGGCTAAGGTGATCAGTGGGCACTGCAGTGGCTCGGGGGGTCACTTCTTATCCAAACCCATTTAATTCATGGGCCCTTCACACCTGATTTTTGTCCTCTGCTCTATGGGTGAGTTTCCCTCTGGGGCTCTTCCCTCGAGGTCTGCAGGAGCAAGGCCGCTTCCTTTCCAATCTCCAAGTGGGCTTTCGGTCAGACCTGTCCTCCCCTATCTCTGCTCGGTGGGATCTTTTCTGAATCCACCACTTCTTCTCCGCCTGGGCAATGTTTCCACACCTCCCGTCTTCATTGGCACCGTCTTTTGCTTCCTTCTTTTTTGCCCACTGACCATGCACTGCTGTCTGTTGCTTTGTCAAACAGTCTCAGAGGCCGTGTTGTGCAGTGGGAGAGTGGAGAATTGGAGGCTGGCCCTGGATCTCTTCTTGGCTGCTGAGGAGTTACTTTATGTCTCCTCACTTTCAAGTATGAATAGGCTTACTGAGATGATACCATTGTTGTGAAGGTTCAAGGAGATAAAGAAGAGGTTGTGAGGGTGAGGGCAGTGGGCTGGCGATATGACATGACGTTGATGATGATATTGTAATGGTATTCGGGTGGTGACGGTAATGCTATGGGTTGTAGGGGTGACTGTGGTGGCAGGTAATGGCTGCAGTGATGGTAGTGGTGATGGTGGTGGTGATGGAGATGGTGATCATGGTGGCAATGGTAGTGGTGATGGTAGTGATGGTGGTAGTGGTGATGGTTTGGTGGTGGTAACTATGATGGTTGTGGTGGTTATGTTTATGATACTACTGGTGGTGGTAAATAAAAATAAATATAAAGAAAGAAAGAAAGAAAGAAAGGAATTGTGTCCAACTACAACTAAAAAATATTTTTAAAAAAGCAGAACTACTCTATTTGGCATGGAATAAGGGATTTTTTGTGGTGATTAGATTTACCCCATGTGAAAACTAGTGAAAACTCTAGGCAAGGCTGTTACCTCTGTGTCTGGTGGTAGGCCTGATTTTTCTGTGGGTCAGCAGAACCTGCAGATAGGACAGAAAGCTGGATATGAAGTGGGAGGGCAAGAATTATCTGTATTACCTACCTGACCCTCACCCCTTCTCACCTTGATAATACAGGTAACCTACATACAGGAAAAGCTGGTGCCCCCCATCACAGAGCCACACATGCAGCAGACCCAGAACTCAGACTTGCTGGAGAAGATCTGGTGAAGCTGGAGATTCTTCAGGCCCAGCTACTATCCTGCACCAATGAGATGTGAGACAACGTGTGTGAGCTGCCTCCGTCCGGTACCCTCTTCAGACCCCCTGAGTTCCTGGAGTAGCCTGTGTACTATGCTTAACTCAATTATTTCAAACTTGGAGATGCCAGGGGAAGCAGAGCTGAGATGGAGGCCAGAGCCAAAGAACTGGAGAAGGTAGTCTATGCACTCTCAGATTAAGGAGTAGTCTAGCATCATCTCATTCCCAGGAGTTATGGTGTTTTGGCATCTCCTCTAACCAACCCCTAATCACTGAAGGAGGCCATCTCTTCTACCAGTGCTTGAATTTGGAATCAGAGATTGGTAAGGCTGAAATGACTGGCCCTCTTTGGAATCTTGCTATGCTTTTAGCATCACTCAGGTGCTTATTTAAGGAACTATTATTCTTGATATTGACCCTGCTACTTCTATGATACTTCACCTTGTCCTGTGTTGCTAAGACAATATGTCTGGTAGATTGGGTGTGTTCCATGCATTTTTGACTTACATTTTCCACTTACAATGGTGATTTGGGATATATCCCCATGGAAAGTTGAGGAACATTTATAGTTGGACCTAAAGTTCTCTTTGGTGGCAGATGTCCTTAGACCATGCATGCTCTCCCTGGGACCTCTACTGTTCATGAGTGACAGCCTTGTGAAAGTTTCAACTCTCTTTCTACTACTCTGGTTTCTAGAGGCTTCATTTATCAATAAATAGAAATATGATCCTGTTCATCGTCTTTTGTTTGTAGATTTTCTTCACCAAAGGTGTACTTAAAATTTAGTTCAATTCTGTTTTCTCTCATTTTTGTCTGTCTCTGCTCTAACGTACGGCCATCAAATTTTGGATGGGTGGCAGGACCGGGAAGAGTTGTATTCTGAGTTTTGTACTGAAAAATGAGTAATTTGAGATTTGGTAGTCAGAATTTGGTAGTCTTTCTATTTACTAGGCTACCTGGTTTGTGAGCATTTTCTCCAGCTGCAAGCAATTTACACAAACTGTAAACTATGTTAACTGTTATAATCCCTGTAACCATGACTAGAGACTGAAAAATGACCAGTTGTCATCAGATTTGGAAACCCATAGAAAGGATCATTTTACTGTGGCTTCATGCTTGAAACTTTTCAGATTGTGGATGAGTTGAATATCCACCCTTTGGTTTTCTTATCTGTCACATGATAGTTTGCCTTGCGTGTCATGCCATGTTCTTTGAAGCCCTAGTGGTCACCAGATGACTCTTTGGGAATTTGGGGGATAGGAAGAACGTGAGATCGAAGTGCTTCTCACCCCTTATTCAAATGGTTGAAGAACCACTTTTGTATATTTTACTACATTTGGTTGCAGCAATAGATGAATTATTGGTCAGCCAATAATTACTCCCTTTCCTCTCTCTGGGAGCACACCAGTGACTTTGGACTTGAACATGTAACTCACTTTGACCAATGGAATGTGAAGTGAATGTGGATAGAGTAGTAAAATGACTAGACATTCAGGATAATGGGCCCCATTCAACCACACCTGGAGGCTAATAGGCATATTAATGAGCACCATTAAGGCCTATTTCAAATGTAAAAGACCTTGAAGCTCACCCTTGGGAATACCTCTGCCAAACTCCTTTGTCCCAGAGGAAAATGGAAAGTGGGCGTGAACACAGATGGTAGGCTGGAGGTCTTTTCAATACCTATTTTACTTAGATTTTGCTCAATGATCTACCCAGAACCACGTATACACTTTTAAGCTAACACACAAAACGGGTTTTTCTGCTATCAGGTCCCCTCCTGCATGGCGGGAGTTCTATCTCTTCTTACTTCAATAAATTCTGTTCTGTTTACCCTTCCCTTCCATGACTGTGGATTTTATTCTTCAAAATTTGTGAGATAAGAACCCAGAGGAAATTGGCAAAGTGGAGAATCTAGTCTCATCTCAGAATTCCTATTTCAAAAGGATGTGATGTGAATAGAGGCTTTAAATGGACCTTCATGGTTTGGCTTGTGTCATGAGCTCTTCTATATCCTTCAAGAATGTGTCCCAAGTAGGAATTGAGAACTGGAGAGATGTTGAACAGGCCTAAACCCAACCTATAACCTGAAGCAGTGCTGCCCCAGCTGAGATCAGGGAGATCTGCTCACAGGCCACTTGTAGATCAGATCTCTTGCCACGAGAACAAATATTGGTATAAGTTGTTCTGTTTGGGGGTGATTTGTTACACAGCATTATTGCAGTCATAGCAGTCTGATACAGTTAACAAATAAGTTCTGTCCATAGTCAGGTCCTTTGGTTTAAGAAAAGGTTTGAAAAGCATTTTGGGTTTGCTGGATTTTCTGCTCTCTCATCCAGTTTTACCGTCCTCTGTTTTTTTTTTTATTTTATTTTTTCCTTCCTGTGTATATAGGAGAGAGAGGGAAAAAGAAGGGATTTTGGAAAAAATAAAATCTTGTTGAAAGGAAAAAAATTAGAGAAACTACAGGTTTTTCTTTTTCTTTTTGAGGGAGGAAGGGAGCATAAGGGAGCTTGGAGGAGAGACCGGCACATCTGTAGTTAAAAGTATGTTTTGTTTCTTCTTTGAATCCCCAAGTAAACATTTCTCCACTGACATCGTTTTGCACTGATGCATTATTTTGTCCATTTTTGTGTTCCAGGTTTTGTACAACTTCTAAAATTCCAGGAAGAAGGTGAAAGAATAACATTGCACATGGCCCTGGCTTGACTATGTTTATTTCGTGATAGGCCATTCACTTGGACTTAACCTTAAACTGACCTTTCTGATTCCAGAGGAGACAGCAAAGCTTTGCTAACAGAGTAGGAGTCAAGGAGCAGATGCAGCCCACTTCCCTGGCCAGCGGTGTTTTCCATTAGTGTCCACAGTCACAAACAAGGTGCTGGGAAGATGTTTTAGGAATCCCTGGAGCACTTTACCGCTCAAGTGCATGCACTAACACTCTGGGGTCTTAAATGATTGATACTCACCCCAAAGTTTGCATATGTGCGGGAGAAAGGAGTGGTGAGGGAGCACTTAGGCTGTTTTCAAGCCTTTCTTGTGCCAGCCCTTTGTAGCATGCTTTTACTTTACCCTTAAAATTTTGAAAATACTTCAAAAATAAATACAAAACCCACCACTCAAATCCAGGAACAAGGGCTATTTGGATGCCCCCTGTTCCTATGAATAAGTAAAGTGCTATCATATCATGTGTGTGTGTGTGTGTGTGTGTGGGTCTTTTCAAAGATGAGCAACATTTTAGAGCAGATCATGGAAGAATGGTTCTACTTCTCAGAGATAGATAGATAGATAGATAGATAGATAGATAGATAGTATTTACGGGGTCTAGGAGGCCCTCCTGAGGCAGACTAGGCTTCATCCATGGCAGGAGCTGGGTTTGAGGCCATCTCTGCCATCAGCCTGTGCTCAGTGTCCCTATACTGATGGCATCTGCATTTGGGTATCAAGTGATTCTCCCACTTGTTTGTATTGGATTGAGCTCTTTTGAGGACAACAGGAGCTGCTCAATATTTCAAAGCCAGGACTTGGCACTGCTTGTGCATAGGGAGTTCTGCTGTCATGCTCTGGGGGTCTGTGTTTATATCCCATGGTACCATCAGGGGAGAACAGGCTCCAGGAGACTCTTTATCTTAGGTTCACTAATGACTATCTAGCAAACATTAACCTATTAGCTGTATTTATTGAATGTCAGGAGATTTTATAATAGAAGGCCTTTTCTGATAACCTTGAAAAAGAATCAAAGAATAGATGCCTACCTGGCCAACATAAGGGACAGGTGGGATTTGAAAAGACAAAATCAATCCAGACAAAGGCAAGAGAAAAGAGAAAAGGAACGCAGAACAGTTTGGATAAAGAATAAGGTGAAATATTTACATCCAAATTAGCCAATTAATTAATTACATTAAATTTGATTACATTAAATGCTAATGAATTAAATATTGCAATTGAAAGGTGAAGGTTGTTAGGATGAAAAAAAATCTCAAGTATATGCATCTTCCTAGTGACATACCTTAAAATAAGGACCCCAAAGCCCTTTACCTGTATTTATTAAAGGGCAGAGCCCTTTTCAAAAGCAACATGGCAGTATGTACTGAGAGACATAAATTTGACTTCATGTATCATTTTAACAGTTAAGACCTCAGAGGCTGGACTGGAAAAGAACACAGTTTAGACCCCATCTCTGCCCTGAACAAGCTGTGTGATCTTGGGCAAATGAATCAGTTCTTTGTTTTTTAACATCTGGAAAATGGGGATAATTAGTAGTTTTCTTACAGGGGTGTCGTGAGGAGTCAGTCATAATGGATGCGAAGTGCTCAGCACACAGCCTGGCATGTTATATCTGTTCAATATGTGCTAGCTGTTTAAACTGCTGCTGTCTTTGCCACGTGATCTTAGCCAAAAGACCAAGAAGTGATGCTGCTCCTTCTTTTATTCATCAATCCTGGGAATCTATATCAGGAAAATAATTAAGTCAAAGAAAAATATTGTACTCACAAAGATGTTTGTGTCATTAAAAAACTAGAAACAATCTAAACGTCTCATTCATTTATTTGTTCATTTGTTCATTCAGTTCAACAAATATTTATTGAGATCCTGTTGTATGCCAGGTATTGTATACCACCATTTGGGATGCATCAGTGAACAAGACCCCGGCTTTTGTGGTGGGAAATGTATAGCTAAACTAGTCGGCCATAGTTCAATGGAATGTTACACAATGGTTCAAACATAGAAACAAAGACATGGAAAGTTGTTTGTAGTACTATAAAAAGCAGAAGAGGGAAACATAGGTGTCTTAATAAAATAAGTGTGTGTGGACCCAAACTAGAATGGAGCATTTGAAGGTACAAATGGTTCTTAGAATGATAGGATCATGTTTTTGGTTTTCCTATAATTTATGAAAGGTTTTACAATATTATAAATATATATTCATATATATATGTATGCTATTTCATAAATAATTGAGAAAAGTGAATTGAACAAAGAATAACTGCTTTATGGTTTAGGAATCAAAGTAAGGCTGGAAGGTAGGAAAAGAAATTTACTAAAAGTGAATTTTTTATTAACATGTATTATTTGTACATATTAATGAGGTTAAATATGATATTTCTACACATGCATACCTCATTCACTGATCAAATACAGCCTCTCTTTATCTACATTCTTCCCCTTCCCAACCTCTATTGACCACTGTTCTATCTTTAGGTTGACTTGTCTTAACTTCCACATGTGAGCAATAGCAGCTTTAAGAATAGCGATAACTAATATTCAGTTTTATTTACTATTCTTTGTTTTTTTTTAATGTCAGTATAACTATGATTATGCATAATGGGGACTCAGCACAGCAACTCTGAGAGGTCTTGGTGCCCTCAGGTGGGGGTGGAGGGCGCTTCCTGTCTCAGGTGCAGGCTATTGGAGAAAGGTGTTATCTGTAGAGAAATTAAAACAGTAATAAAATGAACTAAGACAAACTGCTTTTTATTATCACCATGTGCAAACAATTCTAAACACTGTCAGTGATACACTATCCTCCCCTGCTGTGGACGACAGCCCAGGCCATCCCTACCTCCTGGGCTAGCACGGCTGTTGAACAGAAAAGAGCAGACGTGGGGAATCTACAAGGAGCATGCGCAGAAAGAAAATCCAAATTCCTCCAGCTGGTAAGTAACTGGTTTTCAGGACTGAACTTGAAAAATGTGAGCCTGGCCAAGGGCGGGACGGGAAAATCCTCAGAAGATGGCAGTGGAGCAGAGGTTAAGCAAATAGCAGTGCCAAGCCGCCTGGCATTTTGGTAAACAGAAGCATATATCCTGAGTGAGCGCTCAGGATTAGTGTCTTTTCAGAGAAAAGACAAGAGCTAATCTCAGCCATGGAGGGGAGCGTGGGCTGATGTCTCTGATGTGAAAGACCACAACCCTGCGAGTGCTTGAGATGAAGTTCTAAGAAAAGTGAAAAAACTTAGAAAAGGTCCACATGGTCGTCCTGCAAATCTGGGGCCATCACAGGCTGCTAGATGGGAAGAAGCCCAAGTTTCTTTAAGTCCTAGTGTGAATAGAGGGCCAAGGTCAGAGATGTTTAGACCAGCAGCTTCCTGAGTGTGGTCCCTGCACCCACAGCATCATCTGGTTATGTGTTAGAAATGCATGTTCTTTTAGATCCCACCCGGGACCTACTGACTCAGAAACTCTGCCCAGCACTTTGTGCTCTAATAAGCCTTCCTCGAGGCTTTGATGGCTTGTAGAGTTGGAGAACCTTAGTTCATTGTGGACTCTGGGCCTTGGCACCCTCTAAGAGGTGGCAGCAGCTTAGCTTCTCCTCCTCAACTCTGTGCTAGGCACCTGGGCCTTGTGGGTATGCAAAGGTCAGTGATATGATAGAACCAGTACAGAAGATGTTGGTCACTTAAAAAAAATTTCTGGAGAAATCTGTGAACAGTATTATTTAACCACTGAGTCTGCAGACTAATGTGGAAGATTCTTGGCAAAGGCAATTTAATAATCCTTATCCAGTGTCATTGTTCTTATGTTTGGGAAATTTAATCCAGTGATCTAATTCAATCCTTAATGTTTGGGCAAATTCTTTCTATTATCTAACCTAAGTCTTTCTACTGTACATGCAAATCTTGGGACTATGCAGTCCTTGGAATGACTACTTTCATTACAGGATTGTTAATCCTCAAATTTACAGAAAGAACAGGAAAGAAGAGGGAAAGTTCAGCACAGAAATCACATCCTGTTGGCGGAGCCCTGGCAGCTCTGTGTTTAATGGACACTGTTGGTTACCTGGTGAGGCCCTGGGGTCTAGAGAATGGCCTGTGTCATCACATTCTTAGGAGACTGTACAATGAAGCAGAAAGCACATGGGTTTTAAGAGTCAGGTTGAGTTAACTTGGCTCTCTGTTTATAAGCTATATGACCTTGGGCAAGTTCTTTATTAAACTCTGAGTCTTCGTTTGCTCATCTCAAAATTGGAGTCAACTCACCAAGATGTTGTGCAAAATCCTGGAGGTGAGGACTAGGGGTTGGCTGTCCATTATGACAGGAAGGCTGGGGAGTATGCTAGGGGCGATGCTGGCGAGGAGGGCCCCAGCCAGATGTTGAGAGACATTGCATATCTTCCTTTGCAAAACTATTTGCCAGAGTTATTTTGTGTCCGAATTTCACTCTGAGGTCCTCTACCTGTAGAACCACCCAAGGCTTCATGGAGTAGAGATACTTTGTTGATGTAAACGCCTACGATGCTGAGGTGGGAGGGTTCACTCCTATTTCTAGGGGCTTTCTCAGGGACTTTCAGGCCAATATCCCAGCCTTTTCAAACTTGTCACCACAAAGGGCATTGCCCCTCCTGAAGGCTGAGGGACGCTTGGGTGAGAGAGTGCAGCCCGTGCTCTTTGGGGGTGGGGTCGAAGGTGGGGAATCAGATCTAGGAGGGTAAGTTTAGCAGTAAGCCACCAGACGGGTGAGTAATCATAGGTCACTGGGTTTAAAGGCAATTGGGAGAGGCCTATTTCTTGGCCAGATTGGCACTTATTCATTCTTGACAATCCACCGACTACCTTCCATGTGTCAGACGCTGGTCAATAAGACAGAGGCAGTCCTGTCCTCATCTTGCTCACTGTCCTTAGGTGGCCCCAGGCCAGAGTTGTAAAACTGCCTGACTTCTGTGTGCAAGAATGACTTCAAGAAATGTGGGACCATATGGGGTGTGGTTCTCCCCCATAGGCCCAAGTCTTAATGACTAAAACTCTCCTGAATATGTTACCTTTCACGGAAAAACTGCCTTGTGGATGGGATTAAGTTAAGGAATTTGGGATGGGGAGGTCATCCCGGATTATCTGGGTGGGCCCGGTTGAATCACAAGAGTTCTTAAACGTGGGAAAGGGAAGCAGAAGAGAGAGGAGATGCAGCTGAGGGATATAGAGGATACCAGGTAAGGATTCAACCTGCTGTGCTGACTTTGAAGGTGCAAGAGGGGATCAAGAGCAGAGGAATTTGGCCTGGGCTGGGGCTCAGTGGTGGGGCGCTTGCCTCACACATGTGGGGCACTGGGTTTGGTCCTCAGCTCCACATAAAAATAAATAAATATAGATATTATGTCTATAGATATAATTTTTTTTTTCTAAAAAGCAGAGGAATTCAGATGGCCTCTGGAAGTCACAAGGGCAAGGAAAGCAGTTCTTTGCTAGAGCCCCCAGAAAACAATGTGACCCTTGTGACACCTTGATATATATATATGTATTTTTTTAGCTCAGTGAGATCCATATCAGGCTTCTAACCTTGAACATGTGAGATAATAAATTTATGTTGTTTAAGCCACTAAATTGTAATGTGTGACAGCAGCCATAGGACACTAATGAATGAGGCCCTGGGTGTAGAGTTGGGCTAAGATGCTTCATTTGCTCCCAATTCCAAGAAGGATCCTTCAATCTCTGTCCCTAAGGTTTTCAGTTGGAATATGGGCTGACTTTCTTTGAGAGACTGGTCCCACTGAAACTCTGAAGGTCCTAGATTGGATGTAGTCATTTCTACTCAGGAGGCAGCCACTTGCGGGATGCTATCAGGGTGCCACAACCTGGTGGGTGGCACGGAGAGGTATGGCTTTGGTGTCGCTTGCCAGGTCTGACCCATGAACAACTGCGACAGGAGAGGCTTCGCCTTTTGTTTGAACTTGTCCTAAATATTGCATCCTTCTTCAATCGTGGACATCCCTTGCTGTCATGGAGACAGCACAGGATTTAGAGCTGGTTCTATCCAAGCCAAATTACTTACAGATTGTGTAACCTTGGGCAAATCACTTAAGTTCTCCCAAACTTCGTTTCCTCACTTGTAAATATGCACTTTGCTGTGTTGTTTTAAAAAGGGCTGTTACAAAGTATAAATAAGATTGTATAAAGCACCTGGCACATAATGGGACATAATAATGTCCTCTTTCTGGAGGACAGTTGTTGCCTTCCCTGCAGTTTGGGGAATGGTTGCAGAGCCAAGTGTGAGCAGCTTCCTGCTGGCCCTGGGGAGCTGTCGTTAGTCAGAGATTTGGGGCTGCCAGAGTGGGAGCAAATAGGCGATCGACTCCCCACCCCTTTTGAAATAAGATCCACAGCTGGTCTCTTCGTCCTAGGCCTAGCCAAGGGGCAGGTGACAGGAAGTCAAGCAGCCCAGGCCATTGGCTTGGTCTGCGTTCTTTGGGCCTCGGTTGTGGCCCTGGTGGGAGAGATGATCAGAATGGCTTGGGTAGTCTTGGAATCACACCGTTCCTCCTGGCCGGTGAATTTTAGCTTCCTGCCAGTCCCCTGGAAGGGCACTGCCCAGGCCTCCTCCTGCCTCTTCTGTTTTCCTGACCTTGGATCCTTCCTTCTGTAGTCAGCAAACTTCTACACACTGGGAAGAGGAAGACCTGAGGTCCAGCACTGACCCTGCCTTTTGATACCTGTCACCCTAGAGTGTCCTCACTGTGACAAGGGATCCTCTGACTCCCCATGGGCTTTACACAGCTTGGGAAGACAGCTCCGAAAGCTCTTTATTCCCCTCTACTGTCTCTTTCCTCCCCAAGCACGTGGCCTCAGGCTGCTCAAGACCCCTCACTCTGGACCCTCATACAGCAGACCCCTCCCTGATGTGCTCCTGAGAAAGCAAGAGTTTCCAGTAGACATTGGACCTCCTGGAGGGCTCTACTCCAGCCCATTCCAACTTCTACACTTGAGGTTGAGGTGACAATAAGAAAGTACAAGTTCTTGGTTTTCTTTTAATTCTCATTTCTACTGAGAGTTGAACCCTCACGTGTCTCATTAACTCCAGTTAACTACCTTTCCAAATTTCCATAAGGCTTTATCTCTCAGTTGATCAACAACTTCTCCTCCTCCTCCTCCTCCTTCTTTAATAGAAACAGTTTTTTTTTTCAATGAGTAGAAAACAAAGGAACCGAGTCTCATGGTGGAGGCTGGTCAGCTGGCTGGGCGCCTCTGACCAAAGTCTCAGACACAGCAGCCTCAAATTGGTACCTTAACAAAACTACAAATTGCTACATTCCCTAGACCTTTGGCACTGCTTCAAAATGGAAGTTTCAAATAGAATGAAACTGGGAGTGTTCAGTGCCAAGGACCTGTTGTTCCTGTCTACCCCACTGGAGCACTTGGCTCTCAGTGACCCATGGGGGTGTTGGGAGAGCAACCTGGCAGTGATAAACCAGGCTAATTCACTTTGGGGCACTGGCTCATAAACCCAAATGAATTTTAGTTTGGTAACACATCAAATGTGAGTGAAGTTTCTTTTAAGTCTCATTTGTTATTTGGAAGGCTGTTTTATTCCACATTTACATCGTTTCTTCTCTTTCTGGAGAACAATGCGTGCTGTAGACTGGAAGGAAGAAAAAGGAAAGGATATTATTTGAATGTAAACCCAAAGCATTCCGATTTTTACTAATTCATAAATTCATATTTTATTAATAATAAATAATAAACAATGATTAATTTATAAGAAGATGGAATATAACATTTTTGGTACTAGCTAACGTGCTAGGTACTGGAGAATTCAATGATGAGTAAAATCACTGCCAATTCTTTCCCCTGAGATCTCTAGATGGCCCATCTTTTCACCAGTCATAAAAGTACCTCAGCTGTTCAGTGATGACTATGGAGTGTATTTAGCAGGTGTCAAGATGAACTTTACTTTGGACCTGTGATTCTAAACCAGGGTGGTTTTCAATCATGGGGACATTTGGTAATGTCTGGAGAACCGATATCTAGTGGGCAGAGGCTCAGGATTCTGTGAAACAAGAATCCACCAACAAAGAATCTTCTGCACCAAGATGCCAGTAGCACTGAGGTTGAGAAACCTCTCCACAGCCCAGAGCTGATGTAAACCAAGAATGCTTCTGATGTGAGCATACCGAGCTTGGTCCTGGGGAGGAGGCAGGAATCTTTGAGCCTCTAAACTCTGACTCGTGTTTAACTACAGTAGTACTCACCTCTTTTTTTTTTTTAATGGGTTTTATTGGTACATTCGAATTATACAAAATAATGGGATTCATTGTGACTTATTCACCCAAGCTCTTAATAGCTCTTAATAGAAACTGTTCATAGTCATTTGCTGAAAGTTTAATAGGAGTAAAAAAATATCAATCCTGATTCTGGCACTGGCTAACTGCGTGACCTTGGGTAGGTCACTTAAACTCTCTGGATCTTACTTTTCTCACATAAAATGCAACTATGCAACATAGAATCTCTAAGATACAGTCTAGGGCTCACCTTCTATACATAAAAGTGAATGAAACACTCAAAAGCTACCCTTCTTGTCTTCTAGGTGCTTATAATCCAAGCTCCTAAGAATGCAGATCCTTCATATCAAAGTGGCCTTCCCTTTATCTCCTCACATTACTTAAGCAATTTCTGGGCCCATCTTTATAAAAACAGTCTAATTCCTAAGGCCCTGGGGTTTCAAATAGCTTGGTGAATCAGAGCTCAATAAATATTTCATAGTTAAGTCCAAAATAGCAACCTGGCTCCTTCCTCGTATTAAACAGATTGAAAAAGTCTCCATGGTAGGAAGCAGTGGGAAATGAATATCTTAGCAATCAAAGACATATGTGGATATGGCAGTTTACCCTCCTGGCGATATCAAAGACACAGACTCCTAAAGTATATTCAAGGATAACTTGCCAATATCAGCACTTCATTTGCAGGGTCTGTAGTCAGAAGGAAAGTTTGCATGTTGAGGAGAAACTACCTTCCCAGTCCTGGTTATGGCTATGTCTAAACAAACACATTAATAAATCATGACTCAGTAATAAGCACTGTCTAAGTAAGTTTAATAACTGTCTATTTCTAACTTGAATCCAAGTATCCCAGGGCTGGAAACAGTTGGTTGAAACTGTGAAAGATGAAGTGGGTGAACTAGAAATAGCCTTCAGAGAAGGTAAACACCTCCTCATTTACAACTGGCAACCTTCACAAAGACATTAATTAATAGAGACAGAACTCCAAAAAGCGAACAGATTACTATTAGAGGAAATTTATTCTTTTTTTTCTAGATTTGCTAGTGGTCGGTTAGCCCTTGAACTTGAATAATGAGTGAAGGTGGATGGAGAAGTAATGAGCCTCCAGGAGAGGAGGACTTGGAGAGTACTGAGTAGGGCCTTCCACCATTGGCCCTGCCCATCCAGAGTCTACTCATCTGCCCGTCAGATAGTTCCGGGCAGGCCTCCCCCAATTTGGCCCATTTCGCCAAACTCTAAGGCAAAGCTGGCACTCAGAAACCCCAGTTTTATGAATGTCTCAGTTAACGGATTTCTGGTCTTAATTATGGGGTTGGAGGAGTGATGTGTATTTTCTAAGATTAGCTTTTACACCAGCTACTGTAACTGGCTAAGCTCGAGCTCTTGCAGAAGCAGCCTGGCAGCTGGAGAGGAATGGCTTCATACAACGGGGCAGAGTCATCTGAGTGATTGGAGAAGCCTATAACACAAATGTTTTTTTTTTTCCTGTGTGGTTTGTGTGCAGTCGCTAAAGCTTTTGACTTGGAAAAGGGGGAAAAAGATAATCATTTCAATGGGTCAGTTATATCTATATCTTTAAAGTTTGGAAGTTAATGACTCCGTGAAAGTGTTAGAGCACAGGTTTTGTTATGTTCCCTTTATCCATCACATATTACTGAGCTCCTATGATTACCCCTGGGCTGTGCAAAGGGATCTAGAGGCGAACCTGCAATGAGTCCCTGGCCTATGGTGCAGTTCGTTTTTGCCAGTGGTTTTGACCCCTCACTTTAATGATTTCTATATGTTTATTTGTTGGGGCATTTGTATCAATTATCTGTTGTCACAGTGATACTGTGTAACAAACCACCATGGAATTTTGACCGAAAACAACTAGTATTTACTAACCCTGAGTCTCAGGAGGGGGATTAAGCTGGTCTGTCTGGGCAATTCTTCTGGTTTTAGTTGGGCTCCTTAATACGTTGGTAGAGCCAAGATGGATTCTGCTGGGAGAGCTCAACTGAGTTCACTCCTAGACACGCCTGGCAGTCGATTGGCCTGGACTGGGGTGGTTGGAGGCATTGATCCATGGGTTCCTTATCTTCCAAGTCTAGAAGTGTTCACCAAGAAATCACAGAAGAGCAAAAGCAGAAGTAGAAACACCAGAGTGCTTTTTTTTTTTTTTTTTTTTTTTAAGCCTTGGCTCATGTCAAATCTGCCCATTGGTCAAAGGAAGTCATAAGCTGAGAATGAAGGAGCAGGGAACTATATCCTACCTTTGGATAGATAGAGCTGTCCGAAGACATTGCAAAGGCTGAGGATCCAGAGAAGGATGAAGGATTGGAGCCATTAGTGTCAGTCTCCTATAGCACTTGCAGAGGATGTGGTAGGAAAGATAATTATATGTAACTATGTTTATTTAAATATATTTGTGTTTTAGTTCAGGACTAAATATTGTTATTGTCCTTAGTAGGGAAAATAATTAGCCTATAAATACTTTTTGAATGAATATTTTTTTTTTAAAAAAAGAATACTTTTTGTGTTAGTCCAGTTTCTTATGCAAAATGCAAGTCTATAACACATTATCTCTCAGATGCAGTCCAATGTCTCAAACATTCCCTTCTTATCCTCTAGGTACTTAGGATCCAAGTGCCCAAGGATGCAGAGCCTTCATACCAAAGCAGTTTTCCCTTTTCCTCCAACCTTGCTTGATCAATTTCTTGACCCATTTTTTTTTAAATAAAAGCCATCCAATTCCATCACTGTGACCAAATACCTGAGAATAACAACTTAGAGGAAGAAATATTTATTTTGGCTCCTAGTTGCAGAGGTTTCAGGCCCAGGTCGACTGGCTCTAACACTTTGTGCTTGAGGTGAGGCAGAGCATCATGGTGGTAAGAGAGGGTGGCAGAGAAGACTGCTCTCTTCAGGGCAGCCAGCAGCAGAGAGGAGAGAGGAAGGGGCCAGGGACAAAATAAACCCTTCAAAGCCTATCCCAGTGACCTAATTCCTCCAATTAGGCCCTACCTCCTAAAGATTGCACCACGTCCTAACAGAGCCACAGGCTGGCAGCCCAGCCTTCAGCCCAGGGACGTTGGGGAATCTTCTCAGATCCAAACCATAACAGTTTTTAAGAAAAATAGGCATATGGACAAAAAAGTGACTTTAGAAAGTTTTTGGATAGTGAAAGATAATTTGTTCTGGGTGTGGAGAGGGAGATTAGGATAGAAAAATAGGTTGGAAATAGATTGTAAAAGACCTTGACTACCATGCAAAAGAATTTAAACCTTCTTCTTTTAATGGGAGTAATGGAAAAAGATTAAAAATAACCTGAAAACAGGATGAAAGTTGAAAGTGACATTGGAGTTACATAATGCAAAATAAATCTTCTAACTGGTTGCTTGTCTTCCACTTTCATTAAAATGATGTTGTCACTGAATGGATGGAAATGTATATAGGCTGCAATGTATGGGCTTCTTTGGCTCAAGATGGGTGTGTTTCTTTTCAAGGAGAACCAGGTGAGTAAGTGTGGCTGAGACAGATGGGTCATCATTTCCACCAACTGCAGGAAAACCCCTGTAAATACATGTTTTACCAGGAAAATGAATTTATTTCTACCTCTATCTTTGTATCTGTACTTATAACCAGCATACCAGTCTTTCAGTGTTCATTAGTGTGTTTCTATTTCCTCTCAATTGCTTTGCAAAGCTGAGTTTCATGCTCAGCCAAACCTTTCTGGAGCTAATATTTGTAATTGAGACAAAACATTTTTTTTTTTTTCAAATTGGCAAGTAACAAAATCCATTGTAATGAAGCTGTGGTTCTCAACCTGGACTGCAGATTAGATTTTCCCAGGGAAATTTGAAATGTCCCAGTGCTTATAATCTCTATGGCTGGGGCCCAGGCATCTGAATTAAAACATAAATAAATAAAACCCCCAGATGATTCCAATGTACCAACCAGGTTAAGAACCATGGCAATGGGTATGTGATCAGAATTTCAGTTTGTTAGTGTCCCTGGTGTGGGTGTTTTCTTTGTTGGGGTGCTAGCTGTGTGTTCTCTCTCAATGCCCCTGTGGTGGATGAACACCCCGCCCAGATGGCTAATCCTCCCTGTAGCATGGTTTTCTGAGGAAGCTACTGCAAGGAAAACAAATTCCCTGCCATTTTGCTTAGCATTAACCTCCCTTGGTCTCTGCTGCTCACCTAGTGGCTCTCCTGGTGGCCTCCACTCACTCATTATCCACATGTGGAGCTGGGATGCAGAGCAATGCCCTGTTCTCTTGGAAGGCCAGCACACTGCATGCTGTGACTTGGTACTGAGGAGCTCACTTTTTTCTTTTGGACTCACAGGGAAGCCCACCTTTCCAGAGCATTGTGAAGATAAACAGGACAATGCATGTGTAACCAGCAAATCAGACGAGCTGGGCTGAGTGGGGGAGAAGCAGAGAGCCACTGTATTTTGAAAAGCTTCTGTTTTTTTTTTTTCTTTTCTTTTTTCCTATCCCTGGTAGATTCTCTAGATATTTGTTCAATTTCAGTTTTGGTTTCTAGTATTCAAAAATATGACTCAAATCAAACTTTCAAATTTTCTTTGAATTCAGAATGTCTCCACCTGATCCAGGCTTGGAAACTTGCAATGGGGAACTCATATGTTCTCCTATGAGTTCTCTTCCTTGTTCTCTTATCTCTTCTCTGCCTCTGACTGTGCTGCTGTTGGTTCTTTGTGGTTATGGTCCGATTTTATGCAGTTGAGTTCTCCAGATGTCAGACAGCCAATCACTGCCTTTCTCTCTCTTGGGGTGTTTCAGTGGCTCTTAGGAGATCTCGTTCCCTAAAGGGATGTCAGGCTTGGGGGTTGCCCTTTCCTGCTGAGTATGTGTAATGCCTCCCTCCCTGCTTCCCATCTTCACCAGCCCAAACTTCTTGCTGCCAACACACTTTGGTCACCAAACAGTTCACTGGGGTAGGACCCTTTTGAGGGGACCCAAGTATACCATCCTCCATGATGCCCACTGCTCCCGGGAGATATTTTGTATTCTCTTCCCACCTAACTCTGCCCTGCCCTGGTTGCAGTGCTAAATGGTTCTGTGAATTTCTGCCCCTTTGTGTGTATTAAAATGCAGGGACAAGTGTCAACCTCTCTTTCAGACAGTTATAACCACTTTCTGAAACTTGCGTGCAGAAGGGGAATGACTCTCTTTGTCCCCCAGCCGAAATGAACAGGATTCTCCAAATACTAGGTCACAACTTTCTTTGAAAAATCTTTGTTCCCCAATCTTCTCTGTCTTTGTTTTTCCATATTTATATGCTAAATGTAAGTGATGGATTATGGATCACAGAACCAGCCTCCCCCACCACCCCTAGCCTTTCAAAAGTTGAAACAATCCAAAATTTTCAAAAAAAGTTGGAAGAACAGTACAAACACTTTTCCCCTCTGTAATATTTTGGGAGCAAATTTCCAAGCTGTACCCTGCCACCCTGGAGTATTATAGACAGTGTTTCCTACAAAAAGGACATTTTCCTATGTAACCCACCATAATCATCAAAGTCAGGAAATACCTGGCTGTCATCTGATCTCACACCCCATATGAGTTTTGCCAGTTATTCTAATAACTTAGTAACATCCTAGCAGCACTAAGGATATGCTGCATTTGATGTCATGTCACTTAGGCCTGCTTCCGCCTGGAACATTCCTTGATTTTCATCATCTTGACACTTGGAAGGTTTAAAGGCCGATTCTTCTAGCACATCCCTCAGTGTAGATTTGTCAAGTGTTTCCTCATGATTATGTTCAGATTATGCATTTTTGCCTGTGTTACCATGGAAGACACACTAAGTTTTTTTTGTTGCCTCCTACACATGTCTCTTTACGCCATTGATGATGTTCAGTGTGCTCATTTAATTAAGTTGGTGTCTTCTGGGCTTTCTCACCATAAAGTTATTCTTTTTCCCCGTGTAACTGATATGTATTTAATGAGGAGTTATTTTGAAAACATGCAAACATCTCATTTCTCATCAAACACTTAATTTTTTCATCTACTTATTCATATCTGTTTGGACTTAGGTTTCCTATCATGGTTAATTAATTGTAATTCTCATTATCATTATTTATTTTGATGCTCAAATTGTCCCTGGTTTGGCCAGCTTGATCTCATTCAAGCTGACTTCTGTCTTCCTTTTCTATCAACTCCCATTATCCTTTGAACACTTCTTGGCTTTCCGGCACAGTGAGAATATATAAGCTCATCTGTACTTTCTGTGGTCAAGTTCTGACATCATCTATTTCTCCAAGGATACCTGGTCTCTTTTAGTAGGAAATAGTATTTAATAGTCAATATCTGAGTGCTAGGTGAGCTCATTGCTAGTGAGGAGTGGGGAGTTTCTGCTCTCAGGCCCTCTCATTTGCCAGAGTAGGAAATATATGTGGGGTGTGTGTGTGTGTGTGTGTGTGTGTGTATGAGAGTGTGTGTACATGTTAACATCTTTTTTCCTACTGTAAACCACAATTTCACATAGATGTCTCCAATTCTAAACCAACACTAGAGATCAGTATAGCTTTTCCCTTTTCTGTATTTATAACTCTCTTTTCCAACACAGCAAAGTAATTGCTTCTATTATTCTTAGAATCCTTATTGTATATAACCAATCTCCTATAGTTGTTGCTGGCCCCGCCTCTACAGGACCATCTTCTTAAAACTTCTTGACATCTGTGGCTTCTTCCACTCCCAACACAAAAGTGTCTTGCTTTTCACCAAGTAGTGACTTTAAGACCGAATTGTTCTGGAATGGGAAGGAAGTACACAGGATTCTTGAACTGATTTTGGGTCACCTGCTAGCAGGTCTCACATTGATGCTCTAGTGTAATAGTTCTGAATTCTCATAAGTGTCACTCTCTGTTCAGATAATATCTTTCACAAACTGAAAAATATGTCCCTATTCACAATGTGTTATAGACTCAACACACTAAAGTCTAATCTACATTATTAACATTTTCTCCTTTACTTTGAATTTGAATCTAAAAAAAGCAATAACTCAAACCGTAATTGTAACAATATGCCAATTTCCATGGTGTAAACATAGCCACAGTGGTTGATTTCAGGCCATAAATGTAATGTTACTGAATGTGGAGTTGGGAAGAAGTGATTAATATAAATTGTTTCCATTATAAAATATAATACTTGTGAACAACCTCAAGAGCAGAGGCAATAGAAAAATAGAGTAATTAGGATGTGATGATTTTTAAGTACTTATTGTTTTAAATACAATTTAATTGTAAATTTATGTCTGAACTAATTTGTGCTACTATGACAAAATACCACAGACTGTGTAATTTTTAAACAACAGAGATTTATTTCTCACAGATCTTGAGCTATAAAATCCAAGACCAAGGTACCAGTATTTGATATCTGGTGAGGACCTTCTGGCTCATATGGCAGAAGGGAAAAAGGCGTGTCCTTACATGGCAGAAGGCAGAAGGGCAAAAAGGGCATAAGTTAGTTCCTTACAGCCCTTTTATAACCTGTCTTATAAGAGCTCTACCCTCATGACTTAATCACTTCCCCAAAAGCCCCACCTCTTAATATCCCTACAATGGTCATTAAGTTTTAACACATGGATTTTGGAGGGCATTCAGATCATAGCAGTTTATATTAATTAATTTTCAGTCACGGCTGTGTTTAACAGCAGGTTCACAAAACGGGCTTATGTAATTGGCTCTTGGGAGCAGTCTGCTCCATCACCCCTGGTTAGATAGCAAATGTGGCCATAGACACACCTGAGACACCGGGTAAGGGAATGGAAGGGAGGAAGGCCAATGAGGAGGATGTTATTGCACTGTTTGCTTAGAGAACAACCAAGACTCACTTCAGATGGGGACCCTCTATGAAACTCTTTGGAATGTATCTTAAATTTTCCTTTCTGGAGGGAGGAGGGAAGGGAAAGGAGAAGTCCTGCAGAGTGATATTGGTCAACTTATATTGTTACATCATGGGCACATAGGAATATGTAACAATAAATCCCACCATTATGTACAGCAATGATGCACCAATAAAAATATGGAAATAAAATAAAACAAGATTGGGGATATTGATAGAATAAGGTGTCAAGAAAAAACAAAAAAAAAGTTCCCTCCTGGAAGGTTGTGAGTCATTTCTGGGATAAGAACTCCCTGGTACCTCTGGCCTGTTCTGCCTGTGGGCTGAGCATACTCCCAAGGATGGAGGATACCCCCAGAGAGAGGGATGCAGGAAGTCACAGGTGGATAGAAGAGCTGTCTGCAGAGACCTCTGGGGTGGGCTGAGGAGATAAGGGTGGTCACCAGTTGGGTTAGCCACTCCAACACCCTTCTTTCTGGGCCTCAGCTCCATCACTTGTAAAACAAGGAAGGACAGTTTAGGTTGCTCCTTGAGCCTCTAACACAAGTTGAAGAATATGTCTGGCCCTGGAGAGGGACAGGGGGCCTGGTTGGAGTGGAAGAGCCCTACACATGGCATATTCTCAGGGTGGCAGGGTTGAGTGCCACTCTGGATCTTCCATATATCCTCACCCATCTTCCCTGGGTGCCAAAGGAGAAGAGAGAGGAGGAAGGCTGCAGAGGTCTAATGGGGTGGCTGGGGGTGGTCAGCTCTCTGGGTAAGTCTGGCCCCCCAGCTCCTGGGCCTCAGAAAATGTATTCTACAAATGAGCTGGCCGTGTCTCTTCCCTGCTCTACAGATTGGGTTTCTAGAGCTTCAAGAGACTCAGGTTACTGTGTGGGCTGGTTCAGGGTATCACTTTCTGCAACATCCTCCCCATGGAGCCTCCTGGGCACTCTCTCCCTCTGGGCTCTTGACCCACATACTTACTCAGAGAGCACTTGATTCTCTTGGAAGAAAAGCAACCTAAAGTGAGTTGGGAAGCAGGAGGTACAGCAGAGGACCTCCAAGGGCCTTTTACCTCTACTATTGGGATAACCAGTAAATCAGGACCTGTGCAGCCAGTGAGCTTGGTGCTTCCAGGTGGCCATATTGGGAGCACCAGTGAGGAAAACATGCATGAAGCGCTGTTTCCCCCCTTTTCCCAGAATTGTTGTGTGGAGCTGGTTTATGAACCGCAAAAGAGAACCACTCATGTTGCAGTTTCTTGCCATCTTGTTTGTGAGCACAGACTCTATTTACTCACTTTATTTACCAGGCTCCATTCCAGGTGGCTTTTTGATTATTTCCAAATGTCTAATTCACCCACCAAGGTTGAAGATAATAGATGCCATCCGCAGGACACATTCTGTTTTCCAGGCACTGGGCTAAGCACACTACGTGAAATTTCTCATTAATGATTCTGTGAAGTAACTACAATAATCTGCCCCCCCATTCTTAACAAGTCCATAAACTGAGGGATTAAAAAAGGCAAGAAACTTGCTGGAAGTCACATAGCTAGTAAAAGGTAAGTCTGAGATCCAAACCTCACACTCAGACCAGAGTTTGGACCCCTAACTATTGATGAAATTCTTTTAAAGTAATCTGCTGAATAATATTGTATGACACTGTTCTAAGCACTGAGGCTTCATCGTTGAATAAGGCAGACATACTCTGCTCCAGATGGCAGATGATTCGCTCCCTCCACATAGTCCTTCACATCTGCCCAAATGACCTCTGCAGACCACTCCATTTATAATTTCAACCTCCACTGAGTCATCCAACCCCCCTTATCTTGCTGTTTTTATACACTAAATCGAATTCTGCTTTCTATAAATCATATTCTTTTCTCTAGTATGCTAATCTTTATTTCTGTTTCCTCCAATAAATTTTAAATTCAGCTGGGTGCGGTGGTGCATGCCTGTAATCCTAGCAACTTGGGAGGCTGAGGCAGAAGAATTGCAAGTTCAAGGCTAGCCTCAGCAACTTAACAAGGCCCTATGCAACTGAAGAGATCCAATGGCTTGTCCAAGGTCCCACTATCTTGTTGATCCTGGAGCTCAAATTTAGTATTTTTTTAAAAAATACCTTGGTTTTCCTTTGAGCAAATAGTTATGGAGCATGTATTAGATACTAGTGCAATGCAGGTACATTGGTGAATAGGGCAAAGTTTCATCTTCAAGGGGTTAACTATCTGGTGAAGGAGACAGCCATTAACTAAATAAACCCATAGGTTAAACAATTCCAGATTGTTATAAGAGCCATAAGGGAAGTCAGAAAGGGGCAGAGATGGAATATGACCAAAGGTAGTGTTCTGACTCCTTTTAAAGGAAGACCAGTGAAGGGCTCTGCAGAGCACTGACCTCCCCTGGCTTCTCCAAGGACACCACCTCCTGCCCAGCTCATGGCTTGGGCTATAAACCTATCAGTCATCTTCAATGCCTCCCTCCCAGGTCCATTGTACCACCAAGCCTGGCACCTCAGCTTTGACCAATTATCCTGAAACCAGCCCCTTCTTTCCACCTTCTCTGCCACACCCAGGTTCCCATCAGGCCATGCCACCATCTTGTCATGGACAACCACATGGCCTAATACTACCTGTATATCTACAATTTGTTCTTCATATCACAGATCTTTAAAATCAGATCTTGTCACTTGCTTAGGTTGCTCCTGCCATGATCCTTATCATACCTGGAATGAAGTCTAAGTTTCTGTGAGTCTATCTTGGTTCTCTTTCCCACTTTCTGCCTCCTCTCTGTTCTCTTCAAGTTGACATTTCTGCTGTTCCTCGTGGGCTCCAAGTTTGTCTAATTTACAGAATTTGGAGAATAATAACAAAAGCACTTCCTCTCTAATGCCTCATTCTTCCACTTATAACTGGCCATTAAGTAGCGTGACCATGTGGCCTGGTTTTCCCTAGCCAGTATTAGCACTGCCTTTTACTCTCAAAGTTGTCCCAATTGAACAATGAATTATTTGGTCATCTTTTCATGAAGAACTTGGGCTCATGTGTGCAGGCTTCCTTTTTCCCTCTCTTCCTCAAATTCATGCAGAGTACCTATGAGGGTATTCTAGATGGTGGAGACACCTGAAAATAAACAAATCTCAGCTGTGCCCTCCAGGAAGCCTCAAACATCTGCGTAAACTGAAGAACAAAACAAGATGAAATCTCAATTGTGTGACCCAGACGTTTTATAGACAAAATGGCCAACTATTGGCTTAAGCACTTTACAGTTTACCCAGATGTTTGGCACCCCCTAGACAGACTATACCCCCTCCCCCATCACACTCCTCCTCCCTCTCTTTCCTCCTTTGTTCCCATTACTCAAGGTTTGGCAGGTCTCCTGCATGCACCATGCCAGAACTTCTTTACGTAGAGCATAATTAAGACCAAGACCTTGGGTCTTTCTGCTTTCTGACAAATTCACTACATACTTGTCTTGTTCTTTCTCTGATCCTTCCAGACTCAAGTTAGCCAGGCAGCCATCTAAATTAGCTTCCTGATGGCCCTTGTATTCCTGCCTAAAGTGTTTTTGATTGTTTGGTCTCTACACTCCATGTATTCTGGGTCCTTGGTGGTGCCTGAGGGAAGTACATGAGGCTCTCTAGCTCTAAGAGCCCTGTTTTTGTGCCAGAGCCCCCTAATGCAGAGTGAAGAAGCCCACCTGCATGGGAGAGTGGAAAGAGGCTCCATGGTGGTTCTCAGAGAGGTCGGGATGTGGTGAGGATAGGAAACATCTAACTTTGTCTTTTTGGAGAAGTGCTTTCTGGTGGTCATCCAGCCCCCATCCTGGCTTTGCTGGTAATGAAGTTGATGGCCTAGGAGGATCAAAATATTACTCTCTAGTGACTCTCCTTCAGCCTACTTTGAATTTTTACAATCTCATCTCTAATTTTACCTTCTATGAATTTTTTAAAATAATGGGCAACAGTTAGCTATCAACTGCATCAGGCAATAATTAAATACACCAAGTAACAAATCAGCACCCTTGACCTCTAGATATCTAGGTCTCAGAATATTGATCTTTTAAAAATTAAATAGGTCTTTTTAAAAATAACGATTTATTTTTAATGCAGTGCTAAGGATCGAGCCCTTACACATGTGAGGCTAGTGCTCTGCCACTGAGCTACAGATCCAGCCCCAGAAGATTGATATGTTTTTAATGAACATGCAGAATGTTTAGGGAGAATGCAGGATTACAGGCATGGGCAGGGCCTCTGGGCCAGGGCTGGTGGATTGAGGGCGTGCAGGAGGGCCCTGGAGGGGGCTCAGCAGGGCAGAGGGGTGGTGGAGACGTCCTCAGGACCAACATTGAGGACATACTAGGGAAAGCCTGCTGACCTCACTCAAAGCCTGGCTGGGAATGGGTCTGCGGTGCTGTGCGTGGCAAAGTCATTCTTCCCTCTGACTCTCAAGATGCAAAGGGCATGGGAGAGCCCAAAAAAACACCCTGCCCTGGGCTCAGGAGTGACTCCCCAGGCTAAAGAGAGATGGAAGACGAGGGCAGGGCAGATGCACATCTGGTCTCAGGAGAGCAGGCATATATAGAACACAGTCCCTCAGCAGATGGAGAATTTCCCACATTTTCTCAAGGGCAGCAGGGCCATGTTTATAGAAAAGTCAGAGCTTAAATCTACACCCTCTTAAGAGACTCTGACTCTTAAGTAGGGAGACTGATGACTTCCACCATGAACACAGGGGATGTGACTGGATCCCTGGCTATAGGAGGTACTTTATTACAAGACAATATTGGATCCAGATGTCACAAGTCCTATAGACGCTGTCGGCATAAACCTTCCCACCAGAATATCTCCTCCACTAGAGCAGAGAAAGGCCCTGGGGAGGAAGGAGTGGGCATCCACAGATAGTCACCTTGGATGGGGCTGGGATCCTCTGGGTAGCCACAGAGAAGGATGGTGGGAGTCAGGGCCTGCAAGGGGAGGAAGACTTGGCCTTTCCCAGTGAGGGCAGGTGCTAAGGCAGCGCGGAGGGAGGAGCTGTATGTTCAGCATTTCTTTATTTGAGAAGGAAACAACCAGGGGATAATAAACCATATAAATGGAAAACATGTTTCCTGAAACAAGGCTGTGTGTCAGCACAGGCAGGACTCCTGAGACAAGCTCTTTTGTGAGGTGGAAGCTTCACAAGAACACACACATATATTGTTCACACACACGAATTGTTCAGTGCCTGTATATGCAGCCCTGTACATAGGGATCTCTATACACCACCGCACTTCTATAAATATATATATGAATGTCTACCGGGCACACATACGTAAGCATATACAATACTGGAGTTCATTTGCTACATATATGTTATGGTTTAGATAGGAGGTATCTCCCAAAAGCTCACCTACGAGAAAACACAAGAAAGGTTAGAGGCAAAATGATTGGGTGAGGAGAGCCTTCACCTAATCAGTGCATTAATCCACTTGAATGGATTAGCTGGGTGGTGACTGTAGGCAGGTAGGGTGTGGCTGGCGGAGGTGGGTCACTGGGGTCATGGCTTTGGGGTATGTATTTTGTCCCCAGCGAACAAAGCTCTCACTCTGCTTCCTGGTTGTCATATCCTAAACTCCCCTCTGCCACACCCTTTTGCCAGGATGTTGTGCCTCATCTCTGACCCACATCACGGGAGTCAGCTGACTGGTAACTAAAACCTCTGAAATCGGGAGCCAACCCAAACTTTTCCTTCTCTAGAATTGTTCTTGTCAGGTCCTTTGGTCACCATGGTGAAAACCTGACTAAAGCAATATCTATGTACATTTACACTATGGACAGTCATAAATGAAATATGGAGACAGACACATGTCATGCCAACTCCCAGTTAGCTACCATTATCTCCTCCTCATCCAAGTCTGGCTTCTTCCTTTCTCTTATCAAGAATGATTTGGCAGTCATCATTTGGCCTTGTGCTTATGGAATACAATTATATTGTCATAGCTGGTTGCCAAAAAAAAAGTCAAATAATGATTAGCTGCTAAAGGAAAGGACAAAACCAGATGAAAACAAACGTTGTAGAAACATGTGAATTGAATGTATGTGCATCTTCTTGATGACTGGCACTTTTAAGTTGGCTGTGTTTCATTGGTTTTATGCCTGCCCCCCCCCCACCACCCTTGCCAGCAGAGATGAAGTGGCTTGTGCATGCTGGGAACATCCTTGGTGTGAGGGGCAGGGCCAGGTTGGTTGTGTTTGCACATGTGCATGCCTGCACACACACACACACACACACACACACACACACACACACACCCTGCATGCTGTGCTCTAATATCTGGGGTTTGGCACTTGAGAACCTGTGATAGAGGAAGACTTGGTCCTGCTGGGGTTTTCAAGTCCCTGGTAGCAGAGTGCTCTCCTCAGTGGCAAACTAATAAAGCCCAAGAACCTAGGGTTGGTGATTGATGCTAGCCCTTCATAAAAATACCAGAAAGTCTTCATCTTGAGGGACCTATCTTGTCCTATCAGACTTTAGGAGACATAAAAAGTGGGAACTCTCTAATGGGACTTCCAGAAAGAAATCTGTACAGGGGCCTCCTGGGACAACGGCAGTCCAACCTTACAGAACTAACCTCCTAGGGTGTAGGGTTTTGGGTGTAGGGTTTTGGTCGCAGGCGAAAATTCAGAAGAGAAACCCTTTCTGTCTGAATAGAAATGTGGTTGAGAAGATGGATCAAATGTGTGAATCCCCTTTCTGATAAATTCCATGACCATAATCAGATCTTTCTTTTATTGTTAAGGATCCTACAGAAAGAAAGATTAATGTGTTTGACCAACAGAAGATAAAGCTATAGAAGAAAGTTCAGGAGATTCTTCATGTGACTGGGGGTTTTTCCTTTCTTCCTGAACTCCTGCTATCTGTTTGCTTTCTTGTTATGATGATGATGGTAATACTTCTGAAGCCTTTTGCCACTGACATAGTTACTTACCACTTCCCAACTGCTTTCTCTGTCCACCTGGCACTGAACTGAGATCTTTTATATCCGGCAACTAAGGAAGCCTCACAACAGCCCCATCTAATAGCTAAGGAAACTGAAGCTTAGAGAGCTTAAGTGACTTGCTCAAGGTTGCACAGCTGGTAGGCTCGGGTGGGGTTCAGTTCAGGTGTCTGTGGCACTCAAACCTGTGTTCTTAACCACTCTGGCTCTTGCTTCTTTTCCCAAAATGTAGCATATTGAGATTTTACCAAGTTGGGTTAATGTGCTTTATACTCTGTCTGTGTATATCTGTTTGCTTATATATATATATAAGCCCAAGTTTACTGAGCTCTTTTATACTTGCCCTGATATACCATAAAACCACTTGGATAGGCTGGTGATTTTACATCCTTTCTGATTAAAAAAAAAAAAAAGAATAATATCCTCTTCTCCCTCCTCCTCCTCCTTCTCCTACTCCTCCTTTTTCTCCTCCTCCTCCCTTTTCTCTGCTTGCTTTTGATTTTTGCTGTTATGTTTCCACTAACTTGAATTTTTTTGAGTCAGCGGCTTTTATAATGCCTATAGTCTTTTTGCTTAAGGGTGGATTTTGGCAACTTATGGACTGCAAAGCAGATATTTAAAATTCTGTCAATTTCCTTGAAAATAGCAGCAGAAGAAAAATAAAAGGAACTTGCCTTTCTCGGTGGCTACTTTCTAGAGGAAATCTAAACTCTGGGGTTCCTTGCCAAGACTAAGTGCAGAGAAGGTATTGCTTGCCCATTGTCCTTGAGTTCAGACAGGCTTTGCCCGTCTCGTGGCCCCGGGGTATAAATAGAGAGAGACAGAGAGGGCTGGCAGAGCTCTTGCTGACGGCCCTTCTGAACTTGCAACAAAGGTGACTCGATAGTCTGTTGGGGGTTCAAGGTGTCTCCTGTCTCCTGTGGGTGAAGATTTCCTTCCTAGCAGTGGTCTTTCTGGGTTCCTTTGGAATTTGTGTGTCAGCCCATCTGTGTCTCCTTAGTGAGGCATTTATTAGGCGCTACAGGTGAAAAAAGGAGCTTCTGTTTACTTGGGGAGACAACATGTAACCAGATGACAATATGTCAGTATGTGCTTGAAAAGGATGAATGAAGGCAAAGGGAAAGAGGAGAATGGGCCATCGACTCTACCTGAGGGGGTCCAGAGAGGCCTCACGGAGAAGGTGGCATCTGACCTGGGTCCTGAGGGATGAGAAGGAGTTTATCAGGCAGAAGTTCTGGCATAGGCAAGAGACCAGATGTGCTCAACTGGCTATTGTGTTTGGAAAAGGGTTTACAGGAGGACGCACCTGATTCATTCTGCCACCTATTTCCATGAAATTCATCACTTGTGTTCTTGGATGAGAAGAGAGGTAAGAAACATAGAGGAGCCCCTCCCCCATCAAGTTTGGCAGCATTGACCTGCTCTCTTGTTGAAGGCATTGAATTTATTTGCTTCCCCCATCTGGTCTCCCCAACTGAAGTGCTGGGTATTTCCCTCCTCCTCCTCCTCCTCCTCCTCCTCCTCCTCCTCCTCCTCCTCCTCCTCCTCCTTCTCCTCTTCTTCTTTTTAAAATCTTCATTATTCCTTTGGAAAACTGTTTGGGGTGATTTAAAAGACAAAGCTTTACGACCAATAAAAAAAAAAATAAATAAAAGACAAAGCTTCCATCCCATTTGGTTTCCTTAATCAAAAGCCTCTGTTGCCCGTGGCAGTTCAGACTTGCTTCCTCCCCAATCTCCCCAGACACTCTGGGAGATGGAATAAGGGCCAGAAGTGTCTGCAGTGCACTCAGAGAGGCAGCAATGGCCTCCTGCAGACGCTTGGGACTCCTTTAGTGGCTGTGTCCCTCTGGGTACATCAGGCAGTGCATCCTGTGGGGCTCTCCCTAGGCTGAGCTATCCTAAAGAGTAAGGATTTTTCTGCACACCTGTACCCTTGGTGGTAGCTGTTCCCCAGGCCTTTTGTCTTCCCAGGGGACCACAGGCCCTGGAATCCACCTTTCATCCACTCTGTTTTGTTTCCTGTTGTGTTCTCCTTGTTTCTCGTGATTCCTGATGGGGGTGTCTTATGTGTGAATGGGGCAGGCTGTGTGTGTGGAGCAGGGGGAAGATGGGGTCAATCTGGCTGGGAAGACAGAATCAGGGGAGAGAATATGTAGCTTCCACTTTAATGAGAGTTTTGGTGCAACTGGTCATAATTGTTCACAACTCAAAAGATTGGAAAGTTAATTATTACTTGATTTTAGGATGCATTTCTTAACTAACCTTTTGTGGCTTTATTGTATGGTCAGGATCCATATAAAATTACAGCGTGTCCAAAAGCATTAATTCTGCTGCATCATTGTGAGGCCAGAGGTCCAGGAAACTCAGCTCAGGTGTGAGACTTGGGAAAGGCTAAGGATATGTATCAGCTGGACCCTCCATTCCAGACAGAGGCTTTATATTAATTAATTAATTGATATTGGAGATCAAGCCCAGAGGTGCACAACCACTGACCCATATCCACAGCCATTTTTATTTATTTATTTTTTATTTTGAGGAAGAGCCTTCCTAAATTGCTGAGGTTGGCCTCAAACTTGGGATCCTTCTGCCTCAGCTACTGAGTCACTGGGATTATAGGTGTGCTCTACCACACATGGCCAAAAGCTTTATTTGGGGCAAATTGTTTGGTCTAGCCTGATTTGCTTGGTATTCCATGTCAAGTTGTTGGCAGCCCTTTGGTTAGTTGCCACCCGCTATAGCCATGGCTTCCATTCTCCTGGAAGCACCTCCTAGGCCCTATAGGTGGCCTCCTTAGTGAGTACTAATGTGAAACTCCTCTGACACAGCTCCCATTTTAGTAGGTACAGAAGATCAGGGGCATGAGTGAACCTAGAGGCCACCTGTCCTAAACCAGTGAAACTTGTATTGTTTAGTCATTTTTCTAATGACATAGGCCAAATGGCAGAGGTTGGACTGGGACCTCACTGAGCCACTTTCTTTGTGTGATCACTCTTTCTAACTATCCACCTATTACTTCAACTTCTGGTACAGTGGTTCTCAACCCTGATACATCAGAATCTTCAGGGGGACCGTCTCACCCCAACCCGGTCAAACCCGAATCTCGTGTTGTGAGGCTGGGCATAACTATCTTAAAAAATATCTCCATTATGAACTGCAGAGAGGATTAAAAAACCCCATTCCAGCGTGAAGGAGGAAATAAAGTCTTTCCTAAGAATTAATTTGCTGACCAGACAACAGAGTCTGCTAATACAAACCTCATGTCCTTCCTCTCCGGGAGCAGGTTAAAGCCTAAAGCAAATTTTTTATTCTCACATCAAATTTGTAAGCAATTCAGATACTCCCCGACTCGCTCAGACAGCAATACTGGCTTAGAAACTTGAAAAAAAAAATACAGAGAGGATGTTTTCCTTTTAAAAAAATGACTTGGAGGACCACTGGCAGGGCGAAGGAGCCCATCCTCCCTTGTCCTGCTCTACCCCCCACTGAAATTTGAGAGTATATTTGTTTTACATTAGAGATAATTGAAGTCAGATCTGGGATCTGTGTGTTACAACAAGGCAGCTGTTTATAACTGAAATGCCTCGGGCATTCTCACAACCTGGTTTTTCAAAATCCCTACAAAGGTGTTTAAAGCATAACAACTTAAAGCCATCACCTCCCCTCTGAAATCTGCTCCCGCTTCTCCTCCTTCTCTTTTCCTCTTTTGAGGAGAGGTGGTAGAGTTGGAGCCTGCTGGAGCCTGTGGCTCCTACTGTTTGGGAGAGGGACTCTTCCCTTCTATGTATTGGTGACTTCACATTGGTAGCTTGAAAATGGCATTTACACCAAGGAAATTGGCAAATACTACAAAGTAGGGATTTATTTTTTCTCCAGGGTTTTTTTTTGGGGGTGGGGTGGGGGGAAGTATTTCAAAGTATTCTTATAAACCAACAATGAAGATAGTTTCAAATTTTACTGTGATGTACAGATATTTTGCTTAGTTAAGAGGTAAATCTTAGAATTTAAGTCTAGTACTGCCAAATTTATACCTTGACTCATTGAGTAATCCATAAAAGGACATGATATCTGGAATAGTAAGAATAATCTTATAATGATTTTCATAAATTAAAGCAGTCAACAAGTTTCTTAAGATAGTGGTAAAATAGCTAGTCAATTTAGAATTGTTCTAACTGATCTTTTTTTCTTTTTGGTACTGGGGATTGAACCCAGGGGTGCTTAACCACTAAGCCACATTGCCAGCCCTTTTTAAAAATTTTATTTAGAGACAGGGTCTCACTAAGTTGTTTAGGGCATCACTAAGTGTTTGAGGCTGGCTTTGAACTCATGATCCTCATGCTTCAGTCTCTGAGCTGCTGGGATTATAGGTGTGCGCCACTGCTCCTGGCTCTGATATTTTTAATTAAACTAGGCTTGGTCATCTTTGTCGAGTGTATGAACAGAGAAAAGACAATCTTTAGTGTTAATTCTGTGTTAAGTTTCACACAAGCCTGGTTGACAGAAAACCTAAGTAATGTGGAATGGAGTTCTAAAAAAAATTCTCTAAGGGTCCAACTCAGCTATAGGGCAGAGGTACAAAATTCCCAGATATGCTCCTTTATGTAATTGGGACTGTCAAAATTTGCCCTTGCAACCACCAAGAAAAGGACAGAGATGTCAAAACCTCTATTCCATACAGCCACGTACACCTTATTACTTGAACAGCTTTACTGATCCTTTCACACCTCAGACTTTTGAGTGCCACTGCACCTCATTGAAAGTTAGAGGTCTCCTGGGTTATTAAATGTTCTCTAATATGCCATATGTCACAGGTAGTCTCTAGTTTATAGGGAATTAGCCAAAAAAAAAAAAAAAAAGAAAACCATGTGAGCATTTCCACAGTATTTTAAATTATTCTCCGAAGAAGATTCTGGACACCTGTGGTGTTGACTTCACTCTTTCATAAGGTGTCTGAAAGCCATCTCAAACTTCACATTTCTAAAATGAAACATCCAGATTCCTGTCTCCCCCAAAAATTGTTTCATAATTTTTCCCTGCTCCGTAAATGGAAGTCCCATTAGTCCACTTATTCAAATGAAAAATCTTGGTGTCGTCTCTGGCTCCTCTCCCTCCCAGTCTGCATAGTAGCAAACCCTATTGGTTTTTACCTTCAAAATATATCCCAAATGTATAAGCTCCACTGTCACCTTCTGGTCTCAGCCACCATATATCCTCACGTAGGTGACGACAGTGGTCTCCTAACTGGTCACCCTGCTTCTAGCCTTGTTCCTCTAAGTCTCTTTGCCACATTCAGCAGTGAGAATAATCTTTTAGCCATGTCTTTTAGTTTTGGAGATCATGTTACTTCAAAGCTCAAAACCCTCCAGTGGCTTCCCATCTCATTCATAGTAGAACTAAGCTTTGGCAGCCCCTGAGCATCGTTCTGATTCTCCCTCTGCCATGCTAGTTTCTCTGCAGTTCCTTGAATATCGAATTGGTCAAGATATCGCCCTCGCAGTACCTTTGCACATGTCATCGCTCCTCCCAGAAGCCCCTCATGAATATCTAACAGCTCCCTCCCCTACCATAGGCCTTTCAGAGCTCTGCCTCAGTGTCACCTGATTCAGAGGGGCCTTTCTTGATCCTATTCGCAATAGAACAACCTTGCCAACTCTGCAGTCTCCATCTCTTTTGATTTTCCTCCGCAGCAGTTATTACTACCTGGCATGTGTTTGTTTTTGTTTTGTTTTGCTGCTGTCACTCTGGAAAGCAGCTCCAGGTAAACAGGGCCTTGTTGTTTTCTGATGTGTCTTCAGTACCTAAAAGAATGCTTGGTATATAACAAGTAATAAATATTTATTGAGTGAATGTGTGAGTGTTTGGGAGGGTGTATGCACAGTGTGTGTTTATGTATGGAACCACATGAAATTGTCAATATGTGACTGCTTTTGATAGTTGTCATCACTAGATGGTATGGGACCTCAACACTGATTTAAATTGACTCTTCATTTTACGGACAAAGTCCTTGAGATCATGAAAGGGTATGCGACTTGCTTTGGGGACAATTAGGGATGGGAACACTTTTTCCTTTTATGAGCAAAATATTTTGAAAGCAGAACACCCAGATGATATCAGTCGGCAGTGGCGTGGTATTTTGGTCCTTTCCATGTGTTATGGGTTTTGTCTTCCTCTCTGAGTAGGCTAGGAGAAATACTTTCAAAGAGACTTTCATTCCCTTTGGGCAGGATAATGCTTTCCAGAGCACTTGGGGAGGGCTCAGGGTGATCCCGCACCAAAATCGCCCTGGCACACCAGCTGGCCAGGGTCAGGAAACACCTTAACTTTTCTGCTTTAGGCCTTCGGCAAAAAATTCTGCAGCTTGGTGCCTTCAGGAGCCAGTTGTGAAATCTGGCCTTAACTGCAGGTCTTGAGCTGAGAACCTTGGAGCATGGCTGAATCCATGTGGCTTTTTAATGCTGAAGTTAGCCCTGCAAGCGTTTTTATCCATGTTGGTGCCAAGACCCCTTCCTGGCTAGGTCATATCCTGGGGAAAACAGATCTCAGTGGACCCCCTGTGAAGAAATGTGAGGGGTGGGGGGAATGTTGATTTCTTTGGGGCATCCACTATGTGGTGAATTTGACTGGTTTCATCTGAAGTTTCCCACTGAAGAATGTTTGATGTGAATTTATTGCCTAATAAAGTTTACTAGAAGGGAGAGGAGCCGGTGGGGAGACATTTGGATGGATTTTCAAATGAATCAGGATTTGAAAACAATTCAGGATGAGGGTGATGCTAAACAAATAACGGGAATTCTTTTCACCAAGGCTTACAGTTCTTTTATTGTGATATTTTTGCTCTGAATTATCCAAAGGTGCATTTGGCTTTGCATGGAAAACGCTTTGTCCTTGGAGTACAGGACAAAGCTACAGTCTTGCCATGTTCAGATTTGAGTAGTTGTGAAGAATTTTCCTTAAGAATGGGTATAAAGTCTCCCTAACAGCAGGCTCAGTTTGTTAAAATACACTTCACAAGTGTTCTCCTTGAATATTGTACCATGGGATATTTTAAGGGTGCAATTTATGACAGGAGAGTGTCTCTTCAGGATTGCTTTACACTGTTCAGGTTTTAGTCCATGCTCAGACCCTGGGGCTCTGTCTGCAGATGTATGGAAAAGTTTGCTGCACTCATTCTGTGCTTACAGCCCTGGTGAGAGTTTGACTCTCTTGTCTTGCTCAGAAGCTGTGTCTATAGCACAAGCATGCCTGGCTGCAGAATTTCCTGTCAGGATTTCGCCCTCTGTTGGAGCTGGAAAGGTGCTTGTTCTCCCTTCCTCAGCCAGCTCTATGGGCTTTATAATGCATTCCTTACTGAGGCTGAGGGCTTCCCAGCCTGGAAGCACTTCCAGAGCCTACGACCTGTGTTCCTCCATCTGCAGCTTAAGCTTGTAAGTGCAGCTCTGGAGATTTTCTGTCTAATTTCAAACCTCAACTTTGTTATTCATGGGATTTCGAAGCAAGTTATATATCTTCTCCCTGCCCCAGTTTCCTTGTCTGTAAAAATAGGAAAAATAATGCTGGTCTTGCCGGATTTTCATGGGGATTAGCTGTGCTGCCACAGGTATATGTGTTTACAATTCAATAAATAGCAAGCACTCAAGAAATCACAAATAACATTAGGACTGGAATAATAGCTCTCTTCGCCTACATTTAAATAGCTTCCCTTGCTTATCAATGATTCTTGTCCCATCAGCTTCTCCAAGATAATCTATCAGGTTGGATTATGCATATGTATCTTTGGTATGTGCTTCATTTCATAGGTCCCATGTGATGGCATTTTCTGTTAGTGTGCTTTCTGTGCTGCTACAACTTTCTGGCTCATTCAGTGGCCAACTTGGAAGAAAGGTCATGTCCCTCTTCATGGTTCTTCTTGAACTGCCTTCCTTCCTACTATAAAGAATTAATTCTTTTTATTTCCAACTAGACAATTAATGGATCTATAAACATACCCATGGCTGTATTATATGCCTATAAAGTAGTCTAATTAGGGAATGCTCTTTGGCAAGGCCTATAAGTGTCAGGCTGGTATTCTCTTGAGGAAGGTGAAGATGCATCTACAAATGTGTGGCAGGTAATGGGGACCATGGGTCTCAGCAACCCCAGGAGCAGGTGAGGGGCACCTGGACAGGCACCAGGAGAATGATAGATTCATCCCAAGAGACATGGGACATAGTCTCAGGATGAAGACAGCATTAGGATATCTAAACGGAAGTCATAAAGAACCAAGGAAGGAAGCTCCCTGATCATACCCTGGAATAGGAGCCAAAGGTCATTGCCTACAGGGCAGGAGGGAACGGCAGAGGTGGGGCAGGAGGCCAGGGAACAGGTGGGGCATCCTGGCAGGGTTTGAGAGATTTTGTTCACTCCAGCTGTTTCCAAGGGGTAATTAAGTACTTATCTACTCTGGCAGTGCACCAGGAGAGCTGCTACCCAGTATCTAACAATTCCAGAGCCATCTTTGGGTCTTAGACTATATGTATAAAGGATAATTATAAATTGATGATAAATTGATATAATCTCAGGAGGCTGATGTAGGAGGATTGCAAGTTTGAGGCCAGCCTGAGCAAGGTAGCAGAACCCTGTCTCAAAATAAAATAAAGAAAAAGGCTGGGGATGTGGCTCAGTAGTAGAACACTTTTGGGTGTAACCCCAGTACTGGAAAAAAAGAAAATACAAATTGATCTAAGCCTGGGTCGCTCCTGTGCATCCCGCCCTGAGAATCCCACGCACCCCTCCCTGCTGGTTTGACTTCTTTCTGGTTCTCTTCCCATCTCTTTGCCTTCTTAGCCATTCTTGCAGACTTCTCTTCCTTCCATTAAATGTCGATGTTCCCCAGAGTTCTTAGAATCCTTCTTTTCTTTCCTTGCCTGCATCATCTTAATATATATGTCTACATTTCTATATTTCCTCCTGCTTTTCAAAAGTTCTATTAAAAATAGTTCTGGAAGGGGAAACCCAGCCTCCTACACTAACTCCTTCTATCTCCTGTCCATTCCTACTGAGCAAAAGCAATAATTTAAAATTTCTTTGCCTATATCTTTGGCTAATGGTCCCCGTATTTGGATTCTATTTTTACTAACTCTTCATTCATTTAACTTCTTCCTATATAGATGAAAAATTTGGCTGTCTCAAAGCTTCTTGCATTGTTTTCTCTGAGCTCCACTAAGATAGTTATATTATATATAACTATATTATATTTTTTTTCATGGTGCTGGGGATTGAACCCAGGGTTTTGTACATGCGAGGCAAGCACTCTACCAACTGAGCTATCTCCTCAGCCTGATAGTTATATTTTTCGTTACACCAACTATCAGCATTTATAATATCACAACTATATTCATATGATTTCTTTTAGATCCAAGTAGAAGACTACAATATTTATAGTACTATTTTTATTTCTCCTAGAATCAAGAACCACCCCTAATTCTCATTTATGAATCTTTGACACAGTTACTTCTTTTTTTCTGAATGCTACATTATCTCTGTCACAAACCTATTAGTGTTTTTTGTTTTTTTTTTTTCTAAATGCTCACACATATCTGATTACATTTTGGGTCTCCTCTTTCACTTTTACCAAACACTTCCACCATAACCTTCCCTTCCCTCCTCTTCTCTGGCCAGGTACCTTGTTTTCTGACCCTACTGGATATCCTGTATTTGATGGAATATTTTCTAAAAGTTTCCAGAGAAAAGGTGAAAAGGAGTTAAAAGTTTTTGAGTCCTTGCTCATGCAAAAACATCTTTAATTTTATCCTCATTCTTGATTGGAAGTTTGGATGGGTCTGAAATTCTAGACTCAAAAAGCCATATTTATCTTGGAATTTTGAAGGCATAATTTCATGGTGTTTTAGGTTTCAGTGTCATATTGCCATTCTTTCTTTTTTTCTCTAAATTATTTTTGTTTGGGAAAAAACAGGCATAATCATACAAAATGTCAGAATGTAAAGTAATTAATATTAGTATATCTTGAAGGATTGTTACAAATGCATTTACCTATATAACCTCATCCAGATTGGCAGCCCAGAAATTCTCACATGCCTCGTCTCTGTGAATACCACCCACCCCATCCTAGAGATAGCCACTTCCCTGACTTTCATCATCATGGTTAGCTTGACCTGTTCTTGAACTTCAAATATGAAATTATACTTTTTTGTGCCTGTGAATCTGTGAGTGTCCATGAGATTCATCCATGTTATTATGTGTGCTCGTTGTTCACTTGTTTCTATACTGTACTGTATTCTATAACTTATTTGTTCTTCTGTGGATGAACATTTATTTGCCAATTTTGCCTACTATGAATGAAGATGTTATGAACATTCTTGTACATGTGCTTTTAGAAGACTCACAAACTTATCTCTCTCAAGTAAATACCTGGGATGGAATTTCAGCTACCAGGGTCACAGACACTACCAGTTGGACGGCTTCCCAAAGTTGGTGAGCCATTTTTCACAACGTGTTAGAGTTCCAGTGGCTTTGTGTCTTTCCAATATGTGCTATTTTCAGTCTTTTAGATTTTAGCTACCCTTGTGGGTGAGCACTGTGATATCTTATTGAGGTCATTATTGGCATTTTTCTAATGAGTAATTATGTTAAACATTTTCGTATGTTTATTAGCCAATTAGATCTATTTTTTATGAAGTGCATATTCCAGTCTTTTGCCTATTGGCTTTCTTATCTTTTTTTTTTTTAATTTGAAGGAATTCCTTATATATTCTGGATACAAGCCATTCATTAGATCCCTGTGTTGAGACTGTCTTCTCATGGGCTTATGAACTTTGCTAGTGGTATATTTAATATTATTTCAGTCCATTGTATCCTTTAAATATATATATATATATATATATATATATATATATATATATATATATATAATTATTATATAATTAGTATATCTTGATGGATTGTTTTAGCTTCTAACTAAATATGTGTGTGTATACATATGTGTGTGTATGTATGTATGTATATATATATATGTGTGTGTATGTGTGTGTGTGTGTGCTGCTATCTAGATAGATAGATAGATAGATAGATAGATAGATAGATAGATAGTTATTGGTTGGTTACACTTCATGTTCCATTTAAAAAAAATCTTGGCCTATTTCAAGGTCACAAAGCTATTCTCCTGGGTTTTCTTCTGGAACGTTTATTGTTTTACTTTTGTACTTAGATCTCTGATCCACCTTCTGGTATCATTAGGTTTCCCATTCCTTTCTTAAGGAATGTGCCTTTTTTTCTTTACTTCCTTCTTGTTTTCTTTTCCTCCTTGAGAGACTTTAATTTTATGTTGTAAACTTAGGTGTTTTAAAATCTCATGGTTATATGTTTGATGCAGGCTTGGTTTTGGTCACCGTGAATGTATTTGACACGTGTAATTTCAATCTGGAAGTTCATTCTACAATTTTGGGACTTCTGGGGGAATTATTTCTTGACCATTTCCTCCATTTTTCCACTTCACTCTTTCTAGAACTCCCATTAGTCAGCAGTTGCTTCCCTAGGATTGATTGCCACAGTCTTAAACCTTTTTTTCTTATTTTCCATCTCTTTGCCTCTTGATTTACTCTTTCCAGGAGATTTCTCCAACATTACTATCCTACTCTCCTAATGCTTATTTTATTAGTTATTTTAAATTTCCAAGAGCATTTCTTTTCTTAAGTACTTCCTGGGGGCCAAGCCAGCCCTTTGCAAACATTTTAGGTTGATTCTTTTCATTTGTGAAATCAGCTTTTCTGCAGTCACTTTCTTTTTTCTAATGAGGCCCAGAGGGGTGGTGAGCACCTGTAGTTCCAGTGACTCTGGAGGCTGAGGCAGGACGATCACAAGTTCAAGGTCAACTTAGTGAAACTTAGTGAAACCCACAGCAACTTAGTAAGACAAAAAAAATCAAATTAAAAATAAATAAAAAGGACTGGGGATGTAGCACAGTGCTAAAAGCCAACTGGGTTCAATCCCTAGTGGGAAGGGAAAAAAAATGTCTCTAGTGAAAAGAGGAATAATTATCACTGTAGTACCTCAGGCATTATCGTACTCCTGGTGACTTTCTGGCAAATGTTCAAAAGGGATTTATGGTATTTTTCTTTTTGTCTTTTTTGGTAGACTCAGAACTCAAGAATCTTAAAGAGTATAATTCTTACCTCAGAGAATACCCAAATGATTACTCACCAAAAACATCATCTCCAAATTGTTACTATGAACAAAATTGTTTATAAAACATTACAAATACCTTTCAACACCTTTTAGTCGAAGATCTCATTCACTGCTCTCCATTTTCCTATTCACTTTGTCATTGTGTATTTACTTCTTTTTTTCTTTTCTTTTTTTGTGGTCCTGGGGATTGAACCCAAACCTTAAAGCATGCTCAGCAAGTACTCTATGGCTGAGCTACTTCCCCAGCCCTCACACTTCTTATGTACCTAATATCATATACACTATGTTGTCTTGGGAGAAAGAAGCGATAGACACCATCAATCTAGGATTGACCCTATGATTTCTGTTCCTTTCTGTTTATTCCCAAATGCAATTTTTCAGTGCACATCCATCTCCTGAGTTCCAGATACACCAAAATTCCTAGGGAGAGAGACATCATTTCAAAGGAGCACATCAGCTCCTGCGCCCCTCTTCCTCCTCCTGAGTTCTCCTTCAGTGAATGTCATTGACATTCATCTCACTGTCCAGGAACAAGTGGGGACTCATGCTTAATCCCTCCCCCTTCTTCACTCCTCTTTGAATTCTGATGCTTCTTTCAAGTGTCTCTTTTGTCTCCTCCTCTTCAGTTTTCCTGTTGTCACCTAGGCCAGTGACTCATCTGTCTTTTTGCAATAACTTTTTCCCTGGTTCCTCTGCTTCCATCTCAGCCAAACATTTCTAATCCATCCGCCACACTGTTGCCCCAGACCTTTCCTGACTTCAAGTTTGAACTCCTTGAGGGTAGGATCTTGGTTTTTATTCAATGTTACATCCTCAAATCCCATAAAAATGCCTTGCTCTAAGAGACACTAAGTACATGTTTGTCAATTAAGTAGGCGAGCAAATAAATCTGATCCTGTCTCTCTCTTGCTCAGGACCTTTCTATTCTTCTACCTCTCCACACCCTCCATCACCTACACAAAAAACCCTGAACTTATCATCACATGATCTAGCACTGACTTAATCTTGTTTCTTACCTCTTCCCAATTCACCCTCTCCCTCCTTTCTGTTAACACTGATTAACATTGAATAACTTGTTCCCAGACAGGACCAGACTGTCTTGGGCCTCCAGGACTAACACAGGCTAGTCCCTTTCTATTAGTTTATCTGGCAATCTGCACTATTCATTTAAAAGCTTTCATCATGAGTTTCCTCCCTGACAGAGGTACTTCTGGATACTCAAGACAACCTTAGGCACTCCTTGATTTATGATCTCATTACATTGTGTACTTCAGTGGAAGACATTAGCTGTTTCATCAATCTCTACTTCTTGATTCCACTGCACCTGGGGGAAAATTATACTTTTTTGTCCCTTTGCAATTATGTGTAGACATTTGACTCTCTCTGGCCAATAAAATGTGAATGGAGTTGTGTTGAATCATATTTAAAAGGAGAAATGCAATTTTCCATCTCCTCCTAGCTCTGCCAAAATAACCAGCTAATTGAGTGGAGCTGTCAACCTGTATCTCTAAATGAGGATAAAGTTGAACAGAATTTCATAACTGTACATTATCAACATAAAATATAATCAAGAAATAAGCTTTTATTGTTTTAAACTACTGAGATGTTTGGCTTGTTATAGAAGCACAACCTCAACTATACTGACTAACATGCCTTCACGTAGCCATTACCAATTACTACTATCAGTTACTATTCCTTTGAGGTCAAAGACCATATAATTACATTCTTTTTGGATAAGGCACTTAAAAAAATTTCTTAACTAGTACTTGGCTAGAAAGATGTAATATTTTGGAGTATCTGTAATATACCTGGAACCATGCTAAGGATTTTACCCTTGTTAATCTAACTATAATCCTATACAGTAATGGTTATTCCCATTTTAGAGAGTGAAAGAAGCTCAGAGGGGTTTATGTGAGTCACTCAATGTCACACAAGCCTAAGGAGTTCTGATTCTTAAGCCTATACTTATTCCACCTCATTCTGCCTTAGAAGTGACAGATGAAAAACTCTGTCTATGGAGAAATTCTCGTCAAAGCAGACATTCCTGTCATGAACCTTGTAAAGGAAAACTAAACAAGCATTGAACAAATACAAGAGTCAAATAAGTAAATAAACAAAATTGGAAACATGTTTTTAGCATCTAATGGGAAATGGAGAATTCTTCAGACAACTTTCCAGTTCTTGAAGAAAAGCCAATCACATTCAATGAAAATTTCGTCTGTAACCCAGAACAAAAGCCAAGGAAGCACACTGCTTGCTCAGACCAGTTCTGGCTGGCATGGCTGGCTTCTGGAGCAGCTTCCTTGGTGGTCTTTGTGAGTCAGTACTAATGATCAGTGACAAGGTAGGGTCACACAGCCCAGCCACTCTGCAACAGCATTCTCAGCAGCACATTCCCCCAAAGATGCATCAGCTGAATGCTCTGGCAGGGGTTGGAATGGTGGGCTGAAGAGGAAGGCAGGCATGGTCAAGGCCTCATGGAAGAAGCTGCCATGGGTGAGGGGCTGGTGCTTTAGGCCAGGGAGTGCTTCCAAGAGGGCAAAGAGCACAACCTGAGAGGCAAAGGGCTGGGAGTCACTAGGGCCAAGTGGAGGTTTTCCTCCTGTGCATAGGGAAACTACAGGAGTGTTCTCAGAGAATGCTTAAAGGGGTTGTTCCCTGGCTGATGTGAATTTCATTGCTGGGCTCAGACTTGGAAGGTTCTCTCTTGCTTTAAGCTGTGATGCTTGACTCTCCATTGACTCTCAATTGCATTATAGATGCTTTGTTGCTACTTTGAATTTTGATATCACATAACATTCATTTGGTGTTTTCCCTTATACTATATGTGATATAATGCATATACAAAAATGTATGCAAATATGATATAATAAGGTTTAAGTATTTTTTGAAAAGTGGGGCTTATATGCCTTTGTCTAGGTATCTGGGATGGAGATTTACACATTTGAAGTTCCATTGACTGATGGGTGGGTGAGAATTACATAAAGCAGGCGGCATGGGGATGGGAATAGGCTCTGGATTTCTTAGTTTGCACATGAAAAGGCAAGCTGGTACTATTTCTAGGAAAGTAGGAAGAAGACTTTCCCTGGCCAGCCAGTTCCTCCAAGATATCAAGGCGTCATAGAGTATAGATAATAAAAGCGTGATTGGAACCAAGGGCCCTCTGACCTTCTTTCGGCAGCATCTGGATTAGAAAATTCTGAGGGCCCTTTCACCCACATCACACCCTTACGGATGCTTCCCAGCAATCTGAGGAGTGTGTTATCACTCCCATGTCACTGAGCGCCTTGCCCCAGGTCATCCAGTTGGCAGCTGACAGATTAGACTTAATCTCAAATTCTGCCACTCACCTTGGAGGTTTATTACACCTCATGCAGGAGATGGTTTGGCTCAACCTGCTGCTTGAGGCAGCCTCCATGTCATTAAGGCACTTGGAATGTGAGCAGTGATAATTTAGACCTGGGAGTTTAGCACCTGGTTGAGCAAAGGAAGGGAAGTTCGAGCCTGGACGGGTGCTCACAGGCCCTGCACTTCCTTTATTCGGCTTTGGTGTCGGCTGCAAGGGTGCACTTTTTTTCCTTAAGCTAAGCTTCCAATTTGGACACGTGTCAAAATCCAAGGCGAGGCCTGAAACCCAGGGTTTCTGCAGATCTAACATGTTTGAGGCTGCTTGAGGCTGCCTGGAGGGCAGTAGGCAGGGTTAGCGGGTGGCCAGGCTGTGCCCGCCAAAGTGCACTTATAACTGCATAAACCCATTGGACAATGACCTCAGAAGTGGGGTTGACCTCTTGAGAGGCAGCAGGCATAGGCTCGTTCTCTGTTTCTTTCCTTCTTATTGATGACAGTCCCCAGCTCTTCCTGTGTTGATACAGCAGAGGCTTAAAACTTTGGCATCTATCTGTTTCAGAATGGGTGTGGAAATGGGGTTGTTGAAAATTTAATGCTTGCTTAAATGACTGCCCAGAGGGCCCCTTTAAACACCAAGTAGGGTACCCTGGAGTCACTCAGTAAGGGCTAGCTAAGGGAGGGTGCTTCTAGGGAGTGAGATCACCGTGTTGTCCAGACATTGTCCAGAGTTCAAGTATGTGGGGATGCCAGACCAAGCCTGCTAGCCTTCTGACCTTGACACTACCATCTCCTGACTGTGACCTTGGGTCAATCAATGCCTTAGTACAAGAGCTAACACCTCACAGCTTTTGTTAGCTCTTGGCATAGGAAGACACATTTAGTCAACAAAACCTTGAAGAGGACCGTGACTACTGTCCCCAGTTATCAATGAGGAAACTGAGGCATAGGGGGTCATGTAACATGCCAAAGTCAGACACCTAGTAAGTGGCAGAAGCAGGATTCGAATCCACATGTCTGTCTCCTGTGTACAAGGTCTTGCTACACTCTTGAATTGTACTTGAGCTTGTAATAATTTCATTTCCTTATCTTTAAAATGTATGTTATCAATAATCCTTGCTAAGTGATGTGCCTGTGGGGTAAGTTGAGATAATGTGTAGAAAGAATTTGGCACATAGGTGGTGCTTAATCAGCATCAGTAATAAGCTCTTATGGTCCCTTCTTTTTGCCAGATGTTTTCCTTTGGGCTCCCTCTGGGCCACATGAAGTGGGTGGGACCTGAGGGCTTATATTCCTAGCTAAGTTTAGAGAAGAAAAAGATCCTAGAGCAGGTAGCAACTGCGTTAATGTGTTATTCTCTCTTGTTCCTGAACCCGTAATAATGCTCAGACTTTGAGTCTTCTCTCTGGGCAGGGTTAGTGCCTGTGCTCTGTCTGCCTTTGTCCTGCCCTTGAAGTTCAGAGGTGTGATGTTAGTATCCCAGGGAGGAGGAGGACAGAAGGTTTCCTCTGGACGTGGGTCTGTGCAGCCGGAGGAGGAGTTGGGAATTGAAGTAACTATTCTGGCTAATTTTCCAGGATTGTTCTAGTAATCTAAGTGAACTCCTTACCTCTCCTAGGCCCTGTCCTGTGCCCAACATTTTTCTCCTCCCAACTACCCAAACAGGACAAAACAGATTTAGGTCACTGAGAAAAAGAGTTTAGTGACATGCAAGGGAAAATTCTTGTCTATAAAAGTGATTAAAAGATAATGAGAGGATGAAAAAATCTCCATCCAGGAGGGCATTAAAACCTTTAAAAATAGTTTACCTAATTAAAAGAGCATGCAAACATTTCTATTTTGAAACCATAAGAAAATATCAATCAAGACTCCTTCTATGTTCCAGAAACAATCCTCTACTATTTTGAAGTATTTTTAGGCTCATTAAAGATGTACCTACATTTAGTTTCCAAAAATTAGGATCATTCTGTATTAAAGGGCACTGTTTTAATTCACATGGTTTATCCTTTCTTGTCATTAGTACATTTTTTTTTTTTTTTTTGAAATGCAAGGACATGCTAGGTACTAGGTAGACAGCCACTGGTTTTGAGTAATGGGATCACAGATCAGGAGACATGTGCAGAAACGATCCTTCTTAGTAGACTAAAGTGAATTTAGTGGACTAAAAATTAATTAAATCAAATTAAGCCTAGAAAAAATTTCTAGTAAATACATAAAGCACGTTTCCAGTATAAAATTCTAGTATCAATTTTGGAAGGTGATTTCAGAGTGTGGGCAGGATAGGAAAGGCACAGAGACAGGGGAGTGAATGGGCAAGGAAGGCTGGGAGCGACCTGCTGGAGTCTGGGGAGTGGGGAGAAGGAAGGGCTGGCCATTGGCTGGCCATCTGTGGGCAAGGCCTCTGGGCTGGACAGCTCACCCCGCCCCCTCAGCTGTGAGGGTGAGTGAAGCGCCTGCGTGGTCGCAGTCAGTGCTGACCCCCCAGTCTTTCCTGATCTCCTTCCAGGCACGTGGCGGGTGGTGGTTCCCAGCAATTTGGGGTTCATGTGGCCACGTGACATGATTCAATCAATGACACGGGAGTGGCAGTATGTCCCTCTAGGGTGGAAGCTGTGAAAGCTCCTGCAGGAGGGGCTGGGCTGGAGCTCAGTGTGGAGCGCTTGCTAGCACGTGGGGGGCTCTGGGCTCGATCCTCAGCGCCACATAAAAATAAATAAGTAAAATAAAGGTATTGTGTCCAACTATAACAAAAACAAACAACAACAACAACAAAAACCTCGTGCCTGACTTCCACATCCCCCCTGCCACATTCACGGGCTAGGAAGCCCCTGAGGTTGTCAGACTCATCCCAGAGCAAGGATCATAAAGACCGGAACTCACACCTCACCCGTAGTGGACACCTTTCCTTGGAAGGAAGAAGCAAGAATGTGCTCACGGCTTCCAGCAGCCATGAGTGGGTACATATGAGGATTCTGGATAATGGCCTTTGCCCCTATTAACCTGGATATCAATGTAGTCCAAAAGGTGGAATGAGAAGCAGCCTCAAAAAATCCCAGAGCCATCTTCACAACAGAAGACACAGAGATGATCAGAGGGTTCCTCCAGGAGCCACAGAAAGCATGCTCACTGTGGGTGAAAGTAGAATCTACTCCACTAGTGGAACTGCAGACCATGGAGGGTGGGGTCAAGAGTATTAGAGCTGCCTGGGCCAGAGTGGGGGACCTGGGACCTTACCTGGGACGGCTGATGTTATGTGTCACTTTGGCTGCAGTGCCATTGTCTGGCAAAACAGTTCTGTAGATGTTACTGTGAAGGTGTTTTCCAGGTGTGATTAATGTTTTCAATCAGTTTATTTTTATTTATTTATTTTATTTTTTAATTTTTTAAAAATTTGTTTTAATTAACTTTTTATTTGTTTTAATTAGTTATAAATGACAGTAGAATGCACTTATATACTTTGCTATATCATACATAGATGGGATAAAATTTCTCATTTTTCTGAGTGTACATATTGTAGAATCACATTGGTCATACAGTCACATACATACATAAGGTAATAATGTCTGTTTCATTCTACTATCTTTCTTATCCCCACATCCCCTGCCTTCCCCTCCTTTCACTTCCCTTTACCTAATCTAAAGTAACACTAACACTATTCTTTTTTTTGCCTTTATACATGTACTTTTTTTTTGCATTACAATACTTATTACACATATACACCACAATTTTTGTATCTCTGTTTGTATATGAAGTATGTTGACACCCAATTCAAGTCTTCATACATGTACTTTGAATAATGATGTCCATTATATTCCACCATCCTTGCTCAGTTTACTTTAAATGAAGGTGATTACTCTTGATAATGTGTGTGTGCCTCATCTAATCAGTTGAAGAATTTAAGAATAAAAACAGATTTCCTAGAGAGAAATTCTGCCTCAAGATTGTGACATCCATTTCTTTTTTTAAATTGCTTTTATTTTTTAAATACATGACAGTGGAATGCATCACAATTCTTATTACACATATGGAACACAATTTTTCATATCTCTTTGTATATAAAGTATGTTCACACCAATTCATGTCTTCATACATGTACTTTGGATAATGATGTCCATCACATTACTCCATTATTGCTAATGTGACATCCATTTCTGCTGAGTTTCCAGCTTGCTGGTCTGCCTTACAAATCTGACTTGTCAGCCACCATAATCACACGGGCCAATTCCTTAAAATAAAGTTCTTTATATATATCTCACATATATTTATTCATGAACCTTGAAGAATACACCATCTCTAGTGAGAAGACTGGCAAAACAGTTTCTCAAAGAGACTTGCAAAAATTCTGCAAGGCCTGGCTGCAGCACAGGGCTAAATCTGGGTAGTCCTCAATACTTGGGTGTGGGACTTGGAAGAGGAGTAAGGAAGGTGAAAACTGAGAGGTGAAAAGATTAGTATTGGTCAGACAGCATCATTCATTCATTCAATCAGTTATCCCATTGACACAAAAATGTTTTATTTAAAATTTTTATGTCATTAAAAAATGAAACCCCCAATAAAATTTTTATATTAAAAATAAGTTAATAGCCTTAATTCAGGAAAAAGGCATAACCATGAAAAAACAGCTAAGACTATTTGCTCTTGGTGCCACGGGGAGGGGGAGGGAGCCTCTTTGCCAATGATGAAGGCCCCAAGGAAAGAGCAATTTAGGATTTCAAAGTCCCCATTGGCCAAAGCCCTCAACTCCTCCAATTATCAGACCCATCAACCAAAAGCCAAATTTCTCTTTGAGTAATTTTTTCTCCCCAGTCTTAAGAAAAAAAAAACCTTTCCCATCCCAAAGCTGTTCCACACGTGTGGAAAAGCACTAGTAACTTGACTTTGTGGTCTTGTGATTACGGTGTGTTGGGGGGGTGTGGAGTGGGAGCAACAGGACAGAAAGCAGCATGTCTGTTTTTTCCTTGAGAAAGCGGTGGACCTTTTCAGGGAACTCAGTTCCACCAACACGGATCAGTTAAAGGTAGAGCTGTGAAATGGGCCCTTTTTGCATTTAACTCTTCTCTGAGGTGCCATCTTCCCCACCCCTTTCCTCTCCTCCTTTCTCCCTTCTGTGAGCCCCAGTGGTGCCCTCTGTGCCCTCAGCTCGCCTGTAACCCGTCCCTCTTTGCTCCCCAGTGTTGGGACGACCCCTCCTGAGCCATCAACCTTCCCTTGATTCTGCCCCTCAATCATTCATTGGATCTCTGCTTTGGCTTCTCCAGGATCATGAATGAACACAGCTGCCAAGGTGCCTGCCTGCTCCCAGAGTCACCTCCCCCCATTGGAAGCTTGCTGCCTGCCTACGGAAGGAGAGGGAGGACTGGAGCAGATGCCTCTCGCACTCCAGGCAGCTGCGGGTGCAAGAAGGAGCCCACGCGGGCTCCTGGGAACTGGCAGAGAAACATTCTGGGAAATTCGTGGGCTGGTTGTTAAACTGTTGGTCATTTGACATGGGCTGTCATGGGAGTATTTGTCCCGCAGGAGTTTGGCAGGCTCCGCAATTCAGGGCTTTCATTTTCCTTCAGAGCCAGTTTATCAATATGTCCCTACACTTCTCCTCCTTGGTGGCTGTAAGTATCCAGGGGAAGTGTCACCAAAAACATCCCACCAGCCTCGGGGTGTGGAATGTGAGCTGGGACCGGAGTGGAGGGGCTCCTTCCTTCCTGCAGACAAGCAGCCTTTTATTGTTTCCCCTTTGTCCTCATTAAATTTTATTATTCTTTTGATTACTGTACTTTATGATTATGACCTGCCAGGTAGTTCTTGTTTGAATAACCCCCATAATTGTTTTCTTCTGTATCTTGATTGGAATCTCCTTTGGGGAAGGTGATGTGTTTTATAATAGAAATATTTCGGGGATGTTGTATCACAGTTAGAATTAACATATGCTGGGGAGATTCGGGGGAAGCCAAGGATGACAGGTTGGCTTGTCGGATGTTCACTGGGGCTGAAGGAAGCAACCAAAAGTTCAAAATGAGCCTGAGACTTTTTTTTTTTTTGAGTACTCCCAAAACATAAAAACATGGAGAACTACCTGGTGTGTAGACAAAGCCCTTCAAAAAGGAGGAGCAGTGGAAGCTGGATAGGAAAAATGGAAAGAAAAGCTGTGTGTTGGGGGGAATCTCATGAAAATTGAGAAGAGGTCAGAAGAGGAGAGAAAAGGGTAGGGGAGGGGGAGGGAGAATCCTGGCAAATGATGTTGGCCAATATGTTGTTATGTGGTATGCACGTAAGAATGCGTGGTAACAAATCCCACCATTATGTACAACTATGATGCACCAATAAAATATGAAAAAATAAAAAGTGAAATGGTGGAACATTGCATGTGACCCTTGCACATCTTCCTGTACACTTTGAATCATCTCTAGACTATTTATAATAACTAGCAAAATGTAAATACTGTGTAAAGAGTTATCATACTGTATTGTTTAGAGAATAAAAACAAAAGGAGGAGAGTTGAGTTCTGAGTGAGCAAATGCTCCATTTCTAGAACCGTCATTGTTAGAATATGGAAGCAATGACTTTTTGTAGGATAATTGTTTTCTGTTTACATCTTCCCCGGACTGCAGGCTCCCTGAGGACCAAGACTCGACTCAACTCTACATCTGTATTTCCTGGTACAGCGCCAGGTACTCAATGGGTTTTTCCATAAGTGATGGTTTAAAGAAAGGTGTGAATGAGAAAAAAGGGCAAGAGATGTCACATGGTGCTGGAGTGAAAGTGAACCACTCTTTTCCAAACAGTGGTTCTGACATTTTGAATTTCATAGATTAGTACAATTTTCAGACAATATTGAAGACAAACATAGGATCACTGGGCTTTTTATTTTGTTAAGATATATCACTGAAAACAAATCAACATCTCTCATGACAAGCATTTTACCAAGAGCAAACATATTTTTTTTTTTTTAGAGAGAGAGAGAGAGAGAGAGAGAGAGAGAGAGAGAGAGAGAAAGGGAATCTTTTGATATTTATTTTTTAGTTTTCGGTGGACACAACATTTTAATTTTATTTGTATATGGTGCTGAGGATCGAACCCAGCACTGCGCACATGCCAGGCAAGCACACTACCACTTCAGCCACATCCCCAGCCCAAGAGAAACATATTTTAACATGGAATATTTGAAGGAAAAATTGACAATTTTTTTCCCAAGAAGAGAGATGGTGACTGTCTATTGATAATATATATTGACAGATATATTAATGTCCATCTGTGTTTTATATCCTTGGGTACATCCTTGCTGGATGTTGGAGAATTTGGGCCCTGGAATTTCATCAAAGTCCAAAGAATGTCTTTAGATAAGTCTTACTTCTTATTAAAACAACAAAGAAAAAATCAGGTAATAATCATAGGCACCACTTACTGATTTTCTACCCATTAAATGAAAATATTCACAGTTCACATATGAAGCAAAAAATATGGAAGCCATTCAATGAGGTGCATGTCTGAGATGGGACCACTTCTGGGACGTCTTCAAATCAGGTCTGATCTGACTTTGGATTCTGAGGATGCTGGGAGATGGAAGGGATGGTTCTACTTCTTATTTTCCCTTTGGGTTTATGTGGATACAGTGGTCTTGGGTAATCCAGATTTAAGAGTTTCTCAGAGTTCTCAGAATCAATCATGGAATAGCTGGAATGAAAACCTGGAGCTGCTCAGGAGTGTCCTGTCCTAGGCTCTGGGTTTCTATTCTATTTCCTGTGAATGTGAGTGTTCAACTGGGAGATAAGTGCCACTGTCTATGAGTTTAAATAGATGAAATTCCAAGGGTTTGGCTCAAACCAGATAATTTTTCAGAATACAGTGACTATATAGATCAGCTGTTTGGTTTTTTCTATTGCTACATTTGTTGGGTTGCTTTGTCTGGAATCTTCGCTTCTCAAGCATGATCAATTGTCTTGTATTCACTTTTATCCACCCTGTGCAAAGGTTAGTGGTGGACTCTGTAGGGAATCCATGAAAGTAGGAGTATTTTCCTTTGCTATTGAAGCTTTCAGTCTAGTGAGGGGAACTAGAATGAGCAGATATTATTTTAGAGTTCAAAACAAACAGGTCAACAGCCTCCTCTAGTCAATTAGTACATAAAAATGACATATCAAGTGTAGAAGTAAGATGCATAAACATTCATAGAAAGTGCAGATCTCTAGCTGGAACACTTTGGAAAGCTGTTAAGGAGGAGGTGAGCATTCAGTTGGACTTTGAACACTGGAAAGAATTTAAAAGGCAGTGAAGTTATCCCAGGTAGGGACGCTATATGGGTTTGAGGATCAGCACAAGGTGTGCTTGGGCGTTAGAGCTAGAAGCAGCTTGGTCCTGGCAAAAAGTTTGGAGAGCAGTGGTGATCAGGAATGGGATGACCATCCAAAGTTTACACATCAAGAGCATGGAATGCTGGATGAAGGAGGTTTCAAGTTCTCCAAAAATTCATCAAATGCCGCTTTCTTCATTTTCTGTTTTTTTTTTTTAAAGTGGCAACATGATAAATGGAAGTTTCCACATTGTATAGACCCAGTTCGCTAATAAGATGGCCCCCATTTCTTCCTTGTCTGAGCATGTGCCTGTGCATTACCAGCCCCAGTCACTGAGCATGGGATGGATTAACTGGAATTCTTTAGATACTGAGTTCAATTGTGCTGGGGTTTGGAGCCTGGGTGTAATTTCCTTGAGAGAAGGAGAGAGAGAGAGAGAGAGAGAGAGAGAGAGAGAGAGAGAGAGAGAGAGAGAGAGAATATGAGAATTGCTTTGAGCCTTCTCCACTGAACTTGTTTATAAAATCCTGGAGAATTATTTTCCAGACTGTGGGGGAAACTGGTATGTTTAGTAATGATCCCATAAACAAACTGAGAAGCTTTTTGCAATAGGAGCAGACTGAGTGAAATTATTATTGTGATTTGAGGAAACTGTTGATTTCTGGGCCTGGTAAGTCAGAAACAGTTTGCTTCCTCTTCTGCTGATTTTCTCTCCCAAGGAGAATATTACTTGTCCTTCCTGGCAATGCTTAAAATCTTCTCCTTTCAAACTCAAAGTGAATGTCTAGAAATTGACACTCTGGCTGTGTGGTTCTCTTGGGAGTCTAGATCCCCTTGATGAAGCACAGGAGGGATAAAAAGGAATAACAGCCTTCATTTCCACAGAGCATGTGGCACGAGTGCACGCTGGAATTGCACCTTGCAGTGATATTTGTCATTTCTAATCTTTTGATGCTCATTGATATGATCACTTTGAGGAACTATGTGTAAAGTGTCAAGGCTACCTATTATATTTAAGACATTATTATTTCCTTCTATTATTTAGTGTAGCACCAGCATGTTTTATTTGAAAATTAGAATGAGTTGAGAACAAAGCCCAAAGTGGGGTCTCTTTTACCCCAAAGTGTGATGAAAATCCAACGGCCAGTCGTTTGAGACAATCATGTTGAGATCTAGGTCACAGGACAAACACCCATGCTGCCCCATCAGGCTGTTTTGAGTATCGCAGGCCAAGTGGCTGCTGGCAGGGTGAACTTTACACCCAGATGGGCAGGATTGTGTTGCTCAGGCAGATCTACCTAGTGCCTGAAATTCATCTTGCCCAGGAAGTCAAGGTTCCAATGACACTGTTTGATCGGGAACACTTGACACATGCGTGACCAAGCAGTGTGCAAGAGACTGACCCAGAGAATGAGGGGGAGGAAGGAGGAGACCAGCACACTGGGGTGCTGGCCACGCAAGAGGAATGAGCAGGGTGCGGCAGGGAGATGTGGGCCACCCGGAGCTCCTGCCGAAGTTCCCATGCAGTTCTATCCCTGGTAGAGAACGTTCTTAATCCCCATGACTTCTCTGTATCAGAGATTAGTGTTGGTCAGATTTGTCATCAGATTCCCAGGAGCAAGGTGGTAGGATGTGGGTCAGATGGTTTCTGGAGTAGGAGCAAGGTTGGAAATTCTGAGGTATCTTGCTCAGGACTTCCAGAATAATCAACGATCCTAGCAACAAATGTTACCCTTTTCCTATAAGATGCCAAGTTTGCCCTCTCGTTTTAAATCCTTTTTAATCTGCTCATCTAACTGTATCCCAGGCTCATCATGATGACTTTTACAAAACACAGGATAATCAACATTACAGGTGAAAATGCTTGTCAGTCATCTGATGAGAGGTTTTTGAAGTTTTTTTTTCTTTTCCCTTTAAAAAGCAGCTTGAGTTTCTTCAAATGAACCAAATCAAGAAATCCAGCATAAAGGCACTTAAAAATGGAGCATCTCTGGTTAACCCCTGCAGTTCTTCTGAAGATGCCAACAACAGAGGTGAAATGGTTTGCCCAGGGAGGATTAAGTGGCACCAGATGCTGGCCACTGGTACTCAGTGCAGCACTCTGCCCTGGCTACCGCATGTGATTACATCAACTGAGTGCGTGTGAAGGTGTGACATGGCCTTGCTGTTGTAAAGTGATGGAGTATTTAGTCAATAAATACAAGGGGAGGTTTGTATACAGAGGAGGGAAGGATGGAACCTGGAAGGGGATGCTTCTGGTAGACTTGATTCTGCAGACACTGACAGGACAAGAAGAATTACACTAGAAGGAAATTCTGCTGCTTAAGATCTTTCCTATTTTGTTAGTTTTATTCATATCTTTACTTTTCATATTAATTGTACATATAAAAGAGTGTGGGCAACATCTCTGGACCACTTAAGAATAAAAATAACACACATGGGTCTCTCCCCGTTTCCACTTAAGACTTAGAATATTTCCAATGAATCCCCTTTTGTGTTTTCTGTTCCTATGAAAATTTCCTGCCTCTCCTAGCCACTGGTATGAATTTACATGTTTTCCTCCTTTTTGCAGGAGTTTTGCCTCCCTATGTGTGAATCTAATCTACATGTTGCTTAGCTTTGTCTGTGTTTAACATCATGCCCTAGAACATTTCTCACACTGGAGAAAATTCTGTTGGACTGTATAGAATAGATACTTAGTCACGATGTAGAATGGAGATGCATTCGTGTTGATTATTAGTATTCATTGTTGTATAATATTCTATTATCTGAATATCTATCACCATGTGTGGTGCACATTTTATAATAAATGGGTATTTGTTACATTTCCAAGTTTTTACTCCTACAAAATACTTCTGTTAATATTTCACCTGTCTTCTGTTGCAATAACTTCTCCAGGATGTGCACCCACAAGTACAAAGGATGGGTGAAGAGTGGGAACATGTTCACATTTTACCAGGTCATAACTAACCCCAAATTTATTGCATCTCATGTGCTTAGAGAGTTAGATTAGCACAATTCAATTGCATTAAACAGAACTCTCAGTCATGACACACTATAATCATTGGACTTACATGGCCTTTTGATCTATCTTTCTATCCATCCATCCATCCATCCATCCATCCATCACCCATCCTTCCATCTTAATGAACATACCATCCAATTAAGAGTAGATATTTACTAATTACTTGACAATTATTTGTGTCATCATATCCTACCCTGTCCTTTTCCCACCGTTGCAGAGGTAATACAATAATGATATTGTATTATCATTTTTTTTTGCTTTAAAAAGAGTTATTTGTGGTTATCAGTTGTGGGGTTAACAGATCAACTTAAACCCTAGTGGTTTAAAACAACCATCACCCCTTATTTTCTTGTTTCTGTGGGCCAGGAATTCAGACAGGGTAGATCACGGATGGCTTGTCTCTGCTACACAATATCGGATGTCTCAGCAGAAAGACTTGAAGGCTTAACAGAAGCTGGACAATCTAGTGAACCACTTCCAAAGTGGTTCACTCATCTGAGTGGCCAGGGGGAGCTGGCAAGTTGGTTCCTCTCCACAGGGTCCACTCTCTAGATGAGCTGTGGAACACCCCTAGGACATGGTGGCTAGTTTTAATGAGGGTTTCAGCCATCGTTTCTCTTATCCCTAATTCTATCTCAAGGTATAACATGATACAATTCATATTCCCCCCTCCTATTTTCTTGTTCTAAATAGATAAAGATCTTGAATTTGAGAGAGAAAGAAAAAAACTGATTCAGGTGAAATAATATGCCGTGGATACCAGATACAACCTAGAGCTTTCCAAAGCCAATAAATTCTCTTCATCATGTAAGAATCTCACAACCTAAACAGAAAGCACTCTTAACAGTGTCAAAGAGAGAGATGGACTCACCCATGTAAGGTTTTGTGCTGTGTTAGAACCAGGCACTGGGCCACAAGAAAGAAAAGATGGATAGAGGAAAAATGCCTTCGGAGAAGAAATAAAATTGAAGCATGAGCTTGGGAAGGTGAGGAGATGGAAGAGGGTGGAGGAGTCAGGAACCACCATTGATAAGAGTAAAGCAAAGCAAAAGGGTCAAATATTTATTCAGTCTAGGAAGGCACGGGCCAGGGGGATGCCAGTATGAAGAGTTTATAAGTCCTGCATTTCTTTTTTTTTTCCCTCTCTTTTCATGTTTTCTGATTAGTGCATTATAGTTGTACAAAATGATGGGAATTGTTGTTACATATTTGCACATGCACACAGTTTACCAATATCATGTAATATTGGCCAATATTACCCCCAAAACTTCTCCCTCCTCCCCTTTTCCTACTCCTTAGTCTCTTTCCTCCACTTATCTCCCTTTGATTTTCATTAGATTACAACTCATTCATTTTCTTTTCCTTTTACCTCTGCACCTTTCACAAATGAGAAAAAACATAAAACCCTGGACCTTTTGAGTTTGTCTTATTTCACTGAACATAATGTCCTCAAGTTCCATCCATTTTCCTGCCAATGACATAAGTTCATCTTTCTTTAGGTATGAATAAAAATTCATTGTGTATATACAACACTTCTTTGCCATTCATCCACTGATGGACACCTTGGCTGGTTCCATAGTTTCCCACCAGCAGTGTAAGGGTGTTCCCTTTTCTCCACATCCTCTCCAGCATTTATTATTATTTTTGATGACTCCCATTCTGACTGGTATAAAATGAATTCTCAATATAGTTTTTTTTTTAAATTTATTTTTTTAATGTTGGTTGTTCAAAACATTACATAGTTCTTGATATATCATATTTCACATTTTGATTCAAGCGGGTTATGAACTCCCATTTTACCCCGTATACAGCTTGCAGAATCACATCAGTTACACTTCATTGCTTTACATATTGATAAACTCATGTCTGTTGTATTCTGCTGCCTTTCCTATCCTCTACTATCCCCCTCCCCTCTTCTCTCTCTACCCCCACTCCTGTAATTCATTCCTCCCCCTTGTACTGTTTTTCCCTTTCCCCTCACTTCCTCTTGTATGTAATTTTGTATAACCCTGAGGGTCTCCTTCCATTTCCATGCAATTTCCCTTCTCTCTCCCTTTCCCTCCCACCTCTCATCCTTGTTTAATGTTGGTCTTCTTCTCGTGCTCTTCTTCTCTAGTCTGTTCTTAGTTACTCTCCTTATATCAAAGGAGACATTTGGCATTTGTTTTTTAGGGCTTGGCTAGCTTCGCTTAGCATAATCTGCTCTAATGCCATCCATTTCCCACCAAATTCTATGATTTTGTCATTTTTTACTGCAGAGTAATACTCCATTGTGTATAAATGCCACATTTTTTTTATCCATTCGTCTATTGAAGGGCATCTAGGTTGATTCCACAGTCTTGCTATTGTGAATTGTGCTGCTATGAACATCGATGTAGCAGTGTCCCTGTAGCATGCTCTTTTTAGGTCTTTAGGGAATAGACCGAGAAGGGGAATGGCTGGGTCAAATGGTGGTTCCATTCCCAGCTTTCCAAGAAATCTCCATACCGCTTTCCAAATTGGCTGCACCAATTTGCAGTCCCACCAACAATGTACAAGTGTACCCTTTTCCCCACAACCTCGCCAACACTTATTGTTGTTCGACTTCATAATTGCTGCCAATCTTACTGGAGTGAGATGGTATCTTAGGGTGGTTTTGATTTGCATTTCTCTGACTGCTAGAGATGGTGAGCATTTTTTCATGTACTTATTGATTGATTGTATGTCCTCCTCTGAGAAGTGTCTATTCAAGTCCTTGGCCCATTTGTTGATTGGGTTATTTGTTATCTTATTGTCTAATTTTCTGAGTTCTTTATATATTCTGGATATTAGGGCTCTATCTGAAGTGTGAGGAGTAAAGATTTGTTCCCATGATGTAGGCTCCCTATTTACCTCTCTTATTGTTTCTTTTGCAGAGAAAAAACTTTTTAGTTTAAGTAAGTCCCATTTGTTGATTCTAGATGTTAACTCTTGTGCTATGGGTGTCCTATTGAGGAATTTGGAGCCCGACCCCACAGCATGTAGGTCGTAGCCAACTTTTTCTTCTATCAGATGCCGTGTCTCTGATTTGATATCAAGCTCCTTGATCCATTTTGAGTTAACTTTTGTGCTTGGTGAGAGAAAGGGATTCAGATTCATTTTGTTGCATATGGATTTCCAGTTTTCCCAGCACCATTTGTTGAAGATGCTATCCTTCCTCCATTGCATGCTTTTAGCCCCTTTATCAAATATAAGAAAGTTGTAATTTTGTGGGTTGGTTTCTGTGTCCTCTATTCTGTACCATTGGTCCACCCGCCTGTTTTGGTACCAGTACCATGCTGTTTTTGTTACTATTGCTCTGTAGTATAGTTTGAGATCTGGAATCGCTATACCACCAGATTCACACTTCCTGCTTAGTATTGTTTTTGCTATTCTGGGTCTTTTATTCTTCCATATGAATTTCATGATTGCTTTCTCCATTTCTACAAGAAATGCCTTTGGGATTTTGATTGGCATTGCATTAAACCTATAGAGAACTTTTGGTAATATCGCCATTTTGATGATGTTAGTTCTGCCTATCCATGAACAGGGTATGTTTTTCCATCTTCTAAGGTCTTCTTCAATTTCTCTTTTTAGGGTTCTGTAGTTTTCATTGTATAAGTCTTTCACCTCTTTTGTTAGGTTGATTCCCAAGTATTTTATTCTTTTTGAGGATATTGTGAACGGCATGGTTATCCTCGTTTCCATTTCAGAGGATTTGTCGCTGATATACAGGAATGCCTTTGATTTATGCGTGTTGATTTTATAACCTGCCACTTTGCTGAATTCATTTATTATCTCTAATAGTTTCTTTGTAGACCCTTTTGGGTCTGCTAGGTATAGAATCATGTCATCTGCAAATAGTGATAATTTAAGTTCTTCTTTTCCTATTTTTATGCCTTTAATTTCTTTCGTCTGTCTAATTGCTCTGGCCAGTGTTTCGAGAACTATGTTGAACAGAAGTGGTGAAAGAGGGCATCCCTGTCTTGTTCCAGATCTTAGAGGGAATGCCTTCAATTTTTCTCCATTCAGAATGATGCTAGCCTGAGGCTTAGCATAAATTGCTTTTACAATGTTGAGGTATGTTCCTGTTATCCCTAGTTTTTCAAGAGTTTTGAACATAAAGGGATGCTGTACTTTGTCGAATGCTTTTTCCGCATCTATCGAGATGATCATATGGTTCTTATTTTTAAGTCTATTGATGTGGTGAATAACATTTATTGATTTCCGTATATTGAACCAACCTTGCATACCAGGGATGAATCCTACTTGATCATGGTGCACAATTTTTTTGATATGTTTTTGTATCCAATTCGCCAGAATTTTATTGAGGATTTTTGCATCTAGGTTCATTAGAGATATTGGTCTGTAGTTTTCTTTCTTTGAAGTGTCTTTGTCTGGTTTTGGAATCAGGGTGGTGTTAGCCTCTAGAATGAATTTGGTAGTTCTCCCTCTTTTTCTATTTCCTGAAATAGCTTGAAAAGTATTGGTATTAGTTCCTCTTTAAAGGTTTTGTAAAACTCTGCTGTATACCCGTCCGGTCCTGGGCTTTTCTTAGATGGTAATCTTTTGATGGTTTCTTCTATTTCCTCAATTGATATTGGTCTGTTTAGGTTGTCTATATCCTCCTGACTCAATCTGGGCAGATTATATGACTTAAGAAATTTATCGATGCCTTCACTATCTTCTATTTTATTGGAGTATAAGGATTCAAAATAATTTCTGATTATATTCTGTATTTCTGAAGTGTCTGTTGTGATATTGCCTCTTTCATCCCGTATGCTGGTAATTTGAGTTCTCTCTGTTCTTCTCTTCGTTAGCATGGCTAAGGGTCTGTCAATTTTATTTATTTTTTCAAAGAACCAACTTTTAGTTTTGTCAATTTTTTCAATTGTTTCTTTTGTTTCGATTTCATTAATTTCAGCTCTGATTTTAATTATTTCTTGCCTTCTACTTCTTTTGCTGTTGTTTTGCTCTTCTTTTTCTAGGATTTTGAGATGAAGTATGAGATCATTTATTTGTTGTTTTTTTCTTTTTTTAAGGAATGCACTCCAAGCAATGAATTTTCCTCTTAGAACTGCTTTCAATGTGTCCCATAGATTCCGATATGTTGTGTCTGTGTTTTCATTTAACTCTAAGAATTTTTTAATTTCCTCCTTGATGTCTTCTAAAACCCATTGATCATTCAGTAACCTATTGTTCATTCTCCAAGTGATGCATGATTTTTCCTTCCTTCTTTTATCGTTGATTTTCAGTTTCATTCCATTGTGATCAGACAAGATGCATGGTATTATCTCTACTCCTTTATATTGACCAAGAGTTTCCCTGTGACATAATATATGATCTATTTTTGAGAAGGATCCATGTGCTGCTGAGAAAAAAGTGTAGCTGCTTGATGTTGGGTGGTATATTCTATATATGTCAATTAAGTCTAGGTTGTTAATTGTATTATTGAGTTCTATAGTTTCCTTATTCAGCTTTTGTTTGGAAGATCTGTCCAGTGGTGAGAGAGGTGTGTTAAAGTCTCCCATGATTATTGTATGGTGGTCTATTAGATTCTTGAACTTGAGAAGAGTTTGCTTGATGAACATAGCAGCCCCGTTGTTTGGGGCATATATATTTATGATTGTTATGTCTTGTTGGTGTATGGTTCCCTTGAGCAGTATGTAGTGTCCCTCTTTATCCCTTTTGATTAACTTTGGCTTGAAATCTATTTTATTTGATATGAGTATGGACACTCCTGCTTGTTTCCGCAGTCCATATGAGTGATATGATTTTTCCCAACCTTTCACCTTCAGTCTATGTATATCTTTTCCTATCAAATGCGTCTCCTGCAGGGAGCATATTGTTGGGTCTTGTTTTGTGATCCATTCAACTAGCCTGTGTCTCTTAATTGGTGAGTTTAAGCCATTAACATTTAGGGTTATTATTGAGATATGGTTTGTTCTTCCAGCCATAGTTTGTTTATTAATGCTATTAAACCTGATTTGTTTTCCTCTTTGATTATTTTCCCCCCTTTACTGTCCTACCTCCCACTGTTGGTTTTCATTGTTGTTTTCCATTTCCTCTTCCTGTAGTGTTTTGCCAAGGATTTTTTGAAGAGATGGTTTTCTAGCTGCAAATTCTTTTAACTTTTGTTTGTTGTGGAATGTTTTAATTTCATCTTCCATCCTGAAGCTTAATTTCGCGGGATACCCGATTCTTGGTTGGAACCCATTTTCTTTTAGCGTTTGAAATATGTTATTCCAGGATCTTCTAGCTTTTAGAGTCTGTGTTGAAAGATCAGCTGTTATCCTGATTGGTTTACCCCTAAATGTAATCTGCTTCCTTTCTCTTGTAGCTTTTAAAATTCTCTCCTTATTCTATATGTTGGACATCTTCATTATAATGTGTCTAGGTGTGGATCTCTTATGATTTTGCACATTCGGCGTCCTGTAGGCTTCTAGGATTTGGGATTCTGTCTCATTCTTCAAGTCTGGGAAGTTTTCTTGTATTATTTCACTGAAAAGATTGCTTAATCCTTTGGTTTGGAGCTCTGTGCCTTCCTGTATCCCAATGACTCTTAAGTTTGGTCTTTTGATATTATCCCATAGTTCTTGAATGTTCTGCTCATGGTTTCTTAGTAGACTTGCTGAGCTATCTATGTTCTTTTCAAGTTGAAATACTCTGTCTTCATTGTCTGATGTTCTATCTTCTAAGTGATCCACTCTGCTGGTAGTATTCTCAATTGAGTTTTTAAGTTGGTTTATTGTTTCCTGCATTTCTAGGATTTCTATTTGTTTGTTTTTTATTACCTCTATCTCCCTATGAAATTGATCTTTTACTTCCTGGATTTGTTTGTCAATGTGATCTTTCATTGTCTGATTTTGCTGTCTCATGTCTTCCTTGAGACTCCAGATCATCTGAAGCATGTATGTCCTGAGCTCTCTATCTGACATTCCATCTGTTGCAGCTATTACCTCTTCTAAAGTTGAGTTGACCTGCATTGCCTGTGGTCCTTTCTTTCCTTGTCGTTTCATACTGCTGGCGTTTCTTTCTGCCTGGTGAAATTGTTGTGTCTTTGAAATTTTCCCTCTATTTATTTATATTGCTCTTGTATAGTTGAAAAATCACCCTTGCAGGGCAGGTAGTGGCTGTGATCCTCCTCCAATTAGTGTGATCCGTCTACCATGCTGGTAGGCCCTAGGTCTGCTCTGCTGGTCGGTCAAACGTCCGCCTACCCAGCAGGCGCCAGGGGCACCTGTGTCACTCCGTAGGTTGCTGGGCCTAATCTCCCGATGGGTCGCAGGTTCGCCTAGCTTGCAGGCAATGGGGGAGGGGACGGGCCTGGCCCTCAGCTGGCCGCCGGACCTGTCCTAGTGGGTCCGGTCCGCGTTCCCCGCAGGCGCGTGTAGCTGCTCTGTCCCTTGGCTGGTTGCTGGGCCTGACCCGCCCGCCCGTGGGTTACAGGTTTGCCTAGCTTGCAGGCACTCTCTCTCAATATAGTTTTGATTGGCATTTCTCTAATTGATAATGATGTTGAACCTTTTTTTTTTGTTTCATTTACTTTTTGGCCATTTGTATTTATTCTTTTGAGAGGTCTCTGTTTAATTCATTTGCCAATTTATTAATTTGGTAGTTTGATTTTTTGGTGTTTTTTGAGTTCTTTATTCTGGATATCAATCCTCTGTCAGAAGAGCAGCCAGATGAGATTTTCTCCCATTCTGTAGAACCTCTCTTCACATTCCTAATTGTCTTCTTTGCTGTGCAGAAGCTTTTGAATTTGATGCCATCCCATTTATTAACCCTTGGCATTATTTCCTGAGTTTTAGGGGTCTTATTGAGAAAATAATTGCCTGTGCCTGTATACTTTAAGTCTTGGATTTCTAAGGAATAGTCTTTGAAAGGTATGATAGTTTATTTTGTGTGTCATATTGACTAGGTCATGGTACCCGTGGTACCAAAAATTTAAAGAACACCAATCAAGATGTTGCTGTGAAGATATATTTTAGATATGGTTAACACTGAAATCAGTAGATTTTAAGTAAAGCAGTTTACCCTCTATTATGTGAATGGACCTCAACCCATCAGTTGAAGAAAAAAAAGTTCGTGGAGAAAGGAATTCTGCCTCCAGGTTACCTTTGAACTTGGGCAGCAACATCCAATCATGGTAACCACTTTATTAAAATCTCTTTCTTCCTCTTTTAGTAAACACACACACACACACACACACACACACACACTCATTCTTTTGTTCCTTTTCTCAGGACAACCTTGTTTAACATGAAAGCTAAACCTAACCTAACCTAAGAAAGTCACATTTTATACATTGGGGGATATACATTTGTTTCTCACTAAAGAATTTGGAAAAGCTCTGAAAATATAAATTTACAAGGGTTATATGTTTATGGTTAAGGAAGGGGAAGTTGGCTGTGGAAGGAACTGAGAGAGGTTTTCTTTTCATTTTGATATTTAGGTTTGAGTTCTGAGCTGATGCAGCACTGAGTTCACATCAAAGAGGACAATTGTGTCCTCATAGAATATGCTTCTTGGAATCTCTGTCACAGTCTTTATCCTGATCCAGAAAAGTAGGATTTCTGTTTTTATAGAATTTTGCACATCTTAAGCATTTTTCGATCTTTCATAATTGGATACGTAGGAGAATTCATAAATGGTTATAGCACTTTGGGGTAGTGATGACAGCAGTTGGTGGTTTATACCTTTTTCTAATACCTGAAATGAGGAGAGTCAGATCCCAGTGGACCACGGAGATTACAGGGAATACTGCAGGCTCATGGTTTAACACTGGGAGCCAGTGATACTGATCACCAAGTTTGAACTCTGTTCAGATGGAATAAACATCAAGACATAGAGTAAGAAGGAAAAAAGACCAACAGATTTCTACTTAATAATCTCATCTTGAATACCAATTCAGTCATTGCAATTAAAAATGGGTAAGAATAGCTGGATGTGGTGGCACACACCTGTAATCCCAGCAGCTGTCAGGCTGAGGCAGGAGAATTGCAGGTTCAAAGCCAATCTCAGCAATTTAGCTAGAACCTAAGCAACTTAGCGACACCCTATCTCAAAACAAATAATAAAAGAACTGGAATGTGGCTCAATAGTTAAGGGCCCCTGTGTTCAATGCTGGTACAAAAAAAAAAAAAAAAAAAGGATAAGATTTTTTTTTTAAAGAAAAAATTGAATGTGCAACATCCAGAAAATTCAGGGAGTATTTTGTGGTTGGGTTTTAGCTGCTTTTCTAAAAATAATGCTCAACATTATCTTGACATCTAAGTCAAGGATCTATGTGCATTCTAGTCCAAAAAGAACAATTCCTGAAATTATTTTATAAATGACTGAAGTCACAGGGTCATATGCAGGTGAGTTGCTTAAATGGCATCTCCAAACCCCACGAGGGTAGGTATTGTGTCTTTCTAGATCTGCTTGGTGTCCTGGTATCTAGCTTAGTGCCTGATGTAGAATAGATTCGCAAAACAATCGGATGAATGAATTCATCAGTAATGCAAGAGTAGCTTGGAGTTTTCCTTCTCTTTACAGTTCTGTGTATTAAATGGAACTATTGGGCTTTTATGTCTAAATTTGTCCATACCATCTAATGGTTGTTTAACTCTGAGATATTGTTTAGCATTGCTTCGTTTGTTCTGTAAAAAACAAAAACAAAAATAAAGATCCAACTTGGTAATTTTGGTGGAAATGAACATCCGGGGAGATGGAATTGGATTCTTAATTGGAGGCTCTAAGAACATTCATGCTTGAATTCTTCTGGGGTGAGAGAGTATCACCCACCAGATCTTAAGAGTTCTTAAAAGGGAGGTGTAGTATTTCAGAAACAACCCTTTCAAGCCTAATGCCTTTCATCAAAGGCTTTTAAAGCACTTTGCCTTTCACAGGGCCCGGGACTACCTCCTGCCCAGCTCAGGAACATGCCTCCCTCTGAGGTCAGTGCAGGCTAACAATGCCAAGAAAACCAGCAGATGCTGTAGTGAGGCTGGTACCTAGCTGCATGGTAGCAGTGCACCTGAGACTGCAGTGCAGGACAGAAGGAAATCAAACATGGGTCCAAAGAAACCAGATGCCAGATGAAGGGGCCTGAGGTGTAACAGTGGGAAGTTCTCCAGGGAAGATGGTGAGATCCTTGGAGATGTTCGAGCAGAGGCTGGCTGACCTCTTGCTGGCCACGCTGTGATGGTGGGGACTTGCAGGCCCTATATTCTGGATGCAGGAGCTAGCTTCATTGTCTATTGGAAGCCCATATCTCCATGTCTAGGAGTCTAGGAAAGCAAGTCTGCCTGTCCACCCAGGAAGGGATCACCAGGAATCTTTGGTTTACTATGTCCTTCACCCACTCACATACCCCCATTCAGGGAGAAAGAAGCAAATGGCTCCCATTGCTAAGTCTAGCTTGAATCAGAAATGGGTTCAAAAAGGAATTTCCAGGATGTCTCGTGGGACTAGTGCACATTCACCATGGTATTTCAAATGAGGACCCTGAGGACCGGAGGAGTCTGAATCACTAAGGGTTTGGTTGGGTTTCCTATTGCATGCATGTCAAGGCAGGGCATGGGCCTGGTAGATTTTATCATGGTTAATCAAGTCTTTAACTGTCAGTGTTGAGTTTCTGTGGGAATCTGTATCTCAATGTGTTTGCTTCAGGGAAAAAATTGCTTAGTCTAGTGAGCAACTCTCAAACTTTAGTCTGCTTTAGAATCGCCTTGAGGGCCCTGTTTAAAGACAGACTGCTGAGTCCCACCTTCATGTTTTCTGATTATTTTGGCTCAATAATTTTGGAGTACAGCCAGAGACTTTGCCTTTTAAGCAAGTTTCCAGGTGTATGTATTAGTTTTCTATTGCTGCTGTAACAAATTACTACAGATTTAGTGGCTTACAGTAACCCAAATTTATTAACTTCCAGTTCTGGAGGTCACAATTCTAAAATGGGTCTCACTGAGCTAAAATCAAGATGTTGGCAAACTATGTTCCTTTCTGGAGGTTTACGGGAGAAGCCATTTCCTTGCATTTTCCCGGCTTCTAGAATCAGTCCCCATTCCTTTACTCTTGGTTCTCTTCCATCTTCAAAGTCAGTGATGGCTGGTTGAGTCTTTCTCTAGATGCCATCTCTCTGGTTCTGACTCTTCTGCCTCTCTCTTTCCTGTTCAGGAATCTTTGTCATTACACTGGGCTCACCCAGATAATCCAAGACAACCCCTTTCTTTTTAAGTAAAATGCTTAGCAGCATTATTTACATCTATAAATTTAAATCCTTGCCATGTAGCATACTACATTCAAAAGTCCCAGGGGTTAGGATATGAACACTGGGGGCGGGCGGGGGAGATTAATCTGTTTCCCATACCCAGTGGCATTTATACTGCTGGTGAGAACCACACTGAAAACCTCAGGTTTAGTGATTTGAGGGATGGCATAGAGGCCTTACAGTTAGGTGGAGAATTGCTTGTTGATAAAAGTGAGCAGAAACACTGTCTATGGAAAATGGGTGCATTTTATGGTTTAAGATTTCATCAAACTATTATGAGAAATATTACTTTGCAAAATATTAATCCCAAGATGCTTTTTGGGATGCAAGCACATTGCTCTGCCTGCATTGGTCTCAGTTGTTCCTTGCAGCTCATTGTCTCTCTTCCTGTAACGATCGATACTTGCCACATCATCCTCCTTCTCTTTAGCCATTGGGACCTTGCTAGTTTTTGGAGCCTCCTGTGCCATGACAGCTTCCCCAGTTGCTCTTGCTGGAAGTTCTCATTTTTGCTGGTTTACCAGATGCCCCTAATATGCTGTGAGGTGGGAAGTTTCCCCATTTTGCAGACAGACAGAACAAGACCACAGCAAGTTTAAGCGAGCTTCTCAGGTTCACTCAGCACTTGTAGGTCTGGGGACACAGACTCTAATGCTGTAACAATTATCTGAGCTTGTCGATGACTCTGAATCTGAGCTTTTCCAGCACTGTGACGAAGGTTGAGCTTTTCAGAGGAACTCACTGCTAGCAGTTCCTTGTTGACTGACCAAGTCCTGGCCTCAGGTGAGCAGTTTAGCCTCTGGAAAATCTGACTTCCTTTTGAGCTCCTTTTTTGTCAGTGTGTTAAAGGAAATTTCTCTCTTGTGCTCCTTATTAAGTACCACTTTTTTTTTTAAACTCTTGTATATGGGAATAGAGTATCTTGCTTGGGAATTTAACTTGTCAAATATAAATGCTGTCATTTTAGTTATTATGTGCAACTGAGATGAGCTGCTGTCATTCATAGCTCCATTCCTGGAGTTTCAAAGAAAGAGACTATTGGGTGGTGGGTCCACAAATTTGGGAATCTGAAAACTTTGTGTGCTATGACATAGGTGGTTGTTATTTCTTTTTTTTTTTTTAACTTTTTTTGTGTTGTAGATGGACAGCATGCCTTTATTTTATTTGTTTCATTTTTATGTGGTGCTGAGGATCAAACCCAGTGCCTCATGCATGTTAGACAAGTGCGCTGCCACTGAGCTACTGCCCAAGCCCAGGTGGTTGTTATTTCTTATCTTTTGTTTTGAATAAAGAAATCTTGTTCATTCGGCTATTCTCATCTGGGTGAAAAGTCATATGATTAGACTAGCTTCATGGAATAGCAGAGGCAAGAGGTAAAGACCAGGGAAACATTGTAACCCCAGGGGAGCAATTTTGTAAAACAAATGTTTGATTAGGTGATGATCCAGTATATCTTCTTTTTAAAGCAAGTATTTATTTTATTGTTGGATGGGTAGGAGGGAAAAACAGTGGATGAATATGGGATTAAGCTATAAATCCCATGCTCCCCTCTGATCTTTCACACCACTTGTCATCTGTAGAAAACTCCCTGAACCCTCTGCATTCATTGAGGATGTGGGTGAACAAGCTGGGCCTGATGTTTACCTGCCTGCTCAGAAAGCTTGTTGGGTCAGTTCCCCTGAGTGGTCATGAGACAGTGCCCAGCCCAACAGGTGTGTCCCTGAAGTGCATCTGTCATCAGAAAGGGAATTCCTCCTCACTGCAATTGAAGTGTGATTGCTTGTCAGGTGAGTGAGTAACTGTGAGCCTTGGGTCCCTCCCAAACTTGTGTGGGATCAGACTACTGAGAGTATTCTGAGATGTAAAGGGATATTCCATTGTTAACCCAAGAAGGGAAAATTCACTCTAACTGACCAATTCTGCAATGAAAGATGCACCTCCTACATATTCTTAGATTATGCCTTCCTTGAACATTCAGATGAAATGATAAATTTACCCCACATCATGTACAACCACGAGAATGGGATCCTAATTAGAATGAGTTATACTCTATGTATGTATGTCAAAAACCCTCTACTGTCATGTACATCTAAAAAGAACAAATTAAAATTAAAATAAAAAAATTAAAGGCAAAATAACTGAAATCCGGGAAAGTTAAAGAAAAAAATATCAAAATTCAACAGTTCTATTGTATTCCACCATGTCCTGGAGCATCGTGAGAAGGTGAAATTGACACATTAAATCACCTGAGTAGCAGTCAATGAACAGCCTCAAAGCAAACTTCTTAATATTTCACTGGTTACCAAATCAACATATTTCTAGAACAGGAGACCCGATTCACTATCAAAGGATACAGGAGCTGCAGTGTGCAGTGTCCTCAGTCCACCCCGATGATACAGTGATCATGAAGAAAATAATCATAGTTAACACTTAAGGAGCATTATTTACTTGTGCTGCATTTAGTCCTCATGACAACCCAGTGATGTAGGTGCTACAATAATCCTCATTTTACTGATAAGGAAAACTGAGGCCTAGAAAGACCAACACACTTACTCCCAGTGACCCAGTGAGTTCCAGAATTGAGATTGGAACAGATCACCCTGACTCCAGAAACCCTGTGTTAGTTACTGTCTGCCCACACCGCCAGGGACAGTCCTATCTTTCCTTCCCTTGCTCTACAGACTTACTTCTTTTGAACCTCTGTTCATTTGTATTTATGTTATTTAGTTCTCTATTCATTTTGAATCTGCACTTTTTATGGTCTAGGCATGATGTTAAGAGGTAATGATTCAAAGATGATCAAGACTGGATTCTGCCAGCAAGAAACGTGTAGGTATCTTTGCTTCTTTTTTTTTTGGTGGGGGGGGGTACTTGGGATTGAACTCAGGGGCACTTGGCCACTGGAGCCCCATCCCCAGCCCTATTTTGTACTTTATTTAGAGACACTGAGATTTTTAGCTTCTTGCTTTTGCTGAGGCTGGCTTTGAACTCTCGATCCTCCTGCCTCAGCCTCCTGAGCCACTGGGATTACAGGCCTGAGCCACCATTCCTGGGTTATTTTTGCTTTGTTATCTCCGTTTTTCCTCTTCTTCTCCCCCCGCCCCCCCACTCTCCTCCTCCTTCCCTGGTCGTCTTCCTCCTATTCCTTACTTCCCTTATCACTTCACCGTCAGTGGCATAACTAGCAGATGACGAGGTCTACTCTACCAAGACTCCTCAGGATTTTCCCTTGGAGTGACCATTAAATGCTGAGAGTAGAAAAAGAAAAAGACAGTTATCCCCCTGGGTATGCATGTGGGGTGGGTGGAGAAAGGTGAACCCTGAAAGGAAATGGTGCTAACAAACACCAATAAGACACAAAAAACAGACAGACAGTCTTGCAAATGAGACAGTGCCAAGCCTGAGAGGGTGAAGATAACGTTAGTTCCCCGCCACTCCCTGGGTGATAGTGATCTGCGTGTGTGTCTAGAGGGCATGTGCACATAGGAAATGAAGTTCTTGGGTAGAATTCTTCAAGTAAATTTGCCAGAAAGATTAAGAGATGCAGAGAGGGCAAGAACCAAAATGTTTGCAATATAGAAATAGATTTTTTTTTTTTGGCGGGGGGCAGGGAGGGTAGACTTGACATGCCATTTCAAACTCTGGGCCTGCTCATGAAAACCCAGGGATGATGTTCTTATTTGAACTATTTTTAGACATTCACTTTGTTTTAGAATCAGTGGAATAACATAAATTATTAAAAAAAAAAAAAAACAAACAAAAACACAATGCCCAGGGACCTAGAGAAACTCCTATAAAATTATATGGGTTCCAGTGGCAGAACAGAAACTCTTCCTCCCCCTGTTTTATTCCATTTATTTCAAATGACCAGAATTTTAACGAGATTTGAATTTATGATTATAGTTCTGAGAGGTATTGCCAGATCAAGTGAAATCATGCATGGAAAAGCACATCCTACAGGATTAAAAATGATCATTAAATCATTTTAAGATCCTATCCCCCAGAGCCTTATCATTTTTGTTTGGTTACTTTCTTAAAATAGTCTGTTTTATGAGCTTGTATTTGTAATTAGAAGCTTTACAAAGACCTCTAAAATGAGGGTTGAATGGAGTTCTGCATTTGAAGATCTCTGCTTTTTGGATTGCTACCAATTACTGTGTTCCTGGAGGCATCCAGAGAGAGGCCTTGTGAGAAAAAAGGATGCTTTTGAGGGCCCTGCTCTCGAGTGGCCGCAGTTCTCAGATCCTGCATTAGTCAGGGCTCTGCAGAGAACAGAATCAATAGGATTTACCTGTACAGAGAGAGACAAATAGGATATGCCTTTTTTATATAGCAGAATCCACAACCCCCCTCTCCAAAAACTATGCACAGAGCAAAGGGGACAGACAGGGAGAGATTTCTTAAGAAACTGGCTCATGAAGGCCAGCAACTCTGAAAACCAGGGCAAGACAACAGGCTGGAAATTGAAATAGGAGTTGACACTGCAGTCTTGAGTCCAGATTCCACAGGGCAGGCCAGGAGTCTGAAATCTCAGGCTGGGTGTGTACATTACAGTCTTGAGGCAGAATTCCTTCTTCTTCAGTGAATGTCTAGGACCCTAAGCCCTTCAAATGATTAAATGAAGCCCACCGACATTAGGGAGGGTCATCTGCTTTACTTAACGTCTATTGACCAGTTGGACATGTTGTTCACATTCACAGAATCTCTTTACAGCAACATCTGGACCAGCGTTTGACCAATCAAATGTAACTGAGCTCAGTGGACCATGAAATTAGCCTCAAATGTGGGCAGAATAAGGTCTGATAGGGCCGATTTTAGGACTAGACTCAAATGCATAATGTGTGGTTATGGCAATACGTCTGCTAGATTGTGACCTCTTACATAAAGACGGTCATACACACTGTCAGGCAGATGGAGTTTGTGAAATGACAGTGTGGACTCATTTATCTAAATCTCAGAACAAGAGAGGTGAGGGTCTCAGAGGCAGGGCCTCTGGTATCATGGTTGTCTTCTTTGCCTAAATTAGAACAAAGTCCCCCTTCCTCTGCGTAGATGCAGCCTCTAGCCAGGATGCATGATTTGGTAAGCAGCAAACACCATCCTCGCTAGACGCTGTAGCCAGGTGTCCTGTGAACAAGTCATGCATTGGCTTTTCCCAGGGAGAACAGCACACATTTTATGGGTGAAAAACTGATCCCACATATTGATGGATACTGGAAAAATTCTTCAAGTTAAACTGTCGGAAAGATTAAGGGAGAGAGGAAGGGAGGAGAGGGAAGAAAATGATTGCAATTTCTAAATAGATTTTATTTTTTGGTAGACTTTACATGCCATTTCAAACTCAGGCTGCTGGTGAAAATCCAGGGACGATGTTCTTGTTCAAACTATTTTTAGATATACTGGTTTTTTTCCCCAGTAATTTTTTTTTGGGGGGGTATTGGGGATTTAACTCATGGGTGCTTTACCACTAAACCAGATCCCTAGCTCTTTTCATTTTAAGATAGGTGTCACTAAATTGCTGAAGGCCTTGCTAAATTGCTAAGGCTGGCCTCAAACTTGCAATCCTCATGTCTTAGCCTCCTGAGCGGCTGGGGTTACAAGCATGTGCCAGCACCCTGGGCCTCCCCAGTAATCTTGAATTTAGAATCTGAGATTCTAAAGCTTGAATCTGGTGGCCCTAGCCACATGTGCCCTACTCCCTGGGTGAGGGATAGAGAGGAACTATTCCAAACTGAATTTCTCTCCAGAGGTGCCAGTGAGCTTTGTTCCCCAAAGCAGATGCTTTGTGAGGTGGCACAGTCTTTCCTTAAAAGCCAGAGCCCAGTTCCTGCCAGTTTCAGAAGCCAGAGTCAGCTGCTCACTCCTCAGAGTTTCCTAGCCCATGGCTTTATTACACGGCCAGAGAGGGAGCAGAGAAATATAAGGTGTGGGGAATAGTGTATGGTTCAGGTTCCCTTGGAAACAGGATTGGAGGTCATTTGGTAGGTGATCACACAAAACACACGCTGAAGGTGTGGAGTGAGACAGGGAAGGGAAGGAAGCTGTAGTGATGTTATCTAGCCAGTTTCTACTGTGAGTCCTAGAGCTCTGGGAAACTGTAGAACTAACACCTTCAGGCAGGATTTCTCAGCCTCAGCATTGTTGATGTTTTAGACTGGATCCTTCTTTGTTGCCTGAGATGTCTTGTGTATTCTTGCAGGTGTAGTGGCATCCTGGCCTCTAGATGCAAGTGGCATCTCCTCTCCCCCTAGTTGTTCCAACAATCCAGAAGGTCTCCAGACATTGCCAAGTGTCCCATGGAGAAAAACTGTCCAGAATTGAGCAATCACTGCCTTAGAATTATCCCACTTGAGGGATGAGGAAACTGGAATACTTTACCCTCTAACTCCCTGTCATCAGTAGGTGGGTGTTTCTAGGGGCATTGATTCTCTAGAACTCATTGCCCAAATGTTAACATGGTTAGAAAAAAAGACCTTAGGTGGCAATTTGCAGGAAAACAGTACTTGGTGTGTGGACATGAATTATAAGTCCATGTGGATGAGGTGCAGGCAACACCTATGACATGTGATCATATGGGGACCTGCTTTATCATTCATTTATTTGGCTATCATTTATTCATTCACTTTGCAAATGCTAATCAGGAGCCTACGTGGTAGGCACCAGGTTCAACACATGAGACTCAGTGTTCAACAATGAGCAAAAAATGACACTCTTCCTCTCCTCATGTCCTTAGAAGTAATAGTCCAGAGGAGAGTGACCATTAATCAGATAACACAAATGAATTTTTAATTGTATTGTGGTAGTGCTATGATAGGATACAAAATCCTGAGATAAATATAAACCCATGGCAGTGCTTCTAACACTCTATCTTCAGGACCTTTTCACTTGTGAGTTCTACCTGGAAATATTTTCTTCACTGCATGTAGGGTTAGTTAAATGTCAACTTTTCAGAGAGAAGTTCCCTGACCACTTATCTACGCCTTTTTACACTTCACTCTTTCTGTGCTGTTCATAGCCCCTATGAGATCTCATAGGGTTGTATTTATCACTGGTCTTTTATGCCCTGTCACATCAATTGTTTTGTTATCTTTATGGCCCCAGCCCCTGGGACAATGCCTGGTAGGTATTTAATAGATATTTGTTGCATGAATAATGTAGAGGTTGACTTGGTGAAAGAGGTCCGGGAAAACTTTCTGGAGGCAGTAGCAATACGCCAGGATCTAGAGAGGAGGAGTTCCCCAGATGAAGATGATTGGGAAGAGCCTTCCAGTCAGCAGGAATGGCATATGGAATGACTTTCTGGCTGAGAAGACGTGCGGACATCCCAAAGAATTAGAAGAAGTTCAGTGCATCTGGAACCAAGAGAGAGCATGGAGCGTAGGATTGTAATCTTTACAGTGAAACAATGGGAAGCCATTGATAGACTTTAAGCAAAGGAAAGTTGTATATAGGAAGGTAAAGGAAGGTAGGCAAACACAACCAAATTTATGTTTTCAATAGATCATTCTAGTTCCAAGGGCTGGAATATCGGAGTGGGGCAGGAGTGGATGGCATCTTGGTGATATATTTCATCCTTAGAAACTTAGACCCATCTGCTTGAAAATTTGTGTGTATATGGAAATTTTTAGGTCATTTGTTTTAAAGAGCTCATGAATTTATGCCTTTGATTTCCCAGGAATGGAAAAAGTGTTTCTCTCCCCCAGAGAGCTTCCAGAGAGCTCCTCCGGCCTGTGTTCCTCATCGTTGTCCTTGTTTTCAGGTTGTTTCTAGCTTTAGTTGAGTGAGGAATGAAGAATTGAGGTTGCCTTCTGTTGGATGATTTGTTGGTTGGAGTCTGAACTCCTTAGTTAATCTGGGTGAAGCCAAGCCTTGTCCTGGAGCCTGAGATCTTGTGGAGAACTGTCTGACTGCTCACAAATAATTTATGCATTTTCCTTAGGAGGATAATCCATCCCTGCTTGTTGAAATTGGTCATGGCCTGCGACTTGCTTAGTTGTCTAATGGAATGTGAGCAGAAAGGATGTGTGTTATGTCTGAGCCAGAAGTTCTCAGATTCAGAGCATGCTTGACCATGCTTGGCTTTTTTTTTTTTTTCCCCTCCTGACATTCATAGGCATGTAATAAATGTAACAAACAAAACAACAACAACAACCACAACAACAACAACAAAAAAAAACCCAAAGGAAAGAGCTCCTGTTAGGAGTTTAGAGAACCAAGGACTAGTCCGGGAATTTCTACCAACTAGTGGTGGTGTATTCATTTTGTTTTTCTAGTGGCCCTACGAGATTCTTAAGATTTCTTTCATTTCTATTACCTTATAAAGGCATTATAAAACTACAATGATGATTTGGGGATGCTCACTGGAAGTGTTATCTAGGCTGGCTAATGGGGGTAAAGACCTGGCCGCATGGATAGGCAGCTTATTTTGTTTCTAAAACAAAAACCACTCTTCAGGGTGGTGCCCTATTTCCAAGTTTGCTCTGGAAATTGTTTTCCATCACCCCTTTCTGACTCCCCCACCCCCAGGAGATCAGAAGAAAAGCCAGTGAATATTCATTCTCTCAGGAGCCTCAGAACTCTTTCCTGAGACCAGGAAATGAGGGGATTGTTGCTACAAATTGCTGTCAAGTTTCCTTCTCAGAGTGTGTTCTTTGTAGTGGTGCTTGTTTTGGTGACCTCAGTCCCCAGAGCTGCCTCCTCTGGGCGATAGGATGTCTTGAGCAGGGAGTTGACAGGCCTGGGTTGTGTCTGAGGCTTGCAGGGGGCCATCGCTATCTCCACTGGAGCCAGATGTTTTCCCAACCTTTAACCTGCTGCGGTTTCTTGGCACAAGGCCCTCCATCAGTGTCTCCAACGACACCCCGGTGCCATCTTGCAGACACGCGGTTGCTTCTGCCCTGTGGCTGCCCCGCTGGGAAAAGCCTCCTTCGCAGAAGAGGAAGTAAACTTCACACTTCATTCATCAGGTTGAGACTGAGCTGTGGTGACAGGAATGGGGTGGAGCGAGAGGCGCACACATGCGCGCCAGGAGACCCCGGGGCCCCGCTGCCTTTGGCTTTCCTCAGCTCGCGCCGAGGTCGGGACCTTGGGCGCAGGTGCAGCGGCTGCCCCCGCACCCTCCCGGACAGCAGGGTGGCCTCTGAAATAGGACTTCATGTCGCTGCATTCTGATTTCCTCAATTGTGTGACATCCGGTGATCTCCTCGTGACCTTTCACTACCCGTGGAAAGTGGTGCCATCCGAACGCTTAGTCTTTACCTTGGGGAAGAGAAGGAGTGCCTATTACTAGGTTCTGGTCTGGGGGTACCTTATGAATCTGAGGTCACAATTTATCTTCTCCCCTAGGACAGGGATAATAACCACAGAAGGTTATACCTCAAGAAAAAGGAACATTTCCTCTTTTCCATAAATGAAAATTGTGAAATTTACAATTCAATCCTCACTGTTCCCTGATTGCTCAGGACTAAATACAAAATTTAACTGACACAAAATCAACCTTTATTATTAGCATATTTACATTTCCTTTTACCCCCTGACCAAACTTTTCCATTTTATTAACTGTGTTGACTTAACAGTCTGACTTAAAACAGTCTGTTCAATTTATAAATAAATTCAACAATGAAATCCATGTATGCATAGCTTGAGGGGAATTTATAGATTATTAAATCCACTTCTGCAGTGTACTGATTAGCAGATAAAGTCTGGAGAGGAAGGACTAGACCAACTGTCCTCAGCTTGCTAGTTCCTGAGCTGGGCTTGGGAAGCAGGCCTTCTGATTCTTAAACCACTGCCCACTCCTGCAGTCCATGATGACTGAGCTTCTAGAGAGCAGACCTTTCTAGAGAGCAGACAGTGGGGACAAAGTGAGACAATCATCACTGTGGAGTGTCAGGAACAGGCTGTTTAGAATTAAGAAGTTTCCGGTACATGCTATAGGGAATTTAGTTAATCTGTGTTGGAAAGCTCTCCAGTCATGCCTAGTGGCTATGCTTATGATCTGGGTTAAGGGTTTTGCTGGAGTCTTCTGAACCTGGTGGGTATTTCTGACTGGATGAAAATTAGCAGCAATCTATCTCCATCCCAATTAAAATCAGCAGCCACAGTGTGTAGCTATGACAAAGTGTCTGTTTTTATCATCTATTTGAAATGTTCATGGAGTGCCTATTACTAGGGGTTCAATAATTGTACCCATATAATGGATATGTGCCTAATATATATATTATTAATGTGGGTAAATGTAATATATTTACTTAGGTAAATGTAATACAACTTATATATAAGTCCACAAATGGAGAATGTGTAACACAGAAATATTATCTATATATTCTTATCTTTTGGAAGAATTTCTAGTTTCTTTATATTCCCATATATTCTCAACTTTCCATGTTTTCTTTCCTGACCCACTCGTTTCTTCTAGTATCGAAGTAGAATATAGATAATCATGGACGCCGGAGCAGGTGGTACACGGTGTATTTCTCAGGGGCTCAGGCATCTCTGGTCAGCCACAGGCTCCAGTCTTGCAGTTCAGATAATGAAGTTCCTGCTCTCTGGTGACACCTTGCTCTCCTAAACTAAAGACACAGATTTAAGAGACATAAGCCATCTTTCGAAAGCTGAATTTGCAAACATAGGTAAGAAATAACAATTAGCTCACAAAAGTTAACCAAACTAATCAGTAATGATTTCACCCCCTGCAATTAGGCAAAGCAAAGGGACAAGTGCTCAGGAAGGACACTGGCCTTTCCTTTGAGGACATAGTGTAATTGGATGTGGGGTAGTCATGCTGTGTTGGAATTCTTTCAGTTCTTATTGACATGGACAGAGTTCTGAATGTCTCTCACGTTCTGGGCTATCGTGGATCGCAATCAAGCAAGACTCTAGAGAGAGAGTCTAATTTCTCTGTATTTTGGAAAACTGACTGGAAAAGACACTAGGAATTCTGCAAATAATCCCTTTCTATGTGATATTGTAAATATTTAGCCATGGTTAGCATACTTAACTATGGTTAACTTGGAAATGCCACCTATTTATATCTTAGACTATTTCCAAGGAGCTCTAAGTAATTTACAAATTGTTTTCTAAATCTGGTTAGAGCTCCCAGATTCTCTGGAAAGCAAGCAGGGACAAGTTCTATGAGTGACTGTTCAAATCAAGGAATTTGAGATTCATCGAGTGGCAAATCCAGACGCATCCAGCACGTCCACGCTCGGGTTAGCCACTCTCGGCACCCCTGTGCTTTGCCTTGTTCCCAGTGGGGCCTACCACCCTTCACTCCTATTGGATCAACTCTCTTCCTTTGAGCTGCTTCCTGAACACCACCACACCACACTCCATTTTGAGGTAGGTTTTAGCTGTGTGTCCTGGGGTAATTGACATAACTACTCTGGGTCTCAGGTCTATCAAGTATAAAAATGAAGGGGTTTGACTATATCTAGTGGCTTTCAGATTGGACCCTGTGAATCTTTGACAATCAGGAGAGAGAGTCAATCTTTGACTTCAGGAGCTACTGAGAACATTAGAGAAACAGCTACATTGACAGCGTTCCTCAGGCGAACAGTCCTTTACCCACTCTCATCCACAGCAGCTTTCTTTTCTTCCATGGTGGAATTATTTGAAGAAAAACTTCTCCCACTATGAAATAAATTTACTTTGATTACTGTCAAGATGAAATAGAAAGACTTGATTTATTTTCCCAACGGAAACAAAGAAAGACATAGTTTATGAAATAGGAATTTTTAAGGCCACGGATAGTAGCCTATGAATAAGAGCATTAGAAGAATAACATCTGGTTCTCACCCAGGGCCAGAGTTAGACCTGTGTTCACCAGTCCCACCACTCCCACTGGAAAGCCTTATTCTTCATGGATCATTGAGGAATGTACTCAGAAACTCTAGTTTTACCAGGTGTGGTGGCTCATACCTGTAATCCCAGTGACTGAGGAGGCTGAGGCAGGAGAATCATAAATTTGAGGGTAGGGCCAGCAACTTAGTAAGATCCTATCTCAAAATAAAAAGTCCTGGGGATGTAGCTCAGTAGTAGAGTTCTGCATGAGTTCACTCCCCAGTAAGTGGTATGAACAGTCCTATTTCAATGGTGGGAAATAATTAGCCTAAGGTCACATACTGCTATGGTTCTGCCTAACAAGGTTTGTAAGCAACACCAAAAGGATCCAACTGCTTCTGTATAATTTAATTACATCCCAGAATACAGCTCAAAACTGTTGATAGGAATGCAGAAAAATTATCACCAAAAAACATTGTAATCGCTGACCGCGGTGGCACATACCTGTAATCCTAGTGGTCTGGGAGGCTGAGGCAGGAAAATTGTGAGTTCAAAGCCAGCTCCAGCAGCCTAACAAGGCCCTAAGCAACTGAGTGAGATCTTGTCTTTAAATACAATATTTTAAAAAAGGGCTAAGGATGTGGCTCAGTGGTTAAGCACCCCTGGGTGTAATCCTTGGTACAAAAATAAAAGGTACAATTAATCTGATAGAGAAATTAGCAGATGTATAAAAAAATTAGAGAAATATAACTTGTAATGAGGAGAAAAATCAAAATTGGACTAGAATTGATGCAGATGTAGAATTAGCAGACAAGTACACTAAAACAATTGTTATAACTATGTTCCAAATGTTTGAAAAATAGAGGCATGGAATGTATTTAAAATATATAAGTTCATTTAACTTCAATTCTTTCCCTCCTTCCCCTTGTGTGTTAGCATTCACATATCAGAGAGAAAATTTGGCTTTTGGGGATGGGCTCATTTCACTTAACCAAAAAGTCTCCAGATTCATCCACTTGCCAGCAAATTGTCCTAAAGATGTTCTTTTAATGGCTGAGTAATATTCCACTGTGTATATATACCACATTCTCTTTATCTATTTATCTGTTGCAAGGCACCTACCTTGGTTCCAAAGCTTAGCTATTGTGAATTGAGCTGTCATAAACATTGATGTGGCTGCATCACTGTGAAGGGAAGGAAGGGGGAATAGGAATAGGAAAGACAGTGGAATGAATATAACATGACTTTCCAATGTGTGTATATGAACACACCATAGTGAATCTCCATATCATGTGCATACATAAGACTGGGATTCTAATTAGGATGAGACATACTCTATGTTTGTATAACCACATCAAAATAAACTGTATTATCATGTACAACTAAAAAAACAAATAAAATTTTAAAAATACACACACAAAAAGAAAAGGGAGCCTAAATAAATAAATAAATATCCGGATCAAGCTTCTAGAGGTGAATGCTACCTTATCAAAGGTGGAAAGTGCATTAGATGGCATTAATGGCAGATCAGACAGTGCAGAAGAAAAGATTATTGAATCTGGAGATAGAGACTATCAAAAGTTAAGCAATGGAGGATTTAAAAAAAAATAAACAGAGTATCAGTGGCCTATGGGGGAAACTTCAAAAAGCCTAACATATGTGGAATTGGAGTTCCTGATGGAGAGGAGGGAGAAGGACAAATAAATATTTTAAGAAATAATGACTAAAAAATGTCCATATTTGATGAAAGTTATAAACTATGAGTTTCCCATTGTTGCTCTAACAAATTAGCACAAATGGTGGCTTAAAACAACACAACTTATACTTCTGGAGGACAGAGGTCTGAACCGGTATCAGAGAAAAATCAAGGTGTGTGCAGAGATGCTTTCCTTCTGGTGGCTCCAGAGGAACATCTTGCCCGGACTATTCTAGCTTTCAGAGACGGCTTCATTCCTTAGCCTGAGTCGGCCTCTCTACGACTCCTTCCATCAAGGTCACATCTCCTTCTCTGGTCTTCTGCCTCCCTCTTAAAAGCACCCATATGAATACATTGAGCCTACCTAGATAAGCCAGGGTACTATTCCTATGTCAAGAAATTTAGCTTCCTCACATCTGCAATGTTTCTCTTGTAATATAATTTAAAATATTTATAGGTGTTATGGGTTGAGTGTCCCATGAAAAGATATATGAAAGTCCTAACCCATGGTACCTGTGGCTGTGACCTTATTTGGAAATAGAGTCGTTGCAGATATGATTAACATGTAATTTAAAATGAGATCAAACGAGAGCAGGATGGGTCTTTGATCCAATATGACTGGTGTCCTTTTGATCCAATAAAAACACAGACATGGAGAGAAGACAGCCATCTGGAGACAGAGGTTGTGGTTGGAGTTTTGCTGCCATAAGCCCAGGGATACCTTGATTCCAGTCTACAGTTCTGTGAGAGAATGAATTTCTGTTATTTCAAGCTGCTCAGCCACTTTGTGGTAATTTGCTTGGCAACTGTAGAAAATTAATGCAATAGATTTTAGGAATTAGTAATTGAACATTGTTGTGGGATGTTATTCCTCCAGCCATTCTACAGGTCCAAGAAACTCAAGGTACTTCAAGTCTAAGAAACTTGAAGGAAATATCCCCAAGGCGTATCATAATTATATTATTAAAAGTCACTGATAAAGAAAAATCAAAAAAGCATCCAGAGGAGAAAAGAGACCTTAAATAAGAGAAACAAAAGAGGATAACAGCAGATTTCCAGTCAGAAATGATGCAAGCAGGAAGGCAGCAGAACAACCTATTTAAGGTTCTGAGAGACTTAAAACTCAATTCTTGACTTCTACACCCAGTGAAAATATCCTTCAAAAATGAAAGCAAATAGATATTTTCAGATGCACAGAATCTGAAAGAGCTCATCACCAGTAGACTTTCACTACAAGAGAAGTTTAAGGAAGGCCTGTAGGCAGAAAGAAAATGTTACCCCATGGGAAGTTGGATCTACACTAAGGACTCAAGAGCACCAGAAACTACAGGGATAAACAGGGAGGAGTCCTCCTCTTACTGTGAATCTTTTAAAAAGACAATCGACTGTTTAAAATAGTAGTATTGTAGCACGGTGTCTGTTATGGTTTGGATGTGAGGTGTCCCCCAAGGGCTCATGTGTGAGAGAATGCAAGAACATTCAGAGATGAAATGATTGTGTCATAAGAGTCTTAATCCAATCAGTCGATTAACCTGCTGATAGGATTTAATGAGTGGTAAGTGACAATAGTTAGGGTGTGGCTAGAAGAGGTGGGTGATGGGGGTGTTCCATTGGGATATATATTTGGTGAGCTGAACTTAGTCTCTCTGCTTCCTGATCACAATGTGAGCTGCTTCCCTCCACCACTCTCTTCCACCATGATGTTCTGCCTCACCCTGGAGTCCTGAGGAATGGAGCCAGCCTTCTATGGACTGAGACCTCCAAAACCATGAGCCCCAAATAAAGTTTTCCTCCCCTAAAATTGTTCTTGCCAGATCTTTTAGTCGTGGCAATGAAAAGCTGACTAAAGCAGCATCATGAAATTTATAAAAGCAAAGGGTTTGGTGACAATCACAGAAAGGCCACCACAGGGGAAGGGGAAAAGGGGACGCCTAATGTTGTTAAGGTTCTCATACATGAGATGGCACAATACCCCTTTTAGGTATATTAAGATAAGGTAAAGATGTATGCTGTATTCTCAAATGACCTCTATAATAGCGAAAGAAAGATTTATAGCTAAAAATTTCATAAAGATGTTAAAATGGAATCATAAAAATAATCAACCCAAGTGCTTGACTGTATAATAACTGTATAGGAGAGTAATGTCCTTATCTTGTTGAAGTGTTTGGGAAAGAAGCATGAGAGTATTTGGGACTTCCTTAAATAATTAAGGAAAAAATATAGAGAGAAAACATACATTCTAAAATAGATCGAACAAAATGTTGGCAGTAGATCAATCAGGCAAAAGATATATGGTGCTCCTTGTTCATTCCTGTGACTTTTCTGGTCACAGGATTGAAATTATTATTTTTTTTTTAGGAATCAAAAAACCCCACTACTATCCATCCTGAACAAAAAAAAAAACTTGGATATACAGTTCTCCAGAGAGGATATATAAATGGTCAAAAAGCATACAAATACATATGCAATGATACTATCCATCAGAGAAATAAAACACAGTGAGAGATCACCCCACACCTATTGAGGTGACTACTTGAAATATACAGAAAATATCAAGTGTTGGTCAGGAGAAATTGGAACCCTGTGCATTGTTGGTGGGATAATAAAATGGTAAACTACTGTGGAAAACATTATAGAGGTTCCTCAGATAATTAAAAAAAAAATAGAACTACCCTATGATTTGCAAATTCTGTTTCTGGGTCTATATTCAAAGGAGCTGACAGCAGGGTCTCAAAGAGACATTTGAATATCTACGTTCATAGCAACATAATTCACAATAGCCTAGAAGTTTCATCAACTTTAATGTTTGACAGATAAATGAATAAACATACCAGAATAAACGTCTGGTATGTACAAACGTTACAATACTATTCAGTCTTAAAAAGAATGTCAGTCCTATTATAGGCTACAATATAGATGAAGCTTGACATTGTGCTGAGTGAAATAAGTCAGTCATAAAATGAAAATAACAAATACCGTATGATTCTATTTATATGATGTATATAAAATAGTCAAATTCATAGAAATGGAAAGTGGAATGGTTTCAATTTTCATGAGATCTTCCCTACTTTTCCTTTTTCCTCTGTAGCTTCCACATATGAGAGACAAATTACGACCCTTCACTTTCTGAGTTTGTCTTATTTCACTTAACATAATGTTCTCAGGTTCCATCCATTTTCCTGCAAATGACATAATTTCATTCCGTTTTTAAAAGGGATATCTTATTTTTTTATTAATTTGTTTATTATAATTAGACATACATGACATCAGGATGCATTTTGATTCATTGTACACAGTTGCAGCACAATTTTTCATTTCTCTGGTTATATAGCTTCACGCCATATGTGCAGCCATACATGTACCCAGGGTAATGATGTCCATCTCATTCCACTGTCTTTCCTGCTCCCATACACCTTCCCCACCCTTCTCTCCCCTTTGCCCAAAGTTCCTCCATTTTCCCCATGCCCCATAATTTCATTCTTTATGGCTGAATAAATCTCCATGATGTACGTATCTCTCTCTCTCTCTCTCTCTCTCTCTCTCTCTCTCTCTCTCACACACACACACACACACACACACACACACACACACACACATTTTCTCTCTCCTTTAATTCACTGATGAACCCCTAGGCTGGTTCCATAGTTTGGCTACTGTGAATTGTGTTACTATAAACATGGGTATGCATGTATCACCATAGTTGATCAAAGTCATCATACTATTATAGATGACTTTAATTCTTTAGAACAAATATCAAGGAGTGCCATATCTATGTCATATGGTGGTTCCGTACCTAGTCTTTTGAGGAAACTCCATACAGATTTCCAGGGTGGTTGTACTAATCTTTCCAGCATATATTATTGTTTGTATTCTTGATGGCTGCCATTCTAACTAGAATAAATAAAATCTTAGCGTAGTTTTGATTTGTGGTTCTCCTATTAAAGAAGTGGAACAATTTTTTGTATACATTTGGTGGTCATTTATATTTCTTCTTTTGAGAAATGTTTGTGTAGTTCATTTGCCCACTTATTAATCAGCACTTATGGTGTTTGGGTGTTAAGTTTTTTGAGTTCTTTATATATTCTAAACATTAGTCTTCTGTCAGTAGACAGTAAAGATTTTCTCCCATTTTGTGGGTTCTCTCTTTGCATCCTGAGATGTTTCATTTGCTGTGCAAAAGCTTTTTACATTTGATTGCATGTCATAATGTTTGGTATTATTTCCTGAGATTTAGGAGTCCAATTATGAAATGGTTGCCTGCATCTATACGCTGGAGTGTTGACCCTACATTTTCTTCTAGGTGTTGAACCATTTCCAGTCTAATTCCTCAGTGTTTGATCCATTTTGATTTGATTTTTGTTCAGGGTGTGAGATAAGAACCTAGTCTTCTTCTATATATGAATAACCAGTTTCCCCAGCAGCATTTGTTAAAGAGGCTGGTTTTTTTTTTTTTTTTTTTTGCAGTGTATGTTTTTGGCACATTTATCAAGGATCAGATGACTGTATCTGTGTGGGTTTGTCTCTGTATCACAGTCATTAAAAAAAAAAAGGAATACAAACCATAAAAATAAGAGTGACTAGAGTAAATTGTGGAATACTGGTCAGCAACAAATAAGAGTAAACTATTGATATAAACAACAGTACGGATAAATTTCAAAATAATAATGGTGAATAAAAGACAAGAGAAAAATGCATGTAGTATAAGATTCCATTTACTTAAAATTCTAGAAAGTGAAAATTATTCAACCTTAACAGAAATCATATCGTGGTATCCAAGGATGGGAGAGGCAGGGTGGGGGTGAGACTGGAAAGGGATATAAGGAAACTTTTGAGGCTGTTGCATCTATTCATACTCAATTGTGATGGTTTCAAATGTGTATAGATTGGTCTGAATGTAACAAATTATATACTTTCAATATGTACAGTTTATTGTATGTCAATGCTTTGTAAAACTGTTAAAAAAAATCCTTAGCCATCTGCCTGCTTAATTTTTAACTTCTCTTCTAATAAAGAACAAAATTTCGAATGAAAAACTTGCTTCTGATGGTATAATTTTTTACAATTTTTCTAGACAGCAATTTGGCGGTATCTATCCAAGTCCCTGTGCTTTGATGCAGCTTCTCATTTTTGATAATCTGGCCTAAAGAGATGATTGAAGATACAGAATGAGCATTATGGAAATCCTTGCAACCTCTGTCATCCTAAATTCCTAGATATGGCTGGGTGCGGTGGCACATGTCTGTAATACTAGTGGCTTGAGACACTAAGGTAAGAAATTGTGAATCCAAAGTCTGTCTCAAAATAAAAAATAAAGATGGATAGATATGCAGCTCAGTGACAAAGCACAGTGCTCCTGGGTTCATTCCCCAGGACAATGAATGTATGAATGAATGAATAAATGAATGCGCAAACAGACCAACCTAGATGTGGCAAAAAAATGCATTTAAATCATGCTGGAAAATATAAAACAATAGAGCCATCCTTAGTAGGTCAAAAATATTTTTTGTGTGTGAATTTCAGAAAAATGAAAAATGGTTGAGATCAGATAGAAAAAGAAAAATCACAATTTAAAATTCATTCAGGAAATAACTTCTGCAAAGGTGAAGATGGCTTCAAGGATGCTTCTGTCTCAAAGAATGGTGGCTTCCAGAGGTCTTTCAGGAAGTCCACTGGGGCAACTGACAGGGTCACGAGCTGGGGTTCTTCATGGAAGCATCCAGATCTGCTGACCATCAGCACCCTCTCTTGTCCAGTGCCCCTTCGGTGCCCTGACAATGAGCCACCAATGCATCTGCCTTTACATAGAATCAGGTGGTGAGGAGAAAGGCTGGGTGGGTTTTTTGGTGACTGTGACACCCAGGTAAACCAATGGGCCCCACTTTGGGAGACTTGACTGAAGGCCTGCTTGAGCACATTCTGTTCTTTACCCAAATTGCAGGAGACAGGCTAGAGGTCATACTGCCCAGAACATCATGTTCTTCTCTCTCCCACAAGCAGGCTGAAGCACACAAAGGTTGAAATGAAAGGATGGAAAACATATAAAAGGAAAATGCAAACCAAAATAGAACAAATTTAGCGATACTAATATCAGACAAAAGGGAATTCAAGACAGTTTTTATTAAAAAGGCCATTTCAGAGTGATAGAAGGTGCTGGGGAATATAGCTGAGTTGGTAGAGGGCTTGCCTTGCATGCACAAGGCCCTGGGTTCGATCCCCAGCACCACACACACACACACACACACACACACACACACACACACGGCCTGGGGAGATGGCTCAGTGGTTGCCCCCGAGTTCAATCCCTGGTACAAAAATAAAATAAAATACAATAAAATAAAAAAATAAAAAAAGAAGAAAGAAAAAAAAAACCTCAGAATGATAGAAGGGTATATTAATCAAGCAAACCTTTATGACCCTGACAACATAACTTCTAAATATATAAAGCAGAAGGAAATATAAAGATAAATGTATAATTTCATAATCACAATGAACTTTAACATACTTTTTTATAGAAATTAATATAACAAGTTCATTAAAAACAAGTTTGTTAAAAAGTAAGAATATAAAGGATATGAATAACACAATGGATAAATCTGTCACATACATGTAGCCAACAAACAGCCTGTATTCTTTCAAAAGCACATTAAACATGTTTTGATCATATATTAGAAGAGGTTAACAAATTTTAAAAAATCACATGTTCATTGATCATAAAGTAATAAAATTAGAAACCCAGAAAAGGAAAAAAAAATTAAAAAATAGCAGAAACAACAAAATTCAAGTATGCTTTTTGAACCACATCCCTTAAATTAATAATAATAAAAAGCCCACCTCTTTGTGTTAAGGAGGAAATAAAAAATGATTTAGAGTGTACAACATGTTAAAACCAATGATATGACCATACATGGAGAAATATTTATTTTCCTAATTGTACTTATTAAGAAAAACAAGGAAGATAAAAAAGAAGTGAACTAATCTTTGAAATCAAAGCACTAGATACATCTGAAAAAATAAACCCAAAGAATGTGGAATGACAATTAGGAAAGATAAAAGTGGAATATAATAACACAGAAGTTTAAAAATAAGAAAAAAAATTAAAGGTGCTCTATAAAACCAAAAGCTGGTTCTTGGCCAAGGCCTGTGGGTTCGGGTTCCGTATTCCAGGGCTGTCTCCTGTGCCCCGTTCTTCCTCCTTCCACCTTTCGTCACTTTCAGGTATTGATGAGGAACCCAGCAGACTTCCTGCTACACCTATCTTGAGAGGCCCTGAAAGTTGTGGCAAGTGGCATCCATCAATCTATTTGATTGAAGTCTACATAAAACACATTTAAAAATTTGAACACAGCTTATACAATTGTATGCATTAAGGATTGTGTGCAAACCTCAGTGATCTGGACTCTTTCTGAATGTATTGTCAAAAATCTGGTACTTATAAACCCCTGGGGTGCTTACAAACCATGGGGGAAGAAATCCTTTTGTGATGGAGTTCTGAGGGAGGAATGTGCTTTGCTTCAGAGCCTATGACCAGCCCACGCACGTGGAGTGGCCATGAGTGTGGGCACTCCTGCTTGGGTTTTCATTCTAGGTCCTTTGTGTCTCACTTTCATCTCTTGCTCTGTAAACAGTAGCCCCTAGGAAAATTTGTGAAGGTCACTGTTCCATATGTGGTCACATTCCCAGCTCTTTTCAGCACCATGGAAATATCTGGCACTTCTCACTAATATGGGATGGGGACCTAAATTCTAACCATTTCCTCCTGTACATGAAGTGTTAGTCCTGTGATGTCTTAGATCCCCGTTAATTCAAGGTGCTGAGAACTAATTAGCTGACATGATTTAAATGTAGAATTCCTGGATCTAGAAGGAGTCTATGAAATTATCAAGTTAACTGTCCTCAACTACTTTGGATATTTAAGTTTTAAACGGGGAAATTTTCAACTTTTATCTTTTAAATGTTCCTAACAGCCACAGGGCTTTTGTTACTTTTACGTTTTGTAGTGTTTGTGATTAAAGCAGGAAGCATGTTGGATGCCCCTACCCTGATACCCATGTGCTTTTCTCATGAAGGTGTGTTCTCCTGAGGAGAATCTCCGATCACAGTGCAAGATTTGAGACTGCATTTTGTTGTATGTAATGGAAGCATAAGTGCCAATGGCTTAACCAAATAAGGCTAGGTAATATGAAGTCCAGAGGCAAAGAATCAGGCTGGGGCAGCTGCTCGGAGGAGTCACCAGGGAGTCAGGCTTCTTATCTGGGGACATCGTACTCTAAACTAATCAGTTCTGCTGGTATATAAAAGATGAAAAGAATAGGTTTCTGGGTAGGAATTAGCTTAGTCCAACTTGTCTATTCCATAGTTGAAGAAAATAAGATTCATACAAATTTCAGTGGCTTTCAGTAACAAAGCTGAGATTAGAGTGCAAGACCCCAAGCCTTCTCTTACTGTTCTTGCAATCCCTTAAGCTTGATTGGCATGCTGGCTTATGCCTCTTTGCCTTTTGCTCGTACCATTCTCTACTTGGAACCTTAAGTCCATGTACCTGCTAACTGTGACCATCTGGAAGCCCCCACCCTCTACTTAACACTGAGCTTTCCTTTCTCCAGGTTCTAGTCTAGGGGATCACTGACTACTTGGAGTTACATCCTGTATCTTGAGCACATCTGTATTATGTCAATTGTACTTCTGTGATGTGATGATTTATTTCTGGTTTATCTTCCCACAAGATTACATGAGATTGAATATATAAAGCATCTAGGAAAGTTGATCAAGTTTTTATGAAATGGCAATCATTGTTTACATAGTTCTTATTGGATTGCATTATTAGATGGTGCTCTTCTTGAAGGCAAGGCTGAATCTTCTTCATCTTTTTACTCTTCAAGTCCTAGCATATGGTTCAGGGGTGCCAAAGGCTGGTGGTGGTAGAAATGGCTTGCCAGGCCAGGATCCAATAGTTGATCACCAACATTGTTCAGAATTACCTGCATTTGGGATAGACCACCCCAATACACATTGGTACCTCTGACGTGGCATATGTTGAAGAAATGAATCAGAACTGACTCATGAGCCCTCTTCCCACTTCTAAATCTTTCATTAAGTAGGATAACAGCAGATGCCTTAACATAATCTTAAGGATTGACTTGAGCAATTTCAAGAATTTGAGGAGAATAATGATGGGGGTTGGGTTTGTCCTGAGGGTTAAGTCTTTAAATCATATAATTCTCAAGCCTCTTCATGATCTGCATTAACCTAGTACCTTTTCCTGCCTGTCCACCTCACTCTCCCTCCCCATCCACCACTTCCTTCTAGCTGCTCACCAGGACCTGCTTTGCTTCTTGAGCTCCATGAGGTGGGCAGCCTTTGGAGCCCAGCTATCCCTGCACCCTCTGTTCTTATACCTCAGCCTCCAGGGGTGAGCTGGAGGAGACTTGGAGTCATTCTTTTGGGACTCACAAGTCCTTCATGGGGTTTAAACCTCATCCCTCCAAAACAGACTGAGACAAGGATTTGGGTGTTAGTAGTTTATTTGGGAAGTAATCCCAAGAGATAGGCAGTAGAAAGAGACAAAGGAGAAAAGCAAATAAAAGGAACATTAATGGGTGCATCACCACTCCAGTGCAGAGCTTCCCACTGCAGATCTTCTCAGAGATTGGACAGAACAAATGTTTTGTGGAGAGACAAGAAAGCTGAAGTATTCATCCACCCACTTCCATGAACCATTAGTTCAGGAGCCCGGCATACTACTGAGTTCAGAGAAGAACCTTAAGCCAAGAGACATGCAAGTGCTTGAGGGATGAAGCTTCAACCTGTCTGCAAACTGTCTGCTGCAGCTGCAAGAGGCCTGAGGGGGCTGCTGGAGGTATATGGGCAGGGCTTCCTACCGAGAAGTCTCCCTAACACCAAAGGGGCCCAAAGACTCACTCCTGCCAAGGGAGTGAGGGAGAGAATAGACAGGAAGTTGGCAGCCCTTCCACTCTGCTCTACTAGACTTGTATTGAGAAGGGGTAGGAACAGGACCCCAAGATGGAGGGGGGCTGAACAGAGAAATAGTTATGAATCTCTGGGCTAGCTCCCTTGTTGAGAGCCACAGCCAAAGGGGCCCCAGCAAACTTCCAGCTGCCAGCAAACTTCCAGCTGCCGGCTGATGATTGGCTCACAGCGGCCCCAGCAACATCTAGCTGATTGGCTCCTCTGCGGTGATGTTCATTGGGCTGTTTCCCTGCCCTTCAGACTGCCAGCTGATGATTGGCTCACAGCGGCCCCAGCAACATCTAGCTGATTGGCTCCTCCACGGAGCTGCTCATTGGGCTGTTTCCTTGCCCTTTCAGACCACGGAGCTGCTCATTGGGGAACTTCTTTGGCTCCGCCCACGTGACCCAGCCAATCGGCCTCAAGAGCAGGAGGAGAGGCTTGTGGAAGCCGGTGGTGGCAGTTGGGCTCTGAGGGTTTTTTTTCCTGAGGAGCTGTTTTGTTTGGCGTTTGTAGTTCTAAAAATAAAGTTAGTTTCTTTTGACAAGTGGCTCCTGAATTGTGCCCAGCCAGACTGCGGCACTCCCTCTTCTAGGTGACTCTGCTCCCAGCAGATTTGGGAGAGATGGTGTACCTACTATCACTCTGTTGGAAAGAGCAAGCCAACTGTGGTTCCAGAACTCTCTCCCAAACCCTCACACATTTTTCTTTGAAACAGAGGATTCTGTGGCTTCACTGAATCCCAAGGGCTGCTGCTGTCACTCCTTCCTCACACCTGTGTCAGCCACAGAGAAGCAGCAGAGTTGATGGAGAGCAGCTTTTGACTCATCAAGTCAATGTTTGCTAGTTCTTTACCTTGCCTGGTGAAGGGCAAGACACCATCTTTAAAACCTGAAAATAAATAAATAGCCCCACAAACACAGAAAGCTTTAGCAATTGGCTGAGGTCAAATTATTTAAATGAACATCAGTTTCTCTATCATGAAGAAGAACTGAAAATTAAATCAGCCTAATAATAACCATTTGTTTCTCCTTCCACACACACTGGTTGGCAAATCTGCTGTCTGCTTCCAATCAGTACATTTTATTCATTTCTGGTTGCGTTCTTGTCATCTTAGTTCAATATGGAGATTGTTGGCCTGTGGCTAATTAGTTTCAGCTGATATTTACACAGCTTCAGACTTTTTAGAGATAAATGCAAGTAGAACATCCAGTTGGGGCAATGTAGTCTCTTTTTTTTCTTCTGTGTAAGTTTGTGCCATCTTTATTCTCTTATTTTTCCACATTTTTCTAAAGAATATGACAAAGAAAAGAAAACCCTAATCTTATAAAACCTGTCAGCATAAAAGCACAAGAGCTCCACAGGAAAGATAAGAGAAAAAAAAATCATTTGCCAACCCTCAGGGCAGGTTCTGAAGGAAATGTACAGCTTTATATCTATTGCAGGAAGGTGTTGGATGAATGAAAAAAAAAAGAGAGAGAGCCTTCTTTGGCATAATGGGCTATTTGCAGCTGACAGCTTGAGGTATCTGCACCAGAGACCTGAAGAGTTGTCAGTGTTAATAAAAAGTTTTCCTGATAATGGTTTTGGTGCACTACAGTGCTTGCATATAAGCATGTGCTATTCCTAGAGCTTGGTTAAAAAGAGACTATAATATGGAATGCATTATACAGAAGAGCCAAAAATAACATCTGTCTTGCAAAGAAGGGGAACGATCTGATTTCATATCTCTTCTTATTTGACGGCATCTTTTTTTCCCCCTCTTTACTGGAAAATTATAGTTTTGTATGGTTTACAGAAATAACATTTAAACATGGCATGTGATTTTAGACTCAAATGGGATCTACTTAATAAAACATACAAGCAATTAGAGAACTTCTTTGTAATCACTTCTGAAACCCCAGAAGTTTCCCATCCACCAGGCTGAGCTGCTGTCTTTTCAGCCTCTCTCATTTGTGAAGCTTAGTTAAAGAAATCATTGGTCCCCCTGTTATGTACACAGATCATCTTTACCTCTCAGGGCAGATGTTTTTGAACTTCCTCCTGCTACCGCTTGGGCAGATTTCTCATTTCTAGAATGAAAATTATACTCACTAGGGAGAAGACTTGTGTGGACACAGAAGTTAAGCACATTTGGTAACTCATCCCCGAGATGATGTTGGGGAGAAAGACGAAATTAGAAAAGAAATCCATTTTTTAAAAATTTTATGTAACAGAGAAGTTACCTGTTTCAGCAGTAAGCTAAGGAAAAAAATCCTCCTAAAGATATATACTCTTCGTAGGATTGTGATTATGTGAAGTTGGCTATTTTGGCAAATGCCTCATGACAACCATGCTATTTACATTAGGATTTGCTTTGCTCTTAGATCTCATTCTGTGCTTCAGCTGTTTTGATCAGATGGGCTTCCACATTTTAGAAGAAGCTGGTATTCCCTGCTGTCATGTCTGTGCTTGATGAACTACCAACCTTCAATTATTATATTGTTATTGTTTGGTTAGAGATCCCCAACTCTGATTTCAATGGCCTTATCCATTGGTAGAATCATATCTTTGGATGCTAAGGAAGAATCTATTTGGATAAACAAATAATCTGTCATTTAAACAACTATGGTGGTCTGTAATGGGCATTATTGAGGACACACAGACAGTAGTGGTATTAATGACGATGGTGGTATTAATGATGATGGTGGTATTAATGATGATGGTGTTGGAGATGTTGTGATAGTAGAGCTAACCCGTTGTAACAGAAGTGGTAACAGAGGTGGCAATGGGTTTGGTAGTAATGGAGATGATCATGGCAGCAAAAGTGATGGAGATCATGGTATGAATGGAAGTGATGGTGGAAAAGGTGGTAATGTGGTGATGAGACTTTTCCAGGCTCAGTCTTTGGAGGGATTTATAGATAAGAGGCATTGAAAGTCTATTATTAACGATAATGGTCAAATCTTTAATATTTGAAATGTGATTCATATACTAGTGACTTTGTCCACCACCCAGAATTTTGTTAGAAATGTAAAAGCCCAGGCTAGATCCCAGACCAAATAAATCAAAATATGCATGTAAAGAATATTCCCAGATGATTTGTATGTACATTAAATTTCTGGAAGCAGAAGTAGTAAAGAAGAAGTAGTCACAGACACCTGTGATTTTTGTGGTCCCATATTCCTGCCTGGTCTTCTCTCCATGAGGGAATCTCAACCCTTACCTGCTTGTAAAATAAAGGAGGTCAAATGTAACTGGCAACTGATGGTGATCTGGCCTGTACTCCAGGGTCTAAAGTCAGGTTTAAGTATGGATCTAAATGAAAGCTATTCATACTCGGAAATGTGAGATTCCTCAACTCTCTAATCTTCTTTAAAGACTGCCATATGCCTGAAATTCTCATTTTCTTCACTTCTTAAAGAAGCCTAGCCCTTTAACAGGAACAAGACATTTTATTACCACATTGTAATACTAATTATGATATCTGATAAAAAAAATTAGTATCAGGACAGAGACACTCTCCATATGGGTTCCTTAGAGAAGTGTGCAGAAGGTTTGCCTATGTACCTGACATATAGCAGCTACAAATGGTGCACACATACACACACACACGCACACACACACACACACACATACACATACACACACAAACTCAGAATAAGCATATTAATAGAAATTCCTGGATATATTTATAAATAGTGTGAGGGAAGTAAAAGTTGACTTCCACACATGTAATGGTATATAAAAATTACCCCAATCCTTACAACAACAAAAATCATTTGGACTAGGCTCGGTGAGGACAGCTTGTTTCTGCTCCACATCCCATGATCTAGGTTGGCCTGATGAGGCCTGGAGGGTGTGCTTCCCAAATGGCTAGCCCACCTGATTGATGGGTTGGTGCTTAGCTGGGACTGACAGTTTGGACTGCCAACCAGGTCTTTGATTTCTCACCATATGGCCCTTTTACTTGGGCTTCCTCACAACATGGTGGTCAAGTTCTGAGAGGAAATGTTCCAAGAGACCTGGGCAGGGAAGGAGCTGTAGAGTAGCAGGTCCTCCTCCTTTTCCTGTTTGCTCCCTGTGTATTCTTTACTTTGAGACTCCATTCAAGTTTTGCAAGTTTCCATGCCGATGTCCCTCGCAGCATAAGTAACCAAGATCACATGTCACAATCAGGACTTTTGTATAGCTTCTTATGATCTAGCTTCTGAAGACCCGGTTGTCACTTCTGGTGTGATGGTAGCTAAAATGTCTTCTTCAACAGGGATGCTACACGACAATTTTCAACCTCTGCTGACCAGCTTGCCCAAGTTCTGTAAAATGAAGGGAAAAGGCACTGTGCATATAATAAATAAGTAGGATGAGCCATAGAAAACTCTAAAAATAGGACAGGCCTCTGAGGAACAGGTTAGTGTGAGGTCAAGAGGGGAAAGATCATGATGGTAGCCTTTGGCTCAGGCTGAGCTAACAAAGATCAGGTTCCTTTTGATCCAACAACATTTGGTCTCACGAGGAAACGACATGGAAATAGTGACCAGGTGAGAGGTTAAGCAGCAGTTCTCCTTGAAGGTAGCATTCCCCAAATGACATTCTCCGCTCCCCCCGACCCCCCGACCCAGCCTTCCCTAGCATGAGAATCTATAATGGCTTCCTACTGTCTTTCCAAGTCCCCCGTCAGCCGACCTCACAGTAACCGCTCCTCCACACTTCCCCCAGTTTCCCAGCATCTTGGGCCCTAACCAGCATCTCCCTTTTCAAGGCCTCGTCTTACCAAGCTTCCCCATGCCTCTTTGTCTTTGCTTATGCTCTTACCCCAGACTGAAAAGCAGTCTCTGACGTTTTCACCTAATCGAAACCCATTTCTTGAGGGTTAGCTTCAGCGTTCCTCCTTCCACAAAACCTTTTCTGATTATGTTCTTGATAATGGAGCAGATTGTCCTCTGAACTCTGTTAGTCCTATAAGAAATAACATCAAGAATTGTTCTAAAATCTCTCAAGGCTCCATTTCCCCCACTTGAGAGTGTTCCCTTTTTCTTCATTCCTTCTTCTCAGGAGTAAGTCTTCCTCTTCGACTTTTCTCTATAGTTCTAATCCAAACACCATAACAAGAAACACCATTCAGATGCAGGTATTTAATAATACAAAAGGCTCAGAGTCTCTCTTTCTCAGGGATGTTTTCCTTTTAGCTAAAGTTTGTACCCTGTGTGACCTACGTCAAATCAACACACATTTGTTGAGTAACTCCTATTTGGAAGGCCACATTAGAGGTCGTGGAAGTGTGAAAGCAGCATGGTTGATTTCCTCCAAGGAACATGAATTTTATCTGAGAGAGGGGCCCAATCTACATTAGGGACGGGAGAAGACAAGTCAATGCTAAACTCTTGATTTTGAATGCAATGTGTCTTATGAAGGTAGACTCACCTCCAGAAAGAAATGTAGGGGGCAGCTGGAAGATTATTCTTCTGTCCCTACACTGGGTTCCTCGAGACACTTTATGAAGACCCTTCAATGTTCTGCTTATGTAGACAGAGTGGTTGCAAGGACTCAGAGAAGTGGTGGCAGAGAGATGTTTAGGGGAGATGGCCGTGGCAGAGCCTGGTGGGAGAATTGGTGGAAATTCTGACTCACTCTGCTTGCAGATGCAATCAGGTGCCTGGAGACATCCATAGGAGGCGCTAGGTCATCTCCTAAGACTTTTCACCTGTAGTGAAATGGCCAGGTTTCTCAGATTTCTTTATCATGACAATGTATCTCCTCTCTAAAGCTCGAAGGAAACAGCTCTTTTAATTTTCAGAGAATCACCATCTGAATGGAGCTATATTCTGAAACCACGGAAAGTCATATCTTCTCTTTGACTCTTTTGGTGGAAACAGGACATATTGTGGTAGGTCAGAAAAGGAGGAAAGAAAGATGGTAGCATGGGGAATCTAAGTAAGAGAAAACAGATCTATAGGAAATGGAAGAGAATAAGTAGGAGAAGAGGCATGTGGCTTACATTTAAATGAGACAAGTTCGCTATCTTTTAAAACAAACTCTACCAGCTTTTCGTGTCTATAGAGAGACCACACAATGTTTGAAATACAATTCAGCTAGGATATATATCTGGAGTTCCCAACTCCCTCTTGTTCCCACCCTCTCAAAGAAACAAAAAGAAAGGCAAATTTGGGGGGTGGTGGGCTAAACAACTACAGAAGAATGCCACTAACTTAACATAGAGCTGCAACTGTGACATTTAACTCCAGGCCAGGCTTGCTGCCAAACCCCAGAGAAAAGCAAATGCACACCCAACATTTTAGCCACAAGTTAACACTGAACAGAGTCCATTAGTGACTTGTGACTCAGTGTGCCTCTTGGTACACTTGCTACCTCTCGTGGAGCTAGGTAGAAGAGGTTCGAAGGGGGCTTATTTATAGCATTGCCAACTGCGGATTCATTCATTCACTTATTTAGTCTTGTCTTCGCACTAAGTCAACACTCTGTACATATTTTTCTTAAAGCATTTTCACATTCTGTTGTTAGCTTCACCAAATTGACTTTCTTTTCTTCTTGAGGACATGCAGCTAGACTAAATTTTCCCATCGTTTTTTGCTCTTAAGTGGAGTCATCTCGCTGAGTTCCACCTAAAGGGCTATGAGTGGATATAGTCTATCCCATCTCCAGTCCTGGCCTAGAAGAACACCTTCCACATAAAATCATTTCTGCTCTTTCCCCCATTTAGCTGGCTGGAATGAAATGAAGCTCAGTGAAATTTTATAATTTTCTTTTTTTATGGTGCCTTTATTTAGTTTGGGTATTAGAGTCATGATGGTCTCACAAAACAAGTTGGGGAGAATTTTTTTCTCCTCCATTTTCTAAAAGACTTTGTGTAATCCTGGAAATATTTCTTCCATAAATATTTGATAGGATTCACCAGTGAAACCATCTGGGCTTGGAGTTTTGTTTGTAGAAAGGTTTTAAATAGTAAATTAAATTTACTTAATAGCTATAAGGCTACTAGAAACTTTAACTGCATTTTTGTGTCAGTATTGGTAAGGTCCCTGTCCCCACCCCACCTCCCCCCTATTTTCTGCTTTCATCGAAGACCTAAATTGTGGAATTTGTTGTAATAATGTTTATTATAATGTTTACCTATTATCTTTTTGATGTTTGTAGAATCTATGGGGATAATCCTTCATTCATTCCCTGCATTGGTTATTTGTATTCTTAGCGTAACGTTGGAAACCAAATATTGGAGATGTTGAAGTCACAAGATATATTGAACCTAGGTCCTTGAATTTCCTTTCAGCAAAAAGCTGCCAATGTACCAGAAACACCTATGGTTATACGTGCAAGAGATGCCCATCCATTTTATTGTCACTGAGATTTGGAGGGTTTTGGTTTGCATAACAACTAGCATTATTTTATTTAGAGATTGCCATTGATTGGTTTGTGTGTTTATATTCTGCACTTCTGGGAGCTCCTGGAAGACAGGAGCCATGATAATACTGCCCTTATAATTTGTTCCAGTGCTTAGTACAATACTAGGTGACTATTAGGTTCTCAATAAGTGACTGAAATGGTTTCTACTTACTTGGAATCTAGTTTGCTTTCCCTGGAATGGATGACTCAGTTCCAACCAAAAGCTTCTGAGAACACTTAGTACCCATATATATTTTTTTTAGCTACCATATTCGGGTTGCTTTATTTTTTCTTTCTCTTTTTCCTTTCCCTATTTTTCTCCTCCCTTCTTCTTACTAGTTTCTTAGTCCTGCCTTTATTCAGAACTGTGCCTGAGACCTTTAATTAAGGTAAAAACTCTTCAACTCTGATTCCACTGAAAGGGAATTCAGAATTCAGACATGGGCTGGGCTTTTGTGTTTGCTTTTGCTTTCTTGCCAAAGCATACAAACAACAAACTAACCAAGCAAACAACAACAATGCTCAGAACTCTTTGCAAGTGAACATATAATAATGAATCCCGAGGAAGAACATTGTTGACATTACTTGAAAGAAAAATTTTTATAGGATTCTTCCAGTGACATCAGTTTAATCCCTTTGCATATAAACAGACTAATTACAAATTATATTTTAATTCAAGGATGCATTGGGTTCATATTTTGCTGTATCTTAGCATATATTCCTGTAAAATAATCATATTACAGTATTTTCTAATGCAGACCTTTACTAAACTGGACTAGTTCTCTTAATGAACCACATGGCCTTGATAAGGGACTATCTATCAACTGAAGGGAATGCCTTTTGCAAATCTTTCAGTTCCTTGTAGGTGTGAATGGAGCAGAGGGGGTAGAGAGAGAAGATGGGAGGGGAGGGGAGGGGGGATAGTAGGGGATAGGAAAGGTAGCAGAATACAACAGTTACTAATATGGCATTATGTAAAAATGTGGATGTGTAACCAATGTGATTCTGCAATCTGTATTTGGGGTAAAAATGGGAGCTCATAACCCACTTGAATCGAATGTATGAAATATGATATGTCAAGAGCTTTGTAATGTTTTGAACAACCAATAAAAAAAAAAAAAGAAATGTACCAACAGAGACAATTGGCGAGGCTTTGGCAACCCTTCAAGTGTGTTTCAAGTAATAACAATTGCTTCGAGCTAAGTTTTATTTTAATAGTGCTTCTTGTTAATTGCTTGATGACAAGTTTACTACTCTGTTTGAAGCAAGTAGATACCATCCTAATTCTTACAATATTTGTTCATTGTCTTGACTAATCTACACTACAGCATTTCTACAATGCTCCTTTTCATGCTTCACATACATCCTTTGAAAAGTATACATGCCTCCTTCAATACACTCTGCAAATACAGTCTAGCAATGTTTATTATAAAACTAACTTGATATTTCATTACTAGCTGGAGATTTATTCATCTGGAGAAAATCTTCCACATTTGAGCTGGAAGGGTCTGGCAGGGAGTGTGCTTAAGGGTGCCCCTGAATGGCATAGGTGGTACCCGAGGAATATAATTCACTTACTCAAATGGAATGGGTCAGAGAGCAGATAGATAGCACAGTAAAACCCTACCATAAGTATTTTTGCTTTAATAATGATGATGGCCAAAATAATTATTATGGAGTCACTGTGTTCCAGGTGCTGCTATAAGCACTTTGTGACGTTAAATCACTGGATCCTTATAATAATCTTATTAAATAAACATTATTATCATTTCCATTTTGTAGATGAGAGGACCAAGGTACAAATAACTGTAAGTCATTTGTTGAATGTTTTATACACTGTAATGGTGCTACACCATATATTCCAATATTTCTAATTGAAGAATCTTCCTTTGTTCAGAGTAATGCGTATTATATCTATTTTGCTGTGTTAGAGATATATCATTATAGTTATTCTTGTCTGTACAAGGCATCCACATAACCTGGTCCTACTCTATATTATACAGCTATACTTAATATGTTAACAGAATATAACATTTTACCCAGCACCCTAAAATAATAACATTTTGGTTTTTTAGCCCCAAGTGCCAAATTTAAGTTCTAACTTGATGGAGTATTTTACAAATTGAATTTGGGGTAATCACCATGATCAGAAACTCAGCAGGATTGCTTCTCATTATAACCAGTTTGCTCTCACTTCATAAGGGATATATTACAAAATCTGACAGTTTTTGCTAGCATCATGCATGTTGTAAAGAAAAAAAAATTAAGCCCTGCAGATACCAAATGGATGCGATTAGAGAAAGTCAGACTAGAGAGATGTGGGCTTTTGAAATTCTCACTGCTCTGTGTTCTCTGTGAGAGTTAAACATAAAAATGCTTATGGACTCACTTAGAAATGTTAGCCCATAATCAAATGTTAATAACTTAATTTTATGTTGTATTATATTAAGCACCCCCAAAGTAATATGTAAATATATTGATTTTTCAGGGGTTCTTGTAGGTTTTTTATTCATATTTGCAAGAGATTCATTTTTTGAGGTTTAATTCTGCTACTCCTATAATTTTGAGTATTTCCATAGTGGATTAATTGCATAGATAACCCCAATTTTTCATCCGTCCTATATGGAGGATATTTTGACCCAACTCTTACTTTAGGACCGGACAGATGATTGTCGTTAGCCAGTGGGATATTGACAGATATGGTGCAAAACATGCACTCAGTCTCTTATTGCTGTTGCTTCTTGGTCCAAACCTCAAAACCTTGACCAGGCTAGCTGCTGAAAGACTGAGAAAGATGTATGGAAAACATTCAGGACCTTCGGGTGTATCTGCGACTGGTTAGCCTCCAGCCAGCCTACCAGCTGAGTCACACAGGTGAGCCAGGCCAAGAGTGGCTGATCATCAGCCAGCAGCAGATCATCCCAGATGACCTACAGACTGCTGAGAAATACAAAGTAAGTGTTATTTTAGTCCACGATGTCTTGGGATGCTCTATCATACAGGAACGGCTAACTGATACAACCGCAACTGCAGCAATGATGTTTATTATGTATGAATAATGATGTTTATTATGTATGGAGCCTCCTCAGTATCGTACTGTAGGTTCCAGAACTAACTGTCTAGGGCTTAAATCTCAGGTTTTTAACTTAAGTGATAACAGTGCCTGGCAATGAGGAAGCCCTATAGACATGCTATATAAAATACTATGTTGCCAGCCCTGTAGCTATTGTATACACAAATGATCTCTTTCTAGCCCTCAGTAACTCTTGAAGAGGATATTTAGTAGATGTGGATATTTGGCCTTGGCTCAGAGAAGTTAAGTAACTTGCTCACTCACTGTCACCATCCGGAAGTGACAGAACTGAGGTTATGAACCCAGACCTGACCATGTATTCAGTCAGACTTCTACAGTGTCTGAGCTGTGGTGGCCTTCTTTTGGATATTTGTCTCCAATTTCAGTTTTTTTTTAAAAAAAAATTTTTGCCTGAAATAGAATTTCAAAAACTAAGTTGAGAAATCTAAGTGATATAGGAGGCAGGAGAGGATGTAATGGAGAAAAGCATGGGCTGTGCAGAGTACTCTTTTACATGCCAAAGTGACCTTGACATTAAAAACTTGCTCATGTACATCAATTTTGGTCATGAGAAATGAAGACAAATAAAAAACACAATGGTGGGAGAGAAGAAGATGGCGGCGAAAGGACTGCATCACCCCAGGGCGCCGCGTCACTAAGTGGGAGAAAGACGATGCAAAACGGCTGAAGGATATCTTTGGGAAGTTCCAGTGAAATTGAGGTGCTCCAGAATCTAGTGGACAGATTTCCATCGTGCGAAGTTCGGCTCTGAGAGCTCCATTTCCCCGCACGGAGGGTCGCGTAGCCTGACAGGCGATCGCCCGGAGGCTGGAGTCTGTGGCGCGCGCCGGGGAGCGGCAGGGTGCCGGAGCGGGGAAACAGCGATACGGATCCAGGGGGGCTCCCGCCAGTGGTACATCGGAGCCCTTAGTGCTGAGTTCCAGCTTTGAAACAGAGGAGAGAAGCGGCCCAGTTTGGTTCCAGACACCGGTCGGACCACAGTGGAGAACAGCAGCCGCCATTTCGGAGAGATGATGTAATCATCCCCCTGTTCTACTGATCTCAGCCCATTCAACTACGAACAGGTGATATCAGGCTGGTATTTGCCTGCGTCTAGCAGACAGAGTTCTTGCTCAGGCTCGGGGCGGGGGATCTTGTGGAGAATACTCCTAGAGGCTCGTGCTGGGCAAGGCGTGCGCCGGGCACTGAGCAGCTGGATTCGGGTTCCCGGGGCTAACCTGGCCCAGGTCTGAGGAAACTGCGGAGACTGCCGGCGGAGGCCAGCTCCAAGTGGAGCATGCGCTGAGCATGGGGCGACTGGGTTCTAACTCCTGGAACAGTTTTGGCCTGGGGCTGGGGAACCCGTGGGGGTCGCTCCTTGGAGCCAGCTCCCAGCGGAGAGTGTATCAGATCGGAGAGGCGGGGTTCCGGCTACCTAAGCTGCTTTGGCCCAAGGCTAGGGAACCGGTGGTGACTGCTTCTCAATCAGGGTCCGGCTGGGTGTTGTAGGGGCAGAGTGGAACTTCCTCCTGTGCCCAGAGCAGGCCAAGTGACCCACCGGCGTGGTACCATGACACCCCAAACGCAGCTGGGGCTGAAGAGAGCAGCCGCCCACGCCTAGAATAGGACCAGCGATTCCGCGGCGCAGTAGCCAAGTAACCTCATTTGGAGTAGGGGCTGTGCGGAGCTGCCATCCGAGCAAGCAGGGCAGGCAGACCTGCCGCCAACTGGCAAGACAGGCCAGGTAGCTTGCCAGCGTGGTGGACACGTAACACCGAGGCAGTCGCGTCACACTGGTTGGAGTGGGGGTGGAGCAGGGTCGCCGCCCGGGTCCGGAGGGGGCTCAGCGACCCGTTGGAAAGGTAGTTAGGTATCCCCATTGGGAGTGGGGGCTGTGCAGAACTGCGACCCACCGGCCTAGAGGTCTGCCAGCGCGGTAGACACGTCACACCAATTGGAGTGGGGACCCAGCAGAGCCGCCACCCACATCCAGACCAGGACCAACGACCCCAGGGCGTGGTAGTTATGTTACCACAATTGGAGTGGGGGCAGAGCAAAGCCGCCTCCCGTGCCCGCAGCGGGGGCAGACCTGCGACCGATCAGCGGGGTAGACAGACCACCATAATTAGAGGAGGAGCACAGCCAATACCCGCCCTGCAAGGGAGACTTCCCAACTATACAAGAGCAACATAAATAAATAGGGGGTAAATTTCAAAAACACAACAGTGGCACCAAGCAGAAAGAAACGCCAGCAGTATGAAAAGACAAGGAAAGAAAGGACCACAAGCAATGCAGGTCAACTCAACTTTAGAAGAGGTAATAGCTGCAACAGATGGAATGTCAGATAAAGACATCAGGATTTATATGCTTCAGATGATCTGGAGTCTCAAGGAAGACATGAGACAGCAAAATCAGACAATGAAAGATCACATTGACAAACAAATCCAGGAAGTAAAAGATCAATTTCACAGGGAGATAGAGGTAATAAAAAACAAACAAATAGAAATTCTAGAAATGCAGGAAACTATAAACCAACTTAAAAACTCAATTGAGAATACTACCAGCAGAGTAGATCACTTAGAAGAGAGAACATCAGACAATGAAGACAAAGTATTTCAACTGGAAAAGAACATAGACAGCGCAGCAAGTCTGCTAAGAAACCATGAGCAGAACATCCAAGAATTATGGGATAATATCAAAAGACCAAATTTAAGAGTCATTGGGATACAGGAAGGCACAGAGCTCCAAACCAAAGGAATAAAAAGTCTATTCAGTGAAATAATACGAGAAAACTTCCCAGACTTGAAGAATGAGACAGAATCCCAAATCCTAGAAGCCTACAGGACGCCGAATGTGCAAAATCATAAGAGATCCACACCTAGACACATTATAATGAACATGTCCAACATACAGAATAAGGAGAGAATTTTAAAAGCTACAAGGGAAAGGAAGCAGATTACATTTAGGGGTAAACCAATCAGGATAACAGCTGATCTCTCAACACAGACTCTGAAAGCTAGAAGATCCTGGAATAACATATTTCAAACACTGAAAGAAAATGGGTTCCAACCAAGAATCGTGTATCCGGCGAAATTAAGCTTCAGATTAGAAGATGAAATTAAAACCTTCTACGATAAACAAAAGTTAAAAGAATTCGCAGCTAGAAAACCATCTCTTCAAAAAATCCTTGGCAAAACATTACAGGAAGAGGAAATGGAAAATAACATTGAAAACCAACAATGGGAGATAGGACAGTAAAGGGGGGAAAGTAGTCAAAGAGGATAACAAATCAGAGTTAGTAACATCAATAAACAAATATGGATAGAAGAACAAACCATATCTCAATAATAACCCTAAATGTTAATGGCTTAAACTCACCAATTAAGAGACACAGGCTAGTAGAATGGATCACAAAACAAGACCCAACAATATGCTGTCTACAGGAGACACATCTGATAGGAAAAGATATTCATAGACTGAAGGTGAAAGGCTGGGAAAAATCATACCACTCATATGGACTGCGGAAACAAGCAGGAGTGTCCATACTCATATCTAATAAAATAGATTTCAAGCCAAAGTTAATCAAAAGGGACAAAGAAGGACACTTCATACTGCTCAAGGGAACCATACACCAACAAGACATAACAATCATAAATATATATGCCCCAAATAATGGTGCAGCTGTGTTCATCAAGCAAACTCTTCTCAAGTTCAAGAGTCTAATAGACCACCATACAATAATCATGGGAGACTTCAACACACCTCTCTCACCACTGGACAGATCTTCCAAACAAAAGTTAAATAAGGAAACTATAGATCTCAATAACACAATTAACAACCTAGACTTAATTGACATATATAGACTATACCACCCAACATCAAGTAGTTACACTTTTTTTCTCAGCAGCACATGGAACCTTCTCAAAAATAGACCATATATTATGTCACAGGGCAACTCTTAGACAATATAAAGGGGTAGAGATAATACCATGCATCTTATCTGATCATAATGGAATGAAACTGAAAATCAATGATAAAAGAAGGAAGGAAAAATCAAGCATCACTTGGGGAATGAACAATAGGTTGCTGAGTGATCAATGGGTTTTAGAAGACATTAAGGAGGAAATTAAAAACTTCCTGGAGTTAAATGAAAACACAGACACAACATATCGGAATCTATGGGACACATTGAAAGCAGTTCTAAGAGGAAAATTCATTGCTTGGAGTTCATTCCTCAAAAAAAGAAAAAACCAACAAATAAATGATCTCATACTTCATCTCAAAATCCTAGAAAAAGAAGAGCAAAACAACAGCAAAAGAAGTAGAAGGCAAGAAATAATTAAAATCAGAGCTGAAATTAATGAAATTGAAACAAAAGAAACAATTGAAAAAATTGACAAAACTAAAAGCTGGTTCTTTGAAAAAATAAATAAAATTGACAGACCCTTAGCCATGCTAACGAAGAGAAGAAGAGAGAGAACCCAAATTACTAGCATACGGGATGAAAAAGGCAATATCACAACAGACACTTCAGAAATACAGAAGATAATCAGAAATTATTTTGAATCCTTATACTCCAATAAAATAGAAGATAGTGAAGGCATAGATAAATTCCTTAAGTCTTATGATCTGCCCAGATTGAGTCAGGAGGATATTGACAACCTAAACAGACCAATAACAATAGAGGAAATAGAAGAAACCATCAAAAGACTACCAACTAAGAAAAGCCCAGGACCGGATGGGTATACAGCAGAGTTTTACAAAACCTTTAAAGAGGAACTAACACCAATACTTTTCAAGCTATTTCAGGAAATAGAAAAAGAGGGAGAACTTCCAAATTCATTCTACGAGGCCAACATCACCCTGATTCCGAAACCAGACAAAGACACTTCAAAGAAAGAAAACTACAGACCAATTTCTCTAATGAACCTTGATGCAAAAATCCTCAATAAAATTCTGGCGAATCGGATTCAAATACATATCAAAAAAATTATACACCATGATCAAGTAGGATTCATCCCTGGGATGCAAGGCTGGTTCAATATACGGAAATCAATAAATGTTATTCACCACATCAATAGACTTAAAAATAAAAACCATATGATCATCTCGATAGATGCAGAAAAAGCATTCGACAAAGTACAGCATCCCTTTATGTTCAAAACTCTAGAAAAATTAGGGATAACAGGATCATACCTCAACATTGTAAAAGCAATCTATGATAAGCCACAGGCCAGCATCATTCTGAATGGAGAAAAATTGAAGGCATTCCCTCTAAGATCTGGTACAAGACAGGGATGCCCTCTCTCACCACTTCTGTTCAACATAGTCCTCGAAACACTGGCCAGAGCAATTAGACAGACAAAAGAAATTAAAGGCATAAAAATAGGAAAAGAAGAACTTAAATTATCACTATTTGCAGATGATATGATTCTATACCTAGCAGACCCAAAAGGGTCTACAAAGAAGCTATTAGAGCTAATAAATGAATTCAGCAAAGTGGCAGGATATAAGATCAACACGCATAAATCAAAGGCATTCCTGTATATCAGCGACAAATCCTCTGAAACGGAAATGAGGAAAACTGCTCCGTTCACAATATCCCCCCCAAAAATAAAATACTTGGGAATCAACCTAACAAAAGAGGTGAAAGATTTATACAATGAAAATTAAAGAACACTAAAGAAAAATATAGAAGAAGACCTTAGAAGATGGAAAAATATACCCTGCTCATGGATAGGCAGAACCAACATCATCAAAATGGCGATATTACCAAAAGTTCTCTATAAGTTCAATGCAATGCCAATCAAAATCCCAACAGCATTTCTTGTAGAAATAGATAAAAGAATCATGAAATTCATATGGAATAATAAAAGACCCAGAATAGCAAAAACAATGCTAAGCAGGAAGTGTGAATCAGGCGGTATAGCGATACCAGACTTCAAACTATACTACAGAGCAATAGTTACAAAAACAGCATGGTACTGGTACCAAAACAGGCTGGTGGACCAATGGTACAGAATAGAGGACACAGTAACCAATCCACAAAACTACAACTATCTTATATTTGATAAAGGGGCTAAAAGCATGCAATGGAGGAAGGATAGCATCTTCAACAAATGGTGCTGGGAAAACTGGAAATCCATTTGCATCAAAAAGAAGCTGAATCCCTATCTCTCGCCATGCACAAAAGTTAACTCAAAATGGATCAAGGAGCTTGATATTAAATCAGAGACACGGCATCTGATAGAAAAAAAAGTTGGTTATGATCTACATACTGTGGGATCGGGCCCCAAATTCCTCAATAGGACACCCATAGCGCAAGGGTTAACAACTAGAATCAACAAATGGGACTTACTCAAACTAAAAAGTTTCTTCTCAGCAAAAGAAACAATAAGAGAGATAAACAGGGAGCCTACATCCTGGGAACAAATCTTTACTCCACACACTTCAGATAGAGCCCTAATAACCAGAATATACAAAGAACTCAAAAAATTAGACAATAAGATTACAAATAACCCAATCAATAAATGGGCCAAGGACCTGAACAGACACTTCTCAGAGGAGGACATGCAATCAATCAATAAGTACATGAAAAAATGCTCACCATCTCTAGCAGTCAGAGAAATGCAAATCAAAACTACCCTAAGATACCATCTCACTCCAGTAAGACTGGCAGCCATTAGGAAGTCAAACAACAATAAGTGCTGGAGAGGATGCGGGGAAAAGGGCACTCTTGTTCATTGCTGGTGGGACTGCAAAATGGTGCAGCCAATTTGGAAAGCAGTATGGAGATTTCTTGGAAAGCTGGGAATGGAACCACCATTTGATCCAGCTATTCCCCTTCTCGGTCTATTCCCTAAAGACCTAATAAGAGCATGCTACAGGGACACTGCTACATCGATGTTCATAGCAGCACAATTCATGATAGCAAGATTGTGGAATCAGCCTAGATGCCCTTCAATAGATGAATGGATAAAAAAAAATGTGGCATTTATACACAATGGAGTATTACTCTGCATTAAAAAATGACAAAATTATAGAATTTGGAGGGAAATGGATGGCATTAGAGCAGATTATGCTAAGTGAAGCTAGTCAATCTTTAAAAAACAAATACCAAATGACCCCTTTGATATAAGGGGAGTAAACAAGGACAGGGTAGGGACGAAGAGCTTGAGAAGAAGATGTACATTAAACAGGGATGAGAGGTGGGAGGGAAAGGGAGGGAGAAGGGAAATCGCATGGAAATGGAAGGCGATCCTCAGGATTATACATAAGGACATATAAGAGGAAAGGAGGGGTAAGACAAGATAATACAAATCGAAGAAATGATTTACAGTAGAAGGGGTAGAGAGAGAAAAGGGGAGGGGAGGGGAGGGGAGGGGAGGGGGGATAGTAGAGAATAGGACAGACAGCAGAATACATCAGACACTAGAAAGGCAATTTGTCAATCAATGGAAGGGTAACTGATGTGATTCAGCAATCTGTATACGGGGTATAATTGGGAGTTCATAACCCACTTGAATCAAATTGTGAAATATGATGTATTAAGAACTATGTAATGTTTTGAACGACCAACAATAAAAAAAAAAAACAAAAAAAAAACACAATGGTGAGGGTCTCTTTCCATCATCCATGGAGACCCTCATCATTACAAAAAATACATGTGTGAAGATGTGAATTTGGTGTCAATATACCTTATATACAAACAGAGATATGATAAATTGTGGTATAAAGTGTATTAAGAATTATAATGCAAATGATAATAATAAGAGAGCTCATGTATAATGGGATAATTTGGTGTGAACATACTTTGTATACAGAGTTATGAAAAATTGTGCTGTGAATAGATAATTATGATTGTAATGCATTCCACTATTGTCATGTATGTAAGAAATGAAAAAAATTCCATTGAGAATTAAGATAAAAAAAGAAAAACACAATGATTAAACATCACTTATTTAATAAATTAAACATCTCATTAAACCAGTCTTATTATTGGATATGAGGATAAAGTTGGGGAATAAACTTAATGGAACTTCTAGCATTTGAGTTATGCATTTATTTTTCAAAGAAATGCTATTTTATTTAGGTAAATAATATTTCCATGGCAAAGTTGTTTATAGATTCTTCAAAGAAAATATATGATTATAATTTATGTTTAGCCTTCTTTTCTTCCCTATCCCTTGCTAAAGAATATGGACTAAATTGTTTAAACATAGCTTTCTAGTCTTTTTTCATTATTAATGTAGGATAAGCCTAGCTTCTGGATTTCAGAATCTCTGTTTCTTAGACTTTACAATCCATTCATTTGTTTTTTTTTTCCCAAGTGAATACAATTTAATGATGTAACCTTTCATGGCTTAAATGAGAAAACATTGATGATCCCAACTGCAGCTAAGAATGTGTCTTCTGTAGTAGGATTTTTTAAATACATGATGCAATGGGAATATTTTTTCAGAACGTTTAAAATTAAGATCATTTAGGGCTGGGGATGTGGCTCAAGCGGTAGCGCGCTTGCCTGGCATGCACGGGGTGATGGGTTCCATCCTCAGCACCACATAAAAATAAAATAATGATATTGTGTCCACCGAAAACTAAAAAATAAATATTAAAAAATTCTCTTTCTCTCTGTTTAAAAAAAATTAAGATCATTTAAATTCTACTGTCAAATAAATGTTGATTTTAAAATCATTGTAACCTTTATCAAAAGCATTTTAATAGATTTTTTTTTTAAAAAGAGGTAAGTCCTGTTTCCTATAGGCAGCCAATTTTCTCTTTGTACTCAGAAAAACTAGAATAGTAGTTAGAAAATGGTTATTAAGGGATGATCAAAAAAATGTCAAGGAAAAGTTTGTATTTTCCCCCAATGATGGTTTACCTAAAATCATATAATTTCCAATTTCTTTTTTGGTCCTTCATTTTATTTTTTATTTTTAAAATTTATTATTAATTAATTAATTAATTAAAATTAGGTCTATATGACAGCAGAATGCATTTTGATTCATTGTACACAATTGCAGCACAACTTTTCATTTCTCTGTACACACTGTAGCATTGCACCATATGGCAGTCATACATGAACCTAGAGTAATGATGTCCATCTCATCCCACCATCTTTCCTGCCCCCATGTTCCCTCCTTACCCCTCTTTCCCCTTTGCCCAATCACACTTCCTCTATTCCCACCCCCCACCCAATCATGGATCAGCATCCCCTTATCAGAGAGAATATTCGGCCTTTGGTTTTGGGGATTGGCTTACTTTGCTTACCATGATTTTCTCCAACTTCATCCATTTAGGGTCTGTATTCTTGATAACTGACATTCCAACTGGCATGAGACAAAATCTTAGAGTACTTTTGACTTTCATTTCTCTAGAGATGTTGAACAGTCTTTCATATATTTGTTGATCGAGTGTATATATTCTTCTGAGAAGTGTCTGTTCAGCTCCTTAGCCCATTTATTGATTGGGTTTTTTTTTTTTTGATGTTAAAATTTTTTTGAGTTCTTTATATGTCCTGGAGATTAGTGCTCTATCTGACGTGCATGTGGCTCCCAGTATGTAGGCTTTCTCTTCATCTCATTGATTGTTTCTTTTGCTGAGAAGAAGCTTTATCATTTGAGTCCATCCCATTTATTAATTCTTGGTTTTATTTCTTTCACTTTAGGAGTCTTGTTAAGGAAGTTGGGGCCTACTCTAACATGATGAAGATTTGGGCCTACTTTTTCTCTGGTCTAATTCGTAGGTCCTTAATCCACTTTGAGTTGAGTTTTGTGTATTTGAGAGACAGGGGGTTAGTTTCATTTTGATGCATATGGATTTCCAGTTATCCATCCCAGCATCATTTGTTGAAGAGGCTATCTTTTCTCCAATGCATGTTTTTGGTGCCTTTGTCTAGTATGAGGTAACCTATTTATGTGGGATTGTCTCAGTGTCTTCTATTCTGTACCATTGATCTATATATCTATTTTGGTGTCAATACCACGCTGTTTTTGTTACTATAGCTCTGTTATAAGGTCTGGTATTGTGATGCCTCCAGCTTCACTCTTCTTGCCAAAGATCGGGGTCTCTTATTTTTCCAAATGAATTTCATAGTGGCTTTTTCTATTTCTATAAGAAATGATATTGGGATTTGAATTGAATTGAATCTGTATAGCACTTTGTGTAGTATGGCTATTTTGACAATATTAACTTTGCCTATCCAAGAGCATGGGCGATCTTTCTATCTTCTAAGGTCTTCTACAATTACTTTCTTTAGTGTTATGTAGTTTTCATTGTAGAGCTCTTTCACCTCTTTTGTTAATTTGATTCCCAAGTATTTTCATTTGGGTTTTTCCATCCAACATTTGATTGCTGTCACTAACAAGCAACAAACTGCACATGGTAAATTCCTTCCTTGAGTTATCACATGTGCATGTTATAACAAGTAAAACAAAACAAAACAAAATAAAACACAACCCCCCCAACCAATAAACAAACAAACAAAAACCCCAAAGCAACAATAACAAAATCCCTTGGAGTTAATTCTTTGATAGCAGACTTTGAAAAAAAGTATCCTGCATAATCCACAGGCTGAAGAATATGCTTTTGCACTCTGGATTCTGTTCAGAATGTTCTTTTCAAAGTGCTCAGTTTCTGTTTTCCCAGGTTCTTCTGTCTTTTGTCATGTACATCAGAATCATACTCAAAGGTTTGAGAGCATTAATTCACCATAGGAATTCAAGATCACTGACTTAATGTACATTGTGACAAATGTCTCAGCTTAGTGGTAGACAGCCTTCAGTGTTGGACCTTACTGTCTGAGAATAGGCTGTTGTTGTATGCACCCAAATTCACATCCCTAGGGATAGGCCAGTGCCAAGTCCAGACTCATGGGCAGATAATTATTATCATAGTAAAAAAATAACTTCAAAGAAAGAGTGAAATTCTGTGGCTGTGAGATCACGGTAGATCTGAGTGTAACTTTTGCAGCATTTCATTAGTTTTTCCCTAGACTAGTCCAGGAAGTGGCATGCATGAGGCTTTCTGGCTCACAGATTTTCTGTGCTTCTGGCTGAAAAAAAATTTTGAAATCTTAAGAAATATGTTTATTGTGCCCATATCTTAAGAAACTCTTACTTGATCTTGGCAGGGCCAGTCACTGTTTAAACAATTGAAAACATCTTTTTTAACTGTTTCCAGAAAACATTTGCAAACACCCCAAAGTAAAGTTACATACTTACAATTCAGTTCTAAGCCTCAATTAAGGCTGTTGTTGTATAGCATTTGCTGCCTCTAATAGCCTGACACCATAATAATATTATACAGTATCCCAAGATAATGAGAAGAATGCCTAACATCTGCTTATACTCAGAGAACAAAGGAGAATTGGAAGGATGCATCCTGCAACCCTTGCAAAGCACCGCTTTGGCTTGCTGGAGAGCCAGGGTGGATTTTCCCATAGATTATTTATCTGCCATCCAGGGACAATGGCATAATGTTTTAGAAAGGTTGGAGAAAGCTGCTCAGGTTGGGGGCTCAGCAAGGCAGACTGCTTAAGGCAACTGCTTCTAAGCCCCTCTGAGATATTTGTATTTTTAAGTTAGTTTACTAAAATAGGAGGAGCTGGTTTCTGGACACTGAAGAATGTTGTTGAACATGTCCTTTGATACTTTTAGCAGTAGACCCACTCAGAGAGAGATTGAAAATGGAGTTGCCTTATGCCATGCTCTGTTTTCCTGCACTCATACTTGTTAGGAAACAGGATCTTTGTTCTCAGCCTACATTAAGTGGGAAATGTTGACATGGTGAAGAGAAATAACTTGCAGGTTAAAGAAGAAAATAGCAAAGATGGAAGCATCTATACGTCCTGATCTGCTAGGCAGTGCTGTACTATTGTTGTGTTTAACAACACAAAAACAAAACCAAAGCCATGATTGACTTGCTTACTTAATTGAAAAAGAGGAAACATTAATTGACTATGGTGGACATTCATTGGTTAACTTTCCAATACTTTCTAGTCTTAATCTTTCTAATAGAACTCTAAACTTCTTCCTTTGGCAACTTATTGAGTTTTGTTCTGGTTTGGATACCCCTGGAAGCAAAATTGACACAAATATTTAAGTAAAAGTAGCAGTTTATTTGGAAGAAATACTGGAGGGAGTGGGGCAGTAAGACAGGGACACGTAAAAGTCGATACAGTCTCTAAGTCTGGGTATAGACAGAGGAGGGGGATAGCTGGGTCAAATGGTGATTTCATTCTCAGTTTTCCAAGGAATCTCCATACTGCTTTCCATATTGGCTGCATCAATTTCTAGTCCCACCAGCAGTGTATAGAGCGTACCTTTCCCCCACATCCTCGCCAACACTTATCATTGTTTGTCTTCATCATAGCTGCCATTCTGACTGGAGTCAGATGAAATCTTAGAGTGGTTTTGATTTGCATTTCTCTAATTGCTAGTGATGATGAGCATTTTTTTCATATATTTGTTGATTGATTGTATATTTTTTTTGAGAAGTTCAGGTCCTTGGCCCATTTATTGATTGGGTTATTTGTTTTCTTGGTGTTTAGCTTTTTGAGTTCTTTATATACCCTAGAGATTAGTGCTCTATCTGATGTGTGAAGGGTAAAAACAGCATACTACAGGGACACAGCCACATCAATGTTTATAGCAGCACAATTCACAATAGCTAAACTGTAAAGCCAACCTAGATGCCCTTCAGTGGATGAATGGATAAAAAATGTGGCATATATATACAATGAAATATTACTCAGCAACAAAAGAGAATAAAATAATGGCATTTGCAGGTAAATAGATGGAGTTAGAGATGATAATGCTAAGTGAAGTTAGCCAATCCCCCCAAAAAACAAATGCTGAATGTTTTTTCTAATATTAGGTGACTGACTCATAGTGGAGTAGGGAGGGGGAGCATGGGAGGAATAGACAAACTCTAGATAGGGCAGAGGGGTAGGTGGGTAAGGGAGGCAGCAGGGGGTTAGCAAGGATGGTGGAATGTGATGGACATCATTATCCAAATTACATGTATGAAGACATGAATTGGTGTGAACATAGTTTATATACAACCAGAGATATGAAAAATTATGCTCTATATGTGTAACAAGAATTGTAATGCATTCTCTTGTCATTTATTTTAAAAAATCAATTAAAAAATTTATAAAATATTGATTTTTCTTGTAAAGATTACTTTAATCTCAATAAACAGGGAATAATATATAACTAAAAAAAAGTCAATACAGTCTCAATGTTTGTTTACCCCCATCATTCATAGGTTGAAATCCTAACCCAAGGTGCTGGTGTTAGGATGTAGGACTTTGGGGAAAAGATCAGGTAGTGAGGTTAGAACCCTTATTAGTGGGATTATGGACCTTATTGAAGAGGCCCCAGAGTGCTCTCTTGCCCTTTCTTGCCCATGTGAGGATGCAATGAGAAGACCACTGTCAATGAGGAGGCGGGCCCTCTCCAGACACTAAATCTGCTGGTAACTTGACCTCGGATTTCCCTGCCTCTAGAAGTTCAGAAATAAATATCTATTGTTTACAAACTACTAGGTCAATGACATTTTGATAAAGATGCCTGAATGAACTAAGATATTGTGCTAACCAACCACCATGGGCAACTGGAGCTCAAAACCCCTGGGAACTCTTGGATACTTTGCACAACACCTCAGAGTTTTTCCAACGAGGAGTGAAGCTGTTGAGGTATATTTATTTGCCAACTCCCTGTTATCCATTAGTTGAGGGCTGCTTCTGAGAACATTGATTCTGGAGCATCTAGCTTGCTAGCAGGTGTCTGCAGTAAGCAGCCTTGGGTGCATAGATTGGGTGCTGAGGGGATGTGTGTAGGCACCAGCAGTCATGGCTGCAGTACTTGGCTCCTCCCCCATCTCCATAGGTAGGCTTGATTAACTTAAAGTAATAGTCACGGTCCATCCCCTTGGACACTGCCCTTGATTTACTGATTGGTCATGTGACTCAAATCAATTTAGGTAGGGAACAATACTCAAACCCCAGGTTTCAGTGGCAAAAAACCAACTCCCTTTTCTACCTTAGACACAAAGAAGCTTGAAGTCCTGGAAATTGCTAATAGCCATCTTGGGAGTACATGGGAAGAACCTCCTGAGTTTGCAGGCTAGTAGCCAGGACTGAAGACAGAGAAATGGTCCCAATCATAGAACTCGAACCCCACATGAAGGCCTATCTGAAGCTGCATCAGTTTCTCAGGGCTGCTGTAACACAATACCAGAAAGCTAGGTGGCTTAAAGTAGCAAAATTTATTGCCTTATAAAGGAAAGGCTAAGCTCTCTCTGATGGCCCCGGAGGAGTCATTCCTTCCCTCTTCCAATCTCTGGTGCTTGGGGGCCGCCTTGGCATTCCTTGGCTTGTAGCTGCATTGCCCCAGCAGTCTCCTCCCTGTGGGTCTTCCCTGTGTACATGCCTGTCTCTTTGTCCACATTTTCTCCGGTCACTAGTAAGATGGGATTAGGGTCCACTCTCATGACTTCATTTTAACTTGATCACCTCTCTGAAGACCCTACTTCCAAATAAGGCCATATTCCAAGGTACTGGAAATTAAAACTTAATGTATCTATTTCAGGGGCAAAATCTAATCCAAAAGCAGAAGCCAAATCTAATCGATAATGACAGGAAAGCAGTTCATTTTTTTGATTTAAAGGCACTGGGGTTGAGACTTTCCATTTCCTTTGATGACATCTTACCAATTCCTCGACCTATGGTTATGCATGAAATAAATCTAGTAAACAAACAAACAACTGAGGTAATTGCTGAGGGATCAAATGGCTGGCTGATGACACTATGAGCCACCAACAAGATGAGAACATGCATTGCTTAGGTGCTTAATGAAAATGTTCAAAAAAGGCCCTTTCACTCATTGATTTATCAAGTATTTTCTGAAATCCCCTCTCACTGCCCTGTTGAGTCAGGTACTGTTCTAGGTGTTGGAAATAAAACACTAAACAGAAAAGACACACTTTTTTGGCCTCATGGAGTTTATGTCCTAGTTGGGCGGGACAGATAACAAACCAGAGAATGTTGTAGATTGTAGACTATGCTAGATAATAAGTACTACAGGAATGGGAAGCATCAGGGAGACTTTGAATTTTAAAAAGGGTAGACCGAGCAGGCCTCACTGGGAAGAGGATATTTGATTTAATAACCAAAGGAAGTGATGCAGCCATTTATGGAGATGAGTCCTGGTGGGGACCTGGAACCCGCTGTGGGTCTAACTGACTGAGTTAAAAGCAAGGGAAGCTGGTCCACAGAGGAGAGGCTGTTTACTCCAAGGGGATGCTAGATACAGTTTTTGTCTTTTGAAGGAATTTGTTTCTTTTCCTAGTCAAATATACTGTTTACAATAAGGACTCTTCATGCTCCCAAATGATGTTGAGAAAGACATTTTGCTACTTTGGCAATAGATACCACTTAACACAATTTTGTTTTGCGATTCCACATTAAGATAGCCCTCATCATTGAAGAAAGCATTTACTCTAGTGCAAATGGTAAGCATAGTTATACTCTATAAAAACTACTCATTCTTGCTGGATAGTAGATACATGAATATAAATAATCCAGAGTTTCCTATATACATAGTGGTGGTGGTGATAAGTGCTTGGATGATTGAAAAAGAAATTTAAAAAATGTCCCCTTGTAGGCAAAGTTAAGTTATAGGAATTTTCAATTGATGAAATTATTAAAGTCAATATTTTCAATTGATGAAGTTAAGGCTTATGTTAGTATACTAAATAAGTAAAAAACAAGAAAGCACAAGGAAGAGGAAGAGAGAAAAAAAGAGAGGTAGAGGGAGAGAAAGATGCAGAGAAAAACATGAGATAGGTTTGTGTCTCTCTGATTTAACAGTCTGGTCAGATGTGCAGTCTGGGTGAACAGGTGGTCCTGCCTCCTAAGGTCACCCAGGAACTAGATTTTCTTGTGTCTTGTGGTGGTATGGCCAAGTTGCCTACCCAAACTCCTGGAGTTCAGCTACCAAGAATTAAGGTTCAAATAGACAACATAAGACAATTAGCTTGAGTAAAAGTGTTGAGGTCTCTCTTGTGAGATTTGGTCTCTAAGGGCTGTTAAAACCTTGGGCACGTAGTCAGTTACTTAACAACCAACAGGTTCTGAATACACGATGTTTTATTTATAGCCATACAGTGCAGTTGAAAAGATAGGCAATTAAATAGAGATTAATAATGAAGTGTGAAGATGAGATATGGAGAGACATCGAGTACCGTGAGAACACAGGGCAGGAGAACCTAACCTAGTCTAGGGACAAAAGGATCAGCAGTGGCTTCCTGGGGGGATTGATGCTGGACTGAGAATTCTGTGGAAGGTCTTGGTCTCATTTGGGTGGAAAGTAGAAATCATTCCAAGGGTGGGAGCAGAGACATGGTGTAACTTTAAGGAATCTTCCGAAGACAGAAGTCATTTACAAGCCTGCTGCAAAAAAATCTTAACCCAAGGCAGAAGCACAGGGAAAACTATGTAGAATCTATCCAGAAAGGAAAAAGGATTACTGAGCTGGAAGGAAATATTCTTGGCACTGGTCTTGTAGCAAAGTATAGAATCATGATGAGCCCCAGATTCTGGGTTATCTGCAGTGATTTGAAACATGGACCTGGTTATTGTTTGGCTATAGGCACCAATAAATCGATCAAGCTTTTCAACAAGAATTAGAATATTCCTATAATTCTCCATTAATCACGTCTTTTGGAAAGGTATGAAGTGGTAGGAGTCACATCTGTTTGGTTGTTTGGCACCAAAGTATTAGCTCTCCTAGTGGTTATCTGTTGTTTCTTTACTAAAAAATGTTGTAAGTTGGAATCATGATGAAATCTATTTTATTTGGAGAGTTGCTTTGAGAATAGATAGCAAATAGTCCTTAGAAAGAAGAGTCAGGAAAAAATATTGTAAGATAATGATTGGATAAGAGTGAGGAACTAAATTGAACATTGTTGCTAGTTTGGAATGAAATGTACTTCTTCCTACTTAGGAACAAGATGCGTCCTTTCCGGTATGTGTGTGTATGAATATATGTGCATTTTAATATATATTTCTCTATATATGAAGTACATATATATGAAATATGAAAATATGTTTTAAATCAAGCATTCATCTAAGTACAGATTCTGAAGTGCTGCATGATTTTAATTTGTCCTTTCAAAAAAATCATTCATTTATAAGTACTAGTGAGTGCCTGCTGTGGTGAAGTGTTGCTTGGTATCGCCAGGTGTTGCAACAATACCTCTGGATGTTGCTAGGTGACAGGCATGAAGTCTATGACAACAAGAAAAGCCAATCCAGTTCATGTCAGAATACAGGGTTGGAAGCTGAGGCACACCACACTTCATCTTTACTTCTGAAATTCTGGCTAGTTATTTAACCCTCTCCTATCAGTATTTTTCTTTCCTCTTTTACTCTTCATTCCTACTCTATGGCCAACTCTATCACTACTAGCTCTTTCACTGTGGCTCGGATTTGATACATGTTGGGTAAAACCAAGTATAGAACACACTAAAAGATTTCATTCCAAGACTATCTCATGAAAGGTGATTCTAAACATATTTCTCAGGAGGATGAATTGTCTCCCCATTGTAGATCCTCTAGGTTTTTACTCACAAGAAGCCAGCTTAGGTATCTTTTAGAATTAAATCAAACTGAGGTCTTTTCCATGGTCCACTCTACATCAGAGCCAGGCTAGACAGAAGAGGGGAATATAGGAAGGTAATTTCTCCCAGTATTTGACAGGTGTAGTGACATGGAGTGGTTCTTCACTTTTATTGAATATCAGTGTGTGTGTGAGGTGCTGTGTTGCACTTAGAACCTCATTTAGTATAAGAAACAAATCAGTGGTCACATTATTTTCCCCATGATATGGGGAAAAGGTTGAGGCTCAGAGAGACTGTGTAACATCGGTTCTAGTGTAGAGACAGGATCCAAACCCAATTCTCAGACTCTAGTGTCCACTCTGCCTTTAAAGTTTTTCCTTGAGCCAGTAAAATCTAGACTCCTCACTGGTCTGGTTGGGTTAGTGCTTTGAGGAATTCAGGTGAATCCCAGCTGTCTCCTCCAACCCTGGGCAAAAAAAGGAGAGACGGAGCTGAGAGAAGAAGTTGGCTGGGATATTGTGGCTCCGGCTGCAGTCTTCCTGGCAAGAACAGACCATTTTTGTAGAGCAAAATGATTGGAGTTCATCACCCTCCTTCCCTTCAGTCTGGCCTTAAAAATACCAATAAAACATTTCCATTCCCCCACTCCTGCCCGCCCAGGTATTTGGAGTTTTGGAAACATGATTACAAATTTATGTCTAGACCTGGTGTGGGGAGAAGGTGTGGCAGAAGTCATCCTTGACCTGTTCGTTGTGTTGTCATTGTCTCCCACGTTGGCTTCCAGAGGACAGGGATGAGGCTGATTCATTGTGGAATCAATTCCCAGCATCCAGCCTGGTGTCTGGCCCTCGTCTCAGCAAATGTCCACTGAAGTGAATGGGTACTCCAGTGCATCCTGTTTCTAACTGAAGGAATCAAGTTTCAATTAAAATAGACAAACACCAATCAGGTCAGTTCCAACTGTCTCTGTTCCTTGGGAAAGTGTGAGCTTGGTTTACTTTTCGTTTTATGGGTAGAATTGACGTTGTCTTCATGCCACATCATATTTTCTTTAAGGGAAAGCCCTTTAACTGTGACACATGGATTCCAGGGCTACAACCCCTGGTGGTCCACCAAAGAATTTTACAAGTGGGTAGTAACATTTGTAACATGTCCATTTTATCTATGAAAATAGCTGCCAACTTTTCCAAGCAAAAAAAAGTTAAATTTGGAGAGAAATTATGGGAAGCCTGTAATGATCTTGCAATATATTGAGTTTGGAGAGCTTCTAAGAAAATGGTTAAGTTTCATTAGCACAGGAAGATCAGAAAGCAATGCATGAATGAGGACAGCTGCTCGGTGGTCTGAGAGGGTCTATTTGCATTTTTTCTGCGAGGGTAGCCCGGGCCTTTTTACTAATGTTGGTAATGCTCTGGTGGTTAGTTTCAATGATTTTCTTTATTGTGACTTGCAGATCAATCTTCTACATTGTTGTTTCATTTAACCTCTATTCCCTAGGTTATTTCTTAAAGCAATTTATTGAGCATTATCTTAAATTGAACTGCATTTACTCTCCCTTGACCCAATTACTTAAATGGTCCACATCCATTTGATTTTGATTGTCTGTTCTCTTGCTATTTTCTTTCCCTCTAATTTTACTATCAGTTGCAAAAGAGACTATCTATCTAGTTGTGGAGTCCCTTCCTTCCCAAACCACTCTCTGTGGGAGCAACACAACCCAGAAGGCAGCTCTTCTAATTTGAAAAATCCCAGCTCTTGCATCTGAGTACCGTTCATTTCAACAGTTCAATTCTACAAAGATTTATGAAGTGCCTACCTTGTGCTAGGACTCAGCTAGGAGTCATCTGCTTGCCCCTTCCTCCTCGGAGTGAAGTTGCTGGGCAGAGGTCCCTGATCTTTGAGCAGGGTGTAATAGCTCTGGATCTCGTCAGATTGTTTTCCAACACTGGTTTCAAGTGCTCTAGGTTCCTTTCAACACTCCTCTCACAGCACACAGCAAATGTCCTGCAGGTTAGTTGGCTGTGATCATTTGTGTGTTTGTAACTTCCAATTCATGAAAAAGCCCTGTTTCTCCAGGTGTCCCCCTATTACAGTCCTAAGAGTGGTTTCTACTCCTTTTCTAATAATATTTGTACAATGTGCTTGGTCCTGGTTCATATCTTGAATTGTAAAAAAAAAAAAAAAAAGTCAGTATCAATACAATTTGTCATTTTCCATTCTGAGGATTTTCTCTTTAAACTTCTGAACTCAAGGAAGATTCACCATCTTCCTTCCTTTCTCCCAACCCTTGTAAACTGTGTTTTTATTGGCCTTCAAACTTGTTTAAGTAGAACTAATGGTGGGAATGGAAATGACTTTTTCTGGGAAACCTGAATATTTATATTGCATGAGTAAAGACACCTTTAAACAGGGCTCCTTTTTGTCTTCCAGTTTCTACCCTTGTGTGAAAGTGACATTTTATTAAGCTTTCCCATTATTTGTTAATCCTCACTTCCATCTTGTGAGGTCATTACTGCTGTTGCCAATTTGCTGTTTAAATCCCTTTACCATCAATTCCCTATTAACCACTGAGAGTGTGCATTTGGGGGTGGAATGCCCCTTGCTTGAGGTATCTGATCCTGTAGAGTCCCCACCAGCACAAACAGGATTTGCCCTGTTCTCATGAGGCAGAGGAAAGATCTCCTTTAAAGCCACTTAGCTTCTCAATGACTGAAAAGCCAGAAATTCCAGATTTGGGGATATTTGCCCTGATCACTCAACCATACTGTAGTTCAAGCCACGGGTTATATTTTGAGTGACAGCAATTTGATTCAACCATGACATTGAATAGAAGATTGAATTACCAGGGTGCTGAGTTTACTGAAGGGAAAGACAAAACAAAGTAGGAGAAATAATGGCAGAGGAAAGAGGCAGAATTTGGTGGCAAATTGAAGGGAATGGAATTAGTCTGTTATCTGAAAGAGCTGTGGTCGTGAGGATCACACTCATGGGCCCATGAAGTATTTTTTAAAAGCCATGTGCAATTTGGGTCCTCCATGAAATGTTTTCTATGTTTAGCCCAAATAAGGCACTGATTCCGAACCAAAAAAAAAAAAACAAAACAAAAATAAAAACTTATACGCTTAAAAATATGACTTGTGGTCTTAGAAATGCTTCTCCTTCTCTTTCTTGTTGGACTTATTCTATGGCAAATGAAAGATTTGATTACTCTCATTTTATCCCTGCCCCCTTTACTGGTGGTGACTGGATTCCACTTGACTCTTAATGGTGTGAGGATATGGCCATTTGGCAAATAACTGAAGAAATAGGGCATGATCTTTGTTTGTTTGTTTTCAGCTGTATTATAGTCCAAAAGGAAAAGTGGTTCTGTTACAACTTTGCTATAATTTTAACTGTCTGGGTTGTAATACAACTGTGTACAGGAAGCTGATGGGCAGGCAGGGTCTTTTGAACATTAGATGGCAAATATTCTTATGGAATAAGCAGGTTCCCTCCATTGGAGGTTCAAAACTTTGTGTAAAAATGCGCTTCTTTACTGCAGAATGTTTTTTTTTCCTTTTTTCCAGAATTAAAGAGAAATTTCTAATGTAAAGTGTCTAGTGTGAATAACATCATCTTGTCTGTACAAAAATTTTGAAATAGTTCATTTGAAGGTTTTAAGTTTATTTTGTGTGCAAAATACAACATCTCAGAACTTTCCAATGTTCCCATTGGGTACAGTATATTTGACGATAAGAGATCAATTTTCCCTGTTCGCTCTGTCAACTGAACACATTTCCCCTTCCATCTATAAGCTTCAATAGAAAGAGACTGGCTACTTTTGGCATTTGGCATTTGTTATAGTAGTTTGTATTTTTTCCAGATGACTTTAGTGTATATGTCAGCGCTTTGAATGTAGAGCTCTAGGTTTTTTTTTTTTTTTTTTTCTCCAAGCAGAATTCAGTCTAAGTTTTCTATACGGATGAAAATAAAGCCATATGGAAAGATTTCATTTTTCAAATGTACTTTTAGCAGACAGAAAATTTTGAATCCTACTTTTGTAGAAAGCAGGTTGAGTTTGTTTCATGTCATCCTCACTCTGCTGACTCTGAGTTTGCACTCAGAGCATTACGCTCTTTCTTGGCCTTGCACGTATCTCCTGCCCTTGTTTAGACAGAGGTGGAGAGTGAGGGAGACTTGGGCAGATATTTCGGACAGTCAGACATTCTTGGAAGCTGATGCAATCTAGGTTTCAGAAGAGATCACAAAGCCCCAAAGACCTTCATCTGTTCCACAGGGAGGCATTGGGGAGGTCTCAAGCCAAGCAATGGCATCTGCGGCCCCTGCTGGATTGACACTTACAAGCCAACTAAAATGGAAAACGCTTTCCTGAGATAGCTGGACCGCCTTTATCTGGAGATCTTACCACTTTGTAAAATTTGAAGAAAGTTCTCACAGAATCACGGAATAAAGATACCAGCCAAGAAATGTCCTGGAAGACATTATATATGTCTTAGGCAAGTGTATAACAATCAGCTGTTCAAAAAAAAATATCATATGCAGCGTAGCTTGTAAACTATACTTTTCTTGAGAAAGATAATGGTCATGAATAGAAATACATCTGGGTTTCTTTAAAATACCAAGCACCCCCACTCATGTATGAATATGTAAATTTTGGTTGCAATCAGCCACAATTGGGTGGCATCTCCTCTCACTTCCAGAAGGGGCTGAAGCAGGTTGGAGGTTCTGAGGATACATTATGAAGGACACAAGACCTAAGAGGGAAAACAGATTCCAGTGGGAAAGCCAGTTGAAAAGACACAGCCCATAAAAAGGAGCTTTAGAGGCATTTCTTTACCAGTGAGCTGCTCCTGGCTATTTCAATAAGGAGAGGTTGGCGGCTCACACACTATGGAAAAAACTGGCTAAGCATATTCAAAATTGTGTTTCTTAACAAAGTGATTGGCAGGGAAGTATAGATTAATATGAAAGATTCAATAAAATTTGAATTGAAAGCAGCTGTAAAGTTATTAAAAATCAAGTAAGAAAGCACAGTATATTCTTGGTTTTAGCTGTTCCATTTTTTTTCTGGATTCCTTTTATTTTGGTGGTGTCTAATGGTACATAAATGAGACCTGAATTTTCTACTTAATTATTGTAAACAAAATTTAAATGTGTTAATATCTTCCCTTGGTGCTTTTGGTACCCAGTGCTATGCATATCAAATTGTACATGGCAAGTGATTATTGAGTAGGAGAATCTGCTTTGGTGGTTTGTGGCCAGTGTGTTTTCTCTTAATACTACACTGAAATGTGGTCATGCATTGCTTAATTATAGGGACACATTCTAAGAAATATGTCATGCAACTTTGTCATTGTGTGAACATCACAGAGTGTACATATAAAAATGATGATGGCTTTGACATCACTGGGTGTTATTATCTTACAGGACACAATTGTGCATATGGCCCATTGTTGACCAAAATGTCACTATGTGGCCTATGACTGTGTACTGTATGCACAGAAAAGTGCATCTATATTTTGATATACTTTCACTAATTGAACATATTTGTATAACTAGCACCCTAGGGCCCACCTCAGGACTCCTCCAAATCACTACCTCTCCAAAGGCCACCATTGGCCCAACTTCTAGCAGGACACATTAGTTTTGTCTGCTTTTGAACTTAGTAAGAATAGAATCATGTGATACCAACCTCTTTGTGTCTAACCTAATACATGGATTAATCTATTTGACTGAAAACAATTGACTGCTCCATTGTATAAATATGTTAGCATTTGTTAACCCATTCTATTTTTGATGAGGCCTTTGGACAGTTTCCAATATTTCATCCTATGAATGTCATTTGTGTTTATATTGTTTTTGTAAACATTTGAAAGAATCCCATTGGGGGCCACATGCACTCATTTCTCCTGAGTATATACCTAAGGGTGAAATTGCTAAGTCATAGGATATGGTATGTTCAGCTTTAGTAGATCCTGCCAAAGAGTTTATCAAAGTGGTTATATTAATTCAGAAGCAAATAGAATAAATGGGAAAAGAACAGAGTAGAAGGCAAGGGGGAAGGGGATGGAAGACATCATATACCACAGTGCCAGCTATAGTTTCTTCAAATGTTTCTTTTAATCACATAGATATTATTTATATTAGATCTCAGTATGAAATATACTCCTTTTCTGAGTTACAATAAAAGAGGTTAAGAAATAATTGTCTAATCTTTAGGTCCAAGTCCAATCCATCATATGGACTGTCTTGCTTCAGTGAGCAAATGGTCCTGGTGAGAGTAAGTAATGGAATAGGCTTAGTCTGGAGGAGCTAAACCATAAGCTCTTTGAGGATCTGGACCACCGTTGCACTATGCTAATATTTAAAAACAGCCTGTGATAACTAGACAGAGAAATGAGAGCATAGTTTGAATGATGATTTGAGATTTGGACACAAAGCAGCCACCTGGATGATGTCATGCTGTTTGTCTCAGCCGGGCCTGGGCACTGAAGATGAACCTGTGGAGTGTCCTATGTAAAGGGCAAATTTCATCGTAATAAGGGAAACAGTTCAAATACAACACATATTTGCCTGAGTTTCTGGATCAATCACATGGAATGGTTAGGACTCAACAAAGAATATACCAGGGGCTGGGGAGGTAGCGCGCTCGCCTGGCATCCTCAGCACCACATACAAACAAAGATGTTGTGTCCACTGAAAACTAAAAAATAAAGATTAAAAAAAAAAAGAGTACACCAGGCCTCATGAGAGAGTAAGCACAGGTGACTTCCTGGAATCATGTCCTGGATCCATTGCTTCCTCCTCTCCTGTGCTCTTTCCTTTTATTTTTCTCCCTCCCTCCTTCTTTTCCTAATTTCTCCCCTCTTTCCTCCTTTATTCCTTTCCTTTTTTTCCTTCCTTTATCTCTCTCTCTCTTTTATGTGAAAGTTCTGATTACAAAAGCAGCACTTATTGCATAATGTGGTTCTACCTTCCAGGCTGGTAATATGTTTCTATTAAAAGTGTACGTCTCATCATATCATTCCCTTCTTAAATACCCTCCAACGTTCCCATTGTGTTTATGGAAACTTCTTCACACTGCTTACCAGGCCTGGTGCCTCCTGCTCCTCCTGCCTCTCTGGGCTATTTGTGTTTGCTTTTATTCTTATCAAGCTCCCTTTAGTTCTTTGAATGTGCCAGGCTGTATTTTTGAGGACTTACCCTGAATGTCCTTTCCCCTATTTTGTGGCTGCCAATTCCTGCCTGTTTTCCAGGATATTTTCTCCAGCTTTTTTCCATAATGTGACTGACTCATTTACCCTTGCTCCCACTGATTCTTGTTCTTTTCTTAATATGCTGTATTGTCTTTGCTTATTCCATTTTCTTCCCCACTGGATATGGACTCTGTTAGAGCAAGGGCAATGTCTCTGAATCTTTAAAACTGTGTTTATCAAGTCAATCATAAAACCACAGGCATGTTCTCTGATCAGTGAAAATGCAGATGACTTTATTTTCAACTTCCTACTTTTATGTTGTTACTTATTTTTCTACCTGTGTTGCAAAATTATGAAAATGTTACAATGAGTTAAAATATCAAAAAATCAAGTAACTGTAGAGAAGAGGGTAAAGGAGGTAATGAGTTCATAAATCTATTATCAGTGACTAGTATTTAAAGGGTGATAGAATCCAGGGTTCCTAGCTGCTCCTATCAAATCCATTTTTGTTAGTAAAATCTAGTGTGGGGATTGCAGGATCCAGCCTATTAAAGGCAGGTAGAACCAGAGAGGAAATAATTATAAAGAGGAGGAGGATCATTTGGGAGAGATGGATGGAACCCTCTGTGAAGGTTCTTTGAAAAACTTGAAGAAAACAAGAGTTTCAAGAAGAAGAAAAGTAAGAACTGCAGAACTTAGAAATAGGAGGAAAAGCAAGAAGAATAAGATGGAGAAAGAACATAAGAGAGAGAAAAGAAGGATAAAGTAAAGAAAAAGAAAGAAAGAAAAGGACATTGCTTAATAGGAAAAAATATGTAGGTATCAGAAAGATATTGGGGAACAGGTCAGGATGAGATGGAAAGTAAGAATGTGGATGGGTCCTACTCAGTGCAGGATATCTGGTCTCCTGCAGGAGGTAGGCCTGCCTCATTCAGCCCTCCAGGCACAGCCACCCCAGCCACAGGATGCTGCGGAGATCCCAGAAAAGTCCCTTTTGGGTCGTTTTTTCCTTAGGGAGGTTTTGTCTTCCCAACTTAAGTGCGCTGGGCCTCTGGCTTGAGCCATGTATTTACATTTTGAAACGTGAGTGTGCAGTGTGAACTCTCCCTACCCTGCTGTATCTGTGTGCCTGGGACAAAAGACATGACTGAGCTGTCAGTGCACGGAGGTATGCAGCCGGCTGCAGGTCAGGTCACAAAGCAGAGCTGTTTAAAAAGCATGGGGCTCCTCTCGGGAGACAGCTGTGAGTCCCTGCAGCATTTGTCAGCTGTGCTAAAGACGGAACGGAGGACAGCAAGGAACGTCTAGCACAACACGACATGAGTGGAAGGACGCCATAAAGTGTTTTAAACGGGTGTGAAGTCAGGTTTGAAGTGTTGGGGTCAGAGGGTAAGCTCGTTTCCCCCTGGAGCCTAAGTCATTCTCTGGCAGATTTTCAGAAAACTAGTTATGGTGGATGCCAAATGGCTCCATTGAGGCCCATAGACCACGAGGCTTCCTGCTAGTTTACCAGGATAAAGAAGATAGATGGGGGTTTTCAGGTAGGTTTTAACTCAAGTACCAAGTCCCACTGATTGACAGAGGCTCCCTGGGGCACAGTGTTGAGAACAATTCTAGGCCAGTGTCCAGTAGTGATCATATTTCCTTGGGCTTAAGAGGGGATAGTGGTCGTATTGTATCATTTATGTTCTAATGCTTCCATAGCTTCTACTTTAAACATCCAACAAATGGTCTTCCAAATGCATAATGTTGACCACTGTCTAGTAACTCTGCCCAATAAAATTGATCTTGAAGTTGAAAAGGCTAATGCAGGTAGTTAAATTGCTTCTGTGATTCCCGGGGAAGAACTTAACAGTCGTGAGTGATGAAATACAATACATGGGACAGCACAGGTTGAGCAGCTTGAAATTTGTTTTCCATTGTGGACTTGAATTTATTTATAAGGTGATAGAGATTATTGGTGAGGATGGTTGTTGAATTTGTAAACAATCACAGAAAGTGGGGTTTGACAGGGCTAGATTGACCCACTCGCTCAAGGGACTCCTCCTTTTCTGTCTTTAGCATGCATTTCAGGCAACTGTTTTTTGACTTTGCTTTCCCATTTGACTGATTCATATCCAGGGTTATATTCTCCACTTTGAAATCTGAGTATAATATTTTATAACCCATTGTGAAAACTATTTGGCTTGCAGATACGTATACTCAAATGAAAAGTATTGAGGAGAATTCCACCTCTGTCTTTGGGAAACTGTTAATATGCCTTAAATCTTGCATGGTTTTTGCAGCAAGATAATCCTAGCTTCAATCTGAGCTCAACCACACATTTGCTGGAAAATTTGTAACAAGCTAATTGAGACCACATAACTTCAGTTTGTTTTCTGTGAAATGAGGACAATAATGTCTCCTCATGTAATTGTTGTGAATGTTAAATAAGAAAATGTGTATCTGTTAGTGTTCTTAGTTGCAAGCAACAAAATTTGCTTTAGCTAATTTAAGTAGAAAGGTCTCTATTAAAAGATATTAGCTAACAGAGACACAGGGAGTGCAGAAGGAATGGGCTCTAACCTGGGCTTCCAAAAAATCACACTGTGGAACTGCCTGCTAAAGAAGTGAATCCCAAGTGACTCAGGTTACCTCTGCCCTAATCAGAAATGGATAAATCAAAAGTAGTTCATAAATGCATTCTACTGCCATGTATAACTAATTAAAACAAATAAATTTTTTTTTAAAAAACTTATAAGAAAAAGAAAAAAAGTTGTCCTTGCTGTTGGTAGTTCTGGAAGAGTCTAATGCCTCCACCTTGGTGCTAACCAGAAAGTCTGGACTCCCTGAGTGGCTGGCATATCATTGTGTATTTCTTTCTTTTCTACCTCATCCTGCCATGTTGCTCTTCAAAGTGTTGTTCTTTCTACAAAGATGACTTCCAGATGCTTTGCATTTGGTCCTCCATTGTTCTGGGCAAACTTGCTACCCAGATGACTTCTTTTCTGCTCTCCATTCCTTAAAATCTTCGTCATCTTGAGGACACAACTTAAGTTCTCTGTTCAAATTCTAACCTTCAAAATTTTGAAATGATCTCTTATCTGATGAGCCTTATTTCTTCTAGTGTGGTCTTTGTCTGTTATCTTAAAATGTGTCATGTGACTTTTTTTTTTTTTAAGTGCATCTTAAACTGCTTTCCTCAACTACACTGTACATCTCTTGATAGCAAGGATACCTGGGTCCATTAGGGACAGTGATGGATGCTGTGACCAGCTATCCAGTTCTCTCTGAAAATGAAGGATTCTTCCTCCAGCAACTTTATGGCGACTTGGGACAATACCAAAGGGGCCTTCCCAGATTCCAAGCTCCCAGATTTCTCATCCTGTGGGGCTGGCTGATGTGTTTATTGAGATGACACTAGCTCAACTTCTCTCTCTTCTTAGCCCTCCTCTTCTGTCCCTTCCCAGCCTTAGATGCAGATCTCAGGGCTTCCTCAGGCCCACCTAAGGGTATTCTCTTGGGAATCCAACCTACAACAAGAACCTTCTGATAAGATAAAAGCAATGAATAATTTCAAGGTTCTGAGCTTGAATAAACATGCTTAAAAGAAAAAAAAAGATGATTCAAATTCCAGCAAGGCTTTTGATACCTTGTATTTGAAATCAGAGCCATGAAATTATTATTATCATTCACAAATGAGGATCCTAAACCAAATTAATGAGTAAGCTCATTATTGACAAAGGTGTGTCTTCATATTCAGGTAGGATCTATCATTTTATTCAGAGTCTGATGCCCAGATTCACAAATGGAACAGTTTTAACATGTTTGTCTTATTTCTTACATGCAGAAACCATCTGAAAACTACGTAAGTGGGTCCTTCATGATGGAAACTGAACAAATCAAAATGTTGTTTATCGGAGTTTCCCAAATAAGTTAAAATACAAATGAGGCAAAACTAGAAATAAAAACAGCGTAAGCAAATTTGTTTAAAAATTGTATTTTCAAATTTACCATCAATTTAATATATATATATATATATATTTTAGCTTTATTATTTTATAGTGATTATTATGCATTTGGGGATCCATTAACTGTTATTTTGTAACACTTCTATTTACAAATGGGACTATATTTCTTATGGAATTTGTAATGATATCGCATGTACAAAATTGCTGTTTTCCTTCCTCCATTAATCAAAATCATTGGGCTGGGGATGTGGCTCAAGCGGTAGCGCGCTCGCCTGGCATGTGTGCGGCCCGGGTTCCATCCTCAGCACTACATACAAACAGAGATGTTGTGTCCACCGAAAACTAAAAAATAAATATTAAAATTCTCTCTCCCTCTCTCTTTCTCTCACTCTCTCTTTAAAAAAAAAAATCTTAAAAAAGATCATATAGTTAGAATCCTAACTTTAGATTCCCTCTGATTAGTCTGTGCCTCTTAGTTTACACAGAGGGGTATAGGAGATGAAAAACCTTGTCCAGACTCCAGAACTGTCTAACAGCCTAGTCAGGCATCTAATCCAAGACTTTCAGATCCCACCTGTTGCGTGTGGTGGTCCTTTCCCTCTGTCTGTCTTAGGGGATTATCTGTGTAAATCATCTCTCCTGCAGGCCTGAAAGATTTTTTTTTAATGCCATGCCAAATAATTTAGGTATTCACAAATCAAAACATTTAAATTCTATAAAATGACAAACAACCAAACAAGTTTAATTTGGCCAATTGATTAATGTTTGGGGCCTCTATGATGCCCAGCAGGTGTGTAGACAGATGCATTTACTTCTCAAATTACTGTTATACCTGCTATAGTGACATGTGGCGGCTTGACATGAACAAACGTGTGGGGGTGGGCCCATCTCCTTCTCTATCTTAATGTAATTAAAACCAGCTCAGAGGTTTGGGGATCAAGAAAGTACATTTTTTAGTGTCTCCCCTTGTTCCCATAATAATCTTTACACTCCTACCTTCTACACCTCATGGAAATTGGTGAAACTGTGGCTTGTGCCTTTCAGTTGAGGTTGGAAAAAACTTGACTGGTTTTGGGCCCTTTGCAGGGCTGTGTGTCTGTCATCATTTATAAACTTGGAATTGTTCTTCAGTCTTCTAGTGGGAGAGAAGTGTGTCTTTCAATTTAGCTAGGAACCAAAGACCGAGCTAGTGTTAAGTAAGTTGTGATTTAACTTTCATTTGGTTACTTTGGTTCTCCATTGAGAGCCACAGGAGTATACGCAACAGAATAAATATCTGGGTTATATTTGGCTGTCTTTATGAATTAAATCCATTTGAACAGCAATAACCTTTTCTGCTACTCTGAAAAAAGTGAGGCCTAGCCCCAACTGTTACATAGGTTACCTACAACCTGTGTAACAAAACAAAACAGCAATGACCATAAAAAGATAGGAGAAAAAATGGACATAGTGAATATGTGCACCCTTTATAAGAATAAACCAAACATTCAGTTTCAATGGTATCAGTATGCAAATTTCTTTGTTGGGGTTGTAACATATTTTGGAAAAGTAGTTTAGGGCTTGCCTAAAATTATTATGCGTCAGATAATGGAAGTTTGGTTTCTGGATCCTGATCCTCTAGGGGTAGCTACCTCAACAAGCACAATTATTTCTTTTAGGTGGAATAAAATGTCAGCTTGAAACTGTGCAGTTGCAACCTGTCTTGGGAAGAGCTCCTTCCCTAGTTCTCACGCCATGATGTTTACAGTTAACCCATTTCCCAGCACACTGATTACTGGCAGATAGCTCATCCCTGACATGCCAGCCAGAGTGTGCATGGGTCTCTGTAGATATTCTTTCAGCCAAATACAGCCTTCAAAGTTCTAATTTTTACCAATAATGCTCCATTAAATTAAATGACTATCATTACACACAGTGGGGTTTCTAGTCCTACTTTTGAACCTCAGTGTTATGCAAATCACATTTTTAAGGCCAGCTCTGTATTCGTACCACTAATACTGCTGTAAACACCATTCATTGACTGTTAGACACTATGATAGAGGCTTTACCTATTTAATTTCTTCTGTAACATTGCAAGCTAGGTAATATTATATCTACTTTAGATACATATATAAAAAACCCATCTTGTGAGAAGTGAAATAGCTTACCTGGGGTCTCACACTTGGTTTGTAAGACTTGGGATTCAAAGACAGTTCTGTTGTAGTCAAGCTCGAGTTTTTCATTTTCTAATTTTCATTAGGAAAATACTATCTAAGTGATGCAAATAATTTTAAGGTGGATTAACCTGCTCATTTCTTATGTAATAGTTGAATACAGAAATGTTCTGTTTTTCTGTTTTCTTTTTTTCATGAAAGTTGTAAGTCACTGTTTTGTAGGTCCTAACATGGTGGTTGTAATACTCATATCACAAGCCATATGTGGCAGTGATAAAGGACACCTGGGTTTGAATCCCTCTCAGTCCCCTACAAGTCATGTGACCTGGGTAAGTCATTCAATCAGTCCTACAAACACGCTGCCGCTGAAATCCCACTTCAGTTTTCTTCTGCCCAGAAGCAGGAGAGCTGGCTCCCTCATCAGCCACTCCCTGGCTAACTCTCACAAAGTGGAGGGGCAAGACAGCATGCAAAGCCCAGGCACTTTCAGCCCTCTGCACCTGTGACAAGTGGTGCTGCCCATGTCAGCCACAAAAGCACAAGAAACTGGAGGGGATGGCCACAGCATTAGCAGACTAGCTCTGACCAAAGGACATGCAGAACCCTTGCAAGCCTGAGAATCATCTTGCTCTTTAGATAATGTGTTACAGGCATATCCCTGCCACTGGAATGGCTTCTGTGGACCCAGACCTGTGACTTCTGCCATTCTTAAGGACACCTGGAAGCCTTTTCTCTGTGCCTCCTTTTTCTGCCTTGCTAAGCAGTGGTCTGGTGCCCAGAGGCCAAGTGTATGAAGAGGAGTAAGGCAAAGTCTATGCCACTTGCAGAGCCCCATCCTGCGAAGGAAGCAGCCATGTATACAGTTGGCTAACTTAGTTCTTAAAAACAATGCCATTGAGGCCATCAAGACCTAAAGACACCTTGTTATGGGAGCACAAGAAAAGGAGTAGGGAAGTCCTATAGTGGCTGAGAGGAAAAGCTTCGTTCCAGTGCTGGCATGTCAGCTGATCCTTGAAGACAAGTATATGTGAGATTTTGAGATGAGAAAGAAAAAAGAGGGCATGTCAAATGGAGGAAACAGCATGAGCAAATGCCACGAGAAATGAAGCATGTGGTTTCCCCGGAGCCTGTGACTATGCCCCTCACTACCAGGGATACCTCAGGGGGCTGGGAGCCAGGGGAAGCAGGGCCATAGTGCTGTGGTGACTTTTCACACACAGGGACAGTGCTTCCAACGCAGTGGTTTGATCACCTTGTGCTGGAGGTGTTCTTTGGCAAACCATGCTTATAAATGAATGTAAGAGGAGATTCTAATGGAAGTTTCTATCACAGCCCAGTGATGGTGGAAGTAACATTCTGCACCAAAGTGCCAGCCCAGGATTTACAAAGCCGGTGGCCAAACACTTAAAACCTTGACTTCTTCATGCATATTGAGAGCATGCAACGGTTGATCAGAGGAGCACTTATGAGAAGGATTTGTCAAGAGCATTTTTGGGGAGAATAATTTCCAGCCCCAAATAGTCCCCATTTTTCATTCTTTTCAAATAAAGAAGAGGCTTCTAGGACAGCACTTGGAGTTGTATGTCCCCTTGAGCTTAGGAGGTACAGTGGACTCATGTCTGACATCACCCAAGATGTTCCAAATGCAAGAGGTCGATGACCGGGCACTGTGACCTGAGGGTGGAAGACAGAGTGCTGTGGCTGTGGGGTTGCCTGAACTCTTAGGGTTGTGGGCACAGATTAATGGCGTCTCAGTGAGAGATAGCTGCCATGGCATTTCCTGAAGTCCCAACCAAAAGGGCCTCTCAGAGAGCCATTCAGACTTTGGCAGAGGAAAACTTGGAGGTACAGCGGGGTTTCTTAGGCTCAAGGAAGGAATAAGCCACTGAATGGAATAGAAATACATTCTGCTGGTTGCAGATCTGTCCTTATGGAGATCTTCACAGCATCTGGAGACATGTCTATGGAAGACTCCTCTTTAGACACCTACCAGGTCCAGAGAGTGGCCATGCTAAAGCATCACCATGCCAGTCAAGTGAGAATGTCTCTGCCCTGTTTTCTTTGTTTCTTCCTGGAGTCTAATTCAGAGGCCTCAGGAAGCACATTTAGTAAGCTGGGGAAGGAAGAGCAAAGCTGTGGGCCGTGGAAAAGAAAAGGAATTGTGTTCATCCCAATTTCTGACCTTAAGCTTCTTGCCTATAGTATGTCTGAAGTGTGGGTTAGGAGTGAAGGGCAGAGGAAGAAGTCTTAACTTTGTAGCAAGATTGAAGTTTACATGTGATTGTGCATTTTAAAAAATGAAATACGAGTATTTATATTTCCTAAAGGTTATCAGAAGAGCCATGGGACCACCCCAATTTTTTTATCCAGGTATATTGATCTCCCAATGAAATACCACCGAATAAGTTGTTTCTTGGGTAAATCCTATGAGTTAGGCTTTTTTAATGTTAAGGTTACATTACTAATTTTTCCTAAGATTGTTTCCATGGGGAAAAAAACTTATCCCATTCCTCAAAGATGGAATATAGCCCATGGACACTCCCTTATCTGATACTGTGATGGTTTTAATCATTCCAGCCAATACATTCATGGTTGTCACTTAAGAACCAAATGAATGACTTTGAGGCTTCTAGGTTCATGGCTAATGTAGAGTGCACTGAGCTGCTGTCTTCAGTGTCCTGCCTACATTAACACCAGCATCATTTCTGTGGCATGGAGTCCAGGGCTCAGGCCCTCACCTTTCTGCCTTCATGCTTGGCCATAGACCCTCATTTGGGTTTCCTTAGAGATACTGATCCCACAGCTTTTTGTCATAGGAAAGGAAAGTGATTTTCCCTGGTGGAGACTTGATAGACTTCTAGGACTTGGATCAAAGCAATCTAGATGCTAATGCCCAGGGGGTGACTGTATTGTCTGAACTCTTCAAAGAACTATGTGCTAAGCCTTGCTCAAAGAACTTGAACTTTCTATTCAATTATGCTTAAGTTTTGTGAAGCAAAGTTGTTTTTTTAAAACCAAGGTTGATAAACTTTGTCCATGGAACAAATCCAGCCATCTGCCTATTTTTTCTGTGGCCTGGGAGCTAGTAATGGTTTATTATATTTTTAAATTAGAGGGAAAAAATCAAAAGAAAAAATAATATATTGTGACATATGAAAATTATATGAAATTCACATTTCAGAGGCCACAAATAAAGTTTTATTGGAACACAGCCACATTCTTTCCTTTACTGATTGTCTATGGCTTACAATAAGAGTTGTAATACTTGTGACAGAGACCATATGGTTCTCAAAGCCTCAACTATTTACTCTCTGGCCATTTCTGGAAAAAAGCTTGCCAATTTTTGACCTAAACTATTATGGTACCTCCTATTCGAAATTTCATTTTGTTCTAAGATGTTCTCTTTTGCACTCCTTAACTTTTTGACTTTTGACTTTGATGTTTGGTTAGTAGTAATGAGGGGGTTGCTGACCTGGGAAATGAATCTTCTCCTGTTATTGCAGTGTAGTAGAAAGGATAGAGCACCCAACAGGACTGCGACACCAGGCTTAGTTTTGTGATTAGCTAAGAGACCCTAGCAAGCCATTTGACCTTTGGGGGCTTTGAGAAATGAACCATTTCACAGATTTTCAATCTGTGCCTTGAAGAGTTCTGGTCAGTCTTGGAGTCCTTTCAGGGTCAAATAGGCAGGGGGCTTCACTAGCCCACTACTTGATATTCAACCAGGGTCCCCCCCTGAATGTGGATTTTACATACTGGTTATTTGCATTTAATGGATAGAAAGGATTGACTGCTAAGCAGGTTTTGAAAAGCTGCAGAATCAGATCAATCCCCAGTGTTCCTCACAGTCCCTGGAGGCAAAGGGGAAGGAAGAGCTTTGGGGATATGATACTACTCAGGTTTAAGCCATAGGCAGGAGATGCTGACCTTCAAATTCTAAATCCAG